>NC_091118.1:85755906-86406740 GCF_040183065.1 Periplaneta americana | reverse complement strand
TGAACCTCATAAGTGGCACCAATAAGGCATAACTCATGAAGTAACTAAGCCAACTAAGCCAAGAGATAATGGGTTAGGGTGGTCAGTTCCTTTCTCCCTCCATTGCATACATCACCGATTAGCTACATATTATGCTGATCAGACTTCAGATACATTCAAGCAATTGTTCCTCCTCTGACACATATCGTCAAGTGAGATCTATTGCATGATAATAGATGTACATATCAGCCAGAACCTCAATCAGAGGTAATGTAACTAAGTATAAATTTAATTTAACAAATCTGTTCGTTCTAGTTTCGCATTGGGAATATTCTTTTCGCAAATATATACACATTTACTAAATTACCATAAAGTACGAAATAACGTATGTAAATCTTCTCGTTTTTGTGTCCAGATAGTTCAGACCTTCCTGGACTTCTTGTCTTGAGGTGCGAGAATTCACATTTCTGAAGTTATGGACACTTGCAAGCGGAATTCATCGTATTCATTGTTAGGACAATAAGTCTACGCAAAGATGATGACTATTTCAGTTAAAGTTTTCTATAGTGATAATAAATGACCGGTAAATATTATCTAGAAATCTCCGATTCAGAAACAGATTTCTTTTATGTATCATAAATGCAAATGTCTCTCAGCTTTACTTTCCTTTCGAAGAAGGCATGGTAGAAATTTCATTGTCCTTTAAAATCCATTGGTTTAAATAGAGTTCGAACCAGTGACCTTCGACTGCATGATGACTACTAACTAAATCACCGAGGGCGAAAACATCAGTAAGGACAAACGCAGAAATTATTTATGTATACCCCTACTCAAGTCGCTTAAGAACTTTCTCCAAGTATGATGATAAAAGTATATCTCTATTCCCGCTACAAAAAAATAAATTCAGCAGCTTCATGCTGTGTAATGAGCCCCGTGTTGATCTATAAAGACTCTGACCACTCTTTGAAAGAAAGTTACTGACAATTTGTTGCAACAGTAGTACACCTGTAGCTCTACAATACAATTCTGCTTACATTAGGTGTCGCAATGAAAGTCGTTGCAACATAATGTATGAACATGTGTAAATGCATGAAATTTGAAAGCGTCCGCTTAAAACTGACATTTTCTTTGGCTGCCAACGTATGTGACCAGGACAATTCGAAATTCGTAATTTTATAGAACGAAAAAACGACCTAGCAGGAAAATTCGATTTCTGGACCTTAGCGCCATCTCTTTGATCAAACTTTAAATTACGTGACATCAGGCCATCGATGTGGAAGCAGTCTGCAATACAACGAAAATTATTTATTTTTTTTTTTTTTAGAGACCTGCACTTAACTTTAAAGACATTTTCGCAGAAAAGATAATTTCGCAATATTAACTTGAAATCCTTATAAAATGCACATATGTGACCGTTATTCGGCTTATCTACATTAGGTCGTCAAGGTAATTACAATATTTATGAATTGTTGAAAATATCAAAAGTACTGGTTGACATTATGTAATATTTTAAAACATAATGTGTTAATGTACCTAAGTTTAATGTAGTTTCTCCTTTACTTTTCGCGTATTATTACCGGCAAAAAGATCTTCAAAATCTGGGATGGCCTAAGTACCGTTAAATCAGGAGCATCTTGTAATGTAAAAGAACGGGTATTAATGATTAAATCATAACTATAAGATACTGGAATTTGTTTGTAATCTAAATTATACACATTTCAATCCTTTGAAACTGCGATTTTCGAGTAAAGGAAATCGGAAGAAAACAAAGTACTTCACGTTAGTTGCTTTGTCCATTTCAAATTCCACAAGATCTAACTGGGATCGAACCTATAACCCTATTTGTAAAGGCTGACTTAATATGTGACAAAGAGAATAAAAGAAACCTCTGGTCAGCATAACTGACCTCTTAAATTAATGCCAGGACTTGGAGTCAACCATAAGACTTTAGAGGATTTGAACACTTGCCAACTGTCTAAGGTTAGATCAGTGTGCAGTACTGTGGTCGTTGTAAAAAGTTTAATGTGTTCTAAGCTTTCCGGTGACATTGTTTTACACACTTATATTTACAGTAATTATCTTACAACGTTAACGAGGCTGAATAGTTTTTATCTGATAGGGAAAACTTACGTGATGGTTGTTTAAAAAGAGTATCACCCTGGTAAAAAAGTTCTGAGTATAATAAAGATTACCCATAATATACCTTACCAGAAGTAGCAATTTGGATTGAGGAGAATAGTGCTCTCTTTATGTCAGTGCATGTGCAGTCCATTTGTTTCCTTACGCCACTGAAAAAAAACAATCTCCAGAGATAATTTATTTCTCCGATTCCTGTTGAAATGTCACTTGTAACGAGAAAACAATACTGCTAAGAATTGTTTACAAAGATTTGCCAAGGTGGGAGCGTACCATGCAACCACGACAACGTAACACTTAAAAGGCGGTGCTTGCAACGTGATCCACAGTCCGTTGCCATTGGCTGTGAATGAAGCGGAGTAACGAGGAAAGTAATACTAGCTGGATCACCTGGATGCGGGGACTGGTGAAGGAAGACGACGCTTTTATCCTAATCACTTCTGGCTAGCCCTGTGACAGCTTTGGCATACAAAACATTAAAACAATGTGGCCTGATGGACAGCTTATCAATCTAAAATATCAAAAAACGTTCCTACAAAATGGACGTTTCTAGAATGAGGGACGCATCCTCTCCAATAACTGCCTATGTTCATTTCCTAAATTTGGACAATCGTAGATATCCTTCAGTTGATAAAGCGATTCGCAACGGACTGGAGAGCAATGATTCAATTCCTGGCGAATAACGTTGTCTGCTGAATAACAGTAAATTAATTTTATTGACCTTAATTTGGTGATGTAGTATTTATAAACGAAAGTTGTAGGCCATCACGATCCACTCAAAATTTCCGTAAAATTAATAGTCTGATAATTACTATGTGATGAGGAAGATTAGTTCATTAAATGTTGTTGCAGCAGGTCATTCGGTTCCGTATATAAAATTCTTTAAATGCCAGCAGAAATAAAAGCGAAATAGCTTTATACGAATATTTCATAATCGGCATAATCACCTCACAATTGCTATGGATATGAAATGCACCTGAGTTGTCTAATAACCATGTTTAGAGCGTACTGTTAAGGCTTAGCTGTAATTAGAGTCGTGGGTTCGAATTCCTCGCAATGCACAAAGTTTTTATATTTTCAGTGACATGCCTCGTGTTACATGTTTGACTAAGGGTCCCGTCACGTTTCTGTCTAGTGTGTGAGATTAAAATTTTCTAAAAGAGTAAACATTCAATTGATGAAATGTTATGTTTTATTTAACGACGCTCGCAACTGCAGAGGTTATATCAGCGTCGCCGGATGTGCCGGAATTTTGTCCCGCAGGAGTTCTTTTACATGCCAGTAAATCTACTGACATGAGCCTGTCGCATTTAAGCACACTTAAATGCCATCGACCTGGCCCGGGATCGAACCCGCAACCTTGGGCATAGAAGGCCAGCTTCAATTGATGAAAGGAATTGAAATTCTAAAGAAAGAAGAGGAACGTTGTTATCTGAATGGCCACAACATTAGCTATTTACGCGACAGACATGAGTTTAAATGGAATTTATGGTGAAAAAATACGCTGTTGAGCATATAGTTTTCTCCGGAAATATGCAATTCTTCTGTTATAATGTTATTATTTTTCCTTAATTCAAAACTATCATTAATACTGACACAGGACCACCACCAGTGGATGAACTTCATGCAGTCTCTGTGACGAAAATTCTACAGAGGAAATAACTCAGATGTTCCGATGCTCGAGTGTTTGAAAAAGAAAGTGAAATTCTTATATTATCGTTATCTTTAAATAATGTCATAATCATTATTATGCATCAACATAATCATGCCCCATATTTGTATGAATTCTCGAGAAATTCTTGCACCGCAAATTATTGTCAGAAGAGCATCTCCGTTACATATCTGAAGGTGGAATAAGTAATCACTAGACAGCGGAAAAAAGTCATTCGGATGTGAAGGTAACTACAACGCGAGTAGTTTGTCTCGTCAGAGGGTTGTTCTTTACGTAAGCACAGTAGGCATACTAGAGGCGCGTGGTGGAAGTAAGAACTGTTTTCGAATCGTTGATTCAGAAGGTGCCTGATATTTTGTGTACTTTTCTATAAACCCTTTAAAGTGAGAATTGTCCAACGCTTTGAATGGAATATTGCAACTTATCATCATTCGACACAAATCCTGGCAAAAGTCATATTTCATATTTGGGGCGGAATTTGAACTTGAACCCTTATTTTCTTCTAACATAGAGCAATATTTTTCATGTGTTTCTATGTATTACATTGATGTTCTATCGATTGTTTTGTTATTTTTTAATGCACACATACATAACCGACACTTAATTGTTTCACCAGTATCACTACTAAAAATGTCGACACCATATTCTTGTATTAAAGAATACAACCTTTGTGTTTTTAACATGTCTTCACTTCACTGAACACAAATGAAGAATATGTTTACGTATCTCAATATTCTGTGTTCACGTACGAACGAGAACTGACTGAGAACGCAAAGTGGCAGTTGTTTTCGGTGTTCGCGTGGTACTTACTCTCTGAGGATGGTACCGTGTTATACCTACTTGAAATGTGTCCACACCTCATGCCATAGTCTATGCGTACAATACTTGTAAACTGTAAACATGACTTTTATTTGACTTTTTTCCGCTGTCTAGTAATCACTGAAATCCCTGACTTTGGCGCTTACGTCCCAGTGTTTGAGGAGAGCACCATAAACTCAAGCAAAGAAAGAATAAACAGTCATAGAATGCCATAAAAATATTTATTATACGTATTTATCACGTCACCTCAGAGAAATAGAGGGGAACAGACAATGAGAGTAGAAGAGGTAAATGGACAATTGAAATAGAAGGGGAAGGGATAGATAGAAGAAAAAGAAAGATTTTCGGTGGAAAGATACGGTATTTGAAAATTTTCCTTATGGTAATTCTGTTCTTGTATTTTGATTCCACAATTTCACTATTATTCACAATCACCCTTACAACCTGTTCAGTGGCGACCGATAATCACCGCCCAGTACCATAATCTTCAGCAGATCAGTTTCATGAGATCTCTATGGAAAATTATTTACGGCACAGTAACCCAGGTAAATTTCTAAAATTGGCGCCGAAGGCTGGGCATATGGATGTAACATCATAAGAGAAAACAAAAGAGATTCTTTATGTTATGGTCATAAAGAAATATAATGAATAGAACGGGGATGTATACTGATTAGTCACTTGCTATACCTACGAGTGCACTTTTCTGACGAGGGCGCCAGCAGTGTATTTCTATGGCAACCGAATGCTGTCATGCGGAGCGGTGGGTTAATTCCAGAAATGTCCGTCAGCACAAATGTATCAAATTAGTATTAATAAATTGCACTTCGTTTTATTAAGCTATTTATCACTAAAACTTCCCAATACTGGTATCTCTGATTGAGGCTCTGGCTAATACATCTGGTATTACAATGGATAATTCAGGCTCTACATCTCACTTGACCATATGTGTCAGAGAAAAAACAATTGTTACAACTACGTTACTAGTTAGTGATGTATTCAATGAGGGAAAGGAACAGGCCACTCTACTCCACTGCCTCGCGAGTGGTATCACTTATGAGGTTCCAACCAGTCTTCAGACTGCTGACTAAATATACCGGTACTTTTGCCAAAAACAGTGTCTAGAGTCGAAATAAGTGGCACTTATGATGCATTTTTTTTTTTTACATATTTAAGATTTTAATGCATATTCTCTAGTAAATTGTATATATTTTATATATTTTTTTACGTATTTTTACATGTCAATAATTTACTCATACATTTTCAGTTAACTAGAGATATTTTTAGTACAAATGCAATTAAGTCCACATAAAAAGATGTTTGCCAGAAGCAGTTCTTTAAATCTACCTTTCACATCCCTGCAACTCTCGAAAGGTGATAGTAGGTATTTTGTTACTGTAAAGGTACCTATTCAAGGACATAGGTCCTCTACTTATGTGCTATGAGATTCTGTAAAAACCGTCTTTCTTGTATACATAGAAATTTAGAAATCTTCTCACTATTCGTGAGCTGTCACAAGGGACAAAGAGTACTTAACCATATACATGTTTGCAAGTTCAGTGAACCATTAATTTTGTTTTGACAATGAAACTCCTACAAGTACATAGCTGCAAATACATTTTGTGATTGGTGGAAATATACCTAGTTTTAGAGAGGCAAGTGTTACAAAAAAGTAAAGAATGCTAATGAACTTGATTCCATTTCGAAAATAGGTGATGCTTCAGGAGAGCAATTGACCCTTTCAATGCAGCTAAAGTTACAATCGGAATAATATATGTAGGTATTCCAAGCCTCTTAAACAGATCTTTCATGAAGAGAGTAGCTCTTGCTCCATCCAGAAGTCCGATTACTTCAAGCTCTTCTAGCTGGTACTTTTGGAGGTAATATGGAATGGTAGGGTTGTAGATATTCTTTTTTTCCTTATCCACTTCTGCTGGCTGTTCCTCATTCGTTTCGAAACGCACAGTGGGATCAATTATGAATCCAGATCTTGTAGATTCCTTGAAAGCTATTATATTTATGCGCCGTGTTCTGCCAGTGACGGAGAGACTATGTACTTCTTCAAAGGTGTTGTGTTACTGAATGGCGCCAGTAGGAGGAATCCTATGGTCATTCATTAGTCGTCGATCATCTGAGTACTCGAATGCTAATTTTACCAAAAGAAGCAAGCTATTTTATAGTAAAGTACAGTTTAAGTATACGTGAGCGACTTTCAAGATAAAACTTCAACGGACAGTGGAGTGTTGTTTTGTAACACATTTCGGTTATCGGTGTCAGCTACACGAATATTTTCAGTGCAGAGTGTTTTCACGAGCGAACACGAGTCAAACAAGACGTGGAGAGCTACTGAGAGGTAAATGCTTCTAAGGAACAGACTGGAAATATGAAAGGCGTAATTTCAACACAGATTTTTTCCGAAGCCTTATCAAATACTCAAGCTGTTTTGGATAACGTGTCCCACATAATTTCAGATGGACTTGGAATGGAATGGAATGCAATTTACGGGAGGGGGGCACTATGGCCCAGCACTGCGACTTGTTACGATCTATTGCGCTAACCCTCAAGCTATGCCCCTTTTCAAACCCACACCGGCTGACTACACTAAGGTTCGCTGAGTACCCAGGTTTCGAGCAGGTAACCCCCTCTCGTCCTTAGCCCAGCCCCCTCCGTGCGTCGCCAGCCGGCGATCGGGGAATGCTATGGAATGATGACGAAATGGAGAATGGTGACGGAATGATGTAAATGCCTAATATGGGAAAAAAGGGAGAACCCCGAGAAAAATCTCAACTGCGACCTTGTCCGCCACAAGTATCACTATAGAGTTTTCATTGAAAAATCCCAGACTTGACCGGGACTCGAACCTGGGTCGCCTGCGTAACAGGCTGGAGGTCCGACCACTCACCCACCGCAGGGGTTTCAGATGGAATTACTCTGTGAGAAATTTACACATCTGCTACTTCTGAAGAACCTGATTTCAGTTTCACTGAATGATACAGCAGATAAATATGAAAGGCAATATAATCGAGTGAAACTCTCTCTGAACTAACTCTATTGGTATATGAAGTATTTGATAAATGCAACCTAAAATCGTATCAAAATGTTCAACAACGCGATGGGTGATCTGTGTGAAATACGGGAATGCGTTCCTATTTTGTTAGCTGTGCAGATCTGTAGCAGTTAGAGTTAGTAATATAGGCCTACCCTAAAATGCTGTATCATGTCGATGAAACGGCAAGAGCTTGTATACTTGTTGATTTTTTCTGTGAGAAAAGGGTTTCTCAAGACACCGAGCAGAATTCAACTCGATATGGCCAGCCAGTAATAACTGCGAAGAAAATAATTAGGAGTAGTTGACGCCGTCACCTTGGGCTCACGAATGCTGTTTACACAGAAACTGCTAAATCAGTTACGTGAATGTTATCAGAGCGTGAAAAGTAACATCGCTTATATTTAAGGTAATTTCTCCTGCATATCCAAGGCAATTTACTATCTTCAGAAACATTTCCTCACGTTGTTAGAAAGTTTAGGCATTCTGGAAAAGATTGCCGAGGAGTTTCGCCGTACAAAAAAGGGAAAATGATCGATGTGCGAAATAAACTGGGCTACCAAGACATCTGCAATATAAGTTCCCTGCTGAGTGGTGTGCAAGATGTTCAGTTAAACTTATCTCTGGCAGATATTGTACATAAAACATGCTCAAAGCACTTTGCGTGACAGGGAACGAAACTTCAGCTAGTAAAAAATCAATGTTAATAGACATCCAAAGGTATTTCACTTTACAGAACTTGACAGTGTTTTAGACCTATAACACACTGCTTTGAAAACAGGCTGTAAATCTAAGGCAAACTAATTTTCGTGGCTACGTTTGAAATTATTATTTCATTTAGAACTATTTACTTATAAGCCTACGCCTTAGTGTTACATAACTAGCTGGAAGTTAAAAATAAAACTCATGATTATCATCTTCATTCTCGAATTAGATCATTAGACCTGTCACAACTTCACCCGATCGCTTCCTAATTCTGCCTGCATCTCGCCTTTCCGTTGATTTGTATTGCGTTATATGCTTTGGATATTTTACATCATTCAACCTATGTGATCTTTTCAGTTTTGTCTATATATTTCTATGTCTGTTATTGCAAATATTTCAAGGTCTAGTCTAATTTATATTTTTTTTCAATTCTATTTTCCCTTGTACAGCCTTTAACAGAACATAAAAATTTCATTTCTGTTGCTGTTATCTAACTTATTGTTAGTAAAAAAATAATAAATATGAAACCGGATTAATTTAGAACACTAAGTAAATTATATTGAAACGTTGAAAAATAAGCAGAATCTTTAAATTACCGTTAACAGTATTTAGTAATGTTAAATATAGGAGAATTACTTGACACTATATCATTATTTTCAGTACTAGCTTATTTATCATCCATTTAGTAGGATATCTGGTTGCTTATGTTAAGAAAGTTAATGCATATTAACATAGACACTTTATGTAATTTTACTGCATACGAATCCTATCCCTGATTATTATTATTATTATTATTATTATTATTATTATTACTATTATTATTATTACTATTATTATTATGCTTTGTGCTGAACTGTTATGGACCACTGGCTGTTGTACAACGCAAATAATAGTGTATATATATATATATATATATATATATATATATATATATATATATAATTGTTATTATTATTAGATAGGAAAATATATGGGGCTAAGAGGGATGAAGTTACAGGAGAACGGAGAAAGTTACACAACGCAGAACTGCACGCATTGTTTTCTTCACCTGACATAATTAGGAACATTAAATCCAGATGTTTGAGATGCGCAGGGCATGTAGCACGTATGGGCGAATCCAGAAATGCATATAGAGTGTTAGTTGGGAGACTGGAGGGAAAAAGACCTTTGGGGCGGCCGAGACGTATATGGGAGGATAATATTAAAATGGATATGAGGGAGGTGGGATATGATGATAGAGAGTGGATTAATCTTGCTCAAGATAGGGGCCGATGGCGGGTTTATGTGAGGGCGGCAATGAACCTCCGGATTCCTTAAAAGCCATTTGTAAGTAAGTAAGTATTATTATTAGATAGACAAGAAACTGATATTAGGAACAGAATTACTAAAGGCAGAGCAGTAACAGCAATGTTGAATGGTATTCTATGGGATAGACTTATAACAAGGGAAAATAAATATATAATTCAATATTCAAAATTACTGTTACATATCCATGGCTGAGAACCAGACTGTTCTAAGTCCAAATTTTTGTAAGAAGGAAATCTGTGTTACATTGTGTTCCAATTCTTGTCTGCATATATGAATTGAACAAAATTATAAATATTCCTTGCTATAAGGTTGCTATGAAGCTATTCCAAATTGTTTCATGAAGCTTTGAATGTCAGGAGCTTAAAATAGCTCTCCTGGAAAAAAAAATAGTAAAATGGACTTGGAACAGTCTGGTTCTGGGCCATCGATATAGTGCTGAAACCTGGAAATTTAATAACAAGTTAGCATAAAAAAATCATGATAATGGAAATGGATTTTTTAAGAAGATCAGCGAGACATTCGAAATTAGAAAAAATGAGAAATACAGTTATACGAGATGAAATGAACATTCAACATTCTGTTTTGGATTATGTGAGATATAAGCAGTTGACCTGGTATGGGCATGTGAGAAGAATGCCAGAAGAAAGGTTACCTAAAATGGTGGTGGAATGGTGTCCGCCTGGGAGAAGAAGGAAAGGGAGACCTCAAAATTCATGGTTGCAAGAAATCAGAACAGGGATGAGAGACTGCAGACTGAACGACATGGATTGGATGGATAGAGAAGAGTGGAGAACAAGAATAAGACTTTAAGACTTCAGGCACAGAAAGATGTGTAAACATTAGAAATCTATATATAAATAGAAAATTATTATTATTATTATTATTATTATTATTATTATCATTATTATTATTACATCTCAGAGGAACAAAGAGACAAACAGGAGAGCGAAAGAGATAAAAGGAAGGAGGATGAGAAACAGAAGATTGGGAGGTCTTATACGCATAATGTGGAAACAAACATCATTAAACAGATGCGAAACGTGTTTAATGCTTGCTGTAAGTGGAACTACGAATTTCTCCTTCATTATTAAACGAGCGAAGTTCAATATACTTGAAGTGGACTTCGACCTTGATGGTTATGATATAACACGAGGTGATTGTCCATGCTGCTGCAGCACTTCACTTGCACATCCATACACTGTGTGATTCGGGCTCCTCGTAATTCAGTAACGATTACATACGGTATGAGAAACTTGGTGTCCAGCTAACCTACTTAACCTGATCATTGCCACATGTTTCATTCTTCACGGTAATTTTTACCCAGTCACTAATTTACGATAAATGCGTGCTACGAGTCTCCGCGATCCTAAATTGGACCTGGGCACCTGTTCTTGGAAAACCAGCGAAGTGAAAGGAAGAGGTCACAAAGATAACCTCTTCACCCAGATAATTGTAGGTTGTTACGTTTTCCCTAGTCTAGATCTTTACAAACTTGTTTATAGTGAATTATTACGTTATTACTGAACTCTGAAACTTCACTTATGTCTTATATTTTGCTGCAATGAAAGAGTCAGTTGGCTACTGAGGCGAGGCGTTGAAACTAGCAGCATTTTCCTCCCTTCAGCAGTAAAATTTTGGAAATATTCAACATTTTTTTTTTCTCCATTACTGTAGCTTGTACAATAATGAAAATTAGTATATGTAAAACACTGTCCTTCTGCTATATGAAAAAAATATTTTTACGATTAAAAAAAAATTATTTATAAAATTTTGTGTGCGTATTTATGCAAGTCATGTCTACAATATGATGCAAGATCACTTCTCTACTTTTTATAGATTGTCTGATAAAAAATAAATTCATTAAAATGATCAAATATCAGTATTTTCTTATAACACAAAATAAAAAAAAACATGAGTTTCAGCAATGAAATAAACGAGAGAGAACATTAAAATGTTAACAAGTTAATGAGTTATGAGGGAAACGCTTTATCACTGCACAGTAAACTACCACCTTTATGATTTTTGAAAAAAAAAAAAAAACATATATAAATATTTTTTTTAATCGCAAAAATATTTTTTTCATATAGCAGAAGGATAGTGTTTTACATATACCAATTTTCATTATTGTACAAGATACAGTAATGAAGGAAAAAAAAATGTTGAATATTTCCAAAAATTTTACTGCTGTAAGCTGTACATAACCCCTTAATTCCGGCGGAAGATAGCAGGACGGAGAACAGGCAGAAAGAGATTTTGGGTGTACCTTATTACTAATAATTGCGGAAAGTGTTTACGATACAACTGAGCTAAGGATCTATATGGCAAACCTTGTGACGTAGAAAAGGCGAGTGAAGAATCCAGTTTCTATTGGCTGGTCAAAGCAGGTATCGCGTAGGGCTAAAAAAAGGTAATAAGCGTTAAGGAACTGCCTTTGTCCGAGACTAGTGTAATTTTATATCATCACATATACAGGAATCAGACAAGTAAATGCATTGGGGTGAAGTTAATTGTGGACTCAGTCGCTTACAAAGTAGTCTCACGCCCGTTATTTCATCCGTCCACTCAATTGTATAAAAGTTAGCAAGATATGAGCAGTTTAAGTTACCCTTTCCTTTTGAATCTCTCTGCGTAACATTTAGTTAAATTATGAGAACATAGAATAAATTAGAGAGAATATTTGCTACTGATGGAGTGAGGAGAGCTTATCAGTAAATTTTCAGATCTATAACATTACTAATTTTTCTTGATATATAAGTCATACATTCTTTCTTGGCATGGTATTGTGTTCCATACATAACAATCTTTCTACCTGAAAATGTATAACACCCTAGGTTAATTAATAGCATAATTTTGCATGTTTCACTGAAATCTGTCATTGTGAAGAGAGATTGGGATGGGCCCATATTCCACTCAATTTTTAAATTCTGTATATGACTTTTTATAGAGAAAATGGAATTTTTAACATAAAAAATTCATATTTTTTTCTTAAGAGTTGCTATATCACAATTTTAAGTTAACCTCTTTAAAGTGGTGATTTACCACAGTATGTTAGAGAAAATGTATGAATTTATTTCTGTAAATTCGTATTGGACGAATCATATGTTTAGTGCACAAATTCATTAACTGATATGTATATTGCCTCGGGAAGTGTTCCTGGATTCTTTTGCATTAGCCTAATAAGCAAGTCAGATAATTCAAACTTTGCTGCAAGCTTCTGAAAAGAACTCAAAGTGTATGGGCCAACTTTTATTATGGGTACCACATCGTTGAAGGACCCCTACAAACCTCTACCCACATTCGTAATAATTTTGGATAAACTTGTACATGTAGAGATAAAACCATTACTTTTCACAAACAACAATTGATCACCTTTAATTGTTTTCCTAAACAAAATAAAATTGTTATTATAGCTGACTGTTTACATTGAAAACCCAATTTATTCTACAAAATACACAGTCCTGATTTTCAATATTGCATAAAATTAGCTATTTTTTAAATTAGGATCTACCGCTTATTGAAGATATCCTCGGAAAAAAGAATGTAACATCAGATTCTTGAAATATGTGATGTAGGTGGAAAAAAGTAATTTTAAAGCACTTATTTTTAACAATAAATTATTGCGTTCAATGGCTGAATAAACGTCTTTATTCATATGATTATATATAGGGGATATATCGCACCCTTAAAATAATACTGTCGTAACTGCCAAAAGTTAGTTTTGAGTAAACGCAAGATAAATATTTCAAAGCCGTATGAAAACTCAGGATTACCAAGTCTGTATCAGTATGAGCCCTGCAGACTTTGACCTTGAACTTAGAGATACGACAGTTCTACTGTTTGATAGAGGATTAAATAAACATTACAAAATTGCCTGTAACTCAAAATTCAATTTTTGGGTGTATTATTCTAGGAGTGCGTTATAGACCTAGTGAATTATGTCCCTGAAATAATTGTCCTTTCTCCTGAAACATGAATTAGGTTTTGTTGTTTACATCCTTATTCAGGGAAGGTCTTTTTATTTTTAAGTATCCTGCACATTTTCTCTTCTTTCCTCATGGTTTCATTTTTTAGTTCTTGTGCAAAACTTACAGCATACAACGAGGGGAAAAAAGAAGCATTGTCATTGCTTGCATATTATTCCATGATTTAAGAATCCACGTTTCAATGATATTTAAAAATGATGATACGACTATAATCTAATGCGAGTAAAATTTCATTATTTCTCTTGTTTTCCTTTATTCAAAGCCAAATAGACGTCTTGGAATTCTGCCATTCTGTTTCATATTATTTTATTCTATGTATGTTATGGTTGTGAAACTTGGAGTCTCACTTTGAGAGAGGAACAGAGATTAAGGGTGTTTGAGAATAAGGTTCTTTGGAAAATATTTGGGGCTAAGAGGGATGAAGTTACAGAAGAATGGAGAAAGTTACACAACGCAGAACTGCACGCATTGTATTCTTCACCTGACATAATTGTAAATCCATGGCGCTACAGCCCTGAAGGGCCACGTCCGATCAGCCGGCTGTTGGCCTCACGTTCACATGCCGAAGCAGAGGTGAACGATCATCCAACCAGAATGGAGGTATCGCGTGGTTAGCACGATGATCCCCCCAGCCGTTATAGCTGGTTTGCTGAACCGGATTTTCGCTACCTATCGTAGCTCCCCAAGTGCCTCACGATGCTGGGTGGGCACCGGTCCCATATACTGGCCGAAATTTCATGAGAAAATTTCTTCCCCCATGAGGACTCGAACCAGAGCGCATTCCGTAACGCGAGTCCTAGGCTGCATGCCTTAGACCGCGACGCCACGGCGCGGGACTACCTGACATAATTAGGAACATTAAATCCAGATGTTTGAGATGGGTAGGGCATGTAGCACGTATGAGTGAATCCAGAAATGCATATAGAGTGTTAATTGGGAGGTCGGAGGGAAAAATATCTTTGGGGAGATCTAGACGTAGATGGGAGGATAATATTAAAATGAATTTGAGGGAGGTGGGATATGATGATAGAGAGTGGATTAATCTTGCACAGGATAGGGACCGATGGGGGACTTATGTGAGGGCGGCAATGAACCTGTGGGTTCCTTAAAAGCCATTATAAGTAAGTATTCTATGTATGTGATATCATCCTAAAAAGCTGAAATGCGATGCCTATTCCATTGGCTCCTTTCTAAGATAATCTTTAATGCAATTGAAAGTTTTATTCCAAAATCCATAATTTTAATCTTTGCCAGGAACTAAGCGTACTAAATAATTACTTTTGTTTAGTCAGCAGTCCGAAGACTGATTGGAACCTCATAGGTGACACCAATGAGGCATCATTAATGAGGCAACTAAGCCAGGAGATAACGGAGTAACGTGGCCAGTTCCTTTCCCTCTTGCTACAAATTATAATTCCTGAAATATTAATATTGTTCAGACCTCTTTGTATGTTTCAATCTCTGGAATGGAGTTAGTAGTATTTATTTATTTAACCTGGTAGAGATAAGGCCGTCAGGCCTTCTCTGCCCCTCTACCAGGAGTTCGTAGGGTGAAAAAAAATAAACAGGCGGGCTGAGTTTAATTATCACTCTAATTTCCTAATGGCTGTAATTATTATAACAGACGCAAAAGTTGTCCAGGCACGTGAGGCGTTGATTTTGTACATCTGTTTAGAGATATCTGGAGAACAATAACTTTCTCTTAAAAGGCCACATGCCATCTGCTTACAATTTATTCACAATGAGGCAAGGACAGTACGATGATTACTGTTCTGAAGATACGAGTTGCATCTATTAAGTTGAGAAGTATTTTTATAATATTGTGTGTATCCTATTTACTTTTCAACAAAGTAGTCACAAACATTGAAATAATTTCAGGAATGGGACAAAAGATATTGCATACCTTTCTGCACAAGCAGAACGCACGCCTGTGACAGGAGTCTATTCTGAACGCTCTCCTTCATCTACTAAGTGTCAGAACCAATCTCTTAAGAGCAAGAGCAGACTGAAATCTCTCGGACCTATACTTCGTTTCATAATGTTTGACAGGGGATGTAAACAGTGACGGCAGAGAGAGGGAAGTATAATTACTATTGAACCAATGACAGAGGTCTCATTTCGCGCTTATCTTGAAGTTGGGCGGTCTGAAGCGTTCTATCTCCTCCCACCTTCAAGACAAGCATAGAGTGAGACCTCTGCTATTGGTTGAATAGCAATTATTCTTTTCCCTCTCTCTGCCGACACTGTTTACATCGCCTGTCAGACATTATGGAATGAACTATAGGTTTATATTTAGATGGGATAGCCCACCAATTCCCAGTAAATTGAGTGAAGCAACTTCTCCATCTCAGTGGAGGTTTGTTAGTGCACGTTGCCTTGAATTCAATGTTGGCTAATCTTCCCATCTACAGCCAGGACTTAAGTCCCATCGACATTGATCTGTTCCTGTGCGTGAAGAGAGTTTGATGACGATGAGACCAAGTTGAGTGTTGATAAGTGATAACCAAGTCATGTCTATGAACAGTGAGTGTACCATACAAAATCTTGTTTCCCGTTACATCGTGTCATTTGCCTCGATGTGGATGACAATTTTTGCTGGAAAGTAAATTAAGACAAGTATGACTTTAAAACTGAAATAAATATTTTTCAATTATTCTTCTCAACAACAAACGCTGGATAAGCCTTGCATATTATTTTCTTTAGATACTTCAGTTTTCTCATGTCATCACTCTCTGTGCAGTTGCTGCTGCACCACGTGATTCCCGGAGCATTCGAACTGTCGTCGCTGCAGGACGAGATGACAGGAGTGAGTCTGGCGGGCACGCAGCTCCGGGTCAACTCCTACACAACGCAGGACGTCGAGTGGAACGAAGTCCAGGTCAGTTGGCTTGCTGCCTACTTGTACACTTCGTTTATATAATAAAACCTGCCAATAATGCTTGTGGGATACAACATTACGTCAAGTTGTAGTTTTTCTCGAACTATATTTAATAAGTATAAGGATTTAATTGTGAGACAAAAATTGAATCTTGACAAGCTAATCAGAACCATTCTGAAATATGAGAACAAATGAAGAAACCGATCTGATCCGTGACGCCACAGTCCATGAAGGGCCAAGGCAGACCAGCCATCTGCTGGCCTCACATTCACATGTCTCAGCAGAGGTGAACGATCATCCAACCACAATGGAAGTATCGTGTGGTCAGCACGATGATAACCCAGCCGTTATAGTTGGTTTCCGAAACCTAGCTCTCTAAATTCGTCAAGATGCTGAGTACGGTACATAGTTCTCATACAGTGGCTGAAATTTCATGAGGAAATTCCTTCCTTAACAGGACTCTAACCAGCGCTCAATCCGTAACGCGAGAGTCCAGGCGTGATGCCTTAGACCACGACGCTATGACGCGGAACAAAATGGAAAGACCACTTGTTACAAATGCAAGACAATCGCCTTCTGAAATATCACAATACCAAATGACTAATTCTCTAATTTGGTCTGAAAGCGGAATAAATCAATTTAGTCTGTTCTCACATAACTGCTGTCGATAGTGATGAATATGATGAATGTTTATATTGCGAAAGAAAAACTGGCAAGTATGTGCTGATGTCAGTAAAACCAAGTTTAATCTTTGCGAAGACCCAAGTGACAGTAATTAGTTCTATTTGGAGTTTCTTACTTATGCAGAATATATACAAAGCGAACCGTAAGCAATATCATTAACTTCAGGGGATTATTCTTTGAGATATTTCAAACAAAAAAGTTTCATGCAATTTTGCCCGATTTTGTTTCCTTCCCGAGATAAAAATTGTTTTATATGAAACATTTCACAACATGTTTTGAGAAAGCCGTTGGTTTAATTCCCAATATGCTCAGTCAGTTTAAGAGAGCATTATATTATGATAATAAATGATAGAAAGAGTTTTCGTTTTGTCCATTAAATGAGCAGAAATTTGAACCAAACAAATGAAACTTTTCGTTCTGGAAATGAATTTTAAAATGTTACATTTGATCGAATCAAATCTATGCTCATTGAATGGACAAAACTAAAATTATTTCAATCATTTATTATAATAATACACTACTCTCTTAAACTGACTGAGTATATTGGGAATGAAATAAATTATTTTCCCAAAACATGCTATGAAATGTTTCATATAAAATAATTTTTATTTCGAAAAGGAAGCAAAAACGAGGAAAATTATATTAAACTTTTTTGTTTAAAATATCTCAAAGAATAACCCCTGTAAATAATGACATTACTTACGGTTCACTCCATATCTTTACAAAAAACATAACGCATAGCACAAAATGCCAATGAACTGCTGGAAATTCCTGATATGCAGATGCACATGAATAAAAGTGATGTTTGTGTGTAAGTGTGCAAGTACAAATGTATGTATGTATGTGTATGTATGTATGTATTTATGTATGTATGTATGTATGTATGTATGTATGTATGTATGCATGCATGCATGTAGTATGCATGTGTTGCATGCATACGAGCGTGACGTCCCTTACGGGAATTTCGTTGACGACAAAAGTGGAACATCCTGGATTCACATGTTGCTATAACCAACTTGTACCCTATTTTGTTCGTATTTATTAGTTTTCTTAAGAAAGCATGTAAATGAAGGTGTAGTGAAAGTGGGCAGAAATTTTATTTCATAATATTCGTCAACGCCTATATTCACAATAACTACCTATTGGTTAGATAAGTTTTTCTGCAAAATCTGGTCTTGGTCGAGTTATATTTTCAGGTGGCAGGACAGCGGTGAAAGTAAGAAAAATCTTGAGAAATAGCCTACTGATAAATACAAAACAAAGTTTTTTTTTTTTTATGAAAACGTTTTAGTTTCTCTAGACACCATCTTCAGGTGACCGATTTCGAAAAAAATGTATTTTTGTCTCAAATTGAGGCATACAACAACGATATTTCGAACGGCTTCTTTGTGTAAGTCCATCTCTAGCTTTTTCTCCACAAACGCTCGCTGAGGCTTGTTACCAGTTTTATATATCATTCAACTGCTTGAAAGTGACAGGGAAAGTTGGCACTCTCTATGATAGATCCCATTTTCATCATTCTTTCAAGTTCGTTTCCTCCAAATGTTGGGTAATTGACGGTAATTGTTTATTATACATAAGTATCAAAGTATCAGATATACGACATGCTGCTCTTCTTTTCTTACCTTCATAATGCGCCTTATTGCTAGCTGTGGAATGTGCTCTCTTTCTTCTTAGAGCATGACAAATAAAATATTTTCAGAATGAACGAAAAACACATTTCTTTGAATGATATTATGCACAATCACTTCTATATGTCCATGTGTGTAAGCCAAATTTTTAATCACCCCAAGGAAGTTCTTCGGAGCATTTCTGACCCGTGGAAAAGTCTTTATTTTAAACCAGGTAAAAGCATACAATTTCATTAAAATTCTGTTAAAATGATTAAATTTCCCGATTGATTTTCGGTGGATATATAAAGCGGAAGTATTCTATTGCTATAGTTAACCACCTGGAGTAGACCATAACACCTGGGCCTCTATTGACCAAATTTTCTGAAAGATCTTCACTTTCCTACCAGGGAACGATCCATGATCCTCTGAAGTTGTAGGTAGGAGCGTAGCAGTAACACTCAATTTAGATATACGTAAATTTTTAACTGTGAATGTCAGCTTTACAAGTGACGAACAACAAAGCTATGTATTTCATAGAATGGTTATAGTCAGCGACAAATCTCCAGATGCGAGGTTCTATTAGAACTCATAGTTGTCAAATTTAAAAATGTCAACCTTATGAATTGCGAATTGGACCTTGTTGTGGCACAGGCGAACTCGGAACTAAATACCTAAAAAATTACGCACTCGCCGTAAGTGATGTTAAGCAATACACCTGAAGGTCTTCCACCTAATAACTCTCCATTACGATTGTTATGGCAGAAATAAAAGACTGTAAAGCTGTTTACAAGCGTGTAACGAAAAGAAATCTGTCATAAAAAGAGAGAAATGCTCTCTGTGTGAATGATAAATTATAATGCTCTAAACGGAAGGAAACACTGGCATAAAAACGGAAGCCTTCCTTGCGTGTCGCGCATTAAATTGTCTGAATTGCAGGAAATCGGCATAAAAAGACTTTTCCATTGATGATAAGTAAAGGAAGTTTGGAGAGATAAAAATCTAACATTACGCGATATTTGAATTCTTGCAAGAGATCTCGACATTGACTGGAACAAGCGAGCTTCCGACTCTTGACTATTAGACTCACTGCCATTGGATTATGAGGTCTCGCCTGGGAATTGCATCCGACTGTCATGGCTGACGCAGGATGGCTCGCCTGTCAACATCGTATTTACGAATATCACTCAGGTTGTGTGTTAAAACTGGAGTATTCATCGCGTAATAGGTCATTGTAAACCAAAGTGCAAGAATCCATCCTGAGCCTGACACTCGAAAAACCAGCCAGCCGGTGAATGCAGGTAACCCCACTCGTTCCTGGACCAGCCTCTTCTTCACGTCTCCCATCAGTGATGGATATAATACTGATTGGAGATATCTTGACAAAATGATGTCGATGTCTATATTGGGGAAATGGAAGAATCCCGAGAAAAATCCAACTGCCCTAAGTATCATTATGAACTTTTCAACTCGGACCACGTGCGTGATAGTCTGATGACTTAAATCAGTGGATCTCAACCTTTCAGACGCCACGGTCCGGTAATTCTTTTTCTACAAGACAAGGCCCTGGTTCCAACAAATTTACTCGTAAATACCTTTCCAATTTTTTTTAAGTTCGTATATTTAACTAACTTACTTACTTATGGCTTTCAAGAAACCAGGAGGTTCATTGCCGCTCTCACATAAGCCCGCCATCGGTCCCTGTCCTGAGCAAGATTAATCCAGTCTCTACATTCATATTCCACCTCCCTCAAATCCATTTTAATATTATCCTCCCATCTACGTCTCGACCCCCCAAAGGTGTTATCCCCTCCGGCCTTCCGACTAAACTCTATATGCATTTCTGGATTCGCCCATACGTGCTACATGCCCTTTCCATCTCAAACACCTGGATTTAATGTTCCTAATTATGTCAAGTGAAGAATATAATGCATGCAGTTCTGTGTTGTGTAACTTCCTCCATTCTTCTGTAACTTCATCCCTCTTAGACCCAAATACTTTCCTAAGCAACTTATTCTCGAACACTCTTAACCTCTGTTCCTCTCTCAAAGTGAGAGTCCAAGTTTCACAACCATACAGAACAACTGGTAATATAACTGTTTTATAAATTTTAACTTTCAGGTTTTTTGAGAGCAGACTAGATGACAAAAGTCTTTCAACCGAATAATAACAGGCATTTCCCATATTTATTCTGCGTTTAATTTCCTCCCGAGTGTGATTTATATTTGTTACTGTTGCTCCAAGATATATGAATTTTTCCACCTCTTCAAAGGATAAATGTTCAATTTTTATATTTCCATTTCGTACAATATTCTGGTCACGACACATAATCATATACTTTGTTTTTCTAACTCAAGTAATAATAAATATTTCCATTTCGTAAAACATTCTGGTTACGAAACATAATCATATAGTTTGTATTTTCTAACAGAAGTATTAATAATTAAGAATGGTGTAGTAATCTTAAGACTTAACGAGTATTACCAGTGCCAGTGGTTGAAACTTGGGAAATTATTTTCTTTTCTATTTTAAGGGCATGTCTTTTACGTACAAAGAATTCAATGGGTTTGTTGACTAAATCGGAATGTTTTGTGTTGAGATCTCGAAGAAGTCGCGATGACTTCACAATTCCATTTCCCAGAACAAAACTAACTGCCGCTCTCGCTCGCTGTGTTCGTTGCATTTGTCTTTCGAGTTTCGTCTCGTCATTCTCGTGCGCTTCGAGTCTCGCTCATCATTCTCGAAATAGCATTTGGTCGGCTTGGAAAGATTTCGTAACTTTGAATAACATACATAATTGAAATAAATAACATTATAAATGTTTAAATGAGACAAAAAGACAAAACAAAACAGTATCCTAGTTATCAAAATATTCTGGTTGCATTATATGATATTACCTATGGTTATATGAATAGAAAAAAAAAAAGTCAATTCTCAAATAAATTTGCATTTCTAAGAAACTTGAAACATAAAGTTAATATCTTTTTACTTGAGAGTGCACACTTGATCTCAAACATATGAAAAGAAAATTCCTAACTTTTCAATAAGGACCTAGTGATTAAATAAAGATTGGGGAACGAATTATTATACACTGAAAGGTAGAGATGATGTTCCAAATAAGTTACTTGATTGTTTATACATATATCACAGTTGCCAAAGTAGATAAAAGTTCAGTCAGGTATAAACAATTGTGGCGATTCAAGGCTGTTTGAAGTTCGGCACTTCGGGCGTCTCGGGCGTCTCGAAACACTCACAAGCAGTCTCTACGTCAACGACGCGACGTATAGAACACTGTCGTGCGGGTTTTCGGCTGTGCGAGCGATGTTAGTCTTGCTTTCTCGATCGTTGTTCATCCCTGTTGTCCATGTACAGTAGTGGCAAAAAAATAACCGGACCGACCCTTGTAGCTGATTTCAGAGTCTTGTTCACTCCAGAGCACGATAGACTGGTAACTAAGTCTTTCGTGGTTCGAATCCTGCCGGGGAAGGAAACTTTTTTTTGTTCCTTATTCAAATTTATTCCCAATACTTTTCGACTGCTGGTAAAATTCATGTTCTGGGAATAATAAGTTAATTTAAGTAGTAAAATATCTCTGCAATCGAAAAGTATTGGGAATAAATTTGAATAAGGAACAATAAAAGTTTCCTTCTCAGGCAGGATTCGAACCACGAAAGTCTTAGTTACCAGTCTATCGTGCTCTGGAGTGAACAAGGCTCTGAAATCATCTACAAGGGTTTTTTTTTGCCACTACTGCACTTACGAGTGAACGCAGACTATTTTTATTCTGTGTGCTAGTAGTTTTTCCCTCCATTTGCCTATCGTGGAGATCACTCTGTGGTCTTAAGGCTCCCCCAAATAGACGCGATACGGAATGCGTTACGATAGCGTTACGATTTTGCGATAAATGTTTTCATTGCGTTCAATGATTGTGTTCACACACACGCGATTATCGCAATATGCGTTATTATCGCAGCAAGTAGAACGCGACGATTTTGCGTTCTATTCTCCCGGAGATGTAGATCGCGAGAACGCCAGGCGTTTATTTTGATGCTGGATTGAAGTGTGTCATTTATGGATTCATCTTCAAAGGAAGAGGAACTTCTCTTTCTTGGATGAGAATCGTCGCAGGCAAAGCAGGCGCAGGTAAGTCCATGGTAGTCATGTATGGTTAAGATAAACAATATAAAAAGGTATAAAGTGATTATTTAGCTTTTCTTTGCCAAGAACGTGAAATAAATAACAAGTACGCATACCCGATTATAAACTTTATTATTTTTAATTTGCTCTTTTTGTTGCAGGAGGTTGTGGATTCAAGAGTTAAATGCCACAAGGGAAGAAAAAGATGAATTTTATATCTTAGTTCAACAACTAATTTGAGGTGAAAAACATTTTTATATATATTTCAGGATGACAGCTCAATGTTTTGACGAGATTCTGGGTAAAGTAACGGAAGACATAACGAAGAAGCATATTAATTGGCGTAGCTCGAACCCACCCGAAAAATGACTTGCAATCGCAATAAGATAAGTGAAACACAGTAATGTATGTAAGAAACATATTTAATTTAGCTTAACGACCCAAATCAGTTACCAGTCATAAAAATATTCAAATTTAATACTGACTTTCTATAAAAAGAATAACATATGAAGTATACTTCCTGAATTTACAAGAATTAAACACAAAATGAAATTTAATTACATCTGAAACTATGAAAAACAAATTTGTGGAGTGTGAACAGTTTAAATGCTTAGGCCTACATTTTAAACAAAAAATAATGAATCAAAAAGTGGAGGTACCGGTAATATAAACATGAAAAATATAAGTTCGCCTAATTTAAATCAGCAAAAAACTTCTTTGAAGAAAATCATATTGTGTTTCACCTTGATCTTCATTGTCAGCGATTTTTTGCTCTAAATAACAAAAATAACAATCTCTCATGTTTTTCCATCTATTTTTCACAGCATCGGCTGAAAGTAAAAAAGGTAGGCCTACCAATTATTTATGTTTGATTTTGTCCTATCACAGTGTTAATATGTTTTTCTTCTTCTTTCAGACTTTTAGCGACTGGAGATAATTTGTACACCAACAGGCCATAGTTTTAGGGTTGGTTTTCAACCATTAGTGCAACTGTGATGGAAGTTTGTGCAGCTATGTGAGAAAACATGAGATCTGAATTCATGCCATAGCCTTCACGACGACTATGGGAAAATTGAGCTCAACGATTTGAAGAAAAAATCGGGTTTTCCAAACCGTGTTGACGCCATAGATGGGAAACACGTCACCATCAAGTGTCCTGACAGCGCTGGATCATCTTACTTCACATATTTGAAGAAACATTCCATTGTGCTTTTAGCTGGAAAATTTGCAGCCTACTTCAGTCGAATGGCTTAAAAATGAAACTGCTGTAGACGTAAATCCAGGGTTTAAGCCACAGTCGCTTTGTCACATTTTGCTACTCCACTTCTAAAAAAATAACAAACTTTGAATGTAACCTAAATGTGTAAAAATGCGACAACCACATTGGAGTTCAGAAACGAAGATGGTAATAGAGCAAATGAAATCAGAGATGTGTATGAACTAATTTGAATTTAAATGAAATGCTAATGGCATCATAGAATGGGCATGTTAAAAAAGAAAGTAATGAGCAATAGATGTTCAGAAATTGATTTCAAAGAGTTGGTGCAATTCATGTAAGTTAAGTGAACAGTTTCTTCTAATTGATTTATATAATTCCATCGCATACTGTAAATTGTGAGCCAGGATTTAGTTGCCCGAATCTTGTAAAAACTGGAATTAGAAACCGCCTTTCAGTAAAAATAGTTAGCACTCTGCTAACCTTGAAGAGCCTACTAGTAAAGAATTTCAATGTTTAGAGTACCCATAAAATAAGGAATTTTAATGTGAAGTAAATTCAGTAGTAATTTATTCTAAACATACCTACGTCTAATGATTTACTTACATAGGTATATCTGGAGTGTGGTAAGATATTGAAAGTAATAAAACTCCGACAAACAAATTACATAACTTTTTGTTTCCACATATTTGATTAATTTTATATTTCTGCACAATTATTTATAATATTGTACAAGCATTTTGCAATTTCCACAAATATATTTTTTTTCATTTGTGCATTTGCGACAGTTATTTATTTTCTAGCTTAAACCCCGCGTAAGTCTACAAGCCAGTATGACATCAAATTATAAATAAATAATTGCACTTATTGTTTACATCTAACTTTGTAGCTATCTCCTTCCATTTCTTCTCCTTTTCCATGCCACGGATTTTCCTTTACGAACTCAATAAAAAATTCCACGTTCGTTTACAAGTAATCCGAAATCGCAATCTGTGAGCACAAGTGTTATACACCTACTGAAGGTAACTGGTCTTTGCGCTGTGGCTGGAAAACTAAAATCCGCATATGTGGTCACCCATTACGATACTCTGATTGACTGGGGACGTTGGAATATCATATATCGCGGACGCGCCAGTTTGGGCACCTCTTCCCGATAGTGCGATATTGCGTTATCGCGAAATCGTACGCTATCGTAACGCATTCCGTATCGCGTCTGTTTGGGGAGGCCTTTAAGGTGGATGCATCACTAGTTGCGTCACAAACACCTTCAGTACGAAATTTCTTAATAACAAAAGTAAGCAAAGTTCCTTGTCCTTTATTCATATTAATATTTAAATCTGTATGTCTATTACTTTTAAGAAGTCACGAAAGAGCACTTACACACTGCAATGCGAACTTGCGAAGAGGCAGTATTCACTGTAATTGTTCAGTATCGAGAATCGGATACAGATTGCCTTAATCTTTAATTTAAATGAAAAAAAAATGTTGTTTACACTTCCCAGCTAATTGGTCACTGACATCTCCAGCACATGTTATTTCGTTCAGTTTTGAGAACAGAAGATTCGCCGACCTTTTGCTGTAATTGGCATGCAGCGGTATCCCTTTCCCGAATGTTGAAGAATTTCTAAGTCTGAAAAATTCCTGATTATTAAAAAATAAGTGGCTTGGTCATCGGAATTTGCTACACAGATGTCATTTAGTTAGATTTTAGAATTTAGAGTTCAGAGACGATCTGGAACTGCGTTTTTCGACACAATCGCGAAAATTATTCTCCTAAGAATGCTTCTACTGTAAAATATTTATTCGTGAAAAATGCTTCGAAGAGTGAAATGGCAAATTGCAGGAGAATATCTTGCGGCCCTTTATAATTGATGTCAGGGCCCGGTACCGGGCCGAGGTGCGGCGGTTGAGAAACACTGGCCTAGACCACGCAATCACCATAGAAGTTGACTTTAGACTTCTTGTATTCGTATGACATAAAACATATTGAATATTTCTGATTTTATATTTCAATTAAATATACGAAGTCATATGTACTCTGGTTTGGTACAGAGTATATTTATTTTAACCTATTTATACGCTCTTTAACATCTGTACTCATATCGCACGTTTTAAGATCTTTGGGTGCACTAGTAGGCCGTGTTTACTCTTGTTGAGTTCCTGTTTCTATTATGTGTTGTAGATGACTTTGTTGATGTAAATGATTTTAGATTTTGATTAATTATAATGATATTGGTGACTGAGGCGGTGATGAATCATGGCAAATGGTTCCCATATACATACGCCATGAAGGCACATGGGGCATTGAGATAAAACTCCATCTTTTCTAGAACTCGGCACTAGAATGAGATGATGTGGTCGGCAACACAATCCGACCTTATATACCCGATGAAGACCCGCAATAAACTATAATTTAGTTTGTCTTTCTTTCTACATAAAACTAGATAAAATAGTGTAATTGGATAAAAATAAACATAGATAAAACTCCAATTCATCTATAAAAATTGTAATAATTAGCCCAGTGCCATGCATTTCTTTGTTATAATAGCTCTACCACAATTTCAAGGGTACACTTGTTTTACGATATTTTTGTCTCCTGATTTGAATTATGTTGGACAGATATTTTCGGATATTTGAAACTTCATTATGTCTATACCTATGCAGATAATATTATCGTTGCCAGCATTACCATCCTTGTCTTTGCATAAATGATTCATTCTACAAGCAGTACTGTACTTGAAGTAACTTACTGCAAAATATATCTTACTCCAGACTATTTACGAGGGTGAGTCAAAAAGTAACCTTAATAATTATTGTTTTATTAATTGAATATGTACTATAAGACTACAAACACTTCATCACTTTTAAAAAAGTATAACAGGAACACTTGCACTGAACATAGTTGGGACTATGTTGAAAAGTGATAAAGTGTTTGTAGACTTATTGTACATATTCAAGTAATAAAACAATTATTAGGGTTACTTTTTATTCTCCTGTGTAGTATATTTAACACAGTACAAATAAGTCTACAAGTTTCTAGTATATATATATATATATATATATATATATATATATATATATATATATATGAGGTTTCTATACTAAGAGGATAATTTGTTTGATATCATGGTCAATCTTTTCTATGTGATTCTTCATGATTTAATAACAAGTCCGGTTGATTGAGGAGCGTTTCGTCCATCACTTTTCTTTCACTTTTGGGTTCGTCCATTAATTTCCGTCCAATCCATTTCTTCCCTATCCCTTTGTCCACAACTGAAGTGCCCACAGATTCTGCATTCACGAGAATGTTTTGTCCACATATTTTCGGTCATTCTGTGTTACCGATCACTAATCAAATAATGGACGAAATTATTCTGTTTGTCCATGTCATTCGTTTCTTAGATACGGTATTGCGATAAGCTCTCTTCCATTTATGTTCTAAATTTTAGTATGGCGGAAGTAGTATACACACTTCGAAGGCAGAATATTTTGTATTACAATGGGTAGGCATTGCTGCCACTTCCACTCATTAAGTTAAGACGGCCTCGAGTATGACCTGCTAGCAATTTGGTAAACACTTGCTCATTTGATTCTTGTTCGGCCAGTAGGACTTCCAAAAACCTCCAAATGTTGGATTATGAACAACCATCGATCTCTGGAATTTGCTGTGCCATTCTTCTACGACATTATTAATCTGCTGTTACCCACTCAAGACTGCATTATATACATTCCATGTTGTCGGTGGAAATTTGGCCGCGATTGCCCTCCTCCTTTCTCGTGCACAAATTCCTCTCACATAAACTCTTTCCACATACTCAATAACTCCTTAAATTTCTTCAGTAGCTCTTTCTGTCACAAAATCAAATACTTCGTCAACATCTTGTAAGGAAACAAATGGTAGCCCAAATAACATTGCGGCATCTCGGCGGCAATCACTGTTTGGAATCATGTATTGTCTTTGCAGTCCTAGATGTAAAATTTTGCGACAAATACTTTGCGAAAGGTGGAATAAGCATCTCTTTACGCTTGCTCCCGAAAAAATTTACCAGGCCGTCATGGAAGCTCGTCGACAAGGGAATATTGATATAAACCCAAGGACATGACGTATTATGTATGGACTTTGAAATAGCAAACATGAATGCTGCCGCTGAAACTTTTACAAACGTAATTCTGTACCTTGAAAAAAACTTGTACGTTTCAATAAATAATTTTTGTCATAATTTTATTTTATCGTAGTGGACACATGTAGGTTACATTACCATAAGGTTTGTGGACGAAATAGTCAGTGGACTGAAATGTCACGGCCAAAGAATCTAGTGGACATATGTGTAAGTGGACATAATTGTGAGTGGACGAAAAGAAAAGTAGACGAAACGTAGTGGACGAAAGGCCCTTTAATAGTCCGGTTGCCGTTATGACCACATGAACGATTTCCAATAAAGTGGGTAGTTAAAATCTGTAGTATTATACAGTTCTTTTTATGATATCTATAACATTACATGGGTTATTATTGTTATTATTATTATTATTATTATTATTATTATTATTATTATTATTATTATGTTGATTAATATTATTATACAAATGAAACATCACTCATGAGGCAACTAAGCCAGGATATAATGTGGTGGGGTGCTCAGTTCCTTTTCCACTTCATTGCACACATAGCTGACTAGTAACATATTACACTAATCAGACTTATTGTGTATGCAACAATAATTGTTCTTTCTCTGACACATATCGTCAAGTGACATGTACTGCCTGATAATAGATGCGCAGTACATATAGGGGAGAGTCGGGTAGTATCGGACATCGGGTAGTATCGGACATCGGGTAATATCGGACAGTGAGTTTCTTTCATCTACCACACGATGATAGTACCTGATTGACATGGTTACGTTTCTGTGATGTCGCATAGAGAAACGTAACCATGTCATTCAGGTACTACCATATGGTGGTAGATGAAAAAAAACGCACTGTCCGATACTACCCGATGTCCGATACTACCCGACTCTCCCCTAAGTCAGAAACGAAATAAGAGGAATTATTATTATTAGTATTATTATTATTATTATTATTATTATTATTATTATTATTATTATTTGGTCAACTGTCCGAAGAAAGTTGGAACCTCATAAGTGAAACCAACAAGACATCACTCATAAGGCAACTAAGCCAGGAGATAATGGGGTATGGTTGCCAGTTCCTTTCCCTCTTCATTGCACAAATCACAGACTAGTAATATAATATTACACTGATCAGACTTAAGCTGTATGCAACAGTTGTTCTTCCTCTGATACATATCGTCAAATGATATGTACTGCCTGATAATATATGTACAGATACGGAATTACAATTTTGGAGCGAGTCTTGATAGGAGTCCGCCTGAATGTAGGCAAGAATTTCGCACCACTGTCCACAAGTAGCGTATATATATATATACAATATGTTGTAAGCATGTAAGCGAAACTTATACAATAAGGGAGCTCCAAATTTTATATCCATATCTCTACATATCAGCCAGAACCGAAATCAGAGAAATTTTTATTAAATTATTAAGCTTATTATTATTATTATTATTATTATTATTATTATTATTATTATTATTATTATTATGTAATCGTACTAAGAAGATTTTCCTGCAGTCCAATCAGCTCTACTGTTTTCTTCTGTGCACACTCAAAGTCCGATGCATGGTATGTAAAGGATGTGTGTTTAGATCCAGCTGCAATCGTTGTGTCGTCATTGCTACGTAATTTATCCAACGTTAGAGTAATTAAGATTGACAGTGAAAGTGCGATGTACATAAAACCAACCGTCTGTCGTCCCAATACTAAAGAGACGAGTCTAACATCCCTTAATACGTACATTCCCCTCATTTTTCTCTATTTTCTCGTTTGTTAAGCTTCTTTACTTTCTCGCATTAAACACAGAGAAAGTGTTTTCAACATCTCTGACCTTGAACAGGAGTTTTTCAACATGTCTTAACCGTGCCTTTTGTTATAAGGCTTTCTCGTTCTCGTCTGCTATTCGGTGATTCTGATTCATATTCAGGGATTGATGCACATCAACTTCATAAAGGCTAATTTTAATGTGAATTATATATATATATATATATATATATATATATACATATATATATATATATATTTTACCCATGGGTATAAATTATTTTTTTGCACGATCGTGTGTTTGTTGTATTTACAGCTATTGTTGTTAGGCCTTGAAAGTTAGAATTACCACAGAATCTTGTTGCTAGGGAAACCATTCTTCATAATATAAAACTATACTGAAATAGACCCATTATAGTGCACTTATTGTTACTTAATTGTCATTACAGCATAGTTTTGCGAAGTCTTTGGAATAATATTGCTCTAAATTTTCAATGCAAAATATATCGTACAGTATTTGTAATTTAAAAAAGATGATCGTGTAAAAAATGTTGTACAATACACGTTTATGAAATGAACTAAATAAATCGATTTAACATTATAATTATCTGAAGATAACCATCACAATGTGAGTCAAATAAAAACCTGCAAAAAATATCTAAATTTTAAAATTAAATTATATAATACAATAGTCAATATATGATTTAACCGGAAATGTTTAGGAAATAAAGTTATTCCAAAATACATAAGCTGGAATCAAAATTAAACCCTAAACTAAATCAGCCATTAGAACGAAATCACCAGCTGAATTAAATTGAGTCAAAAATAAAATAACATTTCTACACAGAGAAAAAGACAACATCAAGCTCCAGTTATATGAGATGATTACGCCTTATTAAATTTGTTAGTATGTTAAAATTTTTCTGAGTCGAAATATCTGAAAGTCTGTTATGAAAATGAAATTGATATTTGTGTGTGAACCAAGATATATTTTTATCACTCATCTGATAATGTGCCTGTACGTAACTACTCGTACTATTCCCTTCACCACTACTAGAGGCGTTCTATACCTTTTGTATCTGCTGTCTATTTTAGGAAGTCTTTAAATCTCAATTTCAGTCACTTATCCAGGAATAATTACATTTACAAATTCAGTATCGATCCGAATTTAAATCTTACAACAGGATGTAAACTTCGGAATATAACTAATTATGTAGAGGAAATATTACAATAATTATATAAAATTAATATTAATCGGACATGTCAAGCGTGGGCATTTCTAGCCTTTAAACGAGGTGTAACAATGACGTAGAAACTCTCTTAAGCATGTGCCTGCATGCGATTCTGTAAGCGGAAGGGCTCTAGACTCGTCAGAGGTACAATATGACATCTCTATGTCGCTTTTCAAAGAAATCTGAAGTAGTTGAATAAGACCATCATCATCATCATCATAATCATCATCATCCATCTTTCGGCTATTGACTCCGTGAACCTGGACACTTTAAAGGTAAAGGTGGAGTTGTTGTCATATGTACAAATATCTCTGTGACTAGACTTTCTTTCGGGTTAACCAAATCACTAATGTAACTTTCAAATACTTTCATGCTACAGTAATGGTATTCTTCGAGAGCGATGCCGGAACTGTGAAAGCTGTTGTACTTAGTATTCGGCAAAGAAAGCGCACAATGTGGAACTTGCCGGGATAATGATCTCAGTTATCGAAACTGACCTGGGCATCTTGTCACGTTTGGAGACGGGTGGCCTCCAGGCAGCAAGAAAATTAACTTATAGTTCCATAGACTGTCATTCGTTGTATCACCAAAGGTTACAATATGATGTCTTCTTTATATTTACAGTCACTTTCGAAGTGCATGTGGTTCATAACTAGCATATTTCAAATCGAATTGTATAATGTAAATTTTTGGTATAGTCCTCCATGGGGACTCAACTGGTAGCATTTCCAGCTATAAATAATGTAGCGGATCCAAGTTCTATACGGATAGAGAAGTGAAGATTGTCTCTTCCTCGGTATTGGGTGTGATCTTTGGCTTTTGTTTGTGCTGTGTTGTTGAAGATGGCAGCTCTGCGTCATAATGAAGTCCCACTACTTGTGAATGAGAAGATTGGTTCGCGATCGTCATAGAATTGAAAGATGATGAATGATTTATTGAGTTTATGTAATAAGTCGCTTTTACTACATTGAATGAGTGGTGACAATAATATAATAATGGGGTAATCTTCAAATTAACTAGGAAAATTGAAGAACTCTGATTATACCGAATCAAGACTACGTCTATTCGTAAGAGACCATCACATAACGAAGTTACAGGGACAGTGGTTTAAAGAAAAAATGGGATTTCATATATTTTGGAAAACAATTTTCTTATTTGCAAGGAACTGCCCAATATATTCTAGTTGCTGCGTAAGAAATAACTGCTCTTGATTGATAATTAGTGCTTTATTTACATCTACCAATTGTTAATCTTTCACAAAAATATGCTAATAAAATTACATGTTTTCAGAATCAGGACAATGAGAGACCCAAAAATAGTCTTTCTGTAGTCACGGTATTAACAGTGCTGATTGGTGTTAAACCAGTGACGGGAGGACATTTTTATCTTTTTTTTTTATTTTGGTCAGTCTGTAATGAAAGATTATTTCTTCTGCAACAATTTACACCCTCGCGTTTCAATGTCATGGTTTGCCGCATCAAAGCCACAAGAAAGAACACGAACTTGTTAAAGAAGACGGTGCGTCCTAAGGTTCACGCAGGATTTGCAACACCTGAACAACTGGCTCCGGCGACTGGAACGTAATCACAGTTCTTCTGCACTGTGACCATAATATCTATTGTATAGGCTAAAGTGACCCTTGGGGAGAAGGTTGAAATTTATGAACTTCCAGTAAATTTATAGCATTAGTTTCGCAGGAAGACGATTAGTACGGAAGTAGTTGAAATTGGACTTGGGACTTATAAAGGAAAGCAATGTAAAGATAAATGGTAGTGGAGATACCACTCCGTCCTTCTATCACTTCTGCCTGGCCGTAGAATGTCATTATCACCACCACCATCACCACAATATTTTTTGTGGTCACTTTTTACTCATAGATTTATCATCTTTATCATCATCTTCATAATAATCTTTATCTTGAGTATTATCATTATTTATTTTTTCATTATCATCATCATCATCACCACCATCTCCACTACGATGATTTTTTCATAGCACCAAGAACTATGAAATCGACGTCACCAAGAGAGCTTTAATTGGTCGAATAATAATAATAATAATAATAATAATATTATTATTATTATTATTATTATTATTATTATTATTATTATTATTATTATTACTATTACTATTAGTATTACAAACTAGCTCAGAAACTATTTCTAATAATACAGTGCTTGAGAAAGAAATAGGATTTATACAACATTTGTTATAGTTTTTTGACGTAAATAAATATTAGGAGTAACCATGTGTGTGTATGTGTGTGTGTGTGTGTGTGTGTGTGTGTGTGTGTGTGTATTAGAGTTGAACAACGATCGAGAAAGCAAGACTAAGAACGCCCGCAAAGCCGAAAACCCGCAAGACAATATTGTCTACGTCGCGTCGTTGACGTAAAGACTGCTTGTGAGTGTTTCAAGACATCGGGATTTCGGGAGTGATCAACTCTCGAACGTCAAGCAGCTTTGAATCGCCACAGTTGTTTATACCAGACTGAACTTATATCTATTTTGGCAACTGTTATATATGTATTAACAATCAAGTAGCCTATTTGAAATATCATCTCTACCTTTCACTGTATAATAATCCGTTCCCAATCTTTATTTAATTACTAGGCCCGTATTAAAAGGGTAGAAATTTTCTTTTCGTATGTTTGGGATCAAGTGTATAATCTTAAGTAAAAAAAAAACATTAACGTTTTCTTTAACGTTATGTTTTATGTTTCTTAGAAATGCAAATTTATTTTAGAATTGTTTTTTTTTTCTATTTATATCATCATAGGTAATACCTGATGATAGAACCAGAACATTTTGATAACTAAGATACTGTTTGTTTTGTCTTTTTGTCTCAATTAAACATTTCTAATGTTATTTATTTCAATGAAGTACGAGTATGTTATTCAAAGTTACGATATCTTTCCTCGCCGACCAAATGCTATTTCGAGAATGATGAGCGAGACTCGAAGTGCACGAGAGTTACGAGACGGACAAGTGTCGGAAGACAAGTGCAAAGAACACAGCGAGCGAGAGCGGTATTTACTCGTAGTTTTGTTCATCGCTAGTGTGTAGGCTATGTGTGTGTCCACTTTAGCAAGTCTCTAAGAGTGTCTCATAATTAGGTTAATTGCTCTGTCTTCAGTTAACATCCGTGAGCACAGTGGTAGTAAGACAGTCCTTATACTTATTCCATGGATGACAGTGGATAATGGAATTGTAAAATGACAGGGAAAACGGTAGTGCCCAGACAGAATCTTCCCAAACTCCGTCTCTCACGCTTCACTGAACTCGAGGATTTTGAGTTCTGGTGTCCATAGTGAAAAGCTGACTCTCTTATAAATATGGGAATATTCATTCAGTGCATAATAATAGAAAATATGTGCATGAAATATAACTGTATCTCATTTTCATGAGTATATTCACCAGGGAATTGTCTCCACTGCTGCATGATTGTCGTGGTATTTTAATTTAATTTCTAAAACGCATCTTCTTGTAAGCACGAACAAAACTTATGTACAGTAGTGGCAATAAAAGCCGGACCGACCCTTATAGCTGATTTCAGAGCCTTGTTCACTCCAGAGTACGATAGACTGGTAACTAAGACTTTCATGGTTCGAATCCTGCCTGGCAAGGAAATGTTTTTTGTTCCTTATTCAAATTTATTCCCAATGATTCTATAGCAGTGATATTTTACTACTTAATTAACTTATTATTCCCAGAACATGAATTGTACCAGCAATTGAAAAGTATTGGGAATAAATATGACTAAGGAACAAAAAAAAGTTTCCTTCCCAGGCAGGATTCGAACCACGAAAATCTTAGTTACCAGTCTATTGTGCTCTGGAGTGAACAAGGCTCTGAAATCAGCTACAAGGGTCGGTCCGGGTTTTTTTTTTTTGCCACAACTGTACAATATCTGTTGACTAGAGTTGTAAAGCTGCGGTAGACTACCGGTACCAAAGAAAACCAAATAGCGTAGAATAGGTAGTTTTTCTAATAGCATTCGTAGAACACAACGCAACCTTAGGAACATCAAGGTTCTGCTAGTTGCATAAACAACAGGCGATGTTATCTATCAATGATTCAATGCTATTAAAAATGACGATACAATAGGCAGATTGTAATAGCATAGGGTTCGTGGTTTAGTTGTCAACATTCGTAAATGCAAATTATGAGATCTCGCGTTCGATTCTCGTCCTGAGCATGGAAATTTATCCTTAAAAAGATTATTTAATACTTTCATTCCTAAAGATCTAGAAGCTACGTGAATGTATATAAAGGATTTCTCTAGGCAGGAGCACCCTAACTGAGTGTTAAAGTAAATGTTCTCAGAATGCGTTGTAGGTTTGAAGTGTGTGAACTGGACGACACAAAAACTATCAACAAGACAGAACCAAATGCAAATAATACAACATATTTACTTACTTACAATTGGGCTTTAAGGAACCCGCAAGTTCATTGCCGCCCTCACATAAGCCCGCCATCGGTCCCTATCCTGTGCAAGATTAATGCATTCCATACCATCATATCCCATCTCCCTCAAATCCATTTTAATATTATCCTCCCATCTACGTCTCGGCCTCCCCAAAGGTCCATTTTCCTCCGGTCTCCCAATTAACACTCTATATGCATTTCTGGATTCGTCCATACGTGCTACAAGCCCTGGCCATCTCAAACGTCTGGATTTAATGTTCCTTATTATGTCAGGTGAAGAATACAGAGCGTTGTAGTTCTGCGTTGTGTAACTTTCTCCATTCAAATACAAATAATACGTATCGATTTACCATAATGTAGTGGTAACTTGGATATTTAAGTTATTACTTTTTAAAAATAATTAAACCTACTGGACTATAAATTGAAAATTATAAAAAAGTGAATTTGAACATAAATCAAATTATAAACTGAGATTGAAAATAAAATAAAACTCACCCTAACAATGTAAATCATACAAACACTTTTGTGACGACCCAAAACATCATTTCTAACAATTTAAATATTTAACATTGATTATATCATTTCTAATTAAATGAAATTGAATATTAATTCGTATGATTTACTTAAGCTATATTGTGCTTTTTCCTATAGAAACTCTTATTATACAATCACTCAGGTAACGTCTGGATCTTGACAAGTTCCAGAAATATGGTATTCCAGAAAAGTCGATTTCTAGTAAGGGAACACTAATATAGAAAACGTCTGTGATTGTTTAAGAGAAGTAACACAAATTCTTTCCATACGTGTGGAACGTTTAGCTAAATGCCCATTTAATATCCTCATGAACGCCCAAATCACTATTCACACCAATTCTATCCTACAAAGACATTTCGTTGATCATTATAATGATTCTGCAACCCTTATTAAAAAATACTTCAATTCCTATACATGCATTCAATTTTCTTTTCTCACCTACCGATACTACCTATGTGACGGTATTTGCCTGCATTATTTGAGCTGCGGACTCATAAAAATGCGTGTAATCACCATCACATCGAACGGTCCGACACAAAACTGTCCTATCCGAGATAGAATGTTCGATGCAGTATGTTGCTGGGTAACTTTCGGCGTTGGACCTCGCACTCATTTCACCATATTCTCTTCACAAGCTATTATCACAATTATCACAGTCCAGGTTTTTAAGTTCACGGTGCAGTGTGCTGTATAGTACAAGAGAGCACGACTGTTCGGCGACAAATATCATTCACAGGACAGGAGTGGTAAGTATAGTGAGGATCACGTAAGTGTAGTTCCTAAAAGTCTAATTTGGCCGTCTCTTCAGTGTTGCCAACTAATACCAATGATCACCAAAGAGAGAAAAATCACAATGCTACGTACTGAAATAATAATAATAATAATAATAATAATAATAATAATAATAATAATAATAATAATAATAAAGTAATTAACAATAACTACATGTCTTACTTACAGTATTTAGGCCTACCACATCTCATCTTTATGTTGCGAGGTGTTTTCTACACGATTCAATAATTTATGAAATAGTGTATTTTCCTTCTGGGATTCCCGAATATTATGTTGGTAATTAAAATTAGTATGATCTAATATTAAAATTTGTTTTGTCTAGCAACATGAAATTCATTGCTTTAACAAACAGTTTACGATTCACGAGACCTAACCTAAAAATGTAATTTGATCACTTGAAATGATTAGTACGAATTCCGAAAACAGAACATCACATTAAAATGTATAGCTTACTTAAAATACTTTCAAGCACTTTCTTTCTTGGAGAAGTCGCTACCATGCTATTTCCTCTCTTGGACATTTTAATAAAAATCTAAGCACGAAAGAATTTCATTAAAATGTCAAAATATTTAGATGCATGTTTCATATGAAGTAGGTCTGTAAGATATTTCTTTTAATTGCACTTACCCGAATATAGAGTTGAATTAGAAACACAACTCAACAGAACTGAATTGTGTATTGATATTAATATTAATACCGGTATTACTAATTAATTATAAATTCACAAGCCTAGGTACTTGCATTTTCATCAGTTTACTTTAACATAACAGTTAGAAAATAACTGCCAGTTGTAGTATTTGCTAGATTATATATTAGGTCACAGACTGGGGTATAAGTCCATCCTCTGTAAGAGAGAGAGAGAACAACCCAGGATGGTATCCCATATGTGGTCGATTTCAAAGATGTATTCTGCTGTCCGCCGAGTGGTTTTGTCGCATCTCGGATTCCCCCACCCGTTTCAGCTGATCCCTCTGTAAAGGCTAGTGACTGAGCTGCTAGGCTTTATCCTGAAAATATTTTCTGTGTGGAATTAGAATTTTACGTAATATTATACAACTGTTTAAAGAAAAGGGTCCTGTCAAGTAAGTAAATGTCACGTGACTTTCCTCGTTTCGACAACCCTGCGATAGGCTATAACCACTCAGTCCAACAGTACGTCAAAAAAGCAAACTTCAAGGAAATTAGCTGTTTTCCCGCATTCCATTAAGGGGTAACAAGTCTCACTCCTGCACGTAATGTAGGCCTACTGCAGATGCCTACTTGTACATACAGTGTTTCTAGTAATGATTACTCTCCCAGCAACGCCGAATCACGAAAATATTCGTTTCTATTGTGTGTTGCAGGTGGTCACTATCAACGGGGCCCGCATCTCGCGGGAGAAGCACGACATCCCAATCCCACAAGGCATCGCGCACGCCGTGGACCGCGTCATGTTTCCATTGCCGGTGGGCAACATCCTGCAGACACTCCGCTCCGACAGAGAGCGTCGCTTCAGCAAGTTCCTACGCGCAGTCCAGGCCGCTGGCCTCACCGAGATGTTCTCAGGTATTCAACTCAAGCATTCAGGGATCAAAATATATGTTTTACTTGATCTGGGGTAAATAGAGGAATGTTTCTGACAACGGACTACTTTGCTTACTGAATAGTGACAGAATAAATGAAACACTAGTGATCGCTTTCATCAGCGTCGCTTAGTGTAACCATCTAGCCGACTTCTGGTTAATCATTTTTGCAGTGCATCGATCTCGGTTAAGAATTAAACAAGACGTTAGCCACGGTAATCTCTAACCGGCCATATTCGAGCGGATGAGATGATAGCTACTGGTTAATAGCAAAATAAGGTAGGAGCCAAATTCACAGCTGATAATTTCGAAGACAAATTATGAGGGATAACTTCGAATCTCCTACAAACAAGAAATTTATATTTCTTCTATCAAGCGGCTGCTTACAACATAACGATTCATGTAACTGATATTTTCAACATTTCACATGTGCAGAGAAAAACTGCAGGACGAATCATTCACAATATAAGCAATGTATAGCATTACTTGACTCAAGGTGTACAAGTATAGGTCTATCATTCCTACGTAGTAGACTCCTCGTATACCTCTTTACCTATTCTGTCGCTTTGGAGGCTGAACGAAGAGAGGGTATGGGTGGTTGCACAGTTTCCTGGAGTAATGGGATCCTAGATTGTACACAAATTTCAATAAACTCTCTTCGAGCAAACCGAGCAGAATTGTTATCAAAGTAATTTTACAAGAGAAACCATGAACAGTTTTAACGGAGGAAAGACAAAGTGTTTCGCACGAATCTGTACACATTAGAGGAACTCCAGGCACGAAAAAAATAAAAATTTTAGTAGATGAGCTTAGACGAGTGAATGACATATTCTCGCGATATCAAGCTTATATACGAGCGGAAATACAACACTTTCAGCATCTACTGCAAGATATATTTCATAATCCATTTCAGCTTCTATCGTTGTAGGCAGCATTTTGCAGGCTGATGCTCGACCTGTCGCCCGGGAGCCAGATCTAGTGCTACGGCAGCCACTTATATTAAGGACCCTATAATTTAAAACATACAATGCTGTAGTTGTAGAGAAAGTTTTTGTGTGCAACGCAGAATATTACATTGTATTTGCTTAGTAAATGATTTCATTTCGATATATTAACTTTCAAATAATAATAATAATAATAATAATAATAATAATAATAATAATAATAATAATAATAATAAACTACGTACAAACAGGGTTGTTATTTGATAACGCATACAGCGTATAACGAAAAAATAGGAGTAGCTTCAAGACATCGATCGTATTTTTAATTTAGGGTTATCTTCTTCTTATTAAGTTTTCCGCATTCAAATTATTTTTCGTCTTTTTTAAATTTCTTCTTTTTCAGTATTTTCCCACATATCTCTTCTTGTTGCCTAAATGTATTCATTTTTCTTTTCAAATAGAAAAATCATTACACAAATCAGTTTAACCTGAATGAAAGACGCATTTTATAAAATGAACAGTATTTGCTAAACAATTTAGGAAATACTGTATTACATTATTTCTAATAAAACAATCATATTATGATACTGTTATTGAATTTAGTAGTACTGCACGCGAGTTCATGAAGGCGAAAGTTGTTTGGCAACGCCTAAAGTAGTGTCATAGTTTCGCGTAATAATTTCTTCCTGCGGCCTGACATTTATCGCCGAGCTTCGAACATTTATTATGATGATCGGTGTACGGTCAGAAGCCAGGTCTATTAATATTTCGCTTTCATGAAAGGAAGGGCGTTGCACCGATACCTTCCTTATACTAGCAGATGTTCAATACTGCATACTGCAGAAATAAGATTCAATATTAGGAATTCAACTTGACTATAATAATAATAATAATAATAATAATAATAATAATAATAATAATAATAATAATGGTAACATAAGAGAGAAGTAGAGAGTAAATAAGAGAAGACAGAGGGAAAGGGGAGAGGACAGAAAAACGAAGATGATAAGAGGGAATAAAAGAAAAAAAAGAAGAGATGATAGAAGAAGATAGAGGAGAAATGGAAAAAGAGTGAGAAACGAGTAAGAGAGTTTGGAAAGATAGAGCAAAAGGACAAGGAGAAAGGGGGAGGTACTGGGGTTGAAGAGGACAGAAAAGAGGAAGAGAAAGAATATAAATAATGGAGAGTAAGAAAGATACAAGAAAGAAGATTATAGAAGAGGACAAAAGAAGCAATGAGATGAGGAGAAAACAAGAAAAAACAAGAATGGAAGTGAAGAAAATAAGGAAAGGGGAGAGAGATAAAGAAAGTTTAAATTAGTGGAAAAGGGCTGAAGAGAAAAAATGAAGAAGAATAACTGAGAAAGTGAAAGCAGAACAAGAGTATAGAAGTAAACGGGAGAATATTTTTTTTCATTTTAAGTGTAACTTACAGTTTTTAAGGATTTCATACCAAATTTCATGTACAGTATTTTTTTCTTATTCTACTAACTTATTCTACTACTTATTCTAACTTTGTGGAGAAAGTATAATAATCGGCAAGGAATACAGTTCCAGAATTGAACTCATATACAACGGACACATTTTACCTTCAAACAATGATCTGCATTTGTCTCTGTATGATACCATGTTGTGATCAAATTTTTAAATTATGGTTTATTTAACGACGCTCGCAACTGCAGAGGTTATATTAGCGTTGCCGGTGTGCCGGAATTTTGTCCCGCAGGAGTTCTTTTCCATGCCAGTAAATCTACTGAAATGATCCTGTCGCATTTAAACACAATTAAATGCCATCGACCTCGGCCGGGATCGAACCCGCAACCTCGAGCATAGAAGGTCAGCGCTAAACCAACTACGCTACCTAGGGGCGACTGTGTTGTGATCAAGGGTAACTCATAGGACTGTATTAAAAATTATCAAATTCGATATTTGTGACTGACATTAGATCTCTAGATTTGAAGATCTTTTTATTCGATTATTTGACGACTCTGCATCAATTACTAGGTTACTTGCGTCAGTGGTCTTGATGATAGCGAGATGATATTTGGAGAGATGATGACGAGATTAGCCATTGTAATCGCCTGAGAAACCAACCAGGTAGTCAGCACAGACTGATATCGAATCAAGCCCGAACATAGATCCGGATTAGCGGGCAAACGCGCCAATTGCCTGAGCTATGGTGGCAAGAAGAAGAAGAAGAAGAAGAAGAAGAAGAAGAAGAAGAAGAAGAAGAAGTTACCTGCAATGTCTTAGGAATAGTGCGCTGGTGGGAGTATTAATGACTTCGAAGTAGGCGTACTATATTGTTTTCAGTTTTGAAAGGATTAAATCGGAAGCGATGTGAAGTCCTCAGTCGAAGTTCTGTTGTCACATAGTGGTGCGAGATCCAAGGCTTCTTCGTTGTTCTAATGTTGTCACCAATATCTATATTGAAAATTCGAGTATTGACCTTAGCGTTGTCATAATATTTTTTATATAATCTGTTCTTTTCCATTCTCGTTAAAGACTGACTATCTCTCTTGTTACTCCTAAACTTCTTCATTTATTTAACGTATTTGGAACTCCTGTCTCATATCGTTATTTCTTACACATTTTCCAATTTGAGAGTCTTTAGCTAGGAAGTTCATTATTGTTTTCATTTTAATTTTATTTGTACACGATATAAAGCGAAAATAACTTTTATTTTGTTAGGTTTATTTATACACGTTTTAACATTTATGTCGTATCGCGTGTGTAGGATATCTTTGGGTACATCAACAGGCCCTGGACTATTGTTGCGATTCTGTTTCTGTTGTAATATTAGGCCTAGGTTACATGAGGCGTTCAGAGCTAAAGTGGATCAAGATTCATGAGACGCAGTTTTGAGATAATAGGATTTGAAGTTAACTTGCTCTAGTGGATTATCTAATTTGATTAGCAATAATTTTGTTGCTCCATTCTCAAATTCTAGATTTATAAAATATAAACAATTGTGATGTTAATTGGTGCAAAGCTTTGGTGACTTGATCCACCGTGAACAAATAATCTGATATTATTATGATGTACCGAAGCACATATGATATTTCCGTGCAGATATTCTGCATCAAATAATCTGAGCCAAACGTGACTTGTGTCACCTCCGGCGAAAGCTTGGAATTAAGACTTGATCCATTACTGCTCGGAAAAGATCCAACTTCAGATAATCAGAAAATAAATTAAACTCAATTTATGAAAATTTATGACTTGATCCACTTTAGCTCTGAATGCCTCATATATGGCGTGTATTCATTCAAACTGATTTCAATGTTTAATGGTTACGATGATAATTAAGACGGTAATGAATCATGGTATGCAAATTTCTAATCCGACATTTGCCTTTGTGACAGAGAATAATCACAGCAAACTTGGCCGACCACGAGGTTTGGACCTGGCACCTCCAAAATATGAGTCTAGTGCGTTACCACTGAGCTACCTGCTCGGTTCGCGAAAGTATTGTAATACGGCGAACATCTATTTCCAAAACTTAATAACGAAAATACATTCTTTCAGCGTCCCCAACAACAAATAAGCGATTTTGTACATGCCACAAGAAGAGTTGTGTTTATATTCAGTACAGTGACCTGCAATGTTCGAAAATGAGAGAGGCAACTAAGACTTTGCAAACTTCGTCTTATTTCATATGAAAAACTAATCGTAAGATCTGTACTAAAATCCTTAAGCGGTTAAAACGTGAAGGGATGGAAGTGAAGGCTGGCTAATAGAGCAAGTTCCCGTTTCGCGGACAATTAGCCTGATAAGCCCCAGGCACCCGGAGCTCCAAGCCCTTCCTATATCTACATCGGAAACCCGTACTACCTCCAAAACTTCACACCAGCCTATTTTTACTAATGCGGATGATATGTATATATATATATATATATATATATATATATATATATATATATATATATATTTATTTACACTGCAAGTGGGCAAGCACCCGGTGGCAGTGGTATACACAATATAAACAATACACAATACAATTATACAATACACAATATAATTATATACACAATACAATAAGAATACACAATACAATTTAACACAATAATTACAATTAATAATAAAACATAAAATAACCTAATTTTACAATACAACCTACATATGCATAAGCCCTACATAAGTTTCAATAGTATTTCACTTCACTCTTATCTCACTCACTGTAGTGGCACTATGACGCATTTCACTGGCACTTTAGTACACATTCCACTGACACTCTATAACACATTTCATTGACGCTATAAATTATCACTGATCGGAACTATTCACTGCACTGAAAACCATAACTTTACTGACTCACCTCGCTTCACTCATATAACAGTTCAAATAAGACAGATAATTACACCCTTATGCATACTTATAAACAGAACTACATTTAAGCTAAACATTTCTAGTCTAAGGCCCTCTTACACGCTATTTTTTAAATAATTTACAATTCAAACCAAGGGAGTAACTCGTCAGGCTAAATAAATACATGTCACCTTAAAAAAATTAAATATTAAATGTCACCTTAATTTTAATTTGCACTTTATATACAACTTAAGGAAGCACACATCTCAAAGACCGCTGCAGGTAGGTCATTCCAATCATTTATAGTTATATTTAAAAATGAGAATTTACCTACATCCGTTTTCTGTTTCCTACATTTGATTTTAAAATCACGATCATTCCTACCATAGTACATTGGCTTTTCTAACCGAGCCGTTATGTCTACCCATGCTTTCTGACTTAGATGTGCTCTATACAATGATGTTACTCTAGTTTTCCTACGTCGGTTTTCCAAAGTTTCCCATTTAAGTTCTTTTATCGTATCGTTTCCATCTTCTCTTTTACCTTTAACAAATTTCGCTGCCCTATACTGGATTCTTTCTAACGAATTTACCTGATATATTTTATAGGAATCCCAACATGTAGTTCCATATTCCATTAACGGTCGCACTAACGTTAGATATGCTATTTCCCTCGATTTGGGACTAGCCTTTCTCAAGATTCTCATAATAAAGTGAAGTGCCCTCCATGCTTTACCCGTAACATTGTCAACATGCTCTCCCCAAGAAAGTTTGGAGTTTAATTACACTCCTAGGGTGAAATAGGGGGAAAGGTGGAGAGTGTTAGTGGAAAAATAGAGGGAAACGAGAGTATCCCGAGAAAAGCACTCTGCAACGTCTGCTTTGTCCACTACAAATTCCATCACGACGTGGCAGGAGATCGAACTCGGGCCGCCTGGACGGAAGTCCAGGGCGCTAGCACTTTGGTCATAAACGCGGCGTGGGAGTGAAGAACAGCGAATATTTTTATAACAAGGTGGAACAAACATGACAGGTTTCCTCCTGCAGAGCGAACATCGGCGAATATCGAACTTTGTCATATTCGACAAATTTGAACCGAACACAGCGCCTGTAATGCACGACGCTAATTCATTATCTACTAATTATTTTTTCGTAATTAATGCTCATGAAATAAAACACATTTTAGCAAAGAATTAGTTTTTATTTGAATAGAGAAATGAAATTATGAACTTTGTATCAGGAGAAAATGTTCTTCTAAGAGAACTGTTGTACGTGTACATGTGATGCGTTAAAAGTAGCTTACTTCGGGTTTTACGACTACTAGAAACTTATAACAGCAGTTTTTATTGAGAAAAGTTCATACTGCGGGTCGTTAAGATGAACTTTCACTATTGAAAGTTTTCAAACAATAAAGCGACCATTTTGCAAACTCAATAGGCAATTTCTGGGAACGTTACAGGAAGATGAAAGCAGACAATCGAGAACGCAAGCTATTCAATGGATACTTCACTGGGTAGCTTACAAAGAACTACTTCAAACTTGATAGAGACGAGACGATTCAACTCTACTCCATATTCCCTACAAATAAGTACAAGACGAAGAAAGAAACGTCAATGGAGTTCTGAGAGACTGAGTTGAATGGTTTCAGTTGTTGAATTTCTATTGTCAAGAGAAGTGACGGAATTCTTAGCATGAGATGGTGCTGTAGCATGAAGGAGGCTACAAAACTGAACATACAAAATAAAAGAATGTACATGCATTGTAATCGTTGTCATTTCATGCTGTGATCATAATCGTATTATTGTAACTGTAATAGCTACTAATAACACTGGACAACAAATTTTGACTTTTTGTTTGCGACATGAATGAAATCTCACTTTTCTAAAGGATCACACTATGCTGAACATGAATATGACAACAAAAATGCTAGGTTGGTTCTGGTTTCAGAGTAAATATTAAGAAAAATTCGATAGTCATTTTTTCTATGAAAATCTGTCTGATGTCTTGTAAAACATCGCTTACCTTTTCTAAATGTGCTTTCTCTTTGCTTCCCTCTTGTAGTCGAGTTGAGGAGCATCCCTGATGACTGTCCAGCAGTAGTCAGCAAGCATTCTTGCACTCCACTTTCCCTGGTAACGTTTTTCCATTAATGATATATTTTGTTGGTGGAAACGTTCCCCATGTTCATCGCTTACTTCCCCACAACTTTCAGGAAAACAATTCAGATGGGAGTGTAAAAAGTGTAATTTAAGGGACATGTTGCAGCCCATTTTGTGATAAGAAGACGCAAATTCGTAACAAGGTCTTCATAGTTTTCAGCTCGTTTGTTTCCCAAAAAATTATTTACGACTTCTCTGAAAGAAATCCATGCCTCTTTCTCAACATCATTTAAAAGGTATTCAAATATCTCATCTTGGTGAAGTTGACGAATCTGTGGGCCAACAAAAACTCCTTCCTTTAACTTGGCCTCACTCATTTTAGGAAATTTTGAAACTAGGTATTTGAATGCCGGTCCATTTCGTTCCAACTTTTTAGCAAAGTTTTTGATGAGACCAAGTTTTATATGTAGTGCAGGAATTAAAATGTTCTCAGATTCCACCAGAGGTTCATGTTTAATATTCATTTTTCCAGTTCCCATAGCTTGACGTAAAGGCCATTCCTTTTTAATGAAATGAGAAGCTCTATCTCTACTGTTCCATTCGCATATGAAACAACAGTGTTTAGTGTAGCCTAGTTGGAGTCCAGTTAATATTGCAATTACTTTGAAGTCTGCACATATTTTCTATTGATAAGTGTTATAATGAATTGATTCAAGAAGGAGTTTCAGGCTGTCATATGATTCCTTCATATGCACTGAATAACCAATAGGAATTGACGGCAACTGATTGCCATTATGGAGTAATACAGCTCTGAGACTTAATTTTGAGGCATCTATAAACAACCGCCACTGATCAGAAATGTGATTAATGTTCAGAGCACTCAATAAGCCACTAACATCACTACAAAACACTAAATCGCCTTCCACAGAAAAATATTTCTCAAGATGTTTCTGACGGTCACGAAAAAATGTCACTTTCACATTTTCGGCAAGATAGTTCCATTGTCGGAATCTGGAGGCTAACAACTCTGCCTTGGCTTTAGAAAGTTCCAGGTCTCTCACTAAATCGTTTAGTTCATTTTGGCTAATTTTGTGATGTTCAGATTTAACATCAGGTGCAAAGTCAGGATCTGTAGATGTGGATTGTTCTGAATCACAAGGCTCTTCTTCCGAATCTATGGAATATGATACAGGGGATGCAGGAACAGGCAGCTCATCACTATGGGGTACAGGACGAGTAGCAGAATGTATGTTGGGATATACAATGGTCTTCTTTTTATAATTCGTCATTCCTCGGAGTGGTGGTACCATACAAAATAGACAGTTGTCAGTGTGATTTCTTGGCTCCAACCAAATAACTGGAATGGCAAAAGGCATCGAAGGTCTCCTGTGATTCAACCAATCCAGAAGATTCGTGTAGCAAGTGTTACAACAGATATGTGGAGCCCAACTCTTATTTTGGTCTCCTAATTTGCAGAATTCACCAAAATAAAGATTGTAAGCTGTTTTCATAACAGGAGTGATATTTCTCCGCTGCACAGCAAACACCACTTCGCCGCAAATGTAACAAAAACTGTTAGGATCATTTATGCACTTACGTGGCATTGTTAAAAACACGTAAAATTTTATCACTATTATTTATTATTTATTTACTATTTACTATTATAAATTAATTTTACTCTATGTCACAAATTTCTTTGTAGCGTTTTAAGACAAAGTTTTTACTTGAGTTTTATCTGTTAGTAAATCACATCTGCACTCCGAAACACTTCTCAGGCACTGAAGAGATCTACTGTAAATGAATTCTTGTTTTGTATGTTTATCTTAGTCCCTTCCTCACAATAACAAACCTAAGATAAACCCAGCTCGTCCTTCTAAGTGAGTTTATTCATCCCCTATATTCCTCTATATTCTTATCTAGTTACAACTTCCTGTCATAAGTATAATATGCCATACTATAAAAATACGAAGCAACTGGCAACTTTCAGTAACAGTTTCGTTATAAGGGATGCCCAATTAATAAAAAATTGTATATACCACTTATGTCGCAATTTTGCTGTTGACCAGTATAATCTTACCAACATAGTTTGCATTATTACTGTAGTCACAATAAGTTACGTACAGACCTTTAATTATATCTCTGACTCTGTGCAACGTAACAGTTTGCGGTGAAGGAAAAGAGAAATAACAAAAGGTTGCGATGCTTTTAATACTCTTACTGCTCACGATCAAGATAAGGCACTTGAAATTTAACGATCATTCAGCGGCACATATACAATGTAACATCTGTATCTACTCTAGCTGAGTTTACTCAAGCCCATAATTTAGAACCTTTCCAAACGTCATTAAATAGACTCACGATTATACAAATCTGGCTTTCAGGTAGTAGCTCCCTGTAAAGCAGGTTTGAATAATTTCAAGGAAAAATTGTTCAGACTCACGATTGTTTTCCACTGGTATGGAGTCAGTACAACACTGAAACTCATAATACAGGACATCATATTGACTACGCCTGCTACCTCTGACAGAGGTTCTGGCTGACATGGACACCCTTCGATATGGAAATTGGTCGCTGTTCAGAGACTAAGTCACGTTTTAAAAGGTGTTCCTTATTTTTGGTTTACAAGACCAATGTTTTTATTGAATTATTAAAACTAATGATAATATATATATATATATATATATATATATATATATATATTTGGTTTATTTAAATCAAGAATAGCTCGGAAATTATCGTCTGCGCTGTGTTTACACGCGTCTGTTTTACATGAAATAGAAAGAATGTTTTATTTTCGCTGGCAGAGTTAAGGCCATAAGGCCTTCTTTTTCATTCAACCAGCCTTAATCAATACAAAGTTACATACATATTTAAATTATGAAGATTTACAATACAATTAAAAGATTCTCCAGCAATATAGAGAGGCATAGAGAGACTCGAAGCCCGGTCTTTGTAACGAGAAGAAAGAGCTCTATCGCTAAGCCATAAAGCAGCGGTGACCAAAAGTCGAAGGCAGTGATTACACGCGAGAGACAGTCTAAGTAGTAATGAGATGGGGGAAAGGTACTTGGCATGAAAACTACAATCAGTGGTGGTTCGTGCACTAACATTGATTTCTTCATCAACCCCGCGAATAAAAATAGCAAGCTTTGCTGTATCAGTAAAAAAATTTAGGTCACATGACACCCCATAGGATGACTCCCTAAGGGAGGAAAAAAATACAAACTCCTCTAATCGAAGTACAGTTTGATATCATGAGACATGATCTATGACTAGAATAAGAGAGCGATCGTACTGCACAGATGGCATAACAATGGCGCGCTGTGTATTAATACAAGCAACTGTCGTTCCACAAACAGACTGATCGGGTAATACAGGGACATAATTTTATTTTTACTTCAGTTTTTATTGTACCTGAATTTTTTAATGTACTTCACTGCCACCCCCTCTACTAGTAAACTTCCAACCGTCCTCCACACAGAACCGAGGCCGCATATGCAGTACTGAGTTAGTGAGTATAATATGTTCCAGAAATATGTTCGCGTTTTCCAGTGACGAAAGAGCTTTCAATATTGAATCATATTTTCGCACAGGTACTGTCCTCCGTTTGCCTACGTCGCATCCCGGTTTCCCCCACCTGCTTCTGTTCGCCCCTCTGTAAAGTCTAGTAGCTGGGCTGTCTTAGCTCTTTTCAGAAAACATTAATTTCTCTTAGGAATTGGACGTCTACGTAATATTATACAACTGTTTAAAATAACTTAAATAGAAGGGCCTCGTTAAGTAATTAACTGTCACGTGATTTCCCCTCCCCCTTTCTACGACCCTGCGACAAAACCACTTGAACGGACAGTAGTTAGCATTTCTGAGTAATTTTATCTTTTCGGATCGGGCAGAAGTGAAGATTGAATTTACAGTACGTAAGGTACTCTTTTATAGAGTAAGTATAGAATTATTTCAACATGAGTTACTCGTACGAAGGACGAAACTGGTAATTGGAATTAGGTACAATAGTCTGTAGTGCGATAATATGCACAAAAGAACTGAAGCCTGTATCGAAATGAACGGCCACCATTTTCAAAAATGTGTTTAAATATCCATATTACGATTATTTTTCAATTTAACTTCATTCTCTATATTGTACGCTAATGTGCTGTAACACTACAATATACACTGCATAATGAATAAGTCCGAATGGATAGCTCAGTTCGTGAGTAAAAACACTAAGTGTTAATACAGTGCTATATTTTGATTAAACAAAAACCTAAGGAAAATTATCAAACTCAAAATTGCGATATTTCCTAGTTTACATAAATGGATGAATTACTTTTCTTCCCTCCTATACCTAGTGAAGTGATTTGTATTTTACGCCAGTATCATCGAACTCCAGTCTTGGAAGGGGGAGCAAGCGGTGTTTCCGGTTCTAGACCTTTAATCCAAAGATAAAGCCAGGTTAATAGCCTATTAAAATGTTAGTAAAAATAAAATGATGTCCCTGTATAATTAGGCCTAAGGATATATAAGTAGTGTAATCTTATGGAAAATGATTGCATTTGTGTCCCATATATCACTCAGCATATGTAACTCCTAGCTTCTTGCACCTTGATAGCAAAGTGCCTGTGAATTTTGCTCATAAATATGTTGATTGGAAAGACCGACCATTTACTTATGAAGACATGATTTTTTTTTTTACTAGTTTATTGAAACAGTATCCTCGATATAAGCATGTAATTTTGTGTCCCTTCCAGGTAACAAGATGTACACGGTATTCGCTCCCATTGACCGCGCCTTCTCCGTGGTAGACTCGGACGACCTGGAGGAGCTGTTGACGGACAGAGAACTGGCGCGGGCCCTTGTGCTGCGACACACGAGTTCCGGAACCCTGTACAGCGCCGGCATGAGGTTCTACCAGCTGCGCGACTCCATGGAGAAGGGATCCACTATCACACTTCACAAAACCAACGGTACGAGTAAAATGCGAATCGTCTTCTAGAACCAGGGACAGTCGCTAGAAATGTCGGGTGGACGGCGAAGAATAGCTACACCATTTTCTTTGTCAGTTACTAATACCAGGAAATTTCCCCAAGTTAATTCATTTCCCTGAATTCTGTTGCCAGAAAGTAATTTCTCATGCAAAAGACACAAGGGAGGGATCGTTTACAAAACCCTGCTGAGACAAGAACGCATCCTATAGCTCACGCTGACTTGGCAACACATGGATGACCCTACGGAAAATAACAAAACTTTGATTCAATATTAAATATTAAAACTTTGATTAGTAAATTGCACATTACGATGTACCACATCAAAAGTAAGACTTTGTCTAATTGTGACAAGGCATTCTCTTCATTATATAATAGCTATAAATTAATGTTGCTTATTATTACAAAAACACGAATAGAAAACAAAAATTGTAACTGCAGTAGAAAGAGTGTATACATTATTAAATGCACAATGTCACAAATCCAAAAGAAGGAGGCAATGTTGGGTATTTACAAGTATATACTGTTGTCGAGGGTTTGAGCACCGCCTTGCGTGTGATTGTTTGTTGTTTTTCATGGTAGCATCCTTTCTACAACGATATTTATAAATATTTTTTGATATGATTACACTTTAATTACTAAACTTAGCACCAGATTATTCAAACGTTCAACTAGATGATTTTATCTGTGCATACATACAAACATTACATAAATCAGCGGTGACCAAAGCGGACGTCGTGATTTCATCGTGTAATCACAAACATTCAAACGGGTACGAGGAGTTTCCTGTACATTGCTGTGTGTTTCATTTACGTACTGAAGGCAAATAGTGGCGATATCATGTCGCTCTAGAAACGCTGTCTCTACAAGCAGTAAGAGGTGGTTTCGTAAAGAATGAGAAGGAGAACTTTTTTGTTGTTCTATCGGACAAAATGTAATATGTTTACTTTGCTCAACGGTTCAATTAGAAATATATAGAAACATTAATTGCCACGCTGAATAATGTATTATTATTATTATTATTATTATTATCATTATTATTATTATTATTATTATTACTGACCATTAAGTATATGTTTCTATAATTCTTCTGTACGTGCATGAATATTGACATTTTTAGATCTTCTCCCTAGAAAGATAAAATTATTAGGTTTTATCTCAATTTTAATCTTCTTAATCTTTAGATGAGGGTAACTATTTATTAGTTATTCATTTATTAATAATATTGTAGAAAAACTGATTCAATATTATGTGCCAACGAACTGTTTAACGCCAGGAATTGACATGTCTTAAATCATAGCCAGGAAGAGAAAGATGACATAAATAAATGTAAGGAAGTCAACTACCTAATGTGGTTTGAAATATCTTGTACTCTAAAACCTTTTATTAGAAAAGAATTTCTCAAAAGAATAATGATTAAAATAGCTTAAATAAATTGTCCATAAGAAGTTTTCAATTTTGAAAAACTACGAATTTCTCGATCAAGTATCGAGAAAAGAATTTAGAAAGTTCCTGAAGGAAGAATTAAAAAAAGAAGCAAGAAAAATCGTATATTATTCACTGGCTCTTGATGACAGCAGTGACATTACTGATACAGCAAAGCTTGAGATTTTTATCCTCGGGACTGATCAAGATGTTAGTAGAGAAACCACCACTGGTTGTAGTTTTCATGCCAAGTACCTTTCCTTCGTCTGTTACTTCATAGGCTGTCTGTCGCAAATAATCACTGCAGTTCGAGTTTTAGTCACCGCTGACATAAATACATACCTGTACATACAGTACATACGATACTTTGGCCAAAACTTACATATCACCATTGTCACATCACCATCGTTATCGTAATAAGAGCTTAATCATCGTCTTACATATCATTGTCATATTTCCATCACTGCTGTCCTCATTCACAACGTTGATGTCGTCCTTATCGTCTTTTTCCTTTCCTTATGCTCGTCATAATTTTCATCGTCATCGTCAAAATCCTTGTCTTCATTATCATACTCATCGTCGTCGTTGTCATCATCCTCGTCGTTACCGTCATTCTCATCGTCGTAAGCATTATTGTCATCATCTTCATCATCGTCGTCATCATCCTTGTCATCGTTATTATCCCCTCTGCCATCGTCATCGTTATCATCATTGTCGTCAACATTGTTATCATCCTCTCTGTCGTCATTATCATCGTCATCGTTATTATCCTCTCTGTAATCTTTGTCATCGTCATCGTTATCATCATTGTCGTCATCGTCATCATTCACTGTGTCGTCATTATCATCGTCATCGTTATTATCCTCTCTGTAATCTTTGTCATCGTCATCGTTATCATCATTGTCGTCATCGTTATTATCATCCTCTCTGTAGTCATTTTAATCATCATCGTTATCATCCTCTCTGTGATCTTTGTGATCGTCATCGTTATCATCATTGTCGTCATCGTTGTTATCATCTTCTCTGTCGTCATTATCATCGTTATCGTTATCACCCTCTCTGTCAACTTTGTCATCGTTATCATCATTGTCGTCATCGTTGTCATCATCCACTGTGTCGTCATTATCATCGTCGTCGTCATCCTCTCTGTCATCTTTGTCATCATTATCATCATTGTCGTCATCGTTCCCATCATTCGTCATTATCACCGTCATTGTTATCATCCTTAACGTCTTTGTTATAGTTGTCATCGTCATCGTTATCATCCTTGTCGTTGTCATCATCTTTGTCATCGTTGCCATCATACTCGCTGTCGTCGTTGTCACCATTCTTATTACTATCGTTATCATTATTGTCGTTGTCATCCTCATCGTCATTGTTATCATACTTGTCATCGTTGTTATCATCATCATCCTCTTCGTCGTCGTTGTCAATGGTCATCATCCTCATCATTGTCATCATCCTCATAGTCGTTGTTATCAACCTTATCTCCATCGCTGTCATCAGTCTCATCATCGTCTTTATTATCAATGTAATCATCCTCATAGTCGTCGTTGTCGCCAACTTTAACGTCATTCATTGTCATCAGCTTCATAATCGTCTTCGTGATCATTGTCTCCATCCTGATTGTCGTCGATGTCATTATCCTTGTCATTGTTGCCATCATCTCGTTATCGTCATTATCATTGTCATCATCCTCAGCGTCATCATTTTTATCATCCTTTTCGTCGTTGTCATCTTCATTTCTCATTATCTTTATCATTATATTATCATCCATATCGCGGTCATTCTCCTTATGATCATCAATCTTCGCCTTATAATTATATACACGGAGAGGCATTGTTAAATTAAGCACATATAAAAATTGCTTCATATAAATAGCCTATACATATTCGTAAAATTGTTTTTAAAACCTCCTTTAAGACAAGGTTATAATAAGTAAAGGAATCTGACTTTGGCAAGGGTCAGAAACTTGCATTAATTGTTTCTGGAATCCTTGCAATCGTAGATCTACATAAAGGCACCTCCAATTTTACTTACCTTCCGGAGGAAACATTGTTGAGAATACCGTACTATAGTTTTTAAGTATTTATCGCCTTCAATCGCGAACCTCCGATCACATGGGGAGATACCTAAAGTAACATCTAACGTATTTCACAGCGAGACTAAAAATACTACAGTTTTAAGATCTGAGTTTCGCAGACTTCTCACGCTTCAAAACATCAGCACTAAATATTTCATAAAGGTATTTGATTTAATAAATCTCTGTGCTTGACCTGTAGCTTCTTACGGAATAATTTATGATTCTGCAAGACGAGTGAGTGGATCTCTGGTAAGTAATTTTATAAATTTTAAGAGAAAGGAATGAAATATACCAAACATCCTCGACACAGAGGGAAACGTCAAACAACGCACAAACCACACACTTACAAAAGCTGAATCGAGGATATTGGGTCTATCCGTAATTAAAAATCAAGATGATCTCAGGAGGCCGTGTGTCTGTACTTGAGAACGTTGAAATGAAAGGCGAAAGTTGCGCCTGTATGAGGTCGACCTTTCACCGTGTCTCGAGACAGAGAAGAGTAGATGAACACACACTCCTTTCATTTCTGACCCATTATAATCCCATGCGTCTGTCACAACGCGGGCCGCGGGCAACAAGAGTGCATTTGAATATAATGGAATCATTGTAGGTTTCATGTAAACTGGAGAAAGCAAGTTTTTCATTAATTCGCACTTCCACGGGTTTCATAACTGCAGTGTCGAAGCACAAAGAATTAACGCATTAAAAGAGCCTGTGTGAATGTCAACTGTGTCTAATTTCCACGCGATTGTAACTAAAACAACTTTATGAATAGGGGGAACAAATATATACGCAAGGAGACAAAATCAAAATGGAGATAAGAACTCTCGTTACCTCTGTCATACCGTAATTGTACACTTACTACACCTCTGGATCATAGTAGGGTTTCATCGTATCTGACTTGAGTGAAGACAAATGGAAATACTCATAATTTCATATCGGAAAGATAACGATAGTTGTAATTAGTGAAACGAAAAGTATAGAACTTGAAGTAAACAGGTAATTCTACCATACATCCAATTTCTCCACTACAAGTTTCATAAGATTCGTCAAGGATCAAACCCCGATTTTCCTGTTGCTTATTACACTTTTACTACGTCATACTACTTTTGACAATTAAAACAGTACGAAAGGATGTGTTTTAACCAATCATGGCTGTTCATCGCTACAATTTTATCACTTTCCTAACATTTTTTTTATTTTTATCACTTCCCTAGCATTTGTTTTTTAGCACTTCCCTAGCATTTGTTTCTTTGTTTGCCAACATTTCAAACTGCAAATTCTTTATGGTACTATAAAACATGCTTTGAGATCGTCATTTGTTTTCCGCATGGATAGTCAACTGAAAATGGCGGCTCTGTTCAAACTAACATAAGTAAAGCTAACATAAGTGAAATAGAATTTTAGTAAGTCAATTAATATTTAATTGTATTAGAGTACTTTATTTCTTCTAATCTTTATATACTTTCTTCTAATTGTGTAATAGTCAATTAAATCCCACTCCAATTTTGATTTTCTCTAGATAAATCAAAACCTCTAGTGAGATTACTGCTGATAAACTGTCAGTTAAATTACAACTCAGACTTCACAAAATTATCTAGAATCAATCTTTGGAGGATGTAACTTAGAATACAGTATGTAGTAGATAAATACGGGTTTTACTTTGCTTTCAGTAATACTATTTTCATCTGGTCATTTTATCAGGGCAGAAAGTCAGAAAGTGATGTCTAGAAGTTGGTATTTAAATTTCATAATATTGATAAACTTTATTTGTTAGTATTAACACAATTAACAAAGCTCCGATTAACTGAACATTATTTTATAAAATAAGCGAATAGGAAATGTTTCGCTTTTCAGTATTTTGAATGCGATAATATGTCTAAATATAAAGACTAAAAACATATACAGAGTAATATGATTTTAAGCAGGATATGAGACTGCTGAAAGGATCTTGGATAGGAAAATGAAAAGAGAAACACTAAAATTGTACCAGAATATGTTCGTGCCTTCCTCAACTCATTGTCTTATGTGAGTTTGTGCAAAACTAATGACTAGTGGCAGGCAAAATATGGAATTTCATATTCTAAACCATTCCTGCTAGCGATATGGAAACAAGGATTTTAACGATTCACAATGCGTCGTATGCATTAACGACAAAAATTGTCATATTTCATACTATTTCGGTAAATTTGCTTATTTCATAAAACTCTTCATATTTTTCACGTTTTCCCCTTTCGTTATAGTTACTTACGATACAAGACCGTTATGTAGAACTCAACATGCGAGCATGGAATTTAACTAAACGAGTGACAGCGAGTTTAGTTATCCATGTGAGCATGTTGAGTTATTATAACGGCCGTGTACTGCACAACGTTTTATGGTATTTTGAATCGCAGGCTATATCTTAAGAAAAAATAAATTAATAATTATATTTTGCATATTGTTGGAACAGAACTTATTGAGAATTTGTAAATATGATAATAATTGAGAATCATTCGTCTTAATCAGTTACTATGATAGGAAAAGAGTCATAATCGGTTACTGTAGTATAAATAAAACAAAATACCATATAGTTATTTACGTGTAAAATAATAGGTGCTGGCCCGTTAAGTCATACTTTACTTACATAGATGCACCTCTGTTAATCGATCTTTAAGATTCAAAATATCATAAATATTTATATAGCTAACTACCACTCAACGGAGCTTCCAAACATTGTAAGAAGACAACAGAGATGTCTTCTAGGAAACACTTGAAAATCCCAAGCTACTCATTTCACTAGCATTCCGGGATCTCCGAATGGTATCTCCAAATTGCCCTTTAGAGTCATTGAATTCGAGAAGCCAAAATAAAATAAGCACATTTTTTTTTAATCCCGTGAAAAGTCGATGGCTCAGAACCACACTGTTCCAAGTCCATTTTACTATTTTTTTTTTCAGGAGAGTTATTTTAAGTTCCTGGCATTCAAAACTTTATGAAACAATTTGGAATAACTTCATAGCAACCTTATGGAGAGGAATATTTACAATTTTGTTCGATTCATATATGCAGACAAGAACTGGAACACAATGAAACACAGATTTCTTTCTTATAAAAAGTTGGACTTAGAACAGTCTGGCTCTCAGCCATCGAAGTGTTTTCAGTATTGCCGTGTCTGCTTATGATACATGTGTAAATTAATGTTTTAAATAGGTTGCAACCATACATTTTGCTGTCTACTTAATTTATCCTCCTTTTGCAATTTCATGGGTTTTTCACCGTGCAAAACAGGTATTAAATGACAGAATATTAAATTTAATCTTTTACAAGAAAATATATAAAAGGTACTGTGTTGAGGCCAGCCAATTTAAGAACTTTTTTTCACGATCGGGGTTTTGTTGTATTTACAGCTATTGTTGTTAGGCCTTGAAAGTTAGAATTTCCACATAGAAACTTGTTGCTAGGGAAATCATTTTTCATGAATTACACAATCTCGGAAACTGAAAAACTCGCTCTGCTCGTTTTTCAAACGTTTCCTCCATTTTGTAAAAAGCACTTCCCAACCTTCTATCGTAATACTAATATGCTATTTGTTCTTTTCAGTGTAAAGAATTAAGTTACCTACCTAGTTCTTGCATTCAGGTAAGGATTTGATGATGATGAAAAACTGTATAATTATGCAGATTTATTTTATTTTATTTGGTAGCATGTTGAAGACAAACTATTAATATTTAAAGGATTATTTGTAAATAGAGATGTAAACATACTTAAAACTGCTTAGGAATGAATATATTTTAACACTGAAATATGTATTTCATAATTTCATATTTTGCGAAAATGAATTTCTTATTTAAAAAAAATTGTATCATGTTGTGCCGGTCTCTAATGACGACATATACCGTAATATCTATTATCTATACTTAAACAGTGCAATGTATAAATTAAATCAAATATCTAACTCCTAACATTATAAAGGATGTCTTTTGTTTGCAATCCAGAGTAAAAAATAAATGTTTATTTTATTTGTGTGCTGGCTGGCTTTACGAGGGCTCGACCCGAGATGGGTCCGCACGCTTTGGCCCATTGTGCGCCCTTTATATGCGATTATTATCTAAGTCCGACAGGTGACCTGGTGGCATTAGTGAATCTGACGCTGACAGATGAGACATTCTGCCTCAGCCCCTGATAGAGCCAGGTCCCGTCCACTTACGAGTGCCTGATAAACCCTCGGACTCGGAGCCCCAAGCCCTTTCTATCAGTTTCGGGAACCCATACTACTCCCAAGACTTCATCCCTATTTTTATTGCAGTTGATAGATGAAATGAGGGGAGGTGGAGCGTGTTGATGAAATGATAGAGAAAACAGTAGTATCCCGAGAAAAACCCTCTGCAACTTCTGTTTTGTCCATCAAAAATTCCATCATCACTTGATCGGGATTTAAACCCTGGCTGACTGGATGGAAGACTAGCATGCTAACACGTGAACCACAGACGCAACTACTCGTATTTATGTGCACAGTAAATTATGCACGGTTCAACATAATCGATAATATTATTCGTAACATGATGAAGGAACTTAGTTGTGATTAACACGTGAAACGTGTTACATCTTTCTATCTCTATTCTTTCTCTTTCTGGTCAACAAAGATGTAAGCGCTTATCTTCCATCCTAGTGGCCATCTAAGCGAGATGTAATTGAGAATGGTTAGTCGGTGCACTCTTGTTTCTCTCGCTGTCATTTCACATGCCTTCATAACATCGTTATCTTCTCAAGGACAAATAATACACCCTATCATTTCCAGAAATATACATACATACATACATACATACATATATATATATATATATATTTTCTGCTCAAAATATTTCCTGTCTCGTGCGCATGCGCAACTTGCTATCTTCGTTTCGAATTGTTCTGGCAGAACAGTACATCTCGACGAATACGAGCACTATTAACACTTCGCCACCTGCAGCGAGCTCCATTTGAATTTTATTGGCCATGAAAATGTAGTCGTTAGCTATTTCTGTAATAGTTACTTCAGGTACCATTGTTTCCCACAAACTCGGCACTTCGAATTTCGTTTGACGTGTGTACGGTAAGAGCTAATCTGGAGTATTCAGTGTACTATTATCGTTAATACGTTCCGGCTAGGGAATTCGTCGAACATATGGTCTAAACCGAAGAGAACATTAGTGCAGACTGTATCATCAAGGGTTGTACGAAGTAAGTTCTACAAGAGAAGTAATTAACAGGATATATTCTCAACCTAATAACCAGAAAATAAACTTGATATCTTTTCTACACCAGGTGTTAAGAGAATACTGCTCCTTAGTAAAAAAAAGATGTAGTATGCAAGAAATTATCAAAGTGTTTGCCGACAAGTCACTCTTCAACATAAAATTAATGTATAAATACTAAGTATAAAACACTTCCATTGTTTATTTTAGTGCAACATCAGTAAATTAATTACGTCAGGATTATAAAGTGTACTTTCATTTTGGCCTATATAAAATGATTTACAACACTTATTTCGCGATGCGTGCAATCTCAGTAAGTAATCGCTTGAAATGGTGCCACTCACTGTAATATTCATGTGATGCAACGAGGCGGAACTGCTGCTATTTACATTATTAACGGAAACGTCATTTGTGCATGACAGCTTCTGTAAAACTCAATGAAACGTAAAATAATTCATCGGGTAGAAACACTCTACACGTTTCTGTTCCGCTCTCATCCACAAACTATAACTAATTTCAGTAAACGCAAACCATTCGTTCAGGAATTAGAATTGCAAAGACAAGTGAGGGGGGGGGGGTCAGAAGCAAAGGGGTACAAGTGACATTTCTAAAAACGTGAGTTAAGTGCATCCAGGGCAAGCTAAAACTTTTAAAATTTTAGTGGCAAAGGGATTCATCTTTTAACCACATCACACACTAAAATTGAAATAAAAATTTTCACTGAATTTACGAAATCTTAAGTACTTTCAACCACATTTTCTCACAGATAACTTAAGTGCATTTATACCCCTTTGCTTCTGACCCCCTCAAATATAATTAAGCAAAGTAACAGTTTAAGTTTTACAGAAATGATTACAAGTGGCTACTACCAGAGCGAGATGGTGTTCGAATTAGCAATTAGCAATTGGCAGTAGTTTATGACTCTCACAAAGCGATGCTGAAATGAGAACGGCGAATGAAGCCGAAATACTCGGGTATAATGTGTTCCTATACCACAAATATCAAAGAATCCGTTTCAAACAGACATCTATTTCCTCTTGGTGAGAAACCATCAGGAAAGTAACCTGGCCGCGGATGTCTTTTTTTGTTGCAACTTCGTCCTACCATTCTTTCCAAAAATTAGAGTGTTTATTCCTGACGGAAGCCCTTAACGTTGCTAAATATTGCAGTTAGAGCAATTGGGGCCATTGAAATAGTAACAACGGTTAGAAAGTTTGGTTGCAATCTCAAATAGCTACTAGAAAGCCCCATTTACACTGTGCCAGTTGGCGATCCAGTTGAGGTGTTCAGTAGCTGGATTCCAGCTGGACAGGCCAGTGAATTTAAACATTTTTGTTTTCACTCCCACCTCATCACAGTCCAGGTACTGTCACGTTTAAACAGTTGACAACACACCTGTAAGTTGCTGGCGAGCAGTACACATATGCAGAACAATCGAATTTTTCTTTTTTTCTTTCTTGTGAATTATTTGTTTTATAATTTATTGTTGTAATTATCAGAAAAGCCGAACTCCGAACAATTATGGAATATATTTAGGCCTACTCCTGAATATAACAAACAGTAAACAACAGATCTAGGTCAGTTGAGCTAGTCTACTATTTATCCAATAGCTGCCACCGTGTGAACATCAATGGCCAGTCTGTCTATTTAGTAGCTGCTGGCTAGTTGGAAATCCAGCTGCTGTCAAACTGGCTGGCCAATAGCTGACACCGTGTAAACGCACCATATAAAGTAAACATAATTTTATTATGCTCGACGTACAAATGTACATTTATTTATTTATTTACTTACTTACTTACTTACTTACTTATTTACTTATTTATTTATTTATTTGCTTGTTTTTTTATTTAATTGGACACTGGTGTGAAGAAACAATTCAGTCAGTTGATATTACATTTTACATTTTAAATACCTATACTAGTATTTGCGGTGACCAAGCAAGTCTTGCAAATTCAGGACTCGAGGTACAAATTATTATTTCGTATCCAACTATTATAAAAAAAAAATTAAATACAATTTAGAATTATCACCAACAAATGCAAAATCTTTGGCTTGAGGCATCGGGCCCTGGGACTTATCAAGCCACTTGCTCTGCGGATGGGACCTGCCTCCATCAGGGGCTGAGACAGAATGTCCCACCTGTCAGTGTCGGATTCACGAATGCCACCCAGGCCACCTGTCGAACTTAGACAATCATCGCATATACAGAGTGATTCACGAGGAGCTTATTATTTTCTAAATACATTGTGAGCAAGAAATGTCATATAAACATGTGTCCCAATCTCAATATTTTCAGAGTTACACTAATTTGAAGTTGTTAGTAAAATACCTGTTTTCTTTAGTTTTAAGGGTAAAAAAAAATATTACAAATAGAGAATGAGCAATTCAGAAGTATCATTTCTTTAATCGGCTAGTGTTCTGAAGCTAAAAATATGTTGTTAATTGCTTTGTACAGATTTTGTTTTTTTCAATTTTTAACTAAAAATTGCATCATTCTTATGTACGAGTAGGCCTACTTATCACAAAAATTGTTACAAATCATACGACTTTACGAACTTGATACTTTACAGTTCTATTATGCATCCTAATGTACAGTCTTGAAGAATTTACAAAGTGGCGTGATTTGTAACAATTGTTTGATAAATATGTAAGAAAATGTAATTTTGAAGTTAAAAATCGGGGGAAAAAAATCTATACGAAGCAACTATGGAATTTACAACACATTTTTAGCTTCAGAATACTAGCTAATTAAAGAAATGATACTCCTAAGTAGTTCATTCTTTATCTGTAATATTCTTTTACCCTTAAAACTAAAGAATAATGGTATTTTACAAACAATTTCAAATTAGTGTATCTTCGAAAATATTGAGATTAGGACACATGTTTATATGACTTTTTTGCTGTGAATGTCTTCGGAAATAAGCTCCGTAAGTGACGGTAAATCTCCGTGAATCACTCTGTATAAGGCGCACAATAGGCCAAAACATTTCTAAATATAAGGACCTGTCCTGGGTCCAGCACGCGAAAAACCAACCAAGAATTATCTGCTTCAAATGGTTTTAGACTTTCTTTCCTTCTTCGGTTGTCAGGTAGATTCTTTTTATTTTTCATAATAAAAATAATATCGATACTACTCACCCATTCCTTAGTACACTTATATCCATCGAATTCAGGTTAAATATTCTGTTTGCTGTTTCAGGTCAAGTGAAGGCGAATTCTGCAAACGTCGTGACCCAAAATATTCCCGCAACAAACGGAGTCATCCATGCCATAGAAGGACTTCTATAAAGGACGCGTCGTAATAAAACTCAGTTGCTATGTACTCCCATTCATATAAGTGTGTATGAACTTCAAATGTGTACTTAAGGACGCTTCTCAAGTGATGAAGTGCATTTAAAACGTCAGATCCTCAATATCGCATTGCTGAATATGAGGTTACGGACTGCATGCGAAACTAACTTGTATATTTATGTAATAAATGCAGATTTTTTTAAATATGCAATGTATTATTTTATGTACCTCTTCAGAGTCCTTTACAAATTTAATTATAATCATAAATTATTCCCATGTGAAAAACTGTAAACAATATTAGGATTATGAAGTAAAATCTCTCAAAAGGCTGAGTATTAGGTTGTGTCGAAGTATTCTGGGAAGAAGTCCGCAATACAGCCACCAAAACAGAGCCAGCGAAGCAGTGTTGCTGACTTCAGCTAGCACTAGACAACTATAAGGAACATTCACCAGCCATCACCCCCGTTCGCTACCATATTATAGCATGGTTTGCAATACTGTAATGTGATTAGTGTCTCTTTTTCACACTGAGCAATGTAAAAATTGCAACGGAATGCATTAAGTTTACTGCCTGTACTTTTTAAAATGTTAACCATTAGTACACTTGAGTGCGCGTAAGGTCCGACGAAATAAACAAATGAAGAGCACAGGGGAAAAACACAAGTCCAAAATTATCTATTTTCTGTTTTAAATGTCATGGAATAGCTTAGGTAGTGTAGATATATGTAGTTTAACTGTACAGAATAATAACCTCATTAATCCACAGAAATTTGAAATATGGTAACCAAAAGACAATAGAATCTGTAAAACGTGACTTATCATCAGGTTGTTCCTTTGTACTCTTCAGATGCTACCCCCTCCCCAATATACGAGTGACTGTTGCAAGCAAGGCGTTCAGTTTGTCGAGTTCAATCCAGCGCAGTGGCGGACTTCATTGCGTTATATTATACATCATGCTTCTATTTTAAGAGTCACTTAGTTTTAAATAAAAATGTACTCTTTTATTTTGGAATCGACGTTGTAATATAGGCTAATTTATGTTGTATTTTTTGTTTCTCCGTATAAAATATTCATTCATTATCCAGAAAAAATTAGCCAGTAGGAATTGAATTCCACCGCTAACTTCCCTCCTTCCTACACTTGACTAAAAGTTTGCTGCCAAATATCTTACTGGTTGTTCTTGTGCTCGGGGAAGGAAGAGAATTTATTGTTTTCATCTTCCGACTATCAATTCACTCGAGTGTACAAGACAAATCTAATACATAAATGTGTTCCCCTTTTATTCTATTTGTTCATCTTGTATTCCCCTTGTTCTCCATTCTTTCTCCTTGTACGTATTCCTTCCGTTCTCCCTGTATTCTCCTTGTCAAACTTGTAAACCCATCTACGTAAATATATGCAGATAGTAAAACTGTACGCCTGTCGAGAGGTGATCGCACCCACAAGTAGTTCTATGTAATGCATAGCGCTATGCACCTGTTGATATTTTAAAAGACGTTTTATATTAACATTTTGATTGTGAATTTCATGTAGTTGTTTAAAAATGTTATTTTTGCAGGGTATTGTAGTGATAGTTATTCATGGTCATATTATTAGTAGTAGTTTAGTTATACTAAATAAGCTTTTCGATTTGCAAAGGAATTGCAAATTTCAAAAGTCAACTGCAATAACATGGTTGTGGAAAGCAGACAACCTGCAGCTAAAGTACTTCAGATAGAATAACGTATATATTTATAATAATTATAATAATTGTAAAGATCGACTTAAGGTTTGTATTTTAATTGGTTATTTTACGATGCTTTATCAACTGCTATGGTTGTCTAGCGTCTGAATGAGTTGAAGGTGATAATGCCGGTGACATTTACGAGTAGAAGCTACATGTGTACATATAAAGAGTGAAAGTATTCAATAGTCTCGTTAAGGACAATTTTCCTTGCTCAGGACGAGCATGGAACCCAGAATCTCATTGTTTGTAATCAGGAATTCTGACCGCTATACCACGAAGAATTTCTGTAGGCAGGAGCATCTCATTATTCTAGTGAAGATTCTCAAATGCGTGTGCTATAGAGTCTGCTTCTTATATCGTCACGTTTAAGACATGATGGAATTGCATGGTGCAGCAGTACTGCCATCTAGCGGTCGTTACCAAAAAACTCTCAAGCTATAATGATTGTAGTTTCATGATCTGTTGCTTCTGACGATACCTAACTGCAATACCTGAATGGATGAATGAATGAATTAATTAATTAATGGGGAGAGAGGAGGACATATCAATTGAAAGGTACACGATGATAATCGCGTCCTTGCAACGATTCCTGAAACTCCTGGATGGCTCAATGTCGTCTGTCCTTCATGATCCAGAGCCGTCCTCCCGAGAAGGACTCGGATATTCGTTCAGGGGTTAGGTATAGCTTACAGCAGTAAAATTTTGGAAATATTCAACATTTTTTCCCTCAATTACTGTATATTGTACAATAATGAAAACTAGTATGTGTAAAACACTGTCCTTATGCTATATGAAAAAAATATTTTTACCGATAAAAAAAATTATTTACATTTTTTTTTCAAAATTCAGTTCACTGTGCAGTGATGAAGCGTTTCCCACACAACTCAAAAACTATCCACCATTCTGTAATGAAAATGTTTGCATGTATTTATGTATGTTATATCTACAATATGATGCAAGATCTTTGATAGATTGTCTGATAAAAAAATAAATTCATTTTTAAAAATGGTCAAATATCAGTATTTTCTTCTAACACAAAATAAAAAAGAAATATTATTTATCAAGGAATGTAGTTGAAAGAGCATGATAATTGTAAACATGAATTTCAGCAATAAAATAAAAGAGAAAGAGAGAGAACATGAAAAAGATAACAAGTTTATTTGGTACGAGGCAAACGCTTCATCACTGCACAGTAAACTGCCACCATTTTGAATTTTGAAAAAAAAAATGTATTTTTTTAATCGTAAAAATATTTTATTCATACAGCAGAAGGACAGAGTTTTACACATATCAATTTTCATTATTGTACAAGTCACAGTAATGGAGGAAAAAAATGTTGAATATTTCCAAAAATGTTACTGCTGTAAGCTGTACCTAATTCCTTAAACCGAACACTGGATCACTCCGAGGGATTGAAGAGCTTTGCATGCTGTCTATAGCGCCAGGCGTTCTGTAGCAATATATTATTTCTATTTTTCGTAACCGATTGTGCACGACTCTAGTAAGGAACACATTAAATCATCCGTTGGGTCCATTATAATTCACGAAATTACTATAATCTTATGAACAACTGCGCACATCACACAATAATAATATTATAATCACAGAAATACTAAGTGCTAACATTAAAGGCCATGCCACAACTGGTGAACTGGCGCATGCATGCCAACACATCTCACTTCAAGCAAGTGAAGGACCGAAGAAATTCCAGCGTTATGTTGCGAACACTACGTGATAGAACAAAAAAATGGGCAACACATGAGTCAGTTATAGTTGGGTTGCTATGACAACTTACTTTTTCATCTTCATCCACCTCTGGCTGGACATAGCACTCTTGGATCGGCTAGATCTCACACTCTGAAAACGCATCATAGCATGCGGTTACCAGTTACATTAAATTCTTAAGCAGTCGAGCGTGAGCTCAAGAAGATAGGTTTATGGTAAGTGTAAATGATAACAGGCAATATAAAATTACAAATTAATTTTAAGCGATATAATGAGTGCATTAACTTTGAAAACAAGTATATTATAATTGCATATACAATTATACTGTTGTACTTAGATAGTTTGGCCAGTGTTATGCGCGAACATTTGAGTAGGGGATTTGGAGGGAATCAGCATATTCAGTGGAGGCATGAGGGGAAAGGAAAAGAACTGCATGCAAGCTGATGTAAGTTACTGCTATGTTGAAAAATTGGACGCGTACCTGCATTCCATGGGCGATCACAGTTTTTCCACTCACTGCTATCGAAACACTTTCACTTAACACAACGCAGTCTTCTCTTTTCACACTTCCACTCATAATAAAATCCACTATAATGTCTTCATTGGTTCCATTGCGGTACTAACGTTTTGCAATAATTAGTAGGCCTATACTACGCACTTGCACGAGGAAAAGAAGTGAACTCTACAGGAGCTGCACAGAGACTACCCATACTCCCTTTTTTTTTACTTGTCAGTCATGACCGGCCAAGCTATGTAAAAACAACAGTACATACATTAAAAAAATAGGTAATTCGGCGATTCAAAGAAGAATCGCCACTACTACTATTATGCTGCGCTGATATAACAGCAAGTCCCAAGAAAAGTCTCGGCTCAGATCGCTCTGACGACTGTTCACAAAGGTAGCTGTGTACAGATACGGAATAAAATTTGGAGCTCCTTTATTGTTTAAGTTTTGCTTACAACACACTGCGCATGTCCATTCCACACGGCATCGTTTTCACAGCAATTGAAGAAATATAATATAATCTTCTTCTATTCTTGTGGCAATCCGAAAGGTATTTGAAATTATGCGATGAAAATTGATCTAGTATTAAGAGTAAATGGGTATTTATAAACATTGTAAAATAGAACGACAGTAAATTAAACTTGACCTACATTATGAATTTTAAAAAAAGTCAACATCATGATCCGAACACGGAGCCTTGTTCTTCGCGATCAAGCATGAAGCCACGAAGTTATCGGAACGATTGGAGAGGAATGTCATTATCACGATTATCTTACCGTGTTCGTTTATTGAACAACTTTTAGTCATTAGTTTCATTGAGTAATTTCGCGATTTTGTTATTAGCAGGGAAAATATGTATACCTTCCTCTAATATCAGTAAAATAATACAGGATTGAACTGTTCTTAAACCGTGCTGTTATCAACAGTAATCTCAGTAGAGGTTTTGATTTATCTAAAGAAAATCAAAACTCGAATGGGATTTAATTGACTATTACAAGATTAGAAGAATGTATATGAAGATTAGAAGTAACGAAATATTCCAATGCAATAAAATATTAATTGACTTACGAAAATACAACTGTCTTCAAATGTATTATTGTACCATCTCAACATTACATATATTACGCTAGATAACAGTAGTGTGATTAGTTGTTTTCTTGTTATCAGTTGTGCCAACTATGGAACCTTCATTGAACTCTGTGGACGGTTATTAGTTAAGAAGGCTTTGTTAATTCATTTTCATTTTTATTAAAACATTTGCATTCCACTTCAATTATCCGGATTCCATTAATCAACGTCACTTGACAGATGATTTTCAATAAATCTTAGTATTAAACAATCCCTGATACGTGTCTATCCATAATAATAATATCATATAGCAGAAGCTATAACATAACCCAAATAATATAAATAAGTGTTAGAACAGTTTTAATTGGGAATGATAAAATAAACAAGAAAAATTTTAATTAAGGAAGATGAAATAAAAAATAAACATGAATAATTTTAAAAGGAACAATTATTGAAAGTACAATTTTCAAATTTGAATGTTTTAGTGGTTGGTGGTTCAGTTGATGTTATATTGGACGTGTGCGTAAAAGAAGTGGAACTCGTTTGTACATGGCTTATTCCTCAAGTTATTTAGGATTTTCGAATGGTGCTCTTCATTTATTTATAAATAGGGTTTCAATGAAGATGCATAGCTATACTTCGCATGAAAACATGACGACCTTCCCTCATACCCTTCACCAGTTAACTGCAGGCACGCGCAAGGGATAAACCCTTAGCCGAGTTGCCAATTCTTCAAGTCATTGTGATTTGTGAACGTTTTTCAAATTGTGTTCCGTGAAACCGCGATTTTCAGCGAGACTATATTATCTTTGTACATATACCTTAATTTATAATTACTAAAACAAAATTGTTATAAAAATAAACAAGCTCATTTTAAAAACACATTATATTTATATTTTCACTAACATGTTTTGCCTAAATTAACAAAGAAATGCAGAGTTATATAATAAGTGTTAAATTCTCATGTTGCTGAAGAAGTTCCAGAATTTTATACTTAATTAAGGATGTTGCGCTGGTAAAATTTTCGGAAACTGTGATCATTGAATAGCAATTTATAGTACAAGAGAGTAAAATTAGATTTTATCCGCTTCGCCTTGGGTGATAATTTCCACGAGCGCATAAAATCCGTTTACTCTAGTGTGCTATACAATATTTTAATCATTATTGATATGTAAATTTAATTTTAAAGTGTAGGTCTTTTCTTTGTAATGTGTTGTTGGCGAAGAAGTTCATATATATTCATTCTAATTAATGCTAATATGTTGGTTGTCATGTAGAGAGTGATTTAAAAACATTTAATTCACTGCTGTAAGTTAGAAAACTTTTAAGCACTGCTGGGAATAATGTCATTATTTAGGTTGCTAAGGACGGTGAAATAAAGACCAGTTTAGATACCGCTCATGGATAAATGTATTCCTTTTACATCATTTTATCATAACATGAAATCATATTAAAGCACAAAAGAATATATTTGTTTCTCTGCCAGTTTACTTGCTGATTCGATGCAAATTTTCTGTAGGCCTAAGGAACGTTATAAGATACGTAATATGATTGAATTAATTAAGGGGGCATGTACACTTCTTATACCTTAAAATTATGTTATGTGAAATATAGGCCTAATATAAAATTTAAATTTATACACCAACTATTGAAGTTCATTCAGATAAAACAACCTGTATTATTTTTTTTCAGTTATTTAACGACACTGTATAAATTACTAGGTTATTTGGTGTCGATGGGATTGGTGATAGAAAAATGGTATTTGGCGAGATGAGGCCGAGGATTCGCTATAGATTACCCGACATTCGCCTTACTGTTGAGAAAACCCCGGAAAACCCTCAATCAGATAAATCAGCCAAAGCGGGAATTGAACCCACGCCCGAGTGCAACTTCGGATCGGCAATCAACTAAGCCAACTAAGCTATGCCAGTGGCTCTATATTAGTTCTGAAGTTATGATTTGTAATGTAAAGTGCGGCATTGGCTATAATAGCTGTTAAGTGGAAAACGGCATGAGCTCTTTTTTCTTCTTCGCAAACTAGGCCTATATTCCTTAAAAACCCTTTTCTTGGTAATTCCGAAAATACTGGATAGAATCGAATGAAATTTTTTCTGCATTCTTAAACATAATGTACAAATCAGAATATTTCCGGAAGTTTATTTGCTGTTGGCGATATCTCTTCCGAGTACTGTTCGACGAAGTAAATCACGCATAAAATTGTCTATCTTACCGAATTCTGTTTTACAGTAGTTTATTTTCTCTTCAGTTGGTAAACCGTAATTCTTCATTTCTATGCTCCATATATATTTTTTTTACAAACTCCGCCGGTTGCGTCCGATGTTAAGTGATTAAGATTTGTACTTATCATACTGCCTCAACTTTCGATTACTCTATGGATAGAATTTCTAACGTTGGATACAATTTTAACACACTCCTCTGCAAATAACATATTCTGTTTTCTTAGACGGTGTTATTTGTTCTTGTCGTGATGGTCCTGGATCTTCAGGTGAATCAGGAGGCCTGGCTGCGGATCATCGGCTCCTACACTCATTAATCATGGCCGGAATAAATTAGACATATTGAACTGCACAACAGTATAAAAAGACACTGACAACAGGTGAAACCAAACAGGTAGAGGCAATGACTTACGAGTAAATTTGGCAATGCTGGGATCCATTGTATTTCTGCCACGCGGCTAGGGGTTGAGTAGAGGATGGGGGTTTATGAGGGATTACCAATTCCAAGAAGAGAGGCCGTCATGTTTCCGAGCCAAGTATATGACCAGTGATCTTTATTAATTCTTGTTCTTGAATGCCAATGCGAGTCATATTTGAAACTGCTGTGCATCGACTGGAGTGGTTCGTAATTTTCTGTTTTTTTGACGTCCAGACCAGTGCAGTTTGAAATGTTGGCAAAAAAAAGAAACAAATGCTAGGATAGTGATAAAAACAAACAAATGCTAGGAAAGCAATAAAATTAAACAAATGCTAGGGATGCGATAAAATTGTGCGATAAGCAACCATGATTGGTTGAAAGACGTCCTTTCGTACAGTTTTATTGGTCAAAAGTAGTATGACGTAGTAAAAGTGTAATAGTCATTATAATTATTATTAGGCGTGTGTTTTGATTAATGGTAGCTATGTCGATGTGCGTGATAAACCCACGCCTCATTAACATAGCGGACCGCAGAGGACTGAGAATTCAGCTGATTGCTCTGATCGAAAATGGCTTTTCAGCCCCAAAAACGGGTCCTAGACTGGGAATTCCTTGTTCTACGGCTCAGAGGTTGATTCGCTGTTTTCGAAATCATGAGGAAGTCGGAAGACGTCCTTGTTCTCGACGCCCGCGTATTTCTACAAGAGAACAAGACGAAGCCTTGAGCAGAGAGGTTTCTGCGGATCCATTCCGCTCTGCTCATCAACCGCAGGCTGCGACTGACTTTCCAGACTGTTCTCGAACGGTTCGTAACCGTCTGAGAATAACAATAGAAGTTTTGTCGTCTGAGAATAGATTATAATATTAGACGCTACCAGGCAGCGACTAAAGAGAAAATAACATTAGAACAAGCTATAGACCGTTTCGCTTTTATAACCGACGTAGATGACGGTTTCGATTGGGCGAGAGTTTAGGCTGGTCCACAAGAAACCGGGAACGAGAATGGGAAGTGGAGAACGTGTACGTGAAGATTTTTATTCACAATAAACCGAGAACGGAAACGGCTATGCATATCGATATGTAAAGTCGATATTACGCATTTTGATGTTATTTGTGTATACTTGTCCAATGGCTTTCTCTCATGAGTATAAGCTAGCCAACATAAACACAGGTTGACCAACTTCGAAATTTAAGACACGGAATATTTAAGAATTCAATTCACGTGGTAGTTTGGTCACATATACACGTAGCATATATGGAAAGTGATTTTACTGGATTTCTGGATCAGTTATAAGCAATAGATGGACAAGAAATTATGTCACGGTCTCCTTGCTACAAAATATACGACGACCAAATAGCTTTCTGATAACAATGAATCTAATAGGCTGTGATCGGAAACGAGAAAGGCAAAGTTAAAACTTGGTCAACTCTCCGTTTCCGTTGCCTGGCTCCGGGAAGCTTCTCGTTAATTGCGAATGCTCACATTTAAATATATTTATTTTAAAAAATCCGTTCTCGTTTCCGTTCCCGGTCTATTGTGAACCAGCCTTTACTTTCTCTGACGAGACCAGCATTTCGATCGATTACGATATGAACCTTTTGGAGTTTATCGACAGCAACATGTGAACCGACGTTGCAGGTCGAGAGGCATAAGCGTATCATGCAGGTGTGAGAGAGAGGATTCGACACAGTACCGACACATTTTGGGGAACATGTTCCCCCCATCCGCTCGGGAACGTTATCCCGAAGGAACATTATTGTTTCAGCAGGATGACTTTGCTGAGCATACAGTGAGAGACGTTCAAGCCTAGTTCGCTGGGAAGCCCGAGATCAAAGTGATCAATTGGTCTCCTGTATTGTAGATTTGAAAGTAATAGAGAATGTGTGGGCGGAATTAAAAGAGAGGAGGCGCGAGAAATTAAAAAACAATCCCCCTCGGAATCAGGATGACCTGTGGAGTGAAGTTCTCGAAACGTGGGAAGACCTCGCAACACATCAAGAACCCTTGTTCCTCAGTCTCGTCGATTCCATGCCTCACCGGATAAGAGCAATGGTAGAAGCAGATGGCTGCTGGACGAAGTATTAGGTCCTCCAGTGTTTATTATTATTATTATTATTATTATTATTATTATTATTATTATTATTTGTTTCTTTATTATGATTAACTGTTTTTTTATATTTTTTTTTCTCATTAAGACGACAAAATGGATCTTCTGATATATATTTTTATACTGTTATTTTTGCGGAGCCAAGCCAAATACAGTCCCACGGGATGTGGGAAATAATTTATTCCACATAAAGAAAAAAAGTAACTGAAGCATCCATTGCAGTTGTCCGAAACAATTTTATGTTAAGACAAAACAATTCGCCGAACCCATGATCTACTGTACGGCCCTCAGACGAGGCAAACGACTGAGCTATTATGACGAGACACGAACTCTGTCATCTGCGTGGCGTGTCGATCTCCTGACGGCGACGGTCAGTTCCAGTATTGCACGGAGAGGGAGGGAACATAGTAGTGTGCACCTCGCGCTGTAAGCATCATCAACAATAGCTGGAAATTTTATTTCCATATCTGTACATGACAACGTATTATTAGAAAATATCTGAAACTCTTTACGCGAGGTTGATCACCAGCAATGGTTCACATTTGCATTCACCGTGTAAGATCGTATAGCGAGAAACGGAGGCTTCTTAAATAGATGGGTATTTTCTGGCATGTCGGTGAGCGAGTGAATATCCTGGGGCATTCATCGAATCCCTGCAATTGCGTGAAAAGTTATATGCTGTTCGTGACCAGGGTTACCAGAAGTAAAAAATTAAAAGCAGGACATTTTTTCTGAAAAAGCAGGATTTTCCACAAAAAGCAGCACATAAAAATTTGACACTAATTTTGAATAATTCTGATAAGAATGTAAATTGTTGAACTTGGTTTATAATAGAACTGATACAAGACTACTAATAATCATCATCCAAATAAGTATAAGGCCCAAGGCCCGTTACAGTCTCAGTGAATCATTTTCGGTCCATCTTTCTTTTGGAAGGCACAAAGATCTCTTCCCCTGGGGACGATATTGAAGCATGGTTTTTGGAAGTTTATTCCGATTCATTTGTTGGACATGGTTTTTCCACTGCAGCTGGTACTTGTTTATAAACTGTGAGACTAGTTGTAATTGAAGTTCTTGTATGATATCCTCATTTCTTTTGCTGTCCAAGCGACTATATCCTATTAGCAATATCATATGTATATTACAAATTTACCTTTTTTTTAATTAGTTGGTTGCCGGTATTTCTCTGATGAACCAATTTGTTTAAGCAATGAGTGTTGCTTGTCATCCAGTAAATAGATGTGAAAGTTCATACAAGAGAAATATCTTAAATTATACAAATCAAGATTTTCAGGTATAACTCCCTGTAAAGTTGATTTGAATAATTTCGAGGGAAAAATTGTTCCGGAGCCGGGTATCGAACCCGGGACCTTTGGTTTAACGTACCAACGCTCTACCACTGAGCTACTCGGGAACTCTAACCGACACCGATCCAATTTTTCCCTCTATATCCACAGACCTCAAAGTGGGCTGACAACCGTCAAGCAACCAACTTCGAGTGCACACTAACACCGTGTGACTTAAATCGTGGTTTTCTGTTAACGAACAGTGACGTGTATTATGCAAATCAAGATTTTCAGGTATAACTCCCTGTATTCAAATCAACTTTACAGGGAGTTATACCTGAAAATCTTGATTTGCATAATACACGTCACTGTTCGTTAACAGAAAACCACGATTTAAGTCACACGGTGTTAGTGTGCACTCGAAGTTGGTTGCTTGACGGTTGTCAGCCCACTTTGAGGTCTGTGGATATAGAGGGAAAAATTGGATCGGTGTTGGTTAGAGTTCCCGAGTAGCTCAGTGGTAGAGCGTTGGTACGTTAAACCAAAGGTCCCGGGTTCGATACACGGCTCCGGAACAATTTTTCCCTCGAAATTATTCAAATCAACTTTACAGGGAGTTATACCTGAAAATCTTGATTTGCATAATACACGTCACTGTTCGTTAACAGAAAACCACGATTTAAGTCACACGGTGTTAGTGTGCACTCGAAGTTGGTTGCTTGACGGTTGTCAGCCCACTTTGAGGTCTGTGGATATAGAGGGAAAAATTGGATCGGTGTCGGTTAGAGTTCCCGAGTAGCTCAGTGGTAGAGCGTTGGTACGTTAAACCAAAGGTCCCGGGTTCGATACCCGGCTCCGGAACAATTTTTCCCTCGAAATTATTCAAATCAACTTTACAGGGAGTTATACCTGAAAATCTTGATTTGCATAATACACGTCACTGTTCGTTAACAGAAAACCACGATTTAAGTCACACGGTGTTAGTGTGCACTCGAAGTTGGTTGCTTGACGGTTGTCAGCCCACTTTGAGGTCTGTGGATATAGAGGGAAAAATTGGATCGGTGTCGGTTAGAGTTCCCGAGTAGCTCAGTGGTAGAGCGTTGGTACGTTAAACCAAAGGTCCCGGGTTCGATACCCGGCTCCGGAACAATTTTTCCCTCGAAATTATTCATCTTAAATTATACTTCACAAACACAATTCCTCTGATGGACTCCACACAAAGACGATTTATCTCCTTGGTCCACTGAGAAATTATGAGAGAAAATACCCTCTCTATATGTGCATTGTAGCATGGTATTACAAAATAAAAACTGTAGATCTGAAGAAGTTCGGAGCTTAACTCAGGATTTGAATGCTTCTTCAGGAAGTTAGCCCATCGCTTGTCTAAGGAATATTTATACTCTTCATCAGTTAGGTTAACTGCATATACAGTTTGAGGGTCGCAGAACTGGTTAAACAGTTTAGAATCTTGAATCGCGAAAAATTTGTATTTTTATGTCCAGTAGCATTAAAAAGCAGAACAATGTACGATTTTCTACAACACCTGGCCGGATGCAGGACACACATCTAGAAAGCAAGACATGTCCGGTAAAATCCGAACATCTGGTAATCCTATTCGTGACTGTTATTGTGAACATGGTTGGGACTGTAAGGGTGTTTGGGATTTGAAATAAAATTGCGATACTGGTATTCCTTTTCTTTTCTGTCTTTATACCCTCCATATTTAAACTTAACAAGATAGAGCTTTCTCTCTAACTACGTCATAGTATGCTTTCTCATTTCATGAGGTCTCCTCCTAGTCTCCAGAAAACAATGCAATAAATTGATAGTCGAAACGATTCACACATCAATATGACGCCAATGAGTTGCTTGAAATAATGTAATGAATAATAATTATGTCATTACTCATTTAATTACAGAGAATTGGATTCATTTGGAAATTAATATCACAGATAAGTAATTTAGAATAATTAGATTATATTAACTATGTCTGTCTTTATAATTCCCGCATTTATTAATCACTTCCTAGTGTACGAATAATATTGATTTATTAAATTTAAATTAAGGCGGATATTTTGTTAAGCTTTTAGGCCTACATGTTGAAAAACGTTTCACATGAGTGTTTTCCAAGTCCACCTGGTAACAAAATCACACACACGAGTATCTACTACAAATGTTTTCAACACAGCCCCTTCTATAATGATATTACCGGTACCTAAATAACTGAAACATAGATCGTTTAAGTCCAGGAAATTCTGCGATGCACATATCCTCTTAAAATACCAGTATAAAAACAAATGAGGATGGGTTTGATAACATAAAAATAGACTATAGGTTGTGCATTCCATTTGGTCAATGTTGTAAATTACAACTTGTAATTTCAGGAAATGCTGTGATGCACATAACCTCTTAAAAAATAAAAACAAATGAGGATGAATCCACTAACATAATAAGTACTGGTATTTGTGAATTCCATTTGATCAATATTGTAGCAAAAGCATAACCTGGACCATGAATGAACAAATTAAATAAGTCATTTAACAATTACATTGCAGATGGCATTGACGCAACTTCCATAGAGGCAATGTTATAATTTTTTTGTTACAATTTTTCTCGAGAGTAAGCAGAAAAACGTTCCACGTTAAAAGTTATATCTGAGATGTTAGATCACACAAGTAAGGAATCAGACTCATGATGTGAATTGTGTCATGCATGTTGAGATCTAATTTGGATAAAACCCCTATTCTTCTACAATGATATATAGATCATTGGACAATAAATAGCAACAATTCTCATGTTATCACGTTTTCATTTTATGTCTTCCCAAAAGGATCATCCTGTAGCAATATTTCCATTTCTGTTTACATCATAGTAGTCCATGCTGCTAACTAGGTCTACTGGATATCTATGTAACAAGGATATCAGTGATTTATTCCCGTACAGCATATTGCCAATTTTGTGAAAGGCTAACTAATAATAATAATAATAATAATAATAATAATAATAATAATAATAATAATAATAATAATAATATCAGTGATTTATTCCTGTACATTATATTGCCAATTTTGTGAAAGGCTAACTCATAATTTTTTTATTGGGTTATTTTATGACGCTGTATCAACATCTCAGGTTATTTAGCGTCTGAGTGAAATGAAGATGATAATGCTGGTGAAATGAATCCGGGGTCCAGCACTGAAAGTTACCCAGCATTTGCTCGTATTGGGTTGAGGGAAAACCCCGGAAAAAGCGTCAACCAGGTAACTTGTCCCAACCGGGATTCGAACCCGGGCCACCTGGTTCCAGACGCGCTGACCATTACTCCACAGGTGTGGACACTAACTCATAATAATAATAATAATAATAATAATAATAATAATAATAATAATAATAATAATAATAATAATAATAATAATAATTGCATAAATTAACGATCATTTGTTTTTCAAGATTTGAATCATTCGGGTGTTCTGTCCTCATTAGGGATTATAAACCAATATGATGTTCACTACTAGCAGGTCTCCTTGATTAAGTCGTCAGCATAATGTAAGATCAAAGTCTGAAACAACACAGGCCAAAGACATCCAAACCCAAAGGACAGAGAGAATGCAATATTCATTTCCCTACTGGGAATCGGAACTGGGTCAACTGAAGTTTTAGTCAGAAATGCTGCCACTTAAATTTAAAATAATTTAAATTATTTATACCAGTACAAATATATTATGCACTATTATGCAGTTCTACTGAAAGCCATCTGTTATGAATTGGTGTTATTTGTTTTTCGTGTAGCCTATGGATTAAAAAAATGACTGATGAATGCACTAAACTATGCTAATACAAAAGCTATACCGGCAAAGAAAATTAAATGCTGATTTCATTTTATGTATATAAATAATACTAATATTCGTAGCTGCAAAGTAAATATGTCAATTATTTTGTATGTAAGAGGTAGTGTTGTTAGAAGAAAGAACAAATAATGGATTCTACGGGAAAAATACATTTATTCAAATTCATTGGCGTGTTTCACGTTATATTATTGTCTTGTATGATCTAATACTCATAATGCAGTCTATACTTTTATTTCTCTGCTACTATAGTGTTTCAATGCCTTTAATTTTTGTTAACGCAATTAAATCTATATTACTTTTCTATTTTTTACTGGAAATCTATTGTTGTGTATGTATTGTTCATGTACTTATTTCAATGTATAATATCAGCAAAATTCCAGAGCATGTTTCCTTTTAGTAAAAAGTTTCCACAAAATTACTGAAGTAATGATAGAAAATCATCACCAAAATTACAACACAAAGCACGTTTAATAATAATCTTTAGATTACTAAACATGTCATACAAATATCCTATTTACAAACATTAGTTACTGCATTCACACATAGTATAGTCCCAATAACATATCATATCCACAGAATTAATTTACATTGAGTCCTCTCAAACCTTTGATACATTCTAAAGCCATTTTGTTAAAGTTGCCAGGAAGCTTACATACGTACTATACCAGTATGGTACATAATCTTATAGACACATATACTAAACACGAACTCTTTCGTTGCTTATATAATAATAAACTTTTAGTAGACGATAAATTACAACATTAAAGTACATCTTACTTTGTATTATATACACATTATTTCCATATAAGCAGTCTTTATTTCTTTATTTTTTGATCTTTCGAACCATTTTGTGTGTGGAGTAAGTTTCATCATTGGAAAGTTTGACTTCTTTCAACGTTTACGCCAGCGCAAACTGGATTACGTTTCAGTTTCATAGTATATCTTTCTACAGAATCTCTAAAAAGAAAGTATGCTTGCGTACAAAATCTGTAATTTAATTAACACCAAAGTGATATGATGAGAAACTTGCTCATACTGCAAATTATATATGACATTTAAATAGTTCCACTTCTGTAGTTAAACTATAAATAATTTGTGCTTACATTGTTTATTAGCCAAATAAAAGTACATTTTCATCTCCTCACTACACTATGGTTTATTTCTGTTTGTTTAGTTGAATAACTTAAATTTTTATAAGACTTGTATTTTTTTTCTTTAATTCGAATTCAAAGAAAATGCCTGTAATTCTATTAAATAAAATAATTATATAAAAATGAAGTGAAGTGCTTACAGGGCTACAAAAATGTTGGTACTAAATTTCCAGTTGTAAAAATTTATATCATTTTAAAACATAGCCCGAGTTAATTTTACGTATGAATTTTAATTTTTAATTAATGGATAAATAGTTATGGACAGATTCATTTTCAAAGTAAACAGGCCCTAAACACTTTATTCTTAGAACAGATATTCAGGATATTAGTTGAAGTGCTTTAATTAAGAATGCCAAAAATTTCCTCTAAAAGTGAGGTGAGTTTTCAACATTATTTCAATGAAAACATAAACAGAGAACTTTCTGGGAATTTGAATTGGACTAGAACATTTTATATTTTCTTTCCAATATATCTTGGTGTTGTGCACAGACATGCGTAAAGCCAATCAAACATTCGTGCTACACTCTGTTAGTCCATAACATACAGGTACTTGTATATTACTTTGTGGCAAACTGAAGTAAATGATACCGGCATAAGTTTAGATGTATAATTAATAGATGTTTATTCAGTTTTTTAAATCCTGTGTCACATTTCGTCTATTTTATTTCATAGATTTAGCAAACTACGGCATTCAAGGTATTTCTGCTACGACTGTACATAAAAATCCAAATGAGTTAAAATAAACATTTTCTTTAATACCAGTGTATGATTGAAGCTACAAATGAAAGGAACATTTCCTGTAGTGGTATATTTTAAAACTGAAAGCATGTTGCTGCAGTCATATTTAAATGTTGAGGACAGGTTTATTAATCTAATAGCCTTTAATAAAGAAAAAATGAATTTTTTTTTTTTTTTTTTGCAGAAACAAAATTTAAAAATTATACGTCTTATTAAAAATATTCAGTACATATGACATTTGCCAAACAGCTGGAAGACATAAATTTGTGGTATGCATTACGATCATTATTGCAGTACTGGTGTTTGAATACATGCAAGGCATTAAGAAAATACATGTAATGATTTAGTTCCATTTCCTTACATTTAAATGAATTGATTATGTAATTACACGATAAAATAATTTCAAGTTCTAGACCCGCATCTGAGCAAAATTCACATCATCCAAGATAATATGTCAGTCTAAGAATTTAGTGTAGGTAACGTTGTTGTAATGATTTATATTTAATTTGTAACGAAAACACAATAATGCGATAAAAACGTTAAATCACTGAAAATAGTGCAGGAGAACCACCTTAGTATAATGAGTATTGAGTACACTGAAATGAATAAGTATTGAATAATAAATAGGTACTTCACTTTGAAGCTCGCAATTTAACATCCACCCGTATCTGAACATAACAAGATGGCTTTGCAAATAACTTCATAGGGAAACTGTATCACAGAAATAAATTGCAGGAATATAATAAGCATCTGTTTTTCATCAAGTTGTGTATGAATATGTATTAAACTGAAGCAATAATTTAATAATATATCATTAATTTTTCTGCATTGAATATATTAAACTTATATGGAAAATGTCTTACCATAAACGTACATTCTATTCTCAACTTCACTGGGCTATGTAATGGCAGAGAGGTATGTGATCAACAGTGGATAACTGTAGTACAGTGTTGGAGCCATTATACATTTCGTGTATTCAATCAAATATTAAAGATGTTGTGTCTTTCAAGTAGAGATTCACCTCAAAATATGAAAATAAAATTATATTTTTGATAACATAAAAACAATATAAGTATGTGAATATATCACAGAATACTACTTATAAAACATTAACTACCATTTCACTAAATTGAGCTCTGTGGAAATAACCTAGGTATTCAAAGTAACAATACATTCGGTTTGTTACATTTATCACAGAAAATTAGGATTTGAATTATTTTGTCTTCTAGCTTTTTATAAAATTTAATTCCACTACTCTTCCTTTGTAAACCTACGTGTTCTACTTATCATCAAATATTAGGTACGGTACCGGTACTATATTATCTAGCCTTGCTTTAGAAAGAGAGGTACTATCTATCTGTTGTCAAATTGAAATTGATTTTCATCATAAACATTCAAGCATAATTGACTGAATAAGTTAATTCTAAAGTGAACAAATGTATTTTTATTTCAATTGGGCAATATCTTCAAAGTTATATGTTTATAATTTAATATTCAAAAGTATCATTCATTTAAAATCATCGATAATACATAAACCTAAAACAATATATACACATACTACGTAGGTAGGCTACAATAATGTAACATTTTAGTTATTTATTCTAGTCCTTTCTCTATTGGATAAAATTCAAAGCTAGAATTAACCACTAATTCAAAGAAACCTGCACCAAAAGACTTTCACAATAGCCTACGAATTTAAATATAAAAACAAATTAAATTAAGTATCCACGTATATATGTGTACATAGAATGTGGAAGTAATGAACTCACAAGATTTTATATGCAAAGAATAAAACAATTTCGGATGGCATTTATCATAATGAGCCTGCCTTTCCCCATGTGTTATGGTGTATAATTATGCTATACAGAGTGAACCGTAAGTAATGTCATTAATTTCAAGAGGTTATTCTTTGAGATATTTCAAACAAAAAGTTTAATACAATTTTGCTCGTTTTTGCATCCTTTTCGAGATAAAAATTGTTTTATATCAAACACTGCATAGCGTGTTTTCAGAAAGCCATGATTTAATTCCTAATATGATGAGTTAATTTAAGAGAGCAAGCATTATGATAATGAATGATAGAAAGAATTTTTGTTCGAAATTTAGTTCGAACAAATGTAACTTTTCATTATCCAAAGAAATTTTATAATGTTACATTTGTTCGGATTAAATTTCTGTACATTTAAAGGGTAAAACTAAAATTCTTTCAATAATTTATTATCATAATACACTGATCTCTTAAATTGACTGAGCATATTGGAAATTAAATCAATTGCTTTCCATAAACACGCTATTGCAATTGCTTTGAGGTAGGATCTGCCGTTTTTCCACTGAGGCACTCAATTATAAAGGGTTACGTACAAAATGACAGACAAAGGCATGGGAGACCACAAAACGATGGAAAGATTCCCCTGTTTAGGAACAAACCAATTATGTAGAAAGTAGCTGCGAAAGGGAAATGAAACTGGTAAAGGTATTTTCTATCCATTCTGTGTTTTCATCTCTACCAAAGGTCATAAAATGATGGATTGTGGAGAAATAAAAAAAAATCTTTGGTACCGGTATATTACGCCTAAATAAAGAGATTTTACAATATTCCGGAAAATTTAACTTCAGCACAGACTTTTACTCTCAAGAATTGAATTTAAGCTACCTACAGTATTAAAACATGGGAATCAATAAGTCATTAAAATTGCTTCAAACATGTAACATTCTGTCAGGACAATTTATATGTATTCACATATTAAAAAACGATAAAAAAACATACCGGTACATTCATGAACACACACACGTATGTAAAAGAACGGAAATTTCAATGGAGTTTTTCTCTGACTGCTTCAGGCATAGAGTCAAAATTATAAATAATAATTCAGAATTGACTTAAAAATTACTTTTTGTATTGTTTAAATGACCATCGGTAAATTTCAATATTTTATGAGAAGTTAACTATAAATAGCCTATTTAGTATTTGAAAAACGCTTGAAATATTAACGTATGGTACTTTTAAGTCAAGATGACAAAAAATTTCTGATAAAGAGACTTTTAAAAAAATAAGAAATTCAGAAATTAAAAGCACTGATAAAAATAATTGGCATTTGAACTCTAATAAATTGGAGGTGTTGAAGAATATTTATGTAGACTGTAAATTTGTGAACGAAAATATCACTTTTATTACCAAGAAATTAATTAGAGCAAATATTATTAAAATTGAGTAAAACAAATTCTTCACTGTTGAAGTTAAATGTAATACTGTATATGTGTTAGGTACATACATGAAACAACATCATCATCATCGTCATCATGGCCTTAGTAATTGCTCTTTCAGCAATTAGTATTTTACCAGAAAAAAAGCCGATATTTTTATTAATGGGATGGATGAAAACTTTTACATATTGTACATGAATTGCAAAATGTGACGTAATGCATTATTAATATGAGGAAAGGCTGCGAACAGTATTTAAAAAGTAAGGCGAAAATTTGTAAAATCAGGGCTAAATTATGGTTATGAATAAATCATAATCGATAAGTAAAAGTGTTTAAATTTGACAAAGAATTATAACACTGAAAATTTCAGTGATGATATAATATGTAATGTCGTAGAGTAAATTAAATTTAAAATAATAAATAGGTGTAATGTGAAAATATTATCTTTCATGATTATCAACAAGTCTAAAGATAAGAGAACTCGCAACCGAGATAAGTAGGTATTAAGATATGAATAGTCTTTTGGTGTTCTTAGGCAGAACTTTTATTTCTCGCAGTGACATTACAGAACAGTTTTAAATAAGTAATGATAAACAAAGTTAAAGAAAATTCTATAACAGTGCAAATCCACGGTAAAATGTTACAGGAAATGATAAAGAATTAAGTCCCCCCTTTGTACTGATTATTTAAGAGATTCCATAAAATAATATCATTCCATGTTACAGTAAGTTTTGAATTCTGGAGAAGCATATCACCATATCTTCTTGGCAAAATTATATATATATATATATATATTTCGTTTCTGTACTTACAAGGGACAAGATTTCACATGTTTCCGTGCAAGAACTGTTCAGAAAGTTTTTTCAAGAATCAAAGCAAAAATCAAAAGCTATGTTTTCATAAATCTCAACTACAAAGAAAAAAAATATGTATATATTTTTTTTTCTATAGGAATGAGATAGGGATTCCCTCAATATCTCAATACATATCATTAACACTTTTAAAGTACCATTGACAGAACCAAAACTTAGATGCAGATTTTTTTTAAAGTTACGGTAATTGTCTTTCTGTGTTTAATTTCTTTAAAAGCAAGTCTATATTTAACACATTCATTGTGTCTCTGATAGCCACTTCTTTCTCAAAAACATTATGTTATATGTACATAACCTTATTGCAGGTCCACAGACAGACTGGTTGTGTAACACAGGAAGGTTAATTTTGGAGGGGGGAGGGGGAGAGATTGTATTTAGAAAAACGTAGAAAAGAAAATTTTGTGATGCCTAATATATGGGAATTGAGTTTATTTGTTATTAGTATTATGTGTATTATTTGCAGATCAAATTCGATACCAACATTATATAAATCGCAGTAAACGAGTACGCTACTGGTAACTACATTTCTCAATTTAAAACCATTTCAATAAATATTTTATAACTGCTTATTGTATAGCAGTGAATTATACAGTAATTTCATGTAACATATCAGTGTGAATAGGCTGACCAGATGTCCCCGATTTCTGGGGACAGTCCCCGGTCCTTGGGGAGCAAATGTCCCCATTTTTGTCCCCAGAAGTTTTGATTTTGTTTCAATGACATTTTACACGTGAATATTTAAGTATCGTGATAAAACGGCTGCGATTCATGCACATTCCTGAAAGATTCTCAGTATGAAACACAAGAAACAGTGAGCACAGTATGCGATATTCTGAACTCTTTAAGAGGAACATACCATCTTTGTCTTCATTCGCATTGCACTGAAGTGTTAGAACTGCCGCAGCGTCCATTTTTAAGTAGTTCAAAAAATGAGAAGTTTTGTGACAAACCAACAGTGAAAATTGGTGTGATGTTTTTCAATATTTCAAAAAAAATTCTATTCCATTTGAGAATCTTCTCAAAATAGTGTCATTAATCATGTGTCTTTCAGTCAGTAATTCGTCAGTTGAAAGAGCTTTCTCCACAATGAACTCAATCTGGACTGATGAAAAGTCAAGAATGAAAATTGAAACAGCTTTGTTACAAGTGAAAACAAACTTTCATTTCTCATGTGAAGAACTTAGTGTGAAGCTGTATGGGAATGAACAGATCCTTAAAAAGATATATTTTTCAGACCAATACTTGTAAAATGTGTGTGTTAGAGTTCAGTGTGTACAATATTACGCGAAAGACTTCGATGCATGCGGAACTACTGAAATTGAATTCTTAGTGGCCATAATTATGTATAGGAGTTATGTATTCATTTAATTCAAAAAGTTAAAGATACTCTACAAATTTAGTGTGCAAAGTTCTATCATTGTATCTAATATTACATGTATTTTCTGCAACATTTCAACGGATAGTAACTTAATGTTTGTGGTTTTCTTGAAAGTGCCGATGTCCCCTGCTGGACCACAAAAAATCTGGTCAGCCTATCTGTGAATTAATATTTCATTTAACTTTTTTAATGGTAGAAGTATCAAGTGTTATACACGTACATACCAAATCTTCAATTTCAGTATCAGTATCGAGTACTAGTATCAAAATATTGAAATGTACAGTACTAGCCCACCTCTAGAATTCTAAATAATCTGTTGAAGATTTAAACCCTAACTACCCTGTCAGCAGTAAATATTTATTTACTTTTCACTATCTCAACTGTAATTTCCACTTAAAAAATTGACTCCTATCACACAAATTAATTTCTTATAATTGTACAACACAAACTAATGATAATAAGTTAGAATGTGTGAAATGAGCAACTTTTAATAATGTACTGTGTTGAACTATTGAAACTTAAGAAGTACTATACCTTTGTGTCTAGTTTTGGTATGGCTTCAGCCATTATCAAACATTCTAGTGCTAGGTTTTTCTGCATATTCTTCCAGCTTCTTCTTGCTGGATGTCAAAATCTCACTAAAATGTTTGATAAGGCAGAAACCTGCCAAAATTAGTCACAAAGGTTTAGTACCTACTTCTTAATCTTCAAGGGTGCTATTCATAGACATTTCGCTAGCCCGCGCTACAAGCGTGCTAAACAGGATTCATATCATATCATATCGCTGACACTGGTTTATGAATACGAAAAACGTTAGTTCGCTGATCATCCACCAAAAGCCCGCGCTAAGAATGTCTATGAATAGGGCCCCAATAGTTTAACACAGTACAATTTTAAAAGTTATTAATGTAAAAAGTTTTAATATATTATCATTAGTGATATAAAAATGTTAAAAATATGTTGATCAAGAGTGGATGTACAATACAAAGGTGTGGACAAGCTTTTCTAATATGTAAATTAATATCTTTCTGTTTGCACATGTACAAGCAAAGAAAACGTATAATTTCATGATGATTGCAGCAGAATCAGTCTTGTTATTCAAATCTTTTTTTCATTAACTTAATTACAGCAAAGACAGCATGACAAGACTTGTTTTGTTAATAATCAATAACAAATTAAGTTCTTTTACTACATTATTAGTAATTCATAATCATCCAACAGTGATATTTAATACAACCCATCACTTATTCATGGTCCCTTGGGTTATATCATTACATAATGTACGAGTAAATACCAGTAGTCATACAGTATTATTTATTAATATTATGTTTAACTACTTGTACTTGATTTATAAACTTACTGCACTTTCCAAATATGGCATACATTATTATACTACTCATTTTTCATAGTATTACTTTAATATAATTAGATAACTTTCTCTACATATAAACATAACATCATTTTTACTTTTTAAGAATTAGTGACTAATTACATAATTTATACCCACATAGTATTTTAGTAATATGTATTGATTTAATATAGGCTCTCACACTCAATAAATAAGGATATATGTTTTTCAATTTAACTTTTGGTGAAATATTATTGACAGTCAGAGAAAGAAAGCAATGTAAATAAAAAGTAATAACGCAGATATCAGAAATGTTTCAATATAGAAATAGTAGGCTTATAGATTGCCACAATGAATTTATACTACTGGTAGGGGTACATTTTTGAGGTGAACATAATTATCGTCTTTTCTTTTATTTATGTGTGATAAAATGTAAGTATTGCACAGAAAGATTCATCTACTAAATCAATAGTGTACTGTATGTATTCATATCCATCACAAGATTGTAAATCATGCAATTTTTATTCACTTCACACTGTTATGATTGTATGTTACTATTTTCATGACAATCATGACTGGTTTTTAATGGAGAATCTTATTACAAGCGTTACGAAAGATAATAAACATTTACTAACCACAAAGTTGGCGTGAAAGAATCACTGATGAACCTATAAGTGCTAAAAGAGTATATCCAAGAATGAAGACGTGAAACAATCCTTTTCTTTTAATCTTATTTACATTTCGGATCACAAATTATCAATAAAGAATGGTAGATTGTAATAGTTATAAAAAAAATTATAATTAGTACAACAATATGCTTATCAATTAATTTTGTGTAAGAAACTGTGAGTTGGAAAATATTCAGTGGCATAAAAATATGTCGGTCTGGATTAATTACAGTATATACTGTACTGCCAACGTGGCCAAATGCACTGGAGGGATTTCATGTAAATATATTTCATCTTCCACAAGGTACGATATTACATCCATCAGTTTTAAAGAAAATGAAATACATACTGTAGCTATTAACTGAAGAATCAATTTTGTGTCTTTGTCTTTCTCCAGACTAAATGTATAATTTTTATGTAATAAAGAAGAATACTACAAGAGCAGGCCTGTAGTATTTACACATGGGCCTGAACCTAGGGCAGCAAATTCGTAGGGATGCAAAAATTTTGAGAAATAAATAAAAAAACGAGCTGAATATAAATTTTAGACATTTTCCTACTTCACAGATGCCTGCTTTAGATAGTAGCATATATTAAATTGTTACATGCCACTTTTTTTTTACAGTTTAACTGCTTAATGTCTAACAAGCAAAAATTTTCATGGGGGCAGATACAAAAGTTATTTTTTTTTCTTCCACCATGTTAATAATTGCAGAACAAGTGCAACTTCTGTATCCCTGTGTTATAGAAGTCTGCCACCTGGGATCGAAACCAGTGTGTTACAGCTTCTGCACCTCTGTTGATCCCATGGTACGACAAATGTCTCAATTCCGGTGGGGGAATATATTGAAAAGTAGCTCAACAGTTGCTGTATCTGTTCCAATAATTTTTTTCAATGAAATTGTGTTTTCTTTCTGCAAACAACCTCAGAGAAACTTATTTTTTACGGCCCTTGTAACTGCACTCGAGTGGCCAAAATTTGTACAAATACTATCTTGTTTTGACATTAATAACATGATGAAAAAAAAATTAACTTTTTAATCTGCCCCCCCCCCCCATGAGAATGTTTGTAAGATTTGCATAAGTTAGTTCAAGGGGGGCCATGAGCTTAGCATTACCTAAATACGGGAATGTGTAAGAATATTCATTCAAATCAGTGATGTAAGTTATAGCACATTTGTTTCTATGCACTGGCAGTCACTGTCTCTAATTTTAAACAATTTAGATTAAAAGTTATCGCAACAGTTAACATTATTAAAAATTATATTATGTAGTACCTAATTTTTTAATTATAACACAGGCTGCATATCTCGGGAAGATTAATAACATTTCCTAACAAATTTATATGAACAACAAAATAGCACAAGCCCTCGGAGTTAAATTTTCACAATTGAATGTTATTCCAATATGTGATCTAAAATTTATTGTACTAATTTCAAATTTCAGGTTCATGCTCTTGTCGTATATGTTAGATATGTAAGATGTTTTTTTTAAATAATAGAAAATGTAGATTTATTTCATTTTGAATTAATTTTTAATATTGTATATAGTCTTTAACTTTGTGTACTATAAAAATAAACTTTAAATACGAAGTCGATAAACTTTAGAGCTACGGTTGTTAAATTTAATACTCATACTTGCTGTTAGACTTTTTTTTTTTTTTTACTGGTTACAATCAAGAAAATGAAGTTTCGTTAATAATTTCTGTTCGTATTATTGAAAAGAAGTCACCATGCTACTTAATCTCTCTAGCATTTGAAATGGATATTCCAAAAATATATTACCATTCAAAATAAAATGTTGAATATCCATTTGAATTATATACTTTTCTATGTTTCAGTTTATAACAGGACTGCCTTTAGCTAGTGTAAGTTTGCACATTACTACTTTACTATTTTCATGTTCTTTCCTTTCGTAATGCCATAGATATTTACTTTCTTGGCGGTTTTAAGTACCATATTTAAATGTTACTCTAGGAAAGACTTTAAATAATACTTCTTTAATATTTCACTAAAGTAATTGTTACCAAAGGACCTCAACAAATTTTATTTGTCTTTCAAAATGAGGATAAAATTATTCTCTTTTCTATTTCTAAATTCTTTAGCCATAAAATTTACCATCTTATGCACAGTTTAAGATTATAAACAAAATAAAAATGTTAACATTTATCTAGTGAAACAGATGTAGACCTAATATGTGACAGTGGTACCATTCAAATAGCAAAAGTATTGTGTACTAAACGTTTTGAAATTCAGGCATTCCCAAAGTGTACTATTCTGAATATAGTGTCCCATTACTGTAAATATTATCAATCTTCCTGGAATATTTTCAAATTTATTCAAAATTCAATAATAGATAGGTAGATAACTGCAGCCAGAGCCTTTCATATGGGTGTGCAAAAGGTAATTTAAATCCCCCTCTCACTATTTATCACTATTTAACATTCCCATATGTATGGTCCTGCCAAATGGCATATGAAAACTAGCGAATTCCGAACTGAAAAAGCTATTTCCGTGAAAGGGCACGATACAATACTTCATATATATATATATATATATATATATATATATATATATATAATCTTTATAGCAGACAAACTAGGGGAAAATACAAGCTTAGCCAGAGAAATAAAAGAATACAGTACTGTACTTAAGAAAATAGATAAATTTTTGTTGACGGGTAGTCTTATTTAGGGTGCACTCCATTGGTACTGGTATATCTGTGATGGATTGTAGAGCTTGAAATAACAAAATTAAATGTCAATTTCGCAAACTATCTAATATCTAGGAATGACAGTTAATATTATGTTCGTCTGGTAGAGAAGATGAATAACATTTTTCAATTCAGAAAATATGAATTGCTAAGGGTATGCATAATTATTACTAACAAGCCCAATTCATTTAGGCCTGTTTAATTACCCTATGTCAAATTCTGATAGGCAATATCAGTTAGAATACTTTAAAGTTATGGCAGTAATAATAGGCATGTTTATATCTTAAAAAAAAAAGAAAAAGATCAATGCATTCGTGAACGTGCAAAATACAGTAGGTATTAGGTCTGTATAAAATGAGAGCAGTTTTGAGGGGAAAAAATGAAGTGTGTTTAGTAAAATGATATTAGACACAAAGTATTCTATAACCTTTAAACAAACTTCATACGCATATTTTAAAATGGCCTGAAACAAATACGGTAAGTTAATTTAAATGTAATGGACTACTCAATTTCCATGTTTTCTCTGATTCTGCCTAAATTATACGATACATGCCAGTAGCGAGTAAGAAAAGTGTAATATTATATTCTACATGCCAAGAAATAAAATGCAAGAAAACAATTGCAGTAGTCAGAACAGTCAGGAATAAGTGACATCATTAATTTACATCAATTGAAAATGTTTTCCTATAATAAAAATACGCAATAAAAATGGCTGAATATTCAGCCACGACTGCCTTCCAGTTTGTGCAAAATTTAAATCTTAGAAACTGGTGAACTGTATATTAGAATGAAAATTAGATAAAAAAACATCAAACAAAATAATCACAGCAATCCAAAAAAAACTAAATGGACTTCACCAGAAAACAAGACACAAAAGTTAGATGTTTCGAAAGGTTGGGAGCCATCAGAAACCAACGAATAAATCAACCAACAAACTGTTTCAATGAAGAGTCTTTGTTATTCATCTACTGAAGATATACAGGTACATGCAGAATTTTTTTATCATTAGTAAAGAGTGAAAAAACTTCTTCTGTGTTTACTCCACGATCCTTTTACCCACTCAAATTATTTTACTATCACATTTATTTATTTATATTATATCACTGATGATATGAGTAACAAAATACACTGAACAATTACTCCATATGCTAATCAAATTCCACAACACATCAAATTAAATAACTCAATGCAGTGAAAGGGAATCTGGCTAACCATTTGTCTGTAGACTTAAGACGTTTCTCAAAATAGGTACAGTTACCAAGTAGGCCTAAATCACACTATAAATTAATGGGTAAAAGATCATGGCTCATAAATTTATAACTAGGGCCATGAAGTTCATGTAACATTTATTTGCATTTTTTTTTCCATTGGCTGTAATTAATTGCTGATTAATTACCTTCACGAATCTTCAACATTCATAATCCTATTAAACCCGATTTTATATTGCATATATTTGCATATTTTGGCTTTTCTGATAAATGCATAATATGTTTATGATACCAGTTCTTATAATGGGTCTGGCAGAAAGTTCTGATCAGTTGAAATTGACATAATGTCAAATTTTAAATTTTATCGCGTCCGCCAGTCTTCAAGCTCGAAAGGAATGTTGGGAATTTGGTTTAGAATCAATTGCACAGACAGCAATGGACCGTTGGACGATTTAGAAGCGTGTTATTTGTGTCGATCTGTTTTCAAAGAATAACTCTCTTACAGAAAAACAACGAAGATTTCATCACCAATTCCAATGCTGAAATGTTCCTTCTCGTAACATCATACTGCAGTGTGTCACAAAGTGTCATTTAACAGTTTCAGTACGAAATGAGTATCGTGTTCCTTACCAGTATAGTGTCACAACACCTGAAAAAACAGAACAAGTGATAACAGTAGTCACTTGAATAAAGTCACGTCGATCTACTGTATGGCAAGCCTTAGTACTTCGACTCAGTGACAGGAGTGTGAGAAGAATGCTTCAGCAGTCAAGATTCCATCTCTACAAAATATGTGGTCCAACAATTGTGATCCAATGATTTGGAGACTTATCTTGGCCTCCAAGGTCTCCTGACCTTACTGTTTCTGATTTTTATTCATGAGCCACTCTGAAGAACTGAGTGTATTCGACTCGACCAGCTACGACAGAAATTCTAAAGAGAAGAATTCCAGAAGAGATCACTGCTGTGTCCCAAGAAGAACTGCGAAATTCCATGAATTGTGTACTTTCAAGGGTAAGAGAATGTCTCAAATGTAATGGAGGCCATTTGAAGGATCTTGTTTTCAAAAAATAAGTTATTCTGTTTCTATACAATTCTCACAGACTTTGTGGTCATTTATATGTTTCTTTGTGTAATGTTGTGCTAATATGTTATTATTTATTAAGATTTTCTTCCGAACCCTATATTATTGTGGCATATTTTCGCGTTTAAGTTCGTTACAGTTGATTTTATGTCGCATAAAAGTGCTTAGTTCGGTTTTTTAAATAAAAGCATCACATTTTAACATGGTAATACTTTTACTGTATATTAATTCATTTTAATTTTTTCCACAACTGTACTCAAAAGGTTGGTGTAGACTGCAGGAATGAATATCACTTGGTCAGGGAAGTCCCAGTGTCTCATGTAACATTCAGCTACGTAGTTGGTACTCTATTCTCATTCGTATATGCAGTTACTTAGTCGGTTATTTGCGTGTGGTGTAATATTGTAGTGTTCTCCATGTGGCTGAAGGGTTCTCACTCAGTGAATTGTGTTCATTTATCTTGTTCTCAAGTTTTCAAGTACTAGTATGCCTAAAGCAAAACCCAGTACCGTACCATAAGCTGTGTAGATTGAAAAGACTACAAACTGAATTTACGAGGAACATGACATCTTCAGATGATCGGATACTGTCGTTTAAGTATGCCCCAGTAACATCTTGCGACGTTCAGAGAAGCTTTTTAAAGTACAAATCAGAGATTACGATCGCTCTTTATCTATTGGAAGTCTACACCATGTGATATCGTGAATTGCAACTCATCATTTCGTTTGGGCAGTGATTCATATGCTTCAACTTCTCAACAATAAATGTGAATCTATTCTCATCTGGTTTGACATAATACGGTATATATTATATTATATTAGTGATAATATCAATAAATATGGAATTTTATTAGTGCATATTTATTTTCATATTTTTAAGTTTATAAGGGCACACTTGCATGCATATTTAGTAGGTCTTTAGGACTTAAATAATATCCTGGTCCTGTTTATAAGCAATGACGGGCTCATGACGTAAGTTCTAGAGCTGCTGATAAATTAATTATTATCGAACTATTGTTGGAAAATATTTTAATAAGAACAAGAACTCATTTTTAGCATTGTTAAGAATTTGAAGATTATGTTGCCAGTTGCCTGTGAATTTTCTGACAAGGTATTGGATTACAAGAGATGGGCTATTTAGTGTTCCTTTAATGATTTTGTAATGTGTACTTAGTAAAATAGTAATATAAAATTAGTTTCGAACCATGACGAAAAAAATGCTCTCATTGCAGGTTGTTTCCGATCTCTAGAAACGAATTTTGAATGACGTCATGTGCGTCAGGAGTCACACAACAGCTGAACTGTGGTGAGACGTGACAGATCAGTACTGGGTGATTTCATAGTCAGAGTGCATAGTGTCTTATAGTAGCAATAGCCAAGAAAATTGAGCCTTTTTGGGAGGGGTACATTGGGGTGCTTTCCAATGTCAAGTACAGTTTAACGAAAATAAAAGAAGCCTGCAAAAAACGTTGTTTCGTTGTTTCCAAGAAAGGCATCTTCTTTGTATCTAATAAGACTGGTAAAACTCGAATGGGATTAATTCCAGAGGGGAAAAAGCAAGCAAATCCACCCCCCTTCGCCACAAGCCATACCCCCAAAATGACAAATTAATCCCATCCGAGCTTTATCAGTCTTATCAGGCCTTTCTGGTCTGTCACCTCTTACCACAGTTCACTGTCGTGTGACTCCTGATGTACATGACGTCATTCAAAATTCGTTTCCAGAGATCGGAAACAACCCTCTGCATTAAAAGTAACAAATTATAATCCTTTCTTGTTGATATAACAATTATAATATACCGGTATCTTATAAAAAACAAGTTTGTTTTAGAGAAATTTAGCCTACATTTCTAACGTACCTGATTTTAATAAAATGTGAGAGTTTATGGGCCAGAAAAAAAAAATGCTTTATAAGAACGAACTCAATATTTTATAATGGTGAAGTTCGTAAAAATATTGCAAATAATGATAATAAAGCAGTAGAAAATAATTATTTATTTTTCTAACAGTAACTTTTGCATCATTCTTTGGTGTTCCATCATCAATATTATATTTTGGGATAATATAGTGAAGCTCACTAAGGATGTCTTCTACTTTTTATTGTTAAGTTGTAGTTATCCAAGAAATATATGCTAAGATTGCAAGGATGGTCCGTGTAAAAATAATAATAATAAAAGTAATATAACGTTAAAAATAATTTAATGAATTAAGGAACTCTTCATATGTTTAGTTTTTATTGGAATCAACAAAATTTATGTTTATCTGTCATTCTATAAAATCCCTGATCTTCAAATTCAAACACATTATGCATACTCACAAACTTACTTGTGGAGAAGGGAACATATATAATGGATGCAGAACACGAAGTCTAGTGTGTTCTCGTAATTGCAAGGCTTGCGTATATATTACAGATCATGACGTAATAAAATTGTTGTAAAATAGCTATTAAAATGTTACTTGCAAATATCCAAATATTTGGATTATAATTTACAGTGGCAGTGATGTGGCAAGGATTCAGTCTAACTGGAAGGTTAGGTGTTGGTTTAGACCAATTTCCCATACTGTATTTTACCGACAGACATAAGGGCAATATGGTTTTAGGCCTGTGTTAATTTTAGTTGCTAATTAATTTGACGTTTCATAACATTTCTGGGATCTTGTCTTCTTAATGCTGACAGAAGTACAGCAAATATAATTGGAGTGTAAGTTCATACATACAGATGTTTAAATTAAGTTAGCTCATCACCTAGTTATGCTATAACATAATGCACAGCATATTAGATATACTGTATACCATATGAGAAAAACACTACCGCAAGATAAAAGGTACACACAAATTATACAGAGGAAATTCATTAATTAATGATTCCGTCATATTTTTGTATTTTCATTTACTTATGACGTATTGTTTTTCTCATTATCAGACTATGGAATTTTAAAGTCAGAAAGGACAAAGTTCTTTATTAATTTTCTACGTATCATTGGTTTATTGGTCCAGTTCAAGATGTGGAGATTAATTATAAAAATTTTACTGAATTTTCGTTTCAATAAAATTAGATTTGTTACATATGAAACAAGACTTAATAAAAACTGTTTATCTTAATACAAAGTTCCTTATTTGTAAATAAATATTTTAACCAAAAACTCAATGCAACACAAACGAATTAATTCTCAAATAGACATCAGCTGCATTTTTGAGAACTGCTGCACTGCTAGTGGCACATCGAAGGAAGGATAGCTGCTACCATATTACTCTGATAACGTTTGTAGCATATGGTATGTAGTTGTAGTAAATACAGTTTGTTTTTGTTCAGGTATAAAACAGATCGGCAGTCAACATTGAAATTGCACATATCTTCTTCAGTACACATTTGGGGCTGCTAGTTCAGACGGTGGTGCCAATCACAGGAGCTGCAGGAGATGCAGGTGTGCTTGGTTGAGGGGGTTCACATTTCTCTGACATGACAGTAAGCACCTGTTCGAATTTGGCATGTCGCTCTTCTGCAGCCACGCAAGCACCACGACTTCCCCATAAAAATTTCAGATGGAATTCTGTATGGAAAGCATCCATCAGCAATTCGTCCACTTTAGAATCTCCCAACACAATTTCTGCATTACGTCGAAACATAGCCAGAGATTCCCCAAATTTACGTGCATGTTCCATATGTGCAAACAATGTTCCTAGTCCGAAATCTGCAGTTGATTCCCAGGGACCCAGACAGCTGTTGACGATTGAGCTGTTGCCACTTGGATTGGCGCCTGTACAGAGAAGGAAACTGTATTAATAATCATATATTTAAGAAAACGAGAAAGAAAGATTACAAAATTATAAATGTTTGCTACTTTTTTATCTGTTCAAATTTAATCCACCATTTCGTTTAGCTTCGTCTTGTAAAATTTTTGTTAAGATATTTTGTATTGCTTATAGATTGGATTACTACATGACTATCAGTGACGATGCTATGAGTAGATGAAGGAGGCACCTGCCCAACCAAAAATTCCCTGCCCACCCTAAAGAAACACATTTTAATATAGTCAAATTTAATTAATCTTGTGCCAAATTCCAACAGTAGTCTACCGTTTTATTAATTTCGAAGTCATGCATTTATTAATGATTCAACATACTCATGTTTCTGCTTTAATACTGCATGACAGAATAGCTTGGTAGAACTTATCACACAAACGTTTGGCTTTAATTTAACGTTGTGTCATCACGGCACAACTGTACTTATACAGATACCGATACTGAATTACAGATAAGAAAAATATTCAGGTAAACAATACCACCTCCGATACCATTGTACAAAAGCTTGTGTGTTCTCCTATTGACTAGTGTTGATGTACGCACTATAAATTAGTTCGCAATCCTTACCGGTATCGAGATGTTAACCATTTATTATAATCTGGACAGAAGTGAAATATGATAAAATCATGAACCGAGATTCGTGATACGTTCAGAATCAGATATGAGTTATCACAAATCATTCTCACAAAATTAATATTAACTGTCTAAAGTAGCCGGGCTTCCTTTAGGCAAATAGAACTTGCATCACAACCTAACATAACCTATATCATTTCGTATGTAATGCCAAGACTTGTCTCGCTCTTTCGTAACTCTATAAAGTTATTTCTCCTGCACGTGTCTAAGCATATAAACATTATTAATATTATATTGAACATGAACAATAAACAGAAACATTTTTAGAGATCGAAGTCTGTGCTGTAGCGTGGTGGACTGCACAGACAGCAGCATTAAGACAACTGCGTAATGCAATTTTTATACAGTATCAAATGTTTACCTCCACACTGTTGTTGTGTGGGAAAATCGGACTAATTATCAACAAGGTATTATAAAAATGTGTTACTTCGTAGAATTCAATGTCTGTCTTCATAGTAACAGAAACTAATTTCCATATTAACAGACTGTATCGAATGCATGTGGAGAGTTTGCATGCTGCAATTATGTATCACAGCAGCATAATACATTTCACATCAAATGCTTGTTTATCTCAATATTTTCCTTATCTGGAATTCAGTACAGTCCTTTCACAGGATCATGTAATTTTAAATTTAGCCGCTGCATGCTGTGAGTTGCTTCATACACAGTAACTTCAGTATTCACTATGATTGGCTACTGGAGACTCTGTGCAATGTTTCAGATTAATTATTATCAGAATATATCGATTCGTATTAGTTATTGAAGTACCGGTATAGCGCAAAACTGACATAGTTTGAAAATAATGCTTGCTCAGGATCGGTTGTGATCCTGATCACATAATATAAAAAACTGATCAGCCTAATGCATTTTCAAGACAACTTTCATCAATTTCACTATGCTGCCATCTGTCGACTGCAAAAAATTGCAATGGAGTAATAGCTTGCAGTAATACTTTCATCTAGTGCCCATTATCAAAAAATTCATTTTCAATAGTAGAGATCCTAGTGGTTGTTCTCTTTTAGATGTTAACATTTCATAACATGAGAATGACCGATATAGGCTATATGTGATCAGAGGTTGTGGTTTACAGTGTACTAAATACCGGTAGTATATACGTTGGTCATTAGTTCAATTCAATCAAAGTCGTGATTGTTCTTGTGATATGTTTAAAATGTTGTAGTTTCGGTTAGTTCTGATTAATTTCAGAATATGTGACAGAGTAGTTTCCTCATATTACCCTTGTTTAATTAGAAAACTGAAGTGACAATAAACAGTAAAATGCTCTATGTAGTACTTACTCTAATAATGTAATGAGTGCAGTTTTAGTAATGGCAAGTTATAGTAAATGGTTTATCAGCGATTTCTTTCATTTAATCTTTCTTAGCATGTAATGTCCTAACGCCATTTGCTGAAAATTATCACTGTGATACAGAAAGCCTTCAAGTGGAACTGACACTTTTCCTAAGACAATAAGTTGCTATGAATCTAAGTGAGCGTACTGTAAAAACATTAGCAGAATTTGTGAAATTTTTGGAATCCTTTCAGTTAGCTTCTCATGAAATATACAACAAACTAGCTGTTATTGCATTGATAATTTCAACTTCTAATAGGCCTACTTTGTGTGAACGTTAATTTTTCGTGTAAGTGGGGGGGAAAACACACCTCTGTAACCAAATGGCAAACAAGTGCATAGGTGGCCTGGCAATTCTTTGCATTGAAAGGGAATTAACCAAGAATCTCAACATGGACATTGTCGTAGACCAGCGGTTCCCAAAGTGTGCCCCGCAGAGCCCTTAGGGCTCCGCGAATGATTCTCAGGGGCTCCATCCGCGGAAATTATAAAGATGACAAAAATTGCTAATTCCATCTAGTCTCTAGCGGGGAAAACGGAAACTACTTCCATCAAGCGAAAAATACTTTAAGAAAGTAGTTTGCATTCTTCTTGGTACATGGAAGCATTAATATTAGATCTACTCGTCACTGGATCTATCTCGATCTTTCTTGCTTGCCAAGTACTCAATGATTCTCGAAATTTATTTTATTTTTTATATATTGGGCAGGCAGCGTTTGTTATTTGTGGTACGTGGAATCTACAATCTATTGACTGTTACGTTACCTCAAAAAAAAAATATATATATACTGTATACCTGCATGTTAATTTGATAGCAGATGTGTTAGCTAAACTTTCGTTGAACCGGAACTGTGGCTTAAGATGGGCTCCCTAAGACCTAAGAGTCATTAGCCATCAACCAGTGCTCAGTCAAAGGGAGATAACAGCAGCTATAACCTTACTTTCAAAGAGGATAGTGCGAATATGTTGAACATGATCCTGTCTCAGAGTCTACAATGCCTAGTATAGAGGTATTGAAAGTAACAAACGAAAATATTGTGATTTATATTTGGACAGGGGATTCACTGAGTTTGCTGATGAACGTCCACAGTGTGTGATATGTAACAAAGTTTTTTCCAATAGTTCTATGTTCCCTGCCAAACTTAGACGGCATTTCTCAATTCAAAATTCACAAATAAAACTGCAGACTACTTCGAAAGAAAACGTGACGAACTTCATGCAGTTCAGACAAAATTTCACCTCGTGTAAAAACAAACAACGAGAAAGCACTGAAAACGTCGTACTTGGTTAGTCATGACCAGGCTCTTGCTGGTAAACCTCACCCTTGCTGAAACTCTTATGAAACCACTATTAGTGAAGGTAGTGAAGTGCATTGTGGACGAGAAAACTGCAAACTTTATTTTCAGTGTGCCCTTATCAAATAACACTGTGCATAATGGAATCCAGAATATATGAAAAGGCGTAAAAAATATCATGATTTTCCATATAAGTTAAAAGAAAGTTTCGTTACAACTTGACAAATCCACGGCCTTTGCCGGTTTAACTATGTTAATGATGTTTGTGCGGTATGAATTTTCAGGTTCTTATGAAATATTTTGTTCTGCAGCCATTGCCATCCTCTACAAGTGGTACTGAAATTTTTTCTTCTTCATTGAAAACTCGATACTGTGGGACAATTGCATTGACGTGTGCACAGATGGCGCAAAGGCCATGGTAGGTCCTGTTCCCGGCGCTATTGTAAGGATCAAGAAAGTTTTAAAAACTGAACAAATAGTCACTGTGTACTACACCAACACGCCCTCGCAATGAAAAAATGTCAGCGTTATTAAAGCAGGTACTAGACAACGCCATCAAAATTATCAATTTTGTTAAAGCACGACCTTCGCAGTGTAGACTAAGCTTAAAATCCTGTGTGAAGGTGTGGGTAGCATACACAAGTCATTGTTAGTAATATTACACACAGAAGTGCGATGGTTGTCGCGCGGTAAAGCGTTGTCCCAATTACATGAACTTCGAACGAAAGTTTATTCACTTTTGGATTACCAGAACAGTTTGCTAGTAGATTATTTGAATGATCAGGAATGGTTGTATAAATTATGTTACTTGACAGACTTTTTCAAAAATGAATTCAGCACATACATACAAGGTAAACGGAAGACTATATTCGATGCTGATGACGAAATTGTCACACTGAAGAAAAAGAGAGCGTTCTACATAGAAAGCGTCGACAATAAGGATCTTACGTTTCTCATTGACTTCGAACTTTATAGAAGAAAATAACATAACTATGAATGTCTCATTCATAGCAATAATGAAAGAACACCTTGACAATTTGCTTCAAAATATGAATTCATATTTTTCAAGGGACACTCAGGAATCGATTCTAAAGAAATATGAGTGGATTGTAGATCCATTTCCAGTGATGTCAAAACCAGCAGCCCTCACTGCTTCAGATATGAGGTCCTTATAGACATGGTTTCGAACAGCCACTGTCAGGCATAATTTAAAAGCAAACCATTTCCCAAATTTTGGGCTAAGTTAGGGGAGGATCTTTTGATATTAAGTTCAAAAGCTAAATTAGCTAAATTTCTCTCACTGCCTTTTGGTACTGTGTACCTCAGTGAAACGACCTTTTCGAGGTACATGGCTACAAAAACAAAATATCAAACTTGTTTGGACACAGAAGACGATATACGTCTTCAACTGACTTCTATGACACCGGACATTGACAAACTCTGTGGCAAGAAACAGGCACATTCTTCACATTAACTTCGGGTGTACATGTAACATTGTAACATTTAAAAAATATTTTAACTACTTGTTAATATCATTTTGTAGATTTAAATAAATTATATCCAGTACATTTTTACTATATATAAATATTCATACTTCTGTTTATGTATCGTGTGAAATATGCTTCATAGAACGTAGGCAGATAAAACTAAAAATTAAACATTTCTTGGGGCTCCACGAGAAACTTTTGCTTCAAAAAGGGCTCCATGGCTGAAAAAGTTTGGGAACCACTATCGTAGACAAATCTGATATTCTCCACAACAATAGACGTATCAATCTACACTAGCATTCCTATTGTGTTAAGCAACTTATAATTTTTTTAAGCTGACACAAAAATAATAAATAAGGTAAATTATTAATATATGTTAATTTATAAAAAAAAAAAATAAATATGTATGTAAGTGCATGGACATCTTCTGAACGAGAATTGTTGCTTTATTACAATATTAACACTTCAAAATGGCACAAAAACCGTTGCCCTCCCAAGTAAATGTCTCGCCCCACCTCTGTTCCCCCAGATAGAAAATCCTGGTGCAGTCCCTGATGGCTATCTTCATTTTTGGAACAAATATTTTTTAAGTACCGGTAAGAACTTGTTGAAATTTTTTTGTACAGCGACTTAGAAAATGATGAGGCATTGCATGTAAATTTTAATCATTGACAAGTTCTGTAAAGATATGAAAAACGTCAGTAAGTTAACGAAATTCGAATTCGGATTTCCTGTATATTATCCTAGACTATATGGCAGTTCTGTTGAAAAGGTCAAACTCCAATTTTATTAGTTCCTTCAAAAAATATTATTTTGAACACAAAGGAATGAGTTTAAATTTATTACTTTGCTAACTGAGCTCTCAACCATCATCTGAAATTTGAATTCAAAATTTTTCAGGCCTCAAGAGTGCACTCAATCAATTTTTCACATACTATATATATAATTTATGTTTGTTAAATTATTCCATTTTTAAGCTCCCAGAAAATTTATTCATGTACTTAGAATAAATTGAGTGCTAGACTTATGTTATTATTTTTCAGTAATCTCTGTATGATACCCTTACAACTGTTTTTATTATTAAAGCTTCAGACAAATAAAATAAATGTAACATGCACGTAATATATTGAGTTGCACTCAGTTTTAAATGCTGTAATACGATAATGGGATTCTTTTAAAAAGAATGTCAGTTTTTGTCTAAATTTCTTGATAATTTGTGTGTATTATATATATATATATATATATATATATATATATATATATATATATATATATATATATATATATAGATAGTGTCGCCTAAATGCAAGGGTGAGATGTGTTACAAAGCAATCACTTTGAAAAAATGCAGAAAGAAAGAAAAATATTCTTTTATCTAACTTTTCAATGATACAATTTATTCTACAAAGTTCAAATTTGGTAAGAATATGTAATTTTTATAATATTATATATAGTGTTAACCTTACTCAATTTAGTAAATACTTAAGGAACCCACAGGTTCATTGCCGCCCTCAGATAAACCTGCCATTGGTCTCTATCCTGAGCAAGATTAATCCAGTCTCTACAATCATATCCCACCTCCCTCAAATCCATTTTAATATTATCCTCCCATCTACGTCTCGGCCTCCTCAAGGGTCTTTTTCCCTCCGGTCTCCCAACTAACACTCTATATCATTTTTGGATTCGCCTATATGTGATTCGATTTAGTAAATAATTAGTTCAACTATTTTATGATAATTTCACCAAATATTCCATTATTGCAGTGATGTCATTAATATTAAACTGAGTTATCTTACTTATTTGGTAAAATATTTCAATGTTTCATTAAATATTCGTTCTAATTTTAAAACTTCCTACAGGCTATCGTTAACTTCTTAAAGAAATTAAAGTTTAATTTCATATTCAGAAACAATTTATTGAAGAAAACACAATTCCTGCACAAAATGTTGTAACCACGTTAAAAATCTATAGGTGCATACTTTGACTTAAAATTTAATTTTAGAGGAGAGAAACATTTTAGTGGTCTAGCCTCTAAAGTTCAATTTTTCGGAATTATAACAGTTCGAAAAGCAACTGTTTTAGAGAACCTGTACTAAAAATAAATTTTTTAAAAACTTCGAACTGAATTGTAGGCAGTTAATCTTACTTTTGAGAGTTCAAGTGTATATAAAATATTTACCCAGTTTTTTAGGAATTAAATTGCTATTTCATAGCCAAGCTAATTCTCTTATTTTGTTGAATGGAATTCCTGAAGAATCTAAATAGACTAATTCAAAATTTACGAATTGTAGGCCTACCTGTCGGTGATTAACTATCAAATTGTGTTAATATCCATTACCGGTATTTTATATTCAACGTAAGTGTGGCTGATCTTGTAATATATTCAATTTAGATTTCCTTCAGTTTTCACATCAGTCCATATCACTTTTTCACTAATGGTATTTGTTTAGTAGTTTTTCCAATCTGACTGGATACTTTTTTCCAGTCCAGAATTTGATCTATCTTAATTTCTTTCACTAGTTAAGGCTTTCCACTTTTCTTGCACGATTTAGCAATGGTACAGTAACAATTTCACTAAGCACATAAATTGGCTCACTTGCTCACTAATGCCCTGTTTTCTCCCTTTCTAATCAACAACTCATAATAATGTTTACTGTTTTACCGTACTTTTAAAAATATTGCAGTACCACATTTAATTAAAAAATGCTATGCTCCAAAATAGTGAGACATACAACATAACATATATTTTTGCATTTGCAGAAATGTCATTTTTGGGATATTTCCATAGTGGAATATGTGTTACAGCATCACAATGGCAATATCATATAACCTTCTACCGGTACTGCATTAAAACGAGCTTAATTTTCTGAATAAAATAGTATAGTTATCTCAATTTTCAATTTTTGCAAGATATAGGCCTACCACTTTTGCATTAAGGTGACAATATGTATTATGTTACATTATGCACAGAGTGCCAGTGGAAATCGTGAATTATTAGCAAATAATGGTACTATTAGGTGTTATAGAACCTAAAACATAATATATCATAAGCACTTGTCTCAGTTTACTATTAAACTGTTGAAAAATCTAGTATATTATAAGCTGTTTCTTATTTCACTCAGAAAATTTTAGTAACAAAGTCGTCAAGGATTTCTATGAAAAATTTCTTTATGCATGACGTGTTATATTGCTGAAAAGGAAGGTTGTGAATTATACGGTGACAGCAGGGAAACAGAAAGGAGCTGGGGAAGGAGGAGGGGGGTAACCTGTTCCAAGACAGTCTTTATAGACTCACTGAGATGTGAGTGTGCAGTTTCTGCACGAAAAGCTGACATTATAACAACTTTTGAACTAATTGTGTGTCCATGTTCTTTAATTGATTTATTTTACGATGATGTATCAACTGTGATGGTCATCTAGCATCTGAGTGAAATGAAGGTGATAATGCTAGTGAAAGGAGTCCAGGGTTCAGCAATGAAAGTCACCAGCATTTGCTCTTAATGTGTTGAGGGGAAAACCCCGAAAAAGAAGAAAAAAAAAAAAAAAACTCAGTGAGGTAACTTGCCCCAACTAGGATTTGTACCCATACCCGCTTGTTTCACGGTCAGATATGCTGTTACTCCACAATGTATTTCCATATGTTATGTTACTAACATTACATTAATGCTTTAAGTTCAATCTGAACTCTGAAATTCATGATCATAACACTAGAAGCTACTTGGGGATATTAATAATTAAATCAGTGAATGTTTCAAAACCATAGTAAAAACTATTTTGCTTCAGTCCATGCCTTTCAAAATTAGGTACTGATTTTTTTAATTAAAACCACAAAATGGAATACCGACTTTCAGTGTTGTTGCACATAATTTTATTTTTCCCCTAACAATATTAATAATAAATATACAGAATAACTAACATGAAGTCTCTTGGCTCTTAAAGGATCAATCACTCTCCTAATAAATCACCTCAGATGATTAACTTTCTTTTTTCTTTAATATTTCGAATCATATACCGTACTATAAATTAATGTTTATTGTACTGTATTCAGGACCCTTGTGGTCACTCAAATTCTTTGAGCTGATGTCTTTAATGAATTAATAAATGAACATTAAATTCGTACTAAAAATCTTATGCGTGCGTGCGTGTGTTTGTTTGTGTGAGTACCTAATGAACCTATAATAATCTGTAATAGATTGTACAGGAAACAAATACAATACAATACAATACAATACAATACAATACAATCAAAGCCAATGTCAACACACCCAAAAGAAGAATTTGGGGTTTAACATATTCTTTTGAAAGCAGTTAACATGGAAACCTAAATATTCTGCCATGACTGTTCACCAGACATATTTGAACATACATCGTTCTATGAAGTTAGCACCAGTATGTTACCACTGCCAGTTTCATGGACAGTCCACTTCAAGGGTAATATTAATCCCATCACATCCATGGTAAGTTCGACTTAAAGCAAAGCGTACTGAACCATTGTTAAGGGAAAATATCTTGACTGTCAGTACCATTTCCTTACAGACTTGTGTTACTGTCAGACAACTATAACTAGGGTTACCAGATTCACATCAATAAAAAAGAGAACACAAAGCTTCAAAAAGAAGGATATTGTACAAAAAAAAAAAAAAAAAAGAACGGAAAATATGTAAGCTTACTTAAATTTAGGCTTAGGCTTATATTATACTTTAAATTACAGTACGTCAATATGTATTTTATTACAAAATATTTACAGTACAGATTTAGGCTTATATATGATACTCAGAAGTATGTTATCCATTTTATTACAAAATAATTTTGGAGGAACTTAATAATAATGATTTTACAGTTGGCTACATATGAAAGTCAAGAGAACTATAGTTATTAAAGAGGACAGAAAATATCTATTTAGATTTACATTCGCAACTCGATCTCTTGATTTACTAGCTAACATAATATATTAAGAGATTGGCCATCCCAATGTTAAAAACAGTAACTTGCAGAAGAGAACAACTACCAGGATCACCAATGTCGATTAGTAACGACTGCTAGATGACAGTACAGTTGCTTCATGCACTTCAAATGGAAGTTATAACCTCACTTCTTCTATTGTCGCTAGATGGCAGCATAGTGAAATTGATAAAATGGTTGCCTTCAAAGCCCATAAGAGTGATCAATCTGTTATATATGTGATCAGGGATGGAAGTACAGTTGCTTCATGTAATTCAAATGAGAGTTATATCGTGATTTCTTATGCAGTAGCTAGATGGCAGCATAGTGAAATTGATAAAAGTTGTTGCTGTCAAAGCCTATAAGGCTGAGCATTCTGTTATATCAGAGGCGTATACTGGTTAAAGGGTTTGGGCTACCGCTGACCCTATTATTACACAAAATATATCTAACAATTACTTTAATTTTAATTACTATGGTAAAAATAATAATACAAAATTATTACATTATGTTATATTATAAACTTTTTCTTTTGTAATTTCCTTGGGCTACCGCCGGTAGCCCTGGTAGCCCACAAAATACGCCCCTGTGTTATATATGTGATCAGGGTTCTGAGCAACGACCATAACAAGGAGGGGCAAAGAGAGTAAAGTTATGATCGTAAGCAGAGAGTATATTCCGTCGATGGTGCTGCCACCTACAGGCAAATTACTTGAAAAAGGTGTTAAAGCAGATAATTTCAAGATATCAGCCATACAAGTTACGGAAAGGAGTACATTTCTTGATTTTTTTTTAAATCCGCCTGGACCCCAGACAAAAGTCTAAAAAGGGGGACATGTCCAGACAAAAGTGGACAGCTGGTTACCCTACTATAACATAATGGTTGTGTTATGATTACCTAGAATATCATCAAGAGTTCGTTCCTGTAACAATATAAATGGAAGCAGATGTGGAATTGTAGTATTTGGCGCCTGAGGATTGGTACATTCGTTCATACTCTTCAATGTTGGGCGCAATTTGGCCTCAAAATTGAATGCGCTGTCTGTGAATTTCTGTCGCAAAACGTGCCAAGTTGCAGTTAGCCTCTGAATCTGAAAATATAAAGCAAAAAATATTTATGTAGCCTATATTAAACGAATGTATATGTATATAATTACACATTCATTATTAATATACGGTATATTATATATTAATAAAATTATAGATTCATTTTTTGGTGCTTGGGTTTCTCTACCAAAATATACACATAATTTTTTTAAACAATAATCTATTCATCTTTTGAAATTAAAAAAATCATCACCCAAATTCTTAAAGATTCCTTACAGATTATACAATTTAATTTATACCACTCGAAGGTCTTAATTAAGGATATGTCATATGATAATTTTAACTAAAATCTTTTATTTATTAAATTTAATTGTAAGGTTATATTTTAAGATTTCATATTATAATTGATACAGTATTGTTGTTGTTTAGTCAACTGTCCGAAGACAGGTCTGAACCTCACAAGTGATACCAAAAAGCCACCACTTACGAGACAACTAGGCCAGGAGATAATGTGGTAGGGTCTCCAGTTCCTTTCCCCCTCCATTGCATACATCGCCGACTAGTTACATATAAACTAGTCAGATTTCAGATACATATAAATAAAAAGTAGAAATAAATATATCAAATAGTCACAAAGCTACTGTGTACTCACTGCGGTCACTTAGAATTCAGAAATAATTAAACATGAAGTTTTCCAGGCTTAGATCCATTATTGTTTCTAGTTTATAGTAATAATTTAGTCTCAATTATAAATAAATTATCCCAGACAATCTTATTTGTAGAGATGCAAGTGTGATTTATATTATTATTATTATTATTATTATTATTATTATTATTATTATTATTATTATTCCAAGTAAACAATATGATTACTTTATGACTACTTTATAAACACTTCTACTTTTTATTTTATTTAATGACACTATATCAACTACGGTACTAGGTTATTAGCGTCAATGAAATTAGTGACAGCGAGCTAAGACAGATATTCGCTGTAGGTTTACCTGAAATGTGGGGTGCAACACCAGATTGGCAGGCAAATACTCTGCCATCCGAGGTATGCTGGTGGCTATAGCACTTCTAATACAGTGTTAAATTTAATGAATTAACGATTTAGTGCAAATAAAATAACACTAATGTTGATAAAACAATGTAATAAAACTAGCATACACAATTAATTAGTGCTCAGTTTCCCTGGAATATTATATTAAACGGAATTTATTTCAAACAATCTATAAGCACAATGCTTCTTGATTTGGAATTTGATAATCACTTGAACTGGGAAAGCCATACATTTGATTACATTGCAGTTCACAACACTTATAATTAGAGTCCTGTGTTTGGTCACCTAAAGCCTCCAAGCAACTCAAAACAGTGTAGGTATGTATGGAGTATAGCTTGCTGGCATCCTATACCGATACTACTTAGTTCATCTGCTGTTCAGTGAAGATACGAAAACAAAATAAAGCTAGGCTACAATAGAAGAATTTGATAGAGAGCACGTTATTAAGAAAGAAGAAAATGCATTTTATCAGAATGAAAGAAAATGTTTTCATTTGAAACACTTAAAATGTTTACAGTCATTGATTGTAATCTGTAGAGATTCGTGAAGCACGCAATCATAATGTGTATTGTTTTAAGTTTGTGCTGAAATTTATATTTTTTTCATTTGTTAATTCGAAACTTTAATTAGATTTAAACTACCTAGATGCGTTTTACTTATTGTAAAAATCAGCGGTAGACAAATTCCGGGTGCCAGGTAAAATTGTATGTGGTATATGAATTATTTATTGAGTTCAAAATTTTTTAAGATTTCGATTTCTTTTATGTTACTATGACTAATATACAGAGTGAGTAAAAAGTATGGAGCAATGCTTGTAACTTTCTTATTAATTATAATTTTATGAAGAAACTATTTATACAAAAGTTGTAGGGTATCAAAGAAGGAATATTTTGAACATGTTTTCAAGTACTATACTTTTCATTTATAAAGGATGTGCCAATGAGTTTATTTTCTTTTAAATGGCACCATATACTTATTTCCCCATTTTTGGATTATTCAGGTCTCAGTGCGTACAAAATCATTTTTTTTTTTTGCCATTTATAAACTACTGTTTTATAAAAATTACCTCTTTTAATGGCAATGTATGTGTACTGGGTAAAGGGAAATTTTAATGCTTCATTACATCAATTTGAGGAGGCTTTGAATTAAACAATTGCAGACAAAAGCTAATAGAAACAAGTGAATAAAGATAATAAAATAATTGAATAACAATGGTTAAACATTAGATAATTTCAAAAACAGATTTATGGATTATTTGACAGTAAATGGGGACCATTTTGAGCACCTTTTGTAAACTGAAACCAACACATGATACAACACAACAATACTAATTTTTGTTTTAATGGGTTTTCTTGCTTTAAAATCCATGTACTGCATTACTATTGCAGTTAAATTTCAATTGTGTATATGCTACAATGTGTCGTTTTTAAATTATAAATTTAAATAATATTAATATTGTTATTTAATTGTTTTATTAGCTTTATTCACTTGGTTCTATATCTTTTGTCTGCAATTGTTTAATTCAAAGCCTCCTCAAATTGATGTAACGAAGCATTAAAATTTCCCTTTATTCAGTACACATACATTGTCATCAAAAGAGACAATTTTTACAAAACAATAGTTTATAAATGGCAAAAAAATAAAATAAATAAAGAAAAAGGTTTTGTACGTACTGAGACCTGAAGAATCCAAAAATGGGAAAAAAGTACATGGTGCCATTAAAAAAAAACAGACTCTTTGGCACACCCTTCATAAATGAAAAGCATAGTAAATGAAAACATGTTCAAAATATTCCTTCTTTGATACCCTACAACGTTTGTATAAATAGCTTCTTCATAAAATTAGTAATAAGAAAGTTACAAGCATTGTTCCATACTTTTTACTCACTCTGTATAATGTTAACAAAAGTGGTTGTAGAAAGAAATTCGAATGTGCTTTTAAAAATTAATACCGTTACATTTGTTACATATCTCAAGATATTGTCCTCCATAGTTTGAGAGCATCTCTGAGAGCGTATGTTTGCATTGCATAGATATCGGTATTTAATATTGTTTAATATATTTCAATACTGTAAATGTATCTTTATCTTAGCGCAAATGGTTTTCTCATTGCATGTCTGGACGAAATGTGATGTCTCCTGAAAATAAAGGAACCGACTCCTGATTTTTTTTTTTTTTAGTTTCGTATGTCCCTAGTAAAAATTACCTTTTATTATTGTATATAAGCTGCCTATAAACATATACTTCGTTATTATTGTTATTAAATCCAAGTGGTATCCTGTTGTTCACTGACTTACACAGAAAGGTATAAAAATAAACAGATGTAGACACACAGTACCGATGCATGCCAAAGACTGTTTGGTTTACTGGAGTGTGAACTGTTGACTTGCAACCTGCTCTCCATATGAAGCTATTATGTTCCATGTACACCTAACTTGTGTTCAAAGTAACCAAACGCAGGACTCTACACTATAAAAATGACATATTTTGCATATTTACATTCTATAATAGAAATATGATTTAATATTCTGAATTAACTCATCTAAAGCTAAAAATATTTTTGATTTACAAAATAGAGCCCTAACAATAATGAAATAAATAATAATAATGAAATAAATAATAATAATAATAATAATAATAATAATAATGAAATAAATAATAATAATAATAATAATGAAATAAATAATAATAATAATAAATAATAATAATAATAATAATAATAATAATAATAATAATAATAATAATAATAATAATAATAATACGACGCACAACAGCACGATGATACCCCCAGCTGCTATAGCTAGCTTTCGTAACTGGATTTCGCTACCTATCATAGTTCCCCAATTGCATCACGATGCTGGGTGGGCACTGGTCCCACACACTGGCCGAAATTTCATGAGGACTCGAACCAGCGCACATTCTGTAACGCGAGTCCTAGACAGGATGCCTTAGACCACGATGCCACGGCACGGGACAATAATAATGAAAGGCATCTATAAAAAGACATCTATAAAACGATTTAAAAAAATTAGGAATTTTGCGCTTTCCTTGTAATAAATCTTTTCCTTGATGTTGTTTTATGTTAAAAATTAAGATACACTTAATAGGCCAATAATCAGAATATTTATAATTTTAATACAAGACACAGATCTCCATCTACCTTCTGTTAGTCTCAGGTGTTACAAAAAATGACTTCACTCTTCATGTACAGACTTCCATGCACTGTCTAACTATCTTAGAGGTCTGAAGGGCAAAGGGAAAAATTTAAAACAGAATTACCAAAATTCTCCATATTCAAACCTTCTACTCAAATGATAAATTGTTTTTGATTGTAAATTAAATTAATCTGCTTACTATGTATTATACTATGTTTTGTAAAACTTTTTCCTTATTCCACATCTCAAAACTGCAATGCTGATGTAACCTCTATGGATTACAATAAATGAATAATGAAAAAATTCTTTTATGTCATTTATATGCAAGCAGGTTTCACTCTATTCCTTTTTCCTTTGGTTACTTCATATCGTCACGTGAATGCAAGAACTAGGTAACTCAAAATTTGCGTTTTTTAGTTACCGCTTTTACAGCATAGCAAAAATCGCACAAAATGTAATCAAGGATCTAGGTAACTGATCAAACGATACCAGCGACATCTATTTTCCAATATAACAAATAGGTAAAAAAAAAAAGAGACATATTCCTTGGTGCAATAAATAAGTAAATAGACAATGTCACAAAATATGAAAAATCAAGTTACCGGTTCCTAGTTCTTGCATTCAGGCGACAATATGATTATTCTTATACTGCTCCTTTTTCAACATTTATTTATCAAATGGAGAAGTCGAAGTTCTAAAAAGACTTCACCTTACATCAGAAGTCCTGCATTTATTTCGTCAGATCCAGCATTTTTTTTTTTCATTTGTTTTGGAGTTTCTTGTAATTCACATAATGTACGAGGCGTGTTCTTAAAGTAAGTTCCGTTTTCAATTATAGCCATCGCATCGCTGTAGTTGTTGTTTTGTGCATGCGTGTTTTCTTCTTCAGTCCTCAGACAAGCTGTGCATGCAGTTTCAGAGCTTCAGTCCGTGTGTGTGTGGTTAGTTGTGATCACTTGAAATGTTTAAAGTGATCGAGCACCCCGCCGACTGTGAGATGCGGTCTGTTATCCATTTCTTGAATGTGAGGAACATCAAACCGGCTGACATTCATCGTAAACTTTGTGAGGTGTATGGTGATGATGCCATTAGTGATGGAATGGTCAGGAGATAGCCACACACAGCTCGTGACACCCAAAATCTCATCTCGAAATTTGGTTGGGAACAAATTGTCCATCCCCCTACAGCTTGGATTTGGCTCCGAGTGACTTTCATTATCTTCCTGCACCTCAAGAAGTTCCTCGGTGGTCAACGTTTTGATGGCGACGATGAAGTGAAAACAGCAGTACAGGAGTGGTTCACATCGCAGGCGGGTGAATTCTACAATGAGGCGATAGAAAGACTTGTGCAACGACTCGATAAATTCCTCAATATTGGTAGAGATTATGTTGAGAAGTAATTGAAGTGTGGGGAATACAATGCAACAAAAATGGTTTGTAAATATCTTCCCGTTTACTTACTACACCCTTTTGGAACTTACTTTAAGAACACGCCTCGTAATATTATCTCCCTGGTATCTGCAGACATCGTCTGCATAATTTTTACTTATATTGTTTATCTCAGGGATGTAGTTGTGCCAGGGCGCCATCCCAGTACTTTTTTCTGCAGCCTGAAGCACTCTGCTTCTTTATTTTTACTTTTTAAAATAATAATTGTCTTACTTGCTTCTTACTCAACTTCGTATTTTATTAGTATGAATTACTAGTACATAACAGCGATATTACTAATAAGAAATAATAATAATAATAATAATAATAATAATAATAATAATAATAATAATAATAATAATAATAATAAACTTTTCGCAATGCGCCCTGGTAGTATTTCGTTTACGACTACACATCTGGTTTATTTCTTTATTTCTCTTATCTATAAACTTTGAAAATATTTCATTCATCTTTAATTTATCCATAATATTATACAGGTGTGCCTTCTCTTTTTCAGTGTTATTTAACTTATAAAACTTTAAATAAAAGTGTTCAAACCTATTACAAAATTTAATATGTACCTTACTGACAGACGGTACTGTTTCAAGATTGTTATAGTGTCATCATCAGTGTCTTTATCTGTTTCATGAACTTGTACGCTACTTCTTGTATGCAGTGAATGCCATTTTCTATATTGAATATTATTTTATGCCAAGGCTCCTTGTTATATGTTTAGCATAGTCAAACTAGTCTTGACCTATGCTTCAGAAACATGGACATAGGTACTACACAAAAAAAGAGATCTAAATAAATTTCAGGCTTCAAAGATTAAGGGTGTAGGCCTACGTGGAATATTATTAAAGAAAAACAAAAAGAGAAAGAATAAATAATGACATAGGAGCACTCCAAACATAAAAAAGAATAAACTTAAACAAGCAATAGTCTCAAATGTTTTGGACACAAAAAGAATGGAAAATGCAAGATTAAAAAAATAATGTTAAAACTAAAAGTGAAAGAAAAGTGGCCTAGAGGAAGGAAGACCACAGGAAAGATGGATAGACTACATTAAAGGAGACCTACAGAGCGGGAATATGAATGGGAAGAAACTTACAAAGGAAGAGCATGGAAAGATACAGACAATTTTGGAGGGATATTATGTGGAATCAAACTTCTGAAAGGAAAACTTGATAAGAGATGGATTGATTTTTCGTTGTCGTCGTCGTCGTCGTCGTCATCGTCATCATCATAATCATCATCATCATTATTATTATTACCGGTATTATTATTATGCTTTATATTTATCTCGATTTTCTTTTTTGCTATTTTTTTTTTCATTTTCTTTATTGTCTTTTGTGTTTCTTTTGCAGTGGTTTCTATTTGTTCCATGTTCTCAACCGTTTTTTATTTCCATTTTATTTTTTTAACTTCGATTGGAGCCACTTTTATACATTCCCTAATGTTGTTTCATTTCTTATTTAAGATTTTAAGATTTTTTTGGTAGATGTAAGTTGTAAATTATACAATCTTCGTTGAGATGGATCTTATGTAGTTTGATCCTGTAGCAAAATTATTTTAATTACTTATTTTTATTGTATTGGTAATGGTTTACATTTTGTTTTCTCATCTAGCTAATAGTTTTATATTGGCAATGACTAGAGAATGGTCTGGGTTTACAACATTTCTTCTGTATAGTTGTACATTTTCTATTAATGATCTTCGCTTTTATTAACAAATACCGGTACATAATCTATTATTGATCTGCACGAGTGTTCTTTTCTATTTTTATATATGTCTTTTTCACGAAGAAGTCTTTGTTAATTTAAGACAGCTGAAAGAGACAACGGTCTCAATTACTGAGTACTCTTATTATTGATAGTTTCTTCTCAAAATGCGCCTATCAGTCTTCGTATCGGTAATAAAATTGACCTACTTGCTCTTGAATTGAAATCACCATACAACATAAGATAATGTTTTCTGATAATTTTGTTTACAAGTTTCTGTAGTTTTTCGTAGAATATTTGGGTTCGTTTATTTTACCTTCTAATAAAAGTTTTCAGGAATACTTTATATATGGAGCTTAACCCTTAAAAGCCTGAATTATTTTTCGTCAAGTTTTTCGTTTATTTCGTTATAGACTAATTAAATGGATGTAATTGAACACAACAATGCTTTTGTTTTCAATTGTTGAAGCGAATATGTGGAATTACAGGGCGTTACCATATGGTAACGCTAGGTCATTATGTTGTCAAATCTTAAAGAATGAGTTGTTGCCTTATAATAACATCTTTCAAGCAATTTATTGAACTTAACTGAACTTTAGCATACAAATAATATATTCATCACTCATTCAGTGTTCTGCCCAAGGTCAGATCTTTCACTGCAAACCCAGCATTCTCCAATGTTTCCTATCTTCTGCCTTCCTGTTTGTCTTCTCGTATGATACATATATCTTCATGTCGTCTATCATCTGATATCTTCTCCTGCTCCGAACTCTTTACCATTCGCTCCCGTTCACCATTCCTTCCCGTGCATCTTTCAGTAGGCAGTATCTTCTCAGCCAGTGACCCAACCAATTCCTTTTCCTCTTCCTAATCAATTTCAGCATCATTCTTTCTTCACCCACTCTTTCCAACATGGCTTCAGTTCTTATTGTCAGTCCACTTAACACGTTCCATTCTTCTCCTTATTCACATTTCAAATGCATCTATTCGTTTCTCTTCACTTCGTCGTAATGTCCACGTTTCTGCCCCACACAATACCACACTCCATACAAATAATACAAAAATACAATAATAAGAAAATTACTTTCACAATACCTGAACAGATATACATAATAGAATTATTGTCACAATATACTCGTATGAACAAAGCACATTTTCGTAACATAACGTTTTATATACATTTTTTTGTGTGATTTTCACATATTTCGGTAGTAAGGTAAAACATTTCTTATGATATGACAAAAAACATGGGCTACATCAAATTTTGAGGAAGCTGTAAGTGGGAAGAGCATTCTCACTAGCACATCGCTGTCTTTTGTTTCCGGGTATCGGAATCACTAATGTTCCATTCAATCGTATCTTATATAATCAGATGTTCTGCGAGTGACGTCCAGAAAGTAAGTTTACCCGGAGCCGTTTACAGAAAGAAAATACAATTTCATGAAAAGATGTATTGGAACAGATACAGCAATCGTTGAACTATTTTTCAACATATTTCCCACTGGAACTGAGAGATTTGTCACACCGTGGGAACAACTTTTGTCCCACATAGAAGTCTCCCGCCTGGAATCGGAACAAGTGTGTGACAGCCGTTTGCACCTCTCTGTTGATACCATGGTAAGAAAAAGTCTGAATTCAGCTCAATAATTCCTGTATCTGTTCGAATAAATATTTCCATAAAATTGTATTTTATTTCTGCAAACGGCCCCAGGGAAACTTACTTTTTGAACGCGTCTCATAGCTCCAATATCGTTGTATTTGGAAGTAGACAGTCACCCTTTGCCTTTTGGGATGCTCCCCGACTTCTTCAAATCTCCCATTTGAATTCTAATTCATTCAGAGCCAAATTCTACTTGGCTGCCAAGCATTTTGTATAGCTACATCTAACAACCATGTGAACATGGGCTAAAACAGTTCTTACATAGATAAAGCGAAGTTTTATAATGAAACCAAAATTTGTCACATCTCTGTCTTTAAAAGTCACTCTCTGGAGAAATCAATTGAACTGTTATAACATACTGTTTTATCTACTTACATTCCCCAGATGGCACCATTTCCACAATTGCAATGTTGATGGTATCATTCTCTTTCTATCACAGATGACTCTTCAACTTCCTCTTTTTCTATAAAAGGAATATCATCTGGTGCACCTATTCTGTCGCTATTAACAAAAATAACCCCAGCTTCAGTACTCAGTTTCCTTCCACTTAAGTTGTCGAACATGCCACCCTCTATATCTGCAGAGTTCTCGTCAGATACAAAGTTGGGCTTCGATGGCTGTATGTAGAATACTCTAATTTTTCGTTTTCTAATTCCAAAAGTATCTCATGCACTTTCACGCACCTGTTTGTAACATTTATTTTGTTACTTGTACTGTCTTGCCACTCCTCCCTCTTACTGTTAGTAAGCAAGATAGCACAAAGAATGAGTGACAACATATTAGCCTAGTGTTACCATATGGTAACGTAACAAACAATGTATTATATCCATAACAATGTTACGGATTGTAAACTTGTGCTTGATGTACATGAATACTCAATCAACAATAAGTAAAATACCACAACAAACATTACAATCAAATTAATCAAAGTAACAAATAAATTATCTTACTTCTTGTTGCTCTCCAAAATTGCCGCTGAGAAAGCAACATCTAAATCGCGCAGCTGCTCTTGCCCAACTGGTATAAGAAATTTGTGATTTCATAATGTAATAAGAAAGAACCAATCATGTAGCTTGGATTCACAAAGAAAAATTCCAGTTTTATTAATTAAGGATGTGTATGAAGCAAGTTATATTCCTTTCTGCACTGCATTACCATATGCTAACGATAGGTTAAAATGGGTTAAATCCATTGTACTTATCAGGCTCATGTAGAAGCTCCGGTTTCAGGTTCAATAATTTTGGCTGGTGTATTATTAAAGTTGGGAGGGTATGGTTTATTACGTATTTGTGGAAGCAAATATTTCAGTTATTGATAAATAACCTCTACTCGTTTTAATCCTATAGCTATATTTCCTTTATTAACATAGGTGTAGCTTACATAAATTTAAGGGTTAGGTTTCAACTAGAGTCCAGGCCCTTTCTTCTGTTAAAAACGAACAAAATGGGATTTATTTCCACAATAATTTGTCATTATATTCTAACCATGTTCAGAATCATTCCTATACCCCAGAAAAATGCAGGATGCCATTAATAAAACATACCTGTGGACGCTGCGAAGATGCCCTAATGCTCATCTTCCATGGAAAAACCCTCGTCTAGGAGAGGTTCTTTTGTCTACAAGTCCTGCAGTGCATCCTCATGCTACTTTAATCCTTTATACATACATATTGATCCTTATTAAACACTGGTATGCCTTAAGAGTGATCCTCTTTGACAACATGACTTCACTACTGGCATGTGTGAGTTCTAATTCTGCGATCTTGTCCAGATGTGCACATCTGACTTGCAATACAACCTTATAGACCTACCACAGTCTAGTACATACAGTCACAAAGCTCGATACATAGGGAATATGCATCCAATCACAGTTGCACTTCAGTTGCTAGCCATTAGAATTGCTACTATTGCCTCATCAGAGACAATGCAAAATAGTACAGGCACAGGCTATTGTTCCTAGTATTCTCAGTTGCTAACCGCTTGGAGCACTGTATCGCAAGAAATGCAAAAACTCACCTCAAGTTTCGTGACTGTATGCTATTAGACTGTGCTTATACTATATAAGTGCAAGAAATGTACACCACCTACCATTTAATGCAATATGGCAGTGTTATGAGTCGAGACGAGAATTCCATGCAAATGCATGTTTTTATAGGAACATAGAACATAGCTCAAACTTAGCACTTATCCATTTCATTACTTTCCGGTTTCAAATATGCATAATGCACGTTTAAGGAATTTTTAGCTTAATAATGCATATAATATACATTATATTCAGTTTAAATGCATGTTCTAATGGTTTTGAATGGACATCACAATTTCTCGATTTTTATATCCCTTATTTTAACTTCAGGAATCAGGACTGAAGAAAGAAAAGAAAAAAACGAACTAACAGAAAAATGAAATAAAATGTTAAAATTTTCACAATAAAATGTTAGAGGACCTTTCCCTGGACGGAAGTTCACTTTTACAACATTTTACTGACGATCCTCTACAAACTACGTGTCATAAATGGATTTATTATGTTGGATATTTTGAGAATAGTACAAAGGAAATATGGAGGATTCAAGGAAACTGCCAACAAATAATTTAGATCAAAAGCACCCTCTTTCAAAGAGGTTGTAAATTCTCTCCCTTTCCCAGTACTGGTAGCAATTTAGATTCTTCTATTCATTCAAGTTTGCACCCATAACTTCTTGCGATGTAGAGACGTCATTCTGTGCCTACAAAAACATATTGACTGACAAGCGCAGGAACTTCATAGAAACCAATTCAGAAATGTTGTTAGGTTATTAACTTACTTACTTACAAATGGCTTTTAAGGAACCCGAAGGTTCATTGCCACCCTCACATAAGCCCGCCAACGGTCCCTATCCTGTGCAAGATTAATTCACTCTCTATCATCATATCCCATCTCCCTCAAATCCATTTTAATATTATCCTCCCATCTACGTCTCGGCCTCCCCAAAGGTCTTTTTCCCCTCCAGCCTCCCAACTAACACTCTATATGCATTTCTGAATTCGCCCATACTTGTTACATGTCCTGCTCATCTCAAACGTCCGGATTTAATATTCCTAATTATGTCTGGTGAAGAATACAATGCACGCATTTCTGCGTTGTGTAACTTTCTCCATTCTCCTGTAACTTCATCCCTCTTAGCCCCAAATATTTTCCTAAGGACCTTATTCTCAAACACCCTTAATCTCTATTCCTCTCTCAAAGTGAGAGTCCAAGTTTCACAGCCATACAGAATAACTGGTAATATAACTGTTTTATAAATTCTAACTTTCAGATTTTTTGACAGCAGACTAGATGACAAAAGCTTCTCCACCGAATAATAACACGCATTTCCCATATTGATTCTGTGTTTAATTTCCTCCCGAGTGTCATTTATATATTTTGTTACTGTTGTTCCAAGATATTTGAATTTTTCCACCTCTTCGAAGGATAAATCTCCAGTTTTTATATTTCCATTTCGTACAATATTCTGGTTGTTAGGTTATTAACTCTGCAAAAAAAGTGCAGTGAAATAAGACATTTGGAACAAAAATAAAAGTTCATATTTTAATGTATTTTTCGCTTGATCGTGCATATTTCAAAGTTTGATAGCACATGAATGCATCATATTTTGGAATTTTATAATGCGTGAAATTCTCGTCTTTACTTATGAGTGTTATCACTATAATTTCGGATAGCAAAACAATGAAATAATATCACATATAGAATAACTCTTCTCGGGTTCTCAGCCAGGTGAGTTGGAGATTAGCTTCCAAGCTTCGTCCCTGAAGAAGATGGCAGAGCTAGCCGTCGAAAGCTTGGAAGCTAATCTCCAACTCACCTGGCTGAGAACCCGAGAAGAGTTATTCTACATCAAATGCCGGGAAAGCCTCAAGTCATACAATATCACATATTTTGAATGCAGCAATTCTTGTAAACATGTAAATTCTCACCTGCGGCATGCAGAGTCCCATCATGACTCCACAGAAGCCATAAAGGTTCCCCAGAGCAGTCTTCGTATCTATTGCAACCTGAATCCACTTGTTGAGAGCTTCAGCACGGTCTGCCTCTGTTGCGCATGTCAGTATGGTCACTGCCACAAGCAATTTCAGACATTCCGTCCTGTAAAAAAACATTGATATGTACATCTGTTTGTATGAAATATTCAAATATTGTCTTCACAGAATTGTCTGTAATTCGGACAAGAAAACTGCACAAATCATGCCTTGTTGAAAACTGATAATGTTTTGAAATATGTCACTGGTAAGGCAATACATAAAAGTATAGACGATGAATGTCAACTCTGGTAGAAGTTATCTCTGACTTGATATCTTTCGGTATGTCACTGCAGCTTAATGAGTTGTTTAGTCTGTAACTCTAAACCATGATTCAGTCAGAAATAAATGAGACCATTGATTATTATCGTGTTCTATACAATACGCTATTTTGAAATAAAATATATTTATCTGTGAAAATTGGTGTATACTTGAACGAAAATAATATATTACAGAACTAAACTTTCTCACACACGTTATCGAGTTGTTGAGGAATCATTGTACCAATGAGAGCTATATTTTTATCAGTAAGAATATGTGCTTTACTTACATCAGGATTAAAATATAGTGAACAGACTGTAGTAACAAAATACGATCAGTATGTATCTCACACGATCAGTACTGTCAATAGTACTGCAAAGACTGACGCTCGACATTCGATTTGTTCATCACTTATGAATATGAATTTTATACAGTCACAATAATGAAAACAACATTGTGAACAATCAATCTGACTAATGTGATCCATACAGAATGTCAATGCATATAAGGCACAAAATATATGTAGGCTACGAGTATATGGTTGGTGTTCCAATATTACATTCAAATTAATCTGCAAAATTGGCGCATGCTATAAAAATGCAATATATTCGTATATTGTAAAGATCCAAGCATCAAAACTGATTAGAGAAAGATTTAGATGTTGACTGTTCAACAATGCCTCCAGACACGACATTTCTTGAATTTGCATGTTTTAAATATGAAGATTCCAGTTTCAGGCGAAGACATAAATGACAGATTCATTATCACATAGGCTACAATATTAGGCGAGGATGGTGATTAGCAGAGTTGAATTTGACATATGCGAAAATGAGGATCCTGCGAAAAATATACGATATGGGATTTCGGGCTTAATTTTTAAAATCGAATTAAAATTATATATTTGGCCCTTAAAATTGATCAATACCAAACGGATCTCAATCCGAGAATACCGATTCTAATTGCATGCATGGTAATGACTCGATCATCAAGAATGAGAAGACTAAATGCTACCGTATCTTACCTTTCAATGAGGTCAAGTCTTATTTGATGCCCATGTGGAAGTGTGCATAGCTCAATGCCACAGCTGATGCCCAGACCCAAGTCTCCATCCCAACAGCCACTGGCCCGTGCCCCAGCACCAATCGTAAGCTCCAAGTCCACCCGGGTCAAGTGGTTCGCCAGTATTCTTGGTCCTGTTTCCTGAAGCATCATCTTGATTCCCTGCAGTGCCGTTGCATCCAGAGGCTTGTTTTCAAGTGTTGGAAGGAGCAAAGTCTGAAAATTCTCCAGATCAAATGCTGATGGAGGATCCGGATCTGGAATCGAGAGGAGGAGCAGAGAATCCTCTGCCGCGGAGTCGTATTCAAGAGGTTTTAGAGTTGATGAGGAACTTGAGGTGACGAGAGCAGAGTTGCTAAGTTGGCGAACGTGTCCGTGATGGTAGCGTGGGTTCTTGATGACCACCCCACCACCCGTGCGGTGATGAGGCAGTGTCGAAGAGTTGATAGAATCAGTTGTATCACCAGCTGCCGAGCTCTGGGCGGAATCTCCAGAACCATTTCCAGAGTCGCTCCCAGAAGCGTGATACGATGCTACCCTCTGGAACGTACCGTGATGTCCTTGAGCTAGAGAGGAAGGGTTGTCACCACTGGCAGGAACGCCACCACCACCACTTAGACGTCCACTCCCAGAACCGTTATTATCTTGATGCGCACTATCACTATTGACTTTCTCTGGTAAGGGCGGAGCAGTATTGGAGGTGCTGTCTTTCGAGTTTGTGCGCAAGAGCGAAGGTACACGACTAGGTTTTGGAGGTGGCTGTTCCGGAAGAATACCGCCATCTCCTTCTAAGTCCTGGAGCTGTTGGTTATCACCCACAAAACCGAACCTGCGCCTCTCCATGCAAGGGCTCAGAGCAGGATCGCTAGTTACACGCACCATCTTGCCATTCTTTGTGGGCAAAGTTGCTGATCCGGATGCTGGCGAGTGTTGTTTGGCACAGGACATTCCTGCCGATCGCGGCAATGAATGTGTAGAGAATTTACTTCCACCATTACTTGTCGAGGACTCGTGGTACGCCGACCTCGTCATCGAAGAGTTCTGGATGACTCCATCGGCACTGTTACTCTTCTCTTCTGGTCCTCTTGGAGAAATAGCTTGTTGTGATCTTCCATTTATTTCAGCAGGGGTTAGGGATTGACTACGCTGCTTTTTACTAGGTAAACGAGGCGGGGTTTCACGTTTGGTTCTAGGCGGCGAGTGTACTGGACTCCTATAGGAATTATAAGGATTGTATCGGAGTGTTCCACCAGCGGCTGCCAAGGGTGACGCGAGAGGTGAAACGACACAAGAACCACCGCCGCCACCACTGCCAGACATTTGCTGCTGAAGACCATATTTGGTTGCGTAGAAAGAAAGTGGGTACAGACGATTCCTAGGAGTCTGTATGCGAGCTCCTGAAGCCGATGAAATTGACTTGCCACTGCCAACATAGAAGGTAATGAGGTCGGGAACAGTGTCGTACGCGTCGTCTTCAAACTGGTACTGAACCCGCTCGTATACAGTGTCGGGCTGAATTAAAACCTGAAATACAGAGCAAAGTTCATAAACATGGAGGCTGCTTCTTTTCAAGATTAATATCATTATTGATAATATTTAAATAATACTCCACTGAAAATACTGAATACTGGAACTGAGGAACACACTGAAAATATTAATCTCGATAAAATAAATAAACTATTCTCCACAATTAGTTTTACATAAAAATATCTTAAAAGTCAGTCCAATTTTGCGAAGAAAAGAGACTCCAAAATTTAGAATGCATGTAAAGAACATAACTAAATGGTCTCTCTCTCTCTCTCTCTCTCTGTCTGTCCTGCTCTCGTTTAAAGACGAGTTTCATTAGGATGTCAGTGACTTGCGAGTCCAATTGGCTCAGTCGGTAAAATGACTATGTTATGTGTTGTAGCGCACGAAATCGATCATGTGTAGAGAGCAGGAACGTTCTTCTTCTCCATGACTTGCAAAACGACTCTGGGATCCACTAACCTCCTAAACAAATACAGTATGTTGTCGATATATCTCAGAAGCGTGGTGTCAAACTACCATTCCCTGCTAGATGAGATAATTCTCTCTATATCCTAACGTCTCCAGAGTAAGCATATCATCATAATCATCATCATCATCATCATCATCATCATCAATAACAACTATTTTCTGGATTAGGATCTGCGATCCGTTACAACAGAATGAAACTCCATGTTTTTTCATATAGGCCATCCCGATTTTCTCTTCTCTTTCAATTGAAATTGGAACATAATTCTCTCGGGCTATCCTTCGTTCATTTTCGGACACACTCGTAACATCGTTAATTTTGTTCCTCCAGTCTGTTATTCAAGTCAGAACTATTATTTTTTCTCGTAAATATTATTTATCTATTAGTAACAGATTACATAAATACACCTATTGAAAATAGAGCTCTTGTCAGTAGGTACTGGTACCGGTATATATCATTTTTATATTTGTCGTCAGCTTTACTATGAATTTTCATACTGCATTCAGGCATAATCCATTAAAAAGCATAATAATCATTTCCAACATAAGATGAGGTTATCACTTGGCATTAGTTGTGACGTGTTTTCTAAATGCTCAGACAGTATTGCGAAATATTTTTTCTCCGATATACCACAACTACTTATTGATACCATTTAGTAATGTGTTATACTTGACGTAGAACATTTGTCTAAGCAGTTGCATTCAGTTATCCCTAGATATTTCTAAAAACTGGACTGACACAAATAAATACATCTTTGAATAGTATGTTTTGGAACGTCGGGGGAAGGGGGGAAGGAGGGAATTTTGGTAAACGTTGAAAACAAATGGTGTTTTTTCACTCTCTCAATTTTTAAATGAAACTTAATCCTGAATACGATCTTGTGTAGCATACTAATTGGTGTATTTCTCAGGCAGTATTTCGGAAAGGAAAATGGATGTGGAACGGCAATTGAAGGCCTCTAAAAGTTTGCAGAGCGACAAATTACGTCTTTATTCGCTGTAAAAAGTGCAGAATTAGTTATTTTAACTTACTTGATGCTTCCGATGTTACATATTCAGAACATATGAAGAAAAATTAGCATTCTATCTGATGTTATTTCTCCCTTTCAAGCCGATCGTAAAACTCCTGTTACCCTATTTCATATTTATCTCGAAGATGCTGTAAAATGCAAGAGGATAGAGCTGAAAACTTTAATAATAATAATAATATAATAATAATAATAATAATAATAATAATAATAATAATAATAATAATAATAATAACAACAACAACAATAACCCAATAGGTAGAAGAAATGTTGGTAGACCGAAAACAAGGTGGGCTCAACAGTGTTAAAAAAAATGAGACCGGAACGAGTCTTATAAGAATTGTTCCGAAGCCGGGTATCGAACCCGGGTCCTTTGGTTTAACGTAACGATCTCTCTTGTTCATCTCTTTTCAATACTATACCTCAGTTTAAAAAATATCGATGACATCTCGCTTAATAACTCACACAAAGCCTACAGGCCGACTTCTTCTAAGCAACTGAACATACTTTTCTTTAGTGTCATTGCTCATTCCTTTTCTACCCCCATTCCTTTTCTTTGACCCAATTCTGCAAAGGGTCACCACCATGAAGGCACGCTTGCAAATTTTCTCTTTCATCGCAAGTGCCAATTAGATTTGCGAAACTTATACCTCATAGGTGAACAGGTGAAGTGCAAAGGTGAGTAAATGGGTGAAGCAGACAGATAGACACAGATCGAGACTGATGAACGGACGAACAGGTAGATACAGTACGAGGGTTGTAAATAAAGTAGTGGCAACATAAACAGTACGAACATATTATTGAACTTACATGGAATGGCATGGCTAATGATAACACTTTCACTGTCGTATGCCACTATCGGCATGACTTTCACCCTAGAGAGTTCATATCGCACTTTTTTTGGACGTGGTGATTCTTTGTGGTGCCATTCATTAGACTGACGCTTTAGTTCAGGCTCGTATACCCATGCGCACGCCTCGTCAATGGCAACAATACATTGCAGGAATACGTCCCCTTCGTTGTGGTATCTCTGTAGGTGGAGTTGAGCTATTGCGTATCGGTGCCAGTTCTGTGTTTTTGAGGTTATGAGAAACCCAGCGTGCTGCAATTTTTCTCATGTGGAGGTTTTTCTTCAGGATGTGTCACACAGTTTGATGACTGAGTCCAACCTCGATGGATAATTCTCGTACAGTCCAGCGATGGTCAACAGCAAGGAGATCTCGCACTAACTCCACTTGTTCGTCACAAATGGACAGGCGACCTGTGTGAGCCACATGTACCGTCTCATTCCGATTCGTACGAAATGCAGAAACCCATCTTGCAACCGTCCGATATGGTAGTGCATCGTTGCCACAAGCTTCAAGTAACCCTTGATGACATTGGTGTGCATTTCTACCACGGGCTACCTCGATTTTTATCCAAGATCGCTGCTCAAGTTTAGTAGACATGATTTAGAGCAGTTAAAAGTAGTGCTCTACATTTAACCACGCACAATAACAACACCTTTATAGCAACCGGTTTTATCATTCAATACAACGACAATATCACCAGTTGTCTCGTATCACATGCGAATGCGCATGACTCATTCCCAGCAGAGTTGCCACTACTTTATTTATAACTCATGCAGATGGGTGAGAGAAAAGACAGGCAGGCATCTGCAGGGGCGTATTTTGCGGGTTACCGGCGGTAGCCCAAGGAAATTACAAAAGAAAAAGTTTATAATATAACATAATGTAATAATTTTGTATTATTAGTTTTACCATAGTAATTAAAATTAAAGTAATTGTTAGATATATTTTGTGTAATAATAGGGTCAGCGGTAGCCCAAACCCTTTAACCAGTATACGCCACTGGCAGAGATGTGTTTCTGGAGCGTGGCCCACCTTGTTGATGACGAAGTGGAGACTCTGGCCCTTCCAGCGGCAAGTCAGAACGTAGTTCCCAGGCTGCGAAGTGCAGTCGCGCACCAGAAAATCGCCGTCCCGTTCCACGATCTCCTCGGCGCGCTGCCGTGGGATGGCGCCGTGGTACCAGGCGTGCGACCGCAAGTCCCGCGTGTCCAGGCTCAGCTCCCACTCCAGCGCCTTCCTCAGCTGCGCCGGATCGGCCGTCGGATCGGGCGTCGCCTCCTTCACACAAAGGAGATAGATCTGATGTTACTTATGGTCTACATTATTTTAACTAACCTGAATATAAATAGAATTCTACATTGAAATGTATGTACTGATAAAAGAAACTGAAAACTATTTACATGAGATTCACGTGAGTTGTCTACTTAATATTTAACCTTTGTCACACCACTTGTTGCCATGCACGTTAAAAATATAAGAAGCCAAAGAGCACACAGTAGAAGAAAAAACTAGTGCGTACTTTATTCTAACAAAGACGATTATGACGGTGGTATTATTATTATTATTATTATTATTATTATATTATTTTATTATTATTATTATTATTATTATTATTATTATTATTATTATATCGAAGAAAGTAGGCCTATTATTTTCATGGATTAGGAATACAGTACTTTACTTTTAAGATACCGGTACCCAATTACATATAGAATGATTCAAGTAGGCCTAAATATTTTACGGACTATTCTGAATAACAAAGTTCATAACATCCAATTCTCAATGGATGTAGTGAGACAACTGTTCAATTGTTACATATGACGAGCCTTACAAATGGTATAACGGAACGACAAAATATGACTATGTGGGCCTACTATTGACTAGATACACTCTTCTGAGATCGTCTGAGGACAGCACTGTTTATAATGGGTGTGGGAGTTATTTGTAGTTCCTTCGACTACAAGAATGGGCATGTTCTTCCAGCATGACGGAGCTCCTGTACATTTTAGTCGTCGGTCGGGTGACATCATTTAAATTTTACATTCCCCGAACGATGAATCGGCCGCAATGGTCACATGCGATGGCCACAAAGATATACAGACCTTACTCCTGTCAATGTTGGTTTGTGGGTGTAGATGAAACATGTGTACAAAAACAAAGTAAACAAAAGGGAGGAATTGGTAGCTCGCATTATGAGTAGTACTGCCGTCATAAAAGGATGGTAAGACGATTTCAGAAGAGCAAACTTTTCTGTTACCAACAGAGCAAAAACGTGCATTGAACTGTTAAAATGTACTGATATCATGAAAGCAAACAATAAATGTAACTAATCGGACGGACAGACAGACAGACGGACGGACAGACAAAAAGACAGACAGACATAGAGATATAGATAGAGACATAGACATAAAGAGACATAGCTACACAGACATAGATAGAGACATAGAGAGAGACATATACATAGACAGAAACATAGAGACATAGAGACACAGACATATATATAGAGATATAGACATAGACAGACATAGACAGACATAGATACATAGATAAACAGACATAGAGACACAGACATAGATGGCGACATATACAGACAGAAACATAGAGACATAGACACAGATATAAATAGAGACATAGACATAGATAGAGACACAGACATAGGCAGAGACATATACATAGACAGAAACATAGATATAGACATAGACATAGATAGAGACACAGACATAGACAGAGACATATACATAGACAGAAACATAGATGGAGACATAGAAACAGACATAGATAGAGACATAGACATAGATAGACACAGACATAGATAGAAACAGATAGACACAGACATAGATAGAGACATATAGTACATAATTAGATACATAGACAGAGACACACAGGCACAGAGAGACAGACACAGACATAGATGGATATGGATATAGAAACAGATGGATGGATGGATGGATCGATAGACAGACAGACAGACAGAGACATAGACATAGATAGAAACATAGATAGACACAGACATAGATAGAGACATATAGTACATAATTAGATACATAGACAGAGACACACAGGCACAGAGAGACAGACACAGACATAGATGGATATGGATATAGAAACAGATGGATGGATGGATCGACAGACAGACAGACAGACAGATAGATAGATAGATAGATAGATAGATAGATAGATAGATAGATAGATAGATAGATAGATAGATAGATAGATAGATAGATAGATAGATAGATAGATAGATAGATAGATAGACAGGATATTGAGTTAATTAACAAAAAAAAAAAGAATTAATGACAGCATATGAATCATAGAAGTTTCCTACAGGTTAGTTATGAACTATCCAAGTTTCGATAGTTTTTTCCAACCTAGAGGAAAAAATGCCTGTCAATCGCCTGCTATTTCCTCGCCACCCCTCCCTTTTTGAGTTGCTTTGCATCTCCTTGCTGCTTTGTTCTTTAGAGCAAAGACCTTCAGCTCTTGTTTGGAGTAATTTGGTGGAGAGGATGGCTGTCACAAAGTAATCATATCAGAGACGTTCTGGGCAGACTTCTAACTCAAAAGGAGAGGAACTACGTACATAGATATTCAGTGAGCGACGCATTTCGTTATAATTATGCGTTTCTCGAGCACTCTAATTTCATTGCAGGTGACAAAGTCGGAAGTGGTAAGGGAGCGGCTGTGATTCATTTTATTGTTTTGCCTGCCTTACCAAGAAGACGCCAGAGTTCTCTATGAGATACCACGTCGCGTAAAACGAGCATTAATGTTCAGAATGAAGCGAAATTACTCGTAGGAAGCGAAGAAGGGATAAAAATTGCAACTAGCAGTTGACTAATCAAAATCACATTCTTAACTGCTTAAGAAATTAGATTCTGTATCGAAAGAATGGAAACTGGCAGCCTGAAGATAGAAATTAAGAAAAAACAAAGAATTACAATATAAGGACCTAATTTTAAATTATATTAATTAGACTATTGAGTAGTTGACTTGCACTGTAATGAAATCATAGTATTTAGTGCAAAAATATTCATATTTATTTTACGTATACTTCCAGTGAGACTTGGGACCTTCGGAAATGACACAGAGATGAGATTTCTCGGCTGGAAAATATTACTGAATCGTAAAATAAATCATGATACACTGAAATAATTAATAATTAAATATTTAATGTTAAACTAATAAACTATCCATGTATAAGTAACACGACTAAGATAGAAGAGAAGTCCAAATTGTATGTTAATTTATGATACAACTTGATCACACATTTTTAACTTCACACCACTTAGGTTTTGTGTCAGAAACCGTGTCGTTAGAAATAACTTCCAATTATTAAATTGAAATTAAGTTGTTAATTTGACTTAGTTGACTACTTTTTAGCCATCTAACAGGAAGTCGAAACTAGTCAACTAGTAAATTAACAATTTAATTTCAATTTAACACTAGAAAATTGTTTCTAACCCAAAACTTGCTAATTTATTAATCAAAAGGGGGAAAACCAGCGGGAAGATTTCTCAAGAAGCTTTGGGATAGACGAAATGGACCAACTTCTGATCTACATATCATCACTACCATCATCACAATCATCATTCATTCGAGTTGAGCCTTGATGACCCGTTGTGCTTGCAGGTTGAGGTCTGAGGCTACTGTTATTCTATCTCTTCGACGGACATGTTTTTTTTTCTTATTCTGTAGTTTACCATTTTGCGAGGTATTCAATAATATATCAGTATTAGATAATAATGAGGTGTGATTTTTTTCTATTATTTTTTTTCGCATAGACTAAATAACTCCTTCCTTCCTTATATCCTCGCTTTTCTTCCTATCTACTCTTTTGTTTCTAATCAGTGCTCTCAGCATCATGGGCCTATTTGTTCTTTTTATTCTCTTTTTGTTAGTATCAACATTCGTGTCCATTTAATAGATACCTATCATCTTCCCTGGAAATTTTAAAATATGTCCTTAGATATCTTGTATAAGAACGTTCCTTCAATTGCACACATAATATACAATTATATTTTTGTGAACCTACTGTTTCTCATTAGTTCTTATTGAAACGTATTTCATTACCAATATAATTAATATTTCTACTTATTCTATTGGATTATAAATTACTAATTTATCATAATACTGATCATAAATAATAACAATCATCACAATCAATATTCATGGACTGGATACTCTGGCCATTTCGCTGCCATTTATATGAGAATTTTATTATGATTCAATATGATGACATTCACAATTAGCCGACTTTCTTAATCATGTGGCCAAGACCACTGTCTAAGGCACACAGAAGAGATAAAAGACAGGGATCAACTATCCAGTCCCTACAGGAGATAAATATTCTCTTCCTCGTCGGAAATCGAACCCAAACCCACTACGTATCGTAATTTGTATCATATAAGCTAACGGAAGAACATACATGGGACGTCAATTGAAGAAACAGGGTGATAATACGAGACACTATCAACCAATAAAACCTGAAAAAAGAAGAAGGGAAGAATTCATTGGAAATTTCATAGATTCATTTTGTAACTGTTATTGGACTGTAACAAATATAAATGACACTCGGGAGGAAATTAAACACAGAATCAATATGGGAAATGCGTGTTATTATTCGGTGGAGAAGCTTTTGTCATCTAGTCTGCTGTCAAAAAATCTGAAAGTTAGAATTTATAAAACAGTTATATTACCGGTTGTTCTGTATGGCTGTGAAACTTGGACTCTCACTTTGAGAGAGGAATAGAGATTAAGGGTGTTTGAGAATAAGGTCCTTAGGAAAATATTTGGGGCTAAGAGGGATGAAGTTACAGAGAATGGAGAAAGTTACACAACGCAGAAATGCATGCATTGTATTCTTCACCAGACATAATTAAGAGCATTAAATCCAGACGTTTGAGATGGGCAGGGCATGTAGCACGTATGGGCGAATCCAGAAATGCATATAGAGTGTTAGTTGGGAGGCTGGAGGGAAAAAGACCTTTGGGGATGCCGAGACGTAGATGGGAGGATAATATTAAAATGGATTTGAGGGAGGTGGGATATGATGATAGAGACTGGATTAATCTTGCACAGAATATGAACCGATGGCGGGCTTATGTGAGGGCGGCAATGAACCTACGGGTTCCTTAAAAGCCATTTGTAAGTGAGTTGTAAGTAAGTATTTCTTTCTTTATTTTTTTAAGGTTTCGGAGATTTCATGTGTAATTTGTCATGCACAGAAACAGTGTTCATGTAATTATTCCCAGAATAGGCCTACGTTTTCTTCATAATTCATGATCTCTTCATCGCCGTGAGTCCAGGAAACCCAGAAGACCGCTTTGAAGCAAGATAAAGGTAAAGAAAATGAAAACAAAAATAGAAAAGGAAACTCTTCAATGGTTGTTAAACAGTAAAGTCTTATTTCAGCTTGTTTTGAGTTGTAGAAGCGTTTGAACGCCATTGCATCCATTGATAACACTGAAATGTTCTACTAATGTAATTATACTAGCGAATCTGACACACACCTGGCGGTTTGAGGTCTGCATTCAGACACATGGCCATTTTGAGCATTTCCTATTATAAAGATAACCAGATTAATAGCTGCCACAACAATAATAGCTGTAACTTCGAAAAAGGTTGTTTCTTAGTCCTGAATTCATTCCTGACTTCGACTCCATGCTACAAAAGCATGATTTTGACAGCAGTTTGAAGAAACTAGCCAAAAATTGGCTTGCTATTAACTAGCCTTAATCTTTTAGAATGGCACATTAGTCGAAAAGCTACACAGAGGTGACCAAAGAGGGTATCGTGATTGTCAGGACTGGGAATTCAATGCATATACGTATTTGTTTATTCATTACTTACAGATTAGGTATAGTACATATTTTTACATATCTCAAAAAAACTAACATATCTTTACAAAATTTAACATTTTATTTTAAATATGTTCCATAATATTTTATGGTTTGAAAGTTATCCTCGTCAGAAAACCATTTAACATTTATTTTACTAGCATCAATATTTCAAATCTAGATTCTAGCATTCTGAGGATTTAAAGTTGCAATCCTCAGAACGAGAGCCCGGCTCCTTAAAATATAAAATTAATTAAATGGTAATTCGTATTTACTAAATGTGAAACTTTTACTTTGAAACTTATAACTAGAATAGTCGAGTGTCTTTTCTGCACGTTGCAACTAATGTGTCATGTGACATTTGCAACTGACAATAAATCTACGATTGTCGCCTGGTCCAGTCCATTTATCATTGATAGAGGGGTCTTCAGGTTTAAGAGTTCAGTTATAACAATCAAATCTGCAATTGTCGCCTAGGAGTGTTCAGGTTTAAGAGTTCAGCTGTAACAATCAATCTACTGTACGATTGTCGTCTGGTCAAATCCATTTACCATTGAAAGAGGGATGTTTAGGTTTAAGAGTTTAGCTGTAACAATCAATCTACGATTATCGCTTAGAGGTGTTCAGGTTCAAAAGTTTAGCTGTAACAATCAATCTACGATTGTCGCCTGGTCAAATACATTTACCATTGATAGAGGGGTGTTTAGGTTTAAGAGTTTAGCTGTAACAATCAATCTACGATTATCGCTTAGAGGTGTTCAGGTTCAAAAGTTTAGCTGTAACAATCAATCTACGATTGTCGCCTGGTCAAATACATTTACCATTGATAGAGGGGTGTTTAGGTTTAAGAGTTTAGCTGTAACAATCAATCTACGATTGTCGCCTGGTGAACTCCATTTACCATTGCTAGAGGGGTGTTCAGGCTAAAAGCTTGTAGGACGGTGAAATAAATACCTAATACAACTGTAAAGAATAAGCCCTGGTCGTACTCCAATTCATGTTAACGGGATTACAATATTTGCTATTAACCAAAAAGTTCAGCTGTAACACTCAATCTACGATTGTCGCCTGGTCAAGTCCATTTCCTGTTGACAGAGGGATGTTCAGGTTTAAGAGTTTAGCTGTAACAATCAATCTACGATTGTCGCCTGGTGAACTCCATTTACCGTTGACAGAGGGATGTTCAGGTTTAAGAGTTTAGCTGTAACAATCAATCTACGATTGTCGCCTGGTGAACTCCATTTACCGTTGACAGAGGGATGTTCAGGTTTAAGAGTTTAGCTGTAACAATCAATCTGCGATTGTCGCCTAGGGATGTTCAGGTTTAAAAGTTTAGCTGTAACAATCAATCTACGATTGTTGCCTAGTCAAATCCATTTCCATTGATAGAGGGGTGTTCAGGTTTAAGAGTTTAGCTGTAACAATCAATCTACGATTGTCGCCTGGTCAAGTCCATTTACCGTTGACAGAGGGATGTTCAGGTTTAAGAGTTTAGCTGTAACAATCAATCTACGATTATCGCATATGGATGTTCAGGTTTAAAAGTTTAGCTGTAACAATCAATCTACGATTGTTGCCTAGTCAAATCCATTTACCATTGATAGAGGGGTGTTCAGGTTTAAGAGTTTAGCTGTAACAATCAATCTACGATTATCGCATATGGATGTTCAGGTTTAAAAGTTTAGCTGTAACAATCAATCTACGATTGTTGCCTAGTCAAATCCATTTGCATTGATAGAGGGGTGTTCAGGTTTAAGAGTTTAGCTGTAACAATCAATCTACGATTGTCGCCTGGTCCAGTCCATTTACCGTTGACAGAGGGATGTTCAGGTTTAAGAGTTTAGCTGTAACAATCAATCTACGATTATCGCATATGGATGTTCAGGTTTAAAAGTTTAGCTGTAACAATCAATCTACGATTGTTGCCTAGTCAAATCCATTTACCATCGATAGAGGGGTGTTCAGGTTTAAGAGTTTAGCTGTAACAATCAATCTACGATTATCGCATATGGATGTTCAGGTTTAAAAGTTTAGCTGTAACAATCAATCCACGATTGTTGCCTAGTCAAATCCATTTACCATTGATAGAGGGGTGTTCAGGTTTAAGAGTTTATCTGTAACAATCAATCTACGATTGTCGCCTAGTCAAGTCCATTTACCGCTGAGAGAGGATTTTTCAGGCTTAAGAGTTTAGCTGTAACATGTTCTGCTTTGTAGTTCACGAACCATCAACAGTCGTGCATGAGCTCTGAGTGCGTCTTCAGTGTGGTTTAATTGTTCATTCGGAATGTTACGCAGTAAGTTACGCACATCGTAAGTCATTATCCGTTAAATTAAAATCTTATGTAAATATGAATAACTATGAAAATTTAATACAATACATATATTCTTTACATTATTTTTATAATATTTTATTCCATATTTTGAAAAAATGTTAGCTCATATGTAAGTCATATTTAGCCATTTTTATTGCATATAAATGCTAGCCTTGGTAATTATATAGTGTAATCACAGACATTCAAACGGTAAGAGGAGTCTGCTGTACATTGCTGTATCATTTACGTAGTGAAGACAAGCAGTTGCGGTATCATGTCGTAGGCTACAGAATGGGAAGAGGAATGTTTGTTGTTGTTCTGTCGGAAAATATGTAGGCCTAATGTTTGCTTTGTTCAGCGGTTCAATTACTAGTGTATAGGTGCAACATCAAAACACATTGTGACAATTATTGTCACGGGAGTAATAGGTGGTATTATTATTATTATTATTATTATTATTATTATTATTATTATTATTATTATTATTATTATTATTGATCAGTAAGTGTAACTTGCGAGGAATATCATTTTTGTTGACATCGTACAAAATTTTGTCCAATATTCTTTTGAGAAGATTAGCTCCGTACGTAGATGAAATTATTGGGGATCATCAGTGCGGTTTTAGGCGTAATAGATCGACTACTGATCAATTTTTTGTATTCGACAGATAATGGAGAAAAAATGGGAGTATAAGGGTACAATACATCAGTTATTCATAGATTTCAAAAAGGCATATGACTCGGTTAAGGGGGAAGCATTATATGATATTCTTATTGAATTTGGTATTCCCAAGAAACTAGTTCGATTAATTAAAATGTGTCTCAGTGAAAAATACAGCAGAATCCGTATAGGTCAGTTTCTATCTGATGCTTTTCCAATTCACTGCGGGCTAAAGCAGGGAGATGCATTATCACCTTTACTTTTTAAATTCGCTTTAGAATATACCATTAGGAAAGTTCAGGATAACAGGCAGGGTTTGGAATTGAACGGGTTACATCAGCTTCTTGTCTATGCGGATGACGTGAATATGTTAGGAGAAAATCCACAAACGATTAGGGAAAACACGGAAATTTTACTTGAAGCAAGTAAAGCGATCGGTTTGGAAGTAAATCCCGAAAAGACAAAGTATATGATTATGTCTCGTGACCAGAATATTGTACGAAATGGAAATATAAAAGTTGGAGATTTATCCTTCGAAGGGGTGGAAAAATTCAAATATCTTGGAGCAACAGTAACAAATATAAATGACACTCGGGAGGAAATTAAACACAGAATCAATATGGGAAATGCGTGTTATTTTTCGGTTGAGAAGCTTTTATCATCTAGTCTGCTGTCAAAAAAATCTGAAAGTTAGAATTTATAAAACAGTTATATTACCGGTTGTTCTGATGGTTGTGAAACTTGGACTCTCACTGTGAGAGAGGAACATAGGTTAAGGGTGTTTGAGAATAAGGTGCTTAGGAAAATATTTGGGGCTAAGTGGGATGAAGTTACAGGAGAATGGAGAAAGTTACACAACTCAGAACTGCACGCATTGTATTCTTCACCTGACATAGTTAGGAACATTAAATCCAGACGTTTAAGATGGGCAGGGCATGTAGCACGTATGGGCGAATCCATAAATGCATATAGAGTGTTAGTTGGGGAGGCCGAGACGTAGATGGGAGGATAATATTAAAATGGATTTGAGGGAGGTGGGATATGATGATAGAGACTGGATTAATCTTGCACAGGATAGGGACCGATGGCGGGCTTATGTGAGGGCGGCAGTGAACCTTCGGGTTCCTTAAAAGCCATTTGTAAATAAATAAATAAATTGTAAAGTGTTACTATAATTCTTCTGTACGTGCATAGATGCCGGTATTTTTTTTTTTTTTTTTTTTTTCAGATTTCTTCCCATGAAGAATAAAATTACTAAATTACGAGTACATCCCAATTTTACGGTTTTTAATCTTTTGATGAGGGTAACTATTATAAGTTATTAACTAGTTATTCATTTCATAATAATATTATAGAAAAATTGATATATTATGTACTACAATAGGAATGGAACCAGCTCCATGATCTGAAATCAACCTTAAATAATCGTCAGGAAGAGAAAGACGACATAAATAAACATAAGGAAGGCAGCTATATAATGACGTGTGAAATAGCTCGTGCTCTCAAGCCTATTGATAAAGGAGAATTTCTAAAAACGGTAATGATTAAAATGGCTGATATAATTTGTCTAAAATAAATAGTTAATTTTGAAAAATTGCGAATTTCTCGACCAAGTACCCAGAGAAGAATTCAGGAGATTTCTGATTACATTAATGGGGAAGGTTAACAAAATAGGCAAAGTGATGATGATGATGATGATGATGATGATGATGATGATGATGATGATGATACTATTACTGTCATTCCATTGACTTGACCCATTGGATTAAAAATTAAGTTAAAAATACTCTTTTAGAGTGTGAAAAAAATGTTGAAGGAGATAATTTTCCGTCCTGTCCACATTTCAGCGTGTCCATAAGCGGGGATCAGTTTTCATCGCATACGCGGGAGTTCTGGCGGTTGTCTTGTAAGGTCTCCGAGCACAGAACCAATAACTCATCCGCTAACAGAAGTGACGTGCGGGGCTGTGTGATTAGATTTGGTGCTTTTGTCCACCCCCATCTCATCAATTATTCTGCTCCCTGTATATTGCATCAGTGTTGTTTTTCCCACGTCCCCTGAAGGGAAAAAGTTCCTCACCACCGTGAGCTCCCCAGCCCCAGTTTAAAAGATAGACGACGCATATCAAGTGGAACTCTTCGTTCCTCGTACATTAGGCTTGTCCGTTCATTCTTACATTAGCTACTTCTTACATTAATCACAATATTTGTTCGCCAATTCATCTGTTTTTTCTTTCATTCAACCATTTATATATATTCATTTATTCATTCTTTCATTTATGCATTCATTCGCAAATTTGACTGATTTATTTATTCGTGCATTCGTTACTTTCTTCGTTTACTCTTTAAATGAATGAATGAAAGAAAATCTCATTTTTGTTATTGATTATTGATTCATTCATCCATATACCTACTTGGTTTTAGCGATTTATCCAACATATGGTTAAACCTATTTGCTTATTCATTCCTTCGTTGTTTGTCCGTTCACTAATTGTTTTGTTCTTTTGTTTGTTTCTCCATTCATTTGTTTATATTATCTCTTACTCATTCATAGGCTAAGTATTTTGATTAATTAGTTTAGTTATTAATTTACTACCCGTCATTTCAACCGTTCGTTAAAAAATTAATTCCTATTCTTTCATTAATTTTTATTTCTTTTGATCAATAATTAACTAATTTATTCATTGGTATTCAAGTTGAATCATTGATTTATTAAGGGGTTAGGTACAGCTTACAGTAGTAAAATTTTTGGAAATATTCAACATTTTTCCCTTCATTATTGTATCTTGTACAATAATAAAAAACATTTTTACGATTAAAAAAAATATTTATATTTTTTTTGTTTCAAAATTCAAAATGTGTAGTTCACTGTGCAGTGATGAAGCGTTTCCCACATAGCTAATAAACTTGTTAACTTTTTCATGTTTTCTCTCTTTTATTTTATTGCTGAAACTCATGCTTACAATATCATGTTCTTTTAACTACATTCCTTAATAAATATTATTTTTTTTTTATTTTGTGTTAGAAAAAAATACTGATATTTGACTATTTTGTAAAATGAATTTATTTTTAATCACACAATCTATAAAAGATAGAGAAGTAATCTTGCATCATATTGTAGATATGATACGCATTAATACACACAAGAAATTTTGTGACAGAATGTTGGATAGTTTTTTAGTTATGTGGGAAACTCTTCATCACTGCACACTGAACTGAATTTTGAAAAAAAAAAAAAAAAAAAAGTAAATAATTTTTTTAAATTGTAAAAATATTGTTTCTTATAGCAGAAGGACAGTGTTTTACACATACTAATTTTCATTATTGTACAAGATACAGTAATGGAGGAAAAAAATGTTGAATATTTCCAAAATTTCACTGCTGCAAGCTGTACCTATCCCCTTAAGTTAATACTCTTTCACTCATTTGTCCGTTGTTCTTGTTTATATTCACTCACTCACTCACTAAATTCAAATTGAGTTTCGATCGTTGCCATGTTCCCTTCTTATTTCTTTATGTTCAGAATGGATTCCAAACCGTTATAATTTCACAATGTGAGAATCTTAACAGAATACATTTTAGAAATTAACTTGAAAACCAGTAGAGATGCCTATGCAATGTATTCAGAATAATTATCCCTGGACAAAAGAGTCTGACTAGCTTAGTTGATGTTATTACAAAATATCAGGTTAAAATTAGTAACATGTTCAATCAGCGAATAAAGACGAGTAGCGTATTTTCTCTGGAAAAAAAAAAATTGTACTTTTTCTTCCGAAAGAAAAAAAAAGAGCGAATGAAAGGGAAGTAATTTCCCTGGAATAGTTACTTTACAAACTTTTCTGTACAGTTAGTCTTGATTTCCTGCAACGTTGCGTCACGGTTTTTAGCTACTTAACTGTATTCTAGAGTTGTTTCAAAACGAAAGTTGCAATGAATGTATATGGACGATGTATGGTCACAATATTACGTTGAAAAGTTGTCCCTTCTGTCCAGATGTGAAATACAGAACATAAAATGCAATACGAAAGTTTAAACGCAATGTAATTCAATTTATAACATAAATTTATTACCTTTGAGATGTAATGGGAGAATTCGCTTATCTTTTAATGTCATAACACAGCTCTAAAGCTGAATTTCATCTTATGTATTACTCTGTGCATTTCCCGTTGATTTCCAACGGGCACTATTAGGCCTATTATTATTATTGTTATTATTATTATTATTATTATTATTATTATTATTATTATTATTATTATTATTATTTAAAGAAAGCTAACGTACAAGTTCAACTCTTTCATAAAATTATTGCCTACTGGCGTTTCATCAGTAGTCAGTCAACTGACAAGACTAAACAACTTCTGCAACGATCGAGCGAGGCGGGTACACTATATGCAGGCGAGAGTAGAGAGGAATGGAGTGAGTTTGATTGCAAAAAAAAGTATCGCTGTTAATGAAAATATCCTGCTAGTAACCATGATTAATTTTTAACCATAAAAAAGAGCTCCTATGCTGTCTTCACACGAGAAACAACATGCATCCGAGTGTAACTTATTCCGGACCCGAAACTTTACTCGGAATTGGGAGCTAATTTTTCAAGGTTTGCAATGAATTGAAGGGTTCAGGACCATAGTGGGCCAAGCGCCATTTACTAAAACCGTAGAAAACAAGGGTTAAAATGAAGTTATTACCAAATTCAATGGAAACATATAGCAAGTAATAAAAAGTGTACACATTAAAACTAAATTATATATATGAATCTTCATGAAACTATGGTATTCGCTTAACTTTAACCCTTGCTTTCTCCGTTTTTAATAAATGGCGCTTGGCTCACTATGGCTCTGAACCCTTCAACTGACACACGAAAAAATTGACAGATGCATAGCTTTATTATGCTGCATATCTTTACGTAGAATTACGTGTAGGCGAAATTAGCTGTCAATAAGGAAAGCAGTGGGAATACAAGGAGATTAAGAAAAATACCAGGAGAACAAGACGAAGACAAAGAGAATAAGGGGAGGAGAACAAGGAGTGAAAACAAGGATTACAAGAGAATGAAAAGGAGAACATGTGACGACGAGAACAAGAGGACAACAAGGAGTAAAATGGGGCGACAAGTAGAACAAGGGGACAAGAAGAACATGGACAATACAAAGAGACGAAGGGAAATACAACAACTAGGAGAAGACAAGTAGAAGGAGACAACAAGGAGGACAAGGAGAAGACAAAGAGAAGAAGAATAATGAAAGGAGAACAAGGAGAAAACACGGAAAACAATACAATGAGAACAAGAGAACGACAAGGAGAATACAAGGATAGCAACGGTAAGGGAAGGAGAACAAGAGAAAGAATAGAGCAAGAAGAATATAAAAAGGGCAAGTGGAATATAAGAATAACGCGGTGACGACAACAATAACAAAGTGCATTACAAGGAGAATGCGGAAAATACAAAGAGAACAAGGGGAATTCAAAAAGAACAAGGGAAATACAAAGAGGCCAAGGAGAACAAGGGGACAAGGAGAAAAAGTAAAATACAAAGGAAACAAGGAAAAGATAATCAGAACAAGGGCTACACAAGGAGAATACATGGAAAACAAGGAGAGCAAAGGAAAAACAAGGGAAATAGAAGGACGAAGTGGATTGCATTTTTTTATGAGTAAATTCCAAAGTTACCCTCATATCTAATGAGGAGAAAGACGTAGTCCTACGTGAAAAATTGTTTATTTCGCTTTGTTAATACGTTAAACGCTATAGACAAATTAAAAATATGGCTTCTTCACGTAGTGACAAATACTTTGCACGTATCTCTTGTTTTATTGCGATCTTTGTCGTCAATAAGTTTCTTATTTTTATATTTACATTTTTTTTATAATTCTTGCACTAAACTATTAATAATTTTGACTACCTTTTCTTGTTCTTTAGTCATGTCTCCAGTAGTTATACTGCAACCTCGTATACACTGTTATAACGAACCTCAAAGGCACACCAAGAGAGCACTCTGATAACTAAACACTATGAAGTGAAGACATTCATTGCACACTGAGGGCCGCTGGAATGCAATTCGCCCGAAAGCCTGTCCAAGACCCGGAAGTTTGTAGTAGATGGATGCGAGGGTTCCCTACGCCCGGACGGAGATTTACCCGTGTCAAGTGCAGGGAGAATGAGAAAGAAAAGAAAAGAGAGGGGAAGAAAAGTTTTGACACCACCTGATCGACGAAGGGCATTAGTATAGGGGTCTTCAAATGGCGGACTCCGGTCCGGATCCGGGCACCTAAGTCTCTTTCCCCGGATCTCCAAGGTTTATACAATGTCAAGGGTAAAAAAAAGAAAATAATTATAATAATAATTAAAATCAGTAAACATATTTGAGGGAGTAATGTACGACTTGTACGTTCCCTAAATCCTAAAACAATATTTGCTCCACAAATGTATAAACATCAGTGTTACGTTGCGAATTATTTCAATGAACATCTTGGCTCTCTCTTGATAGTGATTCATGCCTTAACTTGCAGTAGTTTTCAGAATATATGCTGACATATGACGTTGACATATGTGTCAGAAAGTATATTTTCCAACATGGATTTTGTGAAGAACAGTTTCAGGTCCAGAATAACTTGCGAGACTGTTTAACAATTGCTGGAACTTCCTACCCTCCGTCTGGAGTTTGAGAAGGTTTCACAAAGCAAGACATGTCACATCTCTCATTCATGAGGCTGGGTGGGTGAATTTTATATTTCAAATGTGCATATTTCCATTGACCTAAACATTTGTTTCTGCTTATGTACACACTCCACTGGTTAAAATGCAATAGAGCATGGAAGTACAATGTTAATTGATGCTAATATACATATGTTATTTTGTCTGTAATTATTCTATATCTATTTTTATGCAATTATACAAAGTAACCAATCACCGTAAATAAGACCAGCAACTGTCATTTTTTCTTGCTAGGAGGAAGGGAGGAAGGGAACATCCCACGCACTACGGCCTGAGGTCTATTGTACACCTCCCCATATGGGATGAGTTGCGTGCCCACCGATCCTCTACGCGTACCGACCTAACCACTTGACCCACTTAACGACCGGTCCCTATAGCCAACAGAGTCCATGTACCACTCCTGCTTCAGCAACCCCCCTCCTCCCAAGGCTCCCTTAACGGTCCGAGGCGAAAGTCCTCCCCCGAGAAGGTCTGCCCAGGGTTCCGTTGCAGAAGCTATCCATCATCACATGAATACAATCAACGGAGGCCAGTAGCTACGGAGGGCCGCCTGTAGAGCAATCTGAAAACCAGAAGAAGTAACGGGATGATGAATGAAAGGACGATAGGGGAGGAAAGGAAGTGGCGAAGATGAGTGGGGTTCTAATCGCCTGATACAGTTAGGAGTGAGGGAAAAACCCCGAAAAAACCTCACCCAGGCAACTCGTCCCGACCGGGAATCGAACTCGGGTCCGCTGGGTTATGAGTTAGACTCGCTAACAGCAACTGTCCTACTCAACCAAATGTTTGGACCTCCAAAGCCCCCTTTATTGCGATATAACCATCAATCCGGACCCCAAGTAAAAATAATTGAAGACCCCTGCATTAGTACATGAAAGCCCCTCAAGAGAAACAAAATATTAGCAATATACATTCCCTTAAACTAACATTTTCAACTAATGGTCAATATTATCCCAGTGAGAGTGGTCTAGCTGTTACGTCATCTGTTATTTAATGCTCGGATCACCAGGATTAGGTGGGCGCTAATCTATAAACAATGCAACATGGCGCTTTGTTACACCGACCAGCCACACAATACCGGAATGTTAAACAAACAGAAGCAGCTGTGGTCAAGCCAAACACACCAGATAGCACCCTTCTTTGTCAGCTGCACAATCCTCAGCCCAAGCGAAAACATCAAAGTTTGGAAAACAGGGTCGTTAACTAGTCAACCAATCAGTTTGATCGCGTTGTAGGCCATTTTAACTGCCACTGCTGCTATTAATATGACCAATTTTATTCTGCCACTATCTGCTGCGTCTGTGGCTCAACGCTAGCGTTGGTATTTCATCCAAGCGGCCCGAGTTCGATCCCAGGTCAGGTAGTGACAGAATTTATGATGGACAAAGCAAACGTCGCGTCGCAGAGAGGTTTTTATCGGGGTACTCCTGTTCTTTCTATCGTTCCACCAACACTCTTCATTTTCCCTTCCTGTTCTCTCTATCGTTCCATCAACACTCTTCATTTTCCCTTCATTTCATCTGTCATTTGCAACAGTTAAAAATAGGCTTGAGTGAAGTGAGGGTAGTACGCATTTCCGACACTGATACAGAAAGGACTTAGAGCTCCGGGGCCCTGGAGGCTGAGGCTGGATGGCCCACCTGTCCCCACTGGATTCACAATTCTGTACTTCGGACAATCATCATATAGGGGCACAATGGGCCAAAACATCATACCAACGTGCAAGGACCCAGCAAAGCCAACCACCACCACCACAACCACCACCACCACCACCACCACCACCACCACCACCACCACCACCACCACCACCACCACCACCACCACCAGTAATATTAACGCTACTTGTACAATACATCTACTACCATTTCTATCTCAACAAAATTACGTTTTCAACCAAATATTTTTATTAGACAAGAATTTCAATTTAAAAAAGAATAAAACTCTAAATAATTATGATCCCTTTGGCGTTGTATTTTAGGTACCGGGGAAATAACTCGTATTTTACGAAACTACAACGGAGAAGTTAGGAACAATATCAATTATACACTATCTACCAAAAAGTAATTGGGCACTGTTTTTGCCCCATTAGAACCTAGTAATTCTATCTCTTGTTGCTATAACATCAGCCACCCTGTCAGGCATGCTCTCCACTAGTTTGTGTAGATATCCACTGGAATGCGTCACCATTCCTTTTGCAACATGACACTCAGTTGGACAATGGAATTTAGCCCCCTGTTTCGGCGGCTACTATGCAGTGGTGTGCAGACAATAATGTTCACCGGTTGGACTGGTCTGCACAGAGTCCTGATCTCAGTCCCATTGAGCACCTTTGGGCCGAATTGGACCGGCGATTGAGGTCTCGAGAGATGCGGCCAACTTCCACTTTCCAACTGAGTGCCATGTTGCAAGAGGAATGGCGACGCATTCCAGTGGATATCCTACACAAACTAGTGGAGAGCATGCCTGACAGGGTGGCTGCTTTTATAGCAACAAGAGGTCGTACCACGAGGTTCTAAAGTGGCAAAAAGAGTGCCCAGTTACTTTTTTGTAGAGAGTGTACATCAAATTCATAATGGTGAGTTCAGTACCTGCAGAGAATGGATAGCAACGAATTTACAAAACAGGCTTGGACATATAGGCGACGAGGAGACGAGATCTGGAAGACCAAGAAAGCAATGGAGTAGAGGCCATGGGGCCTAAACTGTGAAGATGACGATAATATGACGAAGAATAACAAGAAGAAGAATTTCAACCGTAGTGTCAATTTGTAGTGTCAAGATTTATAATAGCATAATGAAGTTTCAACATCCTTAATAGAATTCATTTTGACATTTGATATTTTGTTCCACCTATTTGGAGTTATAAATATCGGTAATCCTACAGCCAATGTGTAATAACTGAAAATATTCACTTTACTTAACCACAAAGACAAAGAAGAGAAATCAATCAAAATTCGGAAACCAACTTGCGAGTTCAAATCTGGTTCGCCCGCTTATTACCTTGCCGCAGGGGAATGCAGTGCGTCTCGGTTCCATTGCCACACATCCGATCTCTCCCCTATTTGCAGAGGAAGTAAGATTGCCAGTCACTTGCGCAATAAATGGAATAATTTCCTACGCGCTGTAATGAACCTGCGGCGCCGATATCTCAAATCTGAGCTTGGAAAATTTCTTGCATTGATGTGATTTGACGCTTCCGTTAAAGAGACGCCCTGCGCCCTTATTCTGAATGCGAGGCGAACGGTGTGCAAACAAGGGGGAGATCTAAGTGTATTGACTCTGTAAAAATGTGAGGGGAACGCATATCGAGCAATACAGTGGCGGACTTTCGCGGTTTGATACGTAACTCATGAATTTAAAACAATTACTACAAGGCGTTCCCTTAAACACTGCACTAACAGATTTGTGTGTTAAGCGCACAGGGGTATACACTTGTGATTGAGATCTAATCTCTGTTTAGAGTAGGAACGAAACCGTGTATAAACAAGGCACGTGGCGCAAAGATTCATATTTGGCTGTCTGCTGCACTAGTCACGAGAAAATTCTGCAGTAAGAAGGGTGAGATACTAAATTCCCTGCCACTGGTTTTTTTTTAAATTTTAGTTGGTTATAACGACGCTGTATCAACTACGAGGATATTTAGTGTCGATGAGATTGGTGATAGCGAGATGGTATTTGGCGAGATGAGGCCGAGGATTCGCCATAGATTACCTGCCATTCACCTTACGGTTGGGGAAAACCTCGGAAAAAACCCAACCAGGTAATCAGCCCAAGCGGGGATCGAACCCGCGCCCTAGCGCAACTTCAGACCGGCAGGCAAGCGCCTTAACCGACTGAGCCACGCCGGTGGTCCCGCCGGTGCGTAAATAGTTGAAAACATTTCTCTCGAAGACTTCACGGCTAAACGTATTTAATAAGAACACAACAAATATCATCAAGCATGATTTGTGACCACCTCCCGGTGTATCGTAATTTTTACTCTGTTCTAGAGATGAACAAAACTGCCGCTCTCGCTCGCTGTGTTCGTTGCATTTTTTTTGAGTCTCGTCTCGTCATTCTCGTGCGCTTCGAGTCTTGCCCATCATTTTCGAAATAGCATTTGGTCGGCGTGGAAAGATTACGTAACTTCGAATAACATACATCATTGAAATAAATAGCATTATAAATGTTTAAATGAGACAAAAAGACAAAACAAAACAGTATCTTAGTTATCAAAATGTTCTGGTTCTATTAGCCTATGTGATATTACCTATGGTTGCATAAATAGAAAAACAACAATTCTCAAATAAATTTGCATTTCTAAGAAACATAGAACACAACGTTAATATCTTTTTACTTGAGACTGCACACTTGATCTCAACATATGAAAAGAAAATTCCTAGCCTTTTAATAAGAGCCTAGTAATGAAATAAAGACTACGGAACGGATTATTATACACTGAAAGGTAGAGATGATGTTTCAAATAGGCTACTTGATTGTTTATACATAATATAACAGTTGCCAAAGTAGATAAAAGTTCAGTCAGTTATTAACAAGGCTGCTTGACGTTCGGGATTCAGGAGTGATCAATCTCGACGTCTCGAAATACTGACTTCGGGAGTGATCAATCTCGACGTCTCGAAATACTCACAAGCAGTCTTTACGTCAACGACGCGACGTATACAACATTGTTAGTCTTGCTCTCTCGATTGTTGTTCATGTCTACTCTGTACACATTTTCTGATGAAAATTTTCTTCGTGCTCGTCGCTCACCATTTTCAGAATCGCTGGTAAAAATCGATTATTTAATTGACGTGTTGCACCTTCTGACTGTGAATGTTTTCAGTACACCTTTCCCTAGATAATAACAGATCTCCACCCTTACCTTCCTTCTTGAGTGCATAGATCTATACATTATTTTGAATTCGATAGATGCTACTCTTGTAACTTCAGTGAGTTTCGTCTCAAATACGAGATCTTTCACAATAGATTTCTTGACTATGAAAAGGCTTCTTTCTAGTATAGTCTTTAATCCAGGAAAATTTCCCTTCAAATATTAAAACCACAAAATTATTTAAAAAAACATCATTTCTTTGGCTCTGTTCGATATACCACTGAGCGTCTCATACTTGAAAGAACATGCTGTGTGCCGAATTAGAGATATAAATACTCCCTCTGTCCCATAATAATTGTCCGGTACGCTTTTATTTCTTGTCCCAAAATAATTGTCCGATGTCCATAATTTTACACTGGCGTTTACATAGGAGCAAAATGAAACACATGAATGAGTAATACAACTGTATTACTCCAGAATCAGTACAAAATTGTCACTCAATTAGCAAAAGAAAAAAATTATTAGTCCGGGATCTGTACAAATTGGCCAATCATTGAGCCAAAAAAAGAACATGAATACTACTTGTACAACTTTGACTCCAGGATCAGTACAAATTGGCTAGTCATTGAGCCGAAAATAAATACTCCTAGGAGTGCAACTTTATTAACTCCAGGAGTAATACAAATTGACCAAGAAGTGAAACAAAGAAAAACAATCTCCTACGAGTAAAGACGAAAAAACTGTCTGTTAGACCGGGAAGGTTGTCATTCTAACAGTTTGCCTAGAACCACAGACCTATTGCTGCAGTGCTACTGTAGCCTCGTCGTAAATGTTCCGAGGACACTTTAAGCGAGATGGCAGGATGTTGAGGTGGTCCAGATGTGCCTTTTGCATATGGGGAATCTTGTTGTTGCTCCCGTCATTGACTTTCATTATTTCAGTGAGATTGGACTGCAAAGTGAGGAAGACATTGTTGTGCTTGTCGCGTGTGAGCTGAGAGAAAGCTGTTCCAATGGCGGCGATCAACTCATCAATAGTTTGAGGAGCTGACTGATGCTGGAGAGACTGAATTGCCCGGATGTAACCCAGATCTAAAACATTCATATCCAGACTGTTTGGCGGTTGGCACACGAGTTCCAAAGTAATTCCACTGGCTGCTGCAGCGTCCATTCAGGTGCGGTCATTGGGAGCGATATGCGGACGCGCATTGTCCTGCTGAACTGACACCTGAATTCTCCCTGTGCGCGGTCCAGGAGACCAATTTGCATTTATTGTTGGGATTAATTTCATGATGAGCATGGATCCACTTTCCAAAGATTGCCGCCCCCGTTGCCAAATGCAGCGTGCTGTTCTTTTACTGGCATGACATTTCTCGGCCGCACCTGTTATGGCACCTTTCTTCACTACGTCATGACGCGTCAGCCGTAGTGTTTTTCAACAAAAACTCCCATACCGCCTGCCGATCACTGTCTGTAAGGTTCTTGCTACCCCTGTTACTTACTACCGCCAGTTGTGTTCCCAGGATGTCCAAGTCTGTTCAAACGTATGTACTCAATGCAGGAGTATGCTCTACTAACAATTTCCAGCTTATTTTGCTACACTAATTTGTATATAATGCCATACCGGTGAGTTGAAAACCAATACCCACTTTCGGTAATCTTCTGGGTGGTGTGTGTTGCTTGTCTCAATAAGATCACGTTATTGTTCTGCATAACCTTGTGCATTGATCTACTGCGCTTCTCCTCATGCGTGCACTTTTCATTTGCCCCGTCGTCTGAAATTACTGTAATACCATTTCGACGTACCGGACAATTATTATGGAACAGAGGGAGTAAAGAACTGTGAACATCGATCTGCCTGCCCCTTGGCTCCGTTCGTTGCGAGCCCTTCCTGTCCCACACTAATGAAAGTTGGCTAACCCGCCAGGTTTATTACCAAATATCCTGTGAAATGTGACGACATCGTTAAATCTGAACTACACGTCGTATTCTGTACATATAACTAATAATCTCATTACTAGCGACAAGTTGTGGTGTTCACAAATCGGAGAGGCTACATCGTTATCATCGAAAAATAATAAAACTGCATTAATACGTAGTTGAATCCTTCCGAAAACTCGTGTTAAGAGTCATTTCTGAGGATTTATTAGCAGAGTGTCGGCTGTGGAATATATTATAAGCAAGTCCAAATTCTATTCGGACCATTATACGGAAGCCATAGGTATGCGTACAGATCTCTTCTAGGCCATGGATAAATTTATACTTTCACATTTTAATTTAATGTTTCTGTGATTTCTTAAATGGGGATGTGACGACGTATTGACCTATATGTAACGACAGTACCATCGCGCCTTTGTCTGATATTAGAACGAGAAAAAGTCCAGATATGGACTTAGGCCAAAGCTCATTCCACGTTATGAGCTTAGAAATAAGAAGGTTAAAAACGGAGAGAAGAGAAGAGGAGAGAAGAGAAGAGGAGAGAAGAGAAGAGAAGAGAAGAGAAGAGAAGAGAAGAGAAGAGAAGAGAAGAGAAGAGAAGAGAAGAGAAGAGAAGAGAAGAGAAGAGAAGAGAAGAGAAGAGAAGAGAAGAGGGAGTTGCGAGGGGGAGAGGAGAGGAGATGAGATGAGATGAGAGGAGAGAGAGAGCAGTGTTTTTCCCTTTGTGGCCTTACTCCAAGTTCGACATGTAGACCTATGTTGACATATTGAATCAACTGCCATTATATAAGGAGCGCACTCAAATGAGTGACATGGTGGCCGGGATTCCACAGTATATATATGCACTGTTGGCCGAAGAATCTACGTAAAGATTAATTTTTGGTCCTACAGAATTTATCTGTTACGGTAACAATTGTAATTAGAGGGAGAAACAATAGAGGAGGGAGATTCGATCCGGTGCTGTAGATTGAACTTCGGCATAGCTCAAGGGTCAGGGCGCTTGTACGTAGAACCAAGGACCCGCGTTCGATCCCGGCGCCGGAACGAATTTGTCTCCTCTAATTATTATTATTATTATTATTATTATTATTATTATTATTATTATTATTATTTATTTTTTTTAATAGAAAATGCCACGGTTAAAATATGAAATAGTGATCATGGTTTCAATTTCCGTCTCAGTTTCACGAACTTCACTTCCACAACTTCTTCTGCTTTACTGAGCACTAGTTTCCTATATTATGACGACCAATTAAAAGCGAGTGGTAATATCTAGGTTTATGTATCAGATACTGCGGCATTTTAGTTTGGTGGGTTATGTCGCGTGCTACATATTATGTTACAGGAAGTGAAGTGTTTGAGGAATTGATTTGCGTGAGTATTGAGATACGGAGTTATTATCTACTTACGTTGTCTTCAAAATTTTTCGAGATAGCTCCAGGCGGAATTGTGATACATAGTTATTATTATATCGTGGAAAAGGTTGGACCGAATCCGTATACCTTGCTGCTTGTTCTACTTTTCATTTTCAAATTGAACATTCCTATTCTAGATTATTCCATTTACTATCCGAGTGTATTGCGATCCTAGTATATTTACGTGGCTACGCGAATTCTAAGGTATCATTGGTATACATATATACTCTTTTCTCTCTCTCTGCATTATGGGTACGGTAATAGTACAGAGACTTATAGTATTTATATATTGTATTTAAGAATTAAGCTTTAATTAATTATTTGTGTATTAATCTGGTGTGTGACTGTTTTATTGTGGGTTATTTTCCCTGTGATGCAACGAGTTAATATCTGGAGCCTGTTCCTTGTCTCTTTGTGGGAATCATTGAAACCTAATCGGGTATTTAATAAGGGTTGTGGAAACCGCTGGATATTGGGGGTTAAAGTTTATATGCTGTTTGAAATGTTGTGGCAATATTCCAGCGGGGAAATATGGTATAGGTCATCAACATGTTGTTTTGTGAACTTCCCGATTAGACTGAATTATGAATTTTGGAATGTATTGAGACATATGATTGAAAGTGTTGAAGGTTCTGGACTTTACTTATGGTTGTATTTCAGATTAATTTATTATATCATTTTTCGTTTCCATTTAACTTCATAGTTTCTATGTTCGCTTCATCAAATTAATTATGTACTTGTTATTTATTATTTGTTAATTATATTTGTTATCATAAATTCACACTATCTATTTTCTTCTAAGTCTTCCACTGCGCATATCCCGATCATCCTATGCACCAGATTCCATCTGGCGAGTAACATCCCGGTATTCTCGAGTTTTGAGAAGAGTGTTGAAGAGGGGGAAGGGAAATCAATTATTACAATTATTACGATTATTATTATTATTATTATTCACCCCCCTAACCCTCTCAAATGGAGTGGGCGTTCGCTGAATACACGGTCATGCTTTTTATTCACGGGAAAGTTGGAAGTGAGAGCACTGCTCGCCGGTTGTACGAAGAGAGGTACCCTGATCGACGTATTTCAAACATTTACAGGTTGATGGATTAGTAGAAGGGGGCTTTCACAATGGCCACCACGTTCATCTGATCTCAGTCCCCTAGATGTCTTCCTGTAGGTACAGTCACGGAAGAAAAATCTGGCCGATGAGCAGCAAAATTCATAATGTTACTTATGCCGATTTTGTTGTGATTATCACAGTACAGAGTGTCTAAGAGGGATAGTGTTTACCTCCCTTCGAAGTTCCTGGGCTAGGAAGGAGAGGCTTTCGGACTGTTTCTGTTCAGAGTGTCTAATAGGGACACTAGCTGTTACGCTACGAGAGACTGGCTTTCGGAATGGTTTTGTTTAAAGTCTACAATATACTGTATTTGTATAATTGCATCGTTTGTTGTGTTTTAGTCGACATATAGAAAGTTGTTTTGCCATTGGTTTTGCCATTGCGGATATGAAGAATGTTGTTAATGTAATTTTCATCCCCTATGTTCGTCTGTCTTCACTCTACAGGCATACTACGTTTATGATTTATGACCACTGTATAGCCTACTTCGTGTTTTTTCTAGAGTCCTAGACACGTAACCCTGTCCATCTTTACCAACAGATTTTGTGTATAAATAGCCACAACCACTTCGAAAATCATCATTAGTATTTCAGTTCGATAGCTATGGACGTCAAAGCCAAAGTAATTGCACTGATAGAGGAAGGCGGATTTAGCGCGGCGCAAGCTGGAGAACGCTATGGAGTTGCGACTAGAACAGCGTCCAGGTGGTGAGCGCAGTATGAAGAGCGAAGATACGTAACTCGTAAACCTGGTAACGGAAGATCCAAGGCATCAACACCACAACAAGATCTTATGTTAATAGAACGTTCGAGGCATTTTCCATTTCACACTTCTAAAATGCTTGTTGCCGACACGGGATTTCCTGCTTCCAACAGAACGGCTCGTAGAAGCCTCAATAGTGCCAATATTGTGCCGAGAAGAGTGGCGGTAAAGTTCTGACTGAAGACCATCGAATTGATCGTGTCGCATTTTGCCAAATGCATTACAAGTATCCATGGCAAGAGGTCATCTTTTCGAATGAGAAAGTGTTTATGAACCACAGCACAGGGCCAGTGCAAGTATATCGACCGAAACAATCCAAGAGATTTGACCCTGAATATGTGGTCCAGAGGCAACGCATTGGTCGTTTGTCCATGTCGGTGTGGGGATGGATTTCTGGTTATGGTAGCGGCGCGCTATGGAGGATTCATGGGCGTATGAATGGGCATCAGTACACCAATATACTGGAAAATGTGATGCTACCTAGTGTGCGTGTGTTTCAGCCCGAAAACAAAATAAAATTCCAACACGACTTTTCTTCCGTACACACATGTGTTGCCGTGCAGCGGTTGTTCAACATTCACAGAAATGATGTCGTAGAGGTTCCATGGGTGCCAAAATGTCCTGACTTAAATCCCATAGAAAATGTGGGGCGGAAGTGCAACTCGGTGTTAATGAACAACTACAGGGTCGGCGTCCTGGGAATACATACGAATTGTGGGATCTCGTTTCAGATGCTTGGGATGATGTTGCATCGTCAGATAGATATATCCACAACCTTGTTAATTCTGTAAGTAGAAGAATGGATACAGTGAACAACACCAATGGTTTCTAGACAGATTATTAAGTCCAGAAGGAAACTATTGTATATCACTAGAGCTACATAGGAAGAACATTTTAATTTGTGATAAAAAGAACATTCAATATTAATTATTTTACTTCAGGAATGTATATTTTCCCTTATTTTCAGAACTAAAGTAAATACTATAGGTTTAAAAATAGAATAAATAAATAAATAAATAAATAAGTTATAGTAAACCGCTTATATAATCAAACGTTTCCTTAAATCGCACAAAAATTATTTCTAATTAACAAATCTATTTATGTTCCTCTTTCGTCACTATTATTAATTGTATATTGACTTATCTAAAAATTACTACTACAATGCTTACTAAGAAAATTTTTGTAGACCTATGTCGACAAGAATACAAGAGTTTCAACCTTATGGAATGTGAACAGAAACAGTCCGAATGCCTCTCCTTCCGAGACCAGTAACGTCAGGGGGAGTAAACAGTATCCCTCTTAGATACTCTGTACTGTGATAATTACAACAAAACCGGCGTAAGTAACATTTCGAGTTTTGCTGCTCATCGGCCAGATTTTTCTTCCGTGACTGTACATAAAGAGTCTCACATACGAGAACACCGCGGAATCCGAAAGGATCTCATAGCCAAGATTCACGTTGTCATGTGGCGATTAACGGCGTTCAGGGAGTAGCTATTCACAAGGGTCCAACAAAACATGTTACCTCGTTGTCAATTTTGTAACGACGTCGGTGACCACCACTTCGAAGAGTTTATTTAAAAAAAATGTAACATCTAAATGTAAAACCACATGTAAAAAGACTGTCGTGAAAGATCTACAAAATAAATGAAGGAGCCCGAAAATCGTAACAAACCAACACCCAAATTAAACAAATACCAAATAAAACATTAAAGCAGTCAAGTGTCAAGCAAACAACTTGTGCGTGTTCCTATGCGTGGCCTATCTATCAGGAGCAAACTTCCGCGTGCTCTAGCGGAGAAGCGAAGGGAGGAATTTCCGACCACCAGTTTATTAGCAAAATATGCTCCTGATAACAAACTACTTCCTACCCTGAAAAGATGTAACATGAGTTCATTAACACACTGTATATTATTCGTGTATATTTCATACCCTCAGGATCTTGGATCATTAGCATAACTAAGCGTGAAAAGAAACTTGTCATTGATTGGTATTCCCGTTGCTGTGCATTTTCGTCTCCACAGAGTCAAAAAAATATCAACTGTTAAAAATAACTGTACATATGCTGCACCCTGCTGTAAGCCTCTGATGAAAGTAAAATAAATATATTTAAAATTAAGTCTTTTTAACAGCCTAAGAACGATTTCGAATTCCACTTATATTATTGTTTTGCTGCTGTCCTGTACAGTTTACACTCTACATAACCCATCATAATGCATTAATGAGATTCTGGAGAACTGTCTACGACAAATGCGGTTTTATAATCTACTTATTTTCATAGCACTCATTTCTCACTGAACGACAAGATTAGGGTAAGTGTGCAAAAATGATTTTATGGAAGGAAGGAGTTGCGAGAGTCAGGGCTTGCGAATAACGCTGTGGAGATCAATATAATCGGTGTCCGAGTGAGCAGTTTAATGTGTTTGCATAGAGCTATGCAATGTCATCGCTCCAGCCAGACAATCCGCCCCTAAAACTGCAACGCAAGCGGGTCTCTGGGGATCGACCGACGGCGGCGTGGCGTGGCGACAGGCACTCGGGGGAATTCAACAAGCGGCGCTCGCACACGCATGGGCCCATCTGTTCAGTCCACTCACACAGCAACTCGGGCACTGAAAATTATTACATTCGCTTAAAACAAATCTTATTTTATCACTATACCAAATAACAGTAGTCCTCGGTGATCTAGTCGTTATCGTACTTGCCTCTGGACCAGAGTATCGCGAATTCATACCAGAGTGAGAGCAATGGATTTTAGACAGTACATCATTGGACCCACGTAATGAATTTACTGTATTATGAGACACCTTTATACATTAATAAAGACGATCTGAGAAATGTGGAAGGAAGTAGATTCAAAATCTCGCCAGTTCTCGGCATTATAATCAGGGTTCGCCAAAAACAAATTTCGTTCAGGTAAATACTGTCGCCTTTTTACTGTTATAGATCGAAAGCAACTGCCGAGGAAAAAGTATTGTACGTTTCCCCCGGATCGAACGTGGGAGAGGTTTCGTGTTGCGTCCTATAGACATAAAACACAGACTGAAGGGATTTCAAGGTTAGAACATTAATATACAGCTGACTCTCACTCACAAGGGAAGGGTTTCGGCTCGAACAGGAATTTTTGGCTAAAAATTTGTACAGACGCTTACCTCACAATGGTGATGAAGACCGTAAAAGCATTCATTTGTGTAACTCTCCGTTTGGTTGGTATTGGTCAATACACTTCTTTAAAAATATACATGAGGATTCTCTATAAAATGCATGAAACAGCATGGAGCAGAGCAATAAGCACAACACGCAGAAGTAACACCTGAACAATCTTCTGAACCACACTCCAGTGCTGAAAAATCAGATGCCACCTGAATTACATTTTTGAAGCCCGAGACTTGTTCACGATTCACGTAAACAGCTGACTGCCAGGAATACTGAAGCATAGGGCGGTATACTGGAGCAGACAACTGGTTATGAATAACAGAGTGCATTTTCATTATAAACACTCGATTTCCCAAGTTAAGTTCTAGATTCTCAGCAAGAGTCCTTATGTAATCTGTTATCTTCCGAGCATATATTTTGTATTGTCTAAGGAAATAGATATTCAGAGGCTGGATATATTTAGTTTTTTTAGGATGAATGATCAAACATTCCATGTCCTAGCCTTGGAATGATTCATTTATTAAGATTGCGTCCTTGTGCGCATTCAATGACTCACACAACAGTGTACACTTTTGATTAGCTGTAATATTTTTCAGACAGAACGTTGGAGAAAAATGTTCTTAAATGGGCTTTAGAGATTTTAACACTCGCACTAGCTTCTAGGCTAGGCTAGACTAGGCTTACGGGTAAGGTGTCCCATCGCCTTAATTTGTGCAGTGCTCTCTCCACCCCTCAACTTGTAAGGAGCTCTAACAGATAAACCACACATTACACAAACGAATGCTTTTGGGAGCTTTACAGAGATGTAAAGATGGGCCTGTAAACAAATTTTGGATACGAAATTCCTGTTCGAGCCGAAACCCTTCCCTTGCCAGTGCAGTTCAGTTTGGTTCGTGGCAATGCAATGCACATTAGACCAGCGAATAATCGTTTATGATGAGTATATTAAGAAGAAACTGTATAGAAGGTGAAGTGCTAGATTTAGAGCAATCGACAGTTTCAGCACTTACTGTTAGGTAAGCCAATAAAAACACGTTCATAGCATAACTTTGTGCTATCAATACCATATCATCAAACATCTCTCTACTCTGATTCCTTTACAATACACACAACCCGTTCCTGGAATTCCTTGTCACAGGAAATCAGCAGTAGACGGAGTCTGAAAGCTTTTAAGTACAATCTACTTAGAAATATTTACGATACCAGAGTTCATTATCTTTACCGAATTCACCACAAACCGGCACTTACTGTTAGAATTTTTTTATGATTCAATGTTGAAACGCAGGAGGAGTATTGGGAAGCACGACCGCGTGCGAATACCCCAATTGTCGCCATTAGAATAGTTTAGCTGTGAATGGTCATAAGAGCAAAGGAACAGAAAGTTTTTATACTCAAGTTAGCAGGTAATTAGATGAACTTTTAAAACACATTACATTACATCTAGATGCATATGACTAGACAGTGGATGCGGGATGACGTATCGTTGAATGCAGGTGCACATTTACTATATATTACATTTTTTTTTTCATTCAGACCATTGGCTCAACAGGTTTTAAACGTAAACAGACGACGTCAACATGCTACTCTATCTCCGTACAGTCAGAAGGAAAAGAAAAATGACACTGTAGGACACACCTTGCAAGATTCAGTCCTCGTCATCATTGATGGAATTATCAGCGTTGCAGTAAACGACGATAATTCTCGTAAGTTGTCGAAGATGAATCGTCTTCGCCTATCGCTTAAACAGTTTTTGTATCGAGAGAATTTCTGAAGAAAACCTCTAAAATGGGAATCAGGGATATTTGCACTGAGCATCATGTTGTACATGTCTTTGCAAACCGTTTCGTTTAGACCCGCACAACTAGATGATGATGATGATGATGATGATGATGATGATGATGATGATGATGATGACGACGATGATCATGTAGACGATTCCTCAGATTTAATTTCAACGCATTTCCTGAGCGATGTACTCTTGCTATGTTTCTCTATAGCCTGAGTTGTTCTGGTTTTATTTCAATTTCACATACATTACAAACGGTATTGTCTTCGTTAATACATAAAATTTCACTCCCATACTTCATAATTGCATTTCGTATCTCTGAGCGAATTGAAGGTTTTGCCTTCGACATTATGAATGGATCACCACAAACACTATTCAACGCGTACTAAATACTTGAGCAGGGTAACATAACTGCACACATTGCGTTGCAATGTCACTATGAACGGACCGGGTTCCTTCGTTCTGTACGCTGCTGTACTCGCCAGGTACACAAAAGAAGGACGACGCGGCACGTGTCATACACTATGATACGAAACAACTTCACTTTTCCTTAAGTCATCCCGTATACACTGTCTGCATATGACTTACCTCAAACACAATGAAACCACAAAATTATTAAAAAAAAACTGCAAACACATCGACTGACACACTGGAAGCGCTTGAATCAATAGTACAGCGCTAATACTCGACTAGATTGACGTTACCGATGTTGCCGCTAGACTAACTTACCGAACACGGCATAGAGTGCTGCCATATTCTAACACCAATCAATACCCACTGCGTACGAAAACCCCTCTCTCCCCTACATAATATAATTCTTTTTAGTTTCCTAAAAATTAATTTTGCATATTCTTGTACTACTAGTAGTGTAAAAAAAATTCGATTCATGACATGTTGCTTTATAATTATAACGTGCCTTTTACATTTATAATGAAAAATCACAACGATATTTGGTAATATATACAGATTTTACCTCTGACTAACCTTATCTTAAAATACCATAATACATTGCTGGTAAAAAAAAAAGCGGACACAGTCATATTTTCGGTTTCAACCGTATTTTACATTTCGAATACGGAATTTTGATATTGCATATGGAAAACAAAAGAATAAACAAGGATGGACATTTTCTTTTGTTTTTAATTTTATTTATTAGATAGTTAAATTACATTAAATTAACATGGTTTCTGCCTTTGTTATTTTTTCTGGTGTCTTCTTCTCGTTCTTCCGACTTTTATTTTCAATATCATATATTTTCTCCTCCGCCTCTAATAACGTCTCCCAAGCGACGAGACATGGTGCGGATGACGACAGCAATCTCTTTTTGATCGATATTCCTGCATTCTGGTATGAGAGCTTCTCGGAGATCTTCCAGAGTTTCCAGAGGTACTTCTCTTCACCGAATTCGCCTACCAAGATAACCCACACATGCTCTATGGGGTTCAGGTATGCACTACGTGCTGGCCACTGTAGGGTGTTAATTTCGACGTCTTGTAAATAATCTGCCACAATTCTTGTAGTATATGCGCGAGCATTATCATGCATCAGCTGGAAGTTATCGCCTATAAATTAAGCATACGGAATGACATGTTCTTCTAGACATTCTGCGATGTATCTGGCCGCCGTCGATGATCACCAACTTGGTACGAGCGACGGTACTGATGCCTGTCCACACCATTATAGAGCCTCCATTGAAAGGTCTTCTCTGTGCAATGATACACTGTGCATACCGCTCTCCACGCTTCCGCCATACTTTCTCTCGTCCATCTGGGGAACGTTAGCTGAATCGCGACTCGTCTCTGAATAACACAGAACGTCAGTTTTCATTTGTCCAACGGATGTGTTGACGTGCAAAATGCAAGCGGCTATTCGATGTTCTGGGAACAGCACTGGCCCAGTGGATGGTCTTCTGGAGTAAAATCCATGAGTATTTAACCTTCTCTAACTGTTCTGATAGACACATTTACACCTCTCACTGTTAAGAAGCGTTGAGAGACTACTGATGCTAGTGTAAAGCGATCACGGACCACTGATAACACAATAGGCCTAAATCGGTCATCCCGTTCATTTGTGGCATGTGGTTGCCCTGAGCCAGCTCTTCTGGTGAACTCACCTGTCTCATATTGTTTGATAACATCATATGCAGTACTACGAATACAAAGTGTTAGCGATATAGCGTATGCTACGGCCATCTTCCCTTAAAGCAATAGATCTAATAACCTCTTCCGGCGAACATTGCTTATTTCTTTAGAGTATGATGACCTTTCAACAGATTTAGACTGTTCAACTACGAAACAATTGAGAAATGCTTCAGAAACCTTAATCTCTTATTAGGACATTACAACTTAAGCTTGTTTCATTCACTTCTGTTTATATTGTAACGTCATTGAATTTTGAGAGCGGTCTTTCTTTTGTTTTCTACATACTCATAGCTAACGATCCATAATGCAATGTCAGAATTCCATATTCGAAGCGTAAAATACGGTTGAAACCAAAAATATGTGGTGTCCTGTTTTTCTTTTACCAGCAGTGTATTAATTATGTTAGTTGATAATGAAATATTAAACAAGTTGTATTGCAAGAGTTGTTTTGGTCCACTTATTGCACTACACCTGCTGCGGTTGAGTCTTATCTTCTCCATTCTTGCGCAATATGCTCTCAGAGAAAAACTGTATAGACTGTAGGGATGTCAAAGCGCCTGCACTGCGTGCTCATATCACAAGCAATAATTACAAATCCAAAAGGTTCATTTTTAGGAAGATAAAGTACAACTATCGCTCTTAAGGAAATGTTATGCGGGTTCATGAGAGCATGCAGTGCAGGCGTTTTGACATCCCTGGTATAGTGTGTAGCGGAAAATCAAAATAAAAAGTAGCCCTTAAACACACAGTGTAGGGAAAACTGAAAAAAAACCAGACCTCAATAATGCTTGCCAGTAAATAATTCACAGTTCATAACAGTGGTCGCTGAAGAAATTGCCCCATGTATGTAGCACGTCCACCCAATAATTTTCCAAGGTCTCAGCTTGTTTTCGCAGCGGTTTGCCCCCGGCATTAGGAGGGGCGGATGGAAATAGAAGGCGAAGGAGAGAGAAACGTGGATGAAGACGAGTAGTGGTGGCAGATGTGGGGTTTCAGTCAGGCACTGCGACGAGATGCTGGGACAGGGAAAGGGCGTTCCATAGGAAGAAAATCAGGGTCGGGCTGTGTCGATCGATGCGCCGGGATGAAATGAAAAGTGAAAATGCTTACTAAGAGGCCATAGGAAAACGTGCCAGAATTTCAGCATTATGGACTTTTGTGTGTCCAGTCGCATCAGAATTGTTTATATGCTTCAAATACCATTTATTTTCTCTTTAACATAGTGTACAATATTATTATACGAGATTGAACCAAGGTTATTTCACAGTACCTGCATAGTAACGTTCTATAATATATTGCTGATTACATGATATGCACAGAAAATAAATATATTTTTCTTTCTAACTGCTGTATTTCAAATTAAAATGTATTTTTGTAATAGATGATGTGCATTTACTCTAAGAATGCCGTCTATATTTTCTTCTGTACGGTATAACATAAATCGAACTTGTTCACCGCTATGGAGTAACGGTTAGCATGTCTTATGGTGAAACGAGCATGTTCGAGTTCAAATTCTGGTTGGAACAAGTTACCTGGTTGAGGTTTTTCCGGGATTTTTCCTCAACCCACTAAGAGCGAATGCTGGGTAACTTTCGGGCTGGACCCTGGACTCATTTCGCTGGAATTACCACCTTCATTTCACTAAAACGTTAGATAACCATAGCAGTTGATAACATGTCGTAAAATAAACAAATTTAAAAAATCGAACTTAGTGATACTGCTATTGAAAGTTTTTAGTGATAGGCTTACTATATGTCAGCAAATGAAATGCCTGTTGGGATACTACTATTTGTTTCTAACCACATGTTTTCTTGACATACCGCATTATATTTCTCTTTCAAATCGGTACAGACATGTTCATCATGAATAAATTACAATGTAACTCATAACAAGAGAAATTATTTTTATGGACCTAGAGTATATCTTTCTCTTAAGGTGATTATGAATACACGAAGGCCTACGTACCTAACCTATCGAGTATGTACTTGTTCACAAATCATATTTACAGATAATCCTGCATAAATAATATAAAATACTCTATATAATTATTATAGTGTGCTCCTTGTATGGTGAGTGACATAATATGCATTAACGAGTTACTGAAAGAGTTAAGGTATTCTATAGTAGGAAGAAAATGGTTCGTCTTTTACAAAAGCAACGAAGGTAAATAAATGTTTTAATAGAAGTATTTTGTGTAAGTTTTTTTTTAATTTTTAATAGAAAATAGGCAAATTGACTCGCTCTATAAATTAGAATAAAACTAAAATCATGATTTTAGTGACATATTATTTACTACATACAACTGATTCCGTATGGGTTATTTTTTGTCTTCTGCAATAAAATTTTCTTCAATTTCTCTTCGTTCTGGGTGTGACAGAAACTATTATGCCTATACTATAAAACATTAAACATTATTGCAGTGAATTATGTTCAAAGTGTAACTACTGTATAATATTGATAATTATAGTTATACTCTTTTTGTGTTACGAGTATAAATGCATCGGCTGAACGGTATATATTGTGTTTAATGAAGTATATTATTTATAACAAATAACTAAACTTATGCGTAACTAAGTATATCACTAATAATTATTAACTTTTTAAATTTTATTTATGTAATGATACAAGATTTTTTTCTTATGTCCAAGTAAAAATGATGCCATGAAATTCTGTAGATAAATGCATTGCGTGGTCGCATCTTATGACTTTGTTTCAGTATCTGGTGCTTCAGTTGCCTCTATAATCTGACTGTACCGTCTGCAGGACGGTATATTTGTAAAAAAGAGCAAGTGGCGCGTCATCTCCCAGGGCCTCACTCGCCTTGAAAGAATAATATCTTTGACTGAGTTCTGGCTGCTATGTACATTTATTATCATGCAATACACCTCATTTCACGATATGTGTCAGAGGAAGAGCAATAAGTTTGTATACATCTGAAGTTTGATTAGTGGAATATGTATCTTATCGGCGATGTATGCAATGGAGGGGGAAAGGAACTGGACACCCTATTTCATTATCTCCTGGCCTAGTTGCCTCTTTAGTGGTACCATGTTGGTATCATTCTGGGGTTCAGACCTGTCTTCGGACAATTGATTAAACAACAACAGTAGTTATTGATGCAATAATAATAGTAATAAATCATAAAAATGTTATTGAAGAAAGGAAAAACAAGAGTTGACATTATTGCGAAAGAAAATATGTGCTTCAATAACAGTGCATCGATGCGAGTAACGGTTAGCGCGTCTGCCGTGAAACAAGCGGGCCCGTTCAAATCCTGGTTGGGACAAGTTACCTGTTTGGAGGTTTTCCCTCAACCAATTGAAGCAGAATTGATCGGTAACTTCCGGCGTTGGACCTCGGACTCATTTCGCCATAATTAATTCACATATCTTCATCAGCGGCGGCCACAGCGGAAACAACAGGGATCAGAAATATTATGTCATGTAATGGTAAGTCTTTAGTAGTGCTTGTAGAAGTATTTATAATAAATCAGTTGAATTCTGGAACCTAGTAGATTCGCATAATCCTGATGTCATAATAGGAACGGAATCATGGCTTTCCAGCGAAGTAACAGACTCAGAAGTATTTAGAAACGATTATGTAACATACAGACGCGACCGTGTATGAACAGGGGGAGGGATTTTTATATGTGTAAAAGAGTGCCTGCAGAGCGCTGAAAATTTTAAGAACTTGGAGTTCGAAATGTTGGGTGTAGACATAGCGGATGATTATTCACGAAACGTATTACACATCATCCGAAAGAAGGCTTGAACGTACTGTGTAAAATAAGAGATATGTTGGAATATAGACAAATCCGCGGACAATATGTTATCATTGCGGGAGACCTGAACTTGCCCCAGGTAAACTGGCAGGGTACAATAGAGGGAGGGATGGGTCAGGTCCAGTCATTAGTAAACTCACTCAACTGGAAACATAACTTAATACAAGTAACAGATAGGGCGACAAGGGGAGGTTCCTTACTAGACATGTTACTTTTAAGACCCTCAGAAATAGTCGCAGGTATTGAAGTGATTCCAGGTATTAGTGACCACGATGCGGTAATTCTTGAAATATTATGGAATGCTAAGTACAAGCAAAGCGGAAAATAATAATAATAATAATAATAATAATAATAATAATAATAATAAGTAAAAATGCGCTCGAAAGAGCATTGATAATACACATTATTGTTTTATCAAGTCGTTCAACGACCCCGTCCATCTTCTACACTGTTTGAAGTGATATCTGCCGCACTTTTGTTCACATAACTTGCATTCACACGAGTCACTCGGTTGGTGGAACTTCACTGTCTTGCACAATTTATGGTGGAAACCGTGCGTGGCCAAACCTATAATAGCATGTCTTTGTGGTTGGTTGCTGCTGGTCCAGTCCCTGTTCGTCATGGCGTCTGTTGCGAAGAATTCTTTTTCTATCTCTCTTTCCTTCTGTTTTCTCCTCTCTGCGACATCCTTGTAAGGTTCCGTTGCTGGCAGCATCATCCTGATTCGCAGGTCCTCCAGGAATGGTGTTTCTCTGGCCAACATGTAGACCATTCTGCTCGGTGTATATTTGCTTGCACCTAGTGCCCTCTTCATGAATCTAGTTTTTACTTTCTCCAGCCTCTCCATGTCGCTCGCCGTAAGCTTCTCCCATACTAGTTCCAGCCCGTAGCTAGCGATTGGGGTGATCACTGTCTCGAATAGTTGCATGGCTGTCTCTAGCTTTAGTCTTGTAATGTCCTTGATATTACAGATTGCTCTTATAGCTGCTGATGCTCTCTCCTGTATGTGTGCGCTGAAAGACTTTGCGGTTGGCTGCAGTGTAATGCCTAAGTATTTGAATTTATTTACTAGTCGCATCGGTTCGTCGCCTAGCTTGAGGGTGTCACTTGCCGCTACTCTTCCACCTCTCCTGAAGACCATTTGTACTGTCTTGTTTTTATTTATCACGAACTCATTTTCGGATGCCCATCTTTGTACTGCGTCTATGCCGTGCTGGATTGCCTCTTTGTTTGCGGAGCCGATGGCCATGTCGTCCGCGTACATTATCAGCGTGCTTCCTTCCATTGCCTTCCCAATGTCTGCTGTCATTATATTAAATAGCAGCGGGCTAATTGGGTCTCCTTGCATTACCCCGTTGGTCTGTATAACCTCGTCTGATGCTGCCACTTCATCGCTTATCTCGAGCCAATTTCGCCTCATTATGTCTTCCACTATTCCAGCAATGGGGTGATCGTTCCCAATCATGTCCTTTAGCTTCCTGCGTAGTATATTCCTATTTATGTAGTCGAAAGCTTTTTCATAATCTATGAAAACTACATAGTACTTTCCTTTCGGCTTACTAAGTGCTTCTTCGATCTCGTATAATAGTGCTGACGCTGCTTGTAGGGTGGACATACCCTTCCTGAATCCGAACTGACTGGCTGGTATGCTTATTTGGGTGATGTCCGTCAGTCTGTTTGTCAATATTTTCATAAATATTTTGAATAAGGTGTTTTCCAGTACCACCCCTCTGTAGGAGTTCATATCTTCCGTGCTTCCTTTGCCTTTGTACAGAATTTTCAGGGTTGCCCTTCTCCATTGCTCTCGTACGGATCCCATCTCCAGACATTTATTAAACAACTCTTTCCATACTGTTTTAAATATGTCTGCTGATGCCTTTAGATGTTCGTAAGCTATTTGATCCCGGCCTGTGGCTTTTCTATTTTTGGCTTCTCCGATCCCTTCGGTGACTTCGTCCTCCGTGATTTCCAAAAATATCTTGCAATATAACAAAGCGGACAGAGAAGGCTTCCAAAATTATCTTAGGCTGGTATTCATAGTCGACACTTTATATCACCACTTTGCAAAGTGACACTTTTGACGAAAGTGGCTCTTTCATATTAGTGGTATTCATAGACGATTGAAGAAGTGCACTTCACAAAGTGTCACTTTACGCCAGCAAAGTGTAGAGTTACAATTTGGTTGGTAATAGAAGTCCCACAATGCCTTTCAAAACAAGTGACCAAACAATAACAAATTAATGACCTATAACCTACAAATTACAATGCTTGTGATTTGAATTGGGAGCCTATTGATTGCGCGAGGAAGAAAAAATATATTTAAAGGTGTTTTATTTCAGTTTCTAGTTTTTGTTGCCGATAGTTTAGATTATTTCAGTCAGTTCAGATAAATAACATTTTATTAAATAGTGATACTGCTGGTGAAATTAGGTTAGGTTTTGTACAGTACATAACTGATCCATTAATTTATATAGTTAGATTAGGCTCTGTACATATCTTTTTCATTGATTTATGTCGCTAAGTTAGATTTTGTATGTATCCGTTCCACTGATTTATACAGTTCGGTTAGATTTTGTAGCCTACATATCTTCTATTAGTTTATATAGTTAGGTTAAGTTTAGTATATATATATATATATATATATATATATATATATATATATAACCATTAAATTTATATCGTTAGGTTAGGTTTTATACGTATCTGCTTCATTGATATATCGTGTTATTTCCGTTATTTTCATTTTTGTCTTTTTCGTGAATAGTGAATAGAAGTAAAAAAAGAATGAGATAAACACATTACTACTGCTACTACTACCAGTACTAGTACTACTACCAGTACCAGTACCACTACCACCACCACCACTACCACTACCACTACTATTTTCTCTCTCTCGTTTCCATTATTGTCAGCTCTTCAGGAATATTTTGAATGCCAAATGTTTTTATAATGCAAAACAAAATAGGCCTAATAGTATAAGATCTCTTTTCATGGTGAGGTTATGACTGCACATGAACTAGAGACAGTAGATGTATTGCTTACCGGCGTGAAAATATATATTACCGGGGTATCAAAACAGTAATGATTATATCAACATCAAGATAAATCTTATCTCAAAATACAGGTAGTCAACAAAAATCAAAATCATTTTAAACCCAATATAATTATGGAATCTGCTTAGAAGGCAGGCACGTGAGGTCTCTCAATGCTAATTTAAAATAATTATGCCTACATTAGATTGAAGTTAGTAGTTTAATATTATTTAAGTTAAAAAATTTGTTTCAGTAATAAAAAATAGGTTATATAGGCATATCTACCTACATATCACTTCATCGAATTGAGGTTATAGCCTAAATATACGAATGTTACTACAGAAATGCCTGAACTATAATACACTCAGGGACAAAAAAAAACCGGACACTTTAATATTTGTTGGTATTTTGCAAAACATTATCTTCTCATACAATATTATGGTAGCCATCTGTTGTTATGGATACGTGTATACATTGTTGATTGTTTTTTGTTTTATAAACAAGCCATTACAATCAAATATTCCAATTTTGCTTTCGGAGTCTCAGCTATAACAATTTTGTCTCAACCATTTTGTGCTTCATTATCGTTATCATTCGTTATTTCTTTATTATTACATTTTCTGAGTTTAAGTGGGGTTGTAACATTTGTCTTAAAACAAGATGTGACCTGAAGATGTGGCTCGAACTGTAGCCCTTTACGATGATGGACGCAGTGTACGTTACATTGCAAATGTTATGAATATGGCTGGAAGCACAACCCATGATGCCATAAAACGGTATAGAGAGACCCTAGAATATACCAGAAGACCAGGTTCGGGTCGTCCAAGGGCTACAAATCCAAATGAAGACAGGTATATGGTGTTGAGAGTTCTTAGGGAGCGCAACCTGCCAGCTACTAGTATAGCCCAGCAATTTGTTAACATGCATGGACGCCCAATTTCGGCCAAAACAGTTAGAAGGAGGTTGAAAGCAAGTGGACTGATATCAAGTAGACCTGCAACAGGTCCCAGACTTCTCAGGATGCATCGAGTTGAACGACTGCGTTTTGCAAATGATCACAGGGATTGGAGAAATGGACAGTGGAGCTGTGTTCTGTTCACCGATGAGTCCCGTTTCAATCTGTGCTCACCTGATGGACGTGAAAGAGTTTGGAGAAGGAGGGGAGAACGATTTTCACAGTGTTGCATTTCCGAAAATGTGCCGTATGGAGGTGGTAGAGTGATGGTTTGGGCAGGAGTGTGTACGGATGCTCGTACAGAGTTGGTTTTTGTTGAAAATGGAAGACTAACAGCTGATAGGTATATAAATGAATGTTTGGCTGATCATGTTGTGCCATTTGGCCAATTTGTAGGCGACAATTTTGTTTTAATGCATGATAATGCACGGCCGCATATTGCCCATGCGGTTGGAGATTATTTCCAAGAAGTGGGAATCCATGTTCTTCCATGGCCAGCAAGGAGTCCAGACATAAACCCAATTGAACAAGCGTGGGACATGCTGGGACGGCGTGTTAAGAATAGACGACCGAGACCAGAATCGTTACAAGAGTTGAGGCGAGCACTTGGCGAAGAATGGGAACTTATTCCTCAAGAAGACATTGCTAACCAAATTGAGAGCATGCCAAGACGTATGGATGCAGTTATTCAAGCCAGAGGGGGTAATACCCGTTACTAAAGAGTTTTTAATGTTTAAGGCACCATAAAATGAAAAAACAGTTAGACCAAACGATGCCATAGTTATACGCCCTTTGTAATTTTTTGTAGATTTTCTCATCAGAGATTTTTTTTTTTTCAAATGTTGTCGTATAAGGTGCTAAATGAAACATTATTTTGTTTAAATGGGTTTTGTTTCATTTTGAAATAATTGGCAACAAAATACAAGCAAATATAGAAGTGTCCGGTTTTTTTGTCCCTGAGTGTATTATAGGCTATATATTAATGTATGGTACATATCTGTAGCATAGAATTTTAATGCAGTCAATAACTGTATTATTGGAGGCACTGGCAAACGTCTATTATTCGTTTTTGTCAACCAGTCACCGAAAATATAAGCAGTCTCAATAAGTTTCTTTATTAAATCGGAACCGTTTTTTTAATTCTATATCATTATAAAATTCCACGGGATTGTCTTTAGGCCTATCTCTAATTTGTACATTGTCCACTAATTGTGCCAGCTCTTCCGCACGTTCTAATAATTCGACAACTTCCAAGACGTCCACCATTTTCATACAAAGTGCCACTTTCAGCTCGAAAGTGTGGTCGGAACTACACTTTCCAAAGTGTTCCCTTTGCACCAAAGTGTCGACTGTGCAACGAAAAAGTGATACTTTGCGTCTTCCAAAGGACACTTTAATCGAAAGTGTCCACTATGAATACCAGCCTTAGAGAAAAGTACTCATCATGAGTAGTAAAGGGCAGTAGTGTAGAAGTATGCTGGGCGGAGTTCAAGCAGATTATGTTAACAGGAATACAGAAATTTATCCCGGTTAAACGCTTATCAAACAATCCCGATCCGGAATGTTATAATAAATACATACAGAAACTGAAAAGAAAACTAAGGAAATCCTACAGACAGCGCAAGGAAAGCTTTGCAAAACAAACAAAATTCACACAACTATCGAAAGAACTGCTTAATGCGAAGAAGATAGCGCAGGAAAATTACCTAAATAAACTTTTCAAAGGTGAACAAAACGGGTGAGGGGGAATTTTATAAATATGTGAAGAGACGACGCAAGGAAAACTATTCGAGCCTCCCCCTAAAAAATGACCGCAATCAATTTATCGTACAGGACAGCGAAAAAGCAGAAAAATTAAATTCCTATTATGCCACTGTTTTTGGGATGAGGACAATAATACCACACTTAGCTTCTGTGGAAAATACGGGTCAGTTTTCTATCAAGCCTAGGGACATAAGGAGAAGGATCTCTAAATTGTAAGCTCATAAATCAACAGGACCTGATGGTATCGCCGGAGACGTGCTAAAATTGGGAGGGGAAGCCATGATTCCCTATCTAGTGCGTATATTTGAAATATCAATTAACAATGGTACTGTCCCGCGAGATTGGAAAGATGCAATAGTGGTGCCAATTTATAAGTCAGGGTCTCGCTCAGATACAAAAAATTACAGACCTGTCAGCCTCACCTCTGTGGTTTGCAAACAGATGGAGCACTTGATTTCAGCTTATCTAAGGCAGCAATGGGATGACTCAAATTGGTTACATAACTGTCAGCATGGATTTCGGGAGGGCTATTCATGTGAGAGTCAATTAGTAACTGTATGTCAGGATTTAGAAGACGGAATAGATTCCAGTAGCCAAGTAGATGCAGTGATTATTGACTTTCCACGCGCATTCGATGTAGTCCCACACGATATATTGTTGGTTAAACTACAATCAACGGGGATTGAATCAAGAGTACTCCAGTGGATGATGGAATTTTTAACTTGTCGCACTCAGAGAGTACGGGTGGGGGAGGAATTATCGAACCCAATTGAAATTACTTCCGGAGTCCCACAGGGGAGTGTCTTGGGGCCTCTTCTATTCCTGGCTTTTGTAAATGATCTGCCAGTTAATATCTTGTCTAGGGTTCGCTTATTCGCGGATGATTGTATGGTATACAGGGAAATAAAAAGTTATGAAGATACTACTCTTCTTCAGAATGACCTCAATAGAATAAACGATTGGACTATAGCCAACAAAATGAAAATAACTTCTCTAAAGAGCAAAGCCATCAGCTTTACAAGGAAAAGAAATAAAATAATCGCACCGTATACGTTAGAGCTTGAAACCATTCCGGAAGTTAACAAATGTAAATACCTCGGAATAACATTTAGCAGCGATCTCGGCTGGGGGGAACACGTTACAGACACAGCGGGAAAAGCATGGAGAGAGTTACATTTTGTGATGAGGGTACTAAGAAAAGGTTCTGATAAATCCAAAGAGATTGCATATAAATCACTAGTACGTCCAGTAATGGAATATGGTGCTGCATGTTGGGATCCTTACAGACTAGAACATATTAAGACACTGGAAAAAAGATTCAAAAACGGGCTCTCAAGTAATGTCGGAAAAATTCACCATTAAAATGGGACACACTCACGGACAGGAGAACGCGAATTCGATTATGCGCACTGTTCAAAACATACAGAGGTGAGCCTGCCTGGAGAGAAATAAAAAATAGGTTGCAGCCTCCAAATTACTCTTCAAGGAACGACCACTCTCATAAATTGAGGGAAAGAAGACAGAGGACGGACACTGGAAAGTTTTCTTTTCTTAATCGTACTATCAGGGACTGGAATGCTTTACCTGCAGACTTACTAAAGGCTTTACCAACAACCAAAAATGTATTTAAAAATAGGCTTAAGGACTTTAATAATAGACGATAATTATACACAGTATTTAAAGGGTGTAATTGATATTTTGTTATTAAAGTGTTCTATCAGTGAAGAATTATGTTGTGTCAGTGAGGTGTGTTGTGTAAGTGAAACGTGTTCCTGTCAATGAAGCTTTATAGTTTATAGTGGCAGTGCAAAGTATTTGAACAGTGAAATGTTTCTGAAGTGTTAGTGAAATCAGGATAGAACCAGTGAAATGTGTCGTAGTTCCAGTGCAGTGAGTAAGTTGAAATCGAAATGAGTGTAGTGTTGAAAGGTACTTGTGCAGATATGAACATATCATACTCGTGGGTTTTAGTTCGAACATAGGTTTAAGGTACAAATTAGATTTACGTTAAATGTTATTTTAACTGATCGTGCTTCATTTAATTTAGGATGTTCCCTGTTATTATTATCAGGGGCGGATTAAGGGGATATATCCCCCTCCCGAAATTTTGAGAAAAATACGAAACAAGAAACAAAAATAATAATAATTTTAATTTGTGAATGTACATAGGAATTAGAGAGTTTTCCACGTAAATTTTCTTTGCTAAAACATGAAGAGTATTTTAGGCTTTTAATTTTCCTTCTCTTCTTAGACTATTTCATTAGTCAGCTCAAGGACAGGTTTTTAAATCATAAGGGAATCCTAAATCCATACAAACTTTGCTGCCTAAGAACATAGTGCGAACATCAGATGAAGATTTAGAAACTGCTATTGAGGCTATAGTAAATCAGTGGCCCAATGATGTTGATGCGTCACCAGAGTCTTTCTTCAATAAATTGAAGATGTGGAGAAGAAATTTCCTTGGTCAGAAAAATCTTCACCTAATACCTACTGATTTTATATCATCTTTGAACAAATGGAATGAAATTATTTTTCCCTGCACTCGCAAGGCGCTGAAACGTTTCTGCACGTTGCCTGTAACTACAGCAACACCAGAACGGTCGTTCTCAACATTGCGGTATTTGAAGACTTACTTGAGGAGCAGACAGATTAAATGGACTGGCCTTGATGTATATACATAAAAATGTAGAAGTAAACGCTTATGAAGTACTGGATGAAATGTCTAAGAAGCCTCGTCGCCTTCTTCTGTAAATGTCATTCTGTCATTGTTTTTGCATTGCAGTCATTGTAAATGTTAAAATAAAAAAATTATGGTTTATTTAACAACGCTCGCAATTGCAGAGGTTAAATCAGCATCGCTGGTGTGCCGGAATTTTTTCCCTCAGGACTTCTTTTACATGCCAGTAAATCGACTGATATGAGGCCTGTCGCATTTAAACACACTTAAATGCCATCGAGCTGGGTTCGGGTAGAACCCGCAACTTCGAGCACAGAAGGCTATACCGACCACGCCCTCAGGGCAACTTGTAAATTTTGTGACTCAGAAACAAACTGTGAGTATATAAACTTATTTCTCATTACTCCATTTTTACTATCTCCTCAAATCCCTCCCCGAAAAAGAATCCTGCGTCCGTCCCCGATTATTATTATTATTATTATTATTAGTATTATTATTAATTATTAGTATTATTATTAATTGTATTTTTTATTAATTGTGATTATTGTCTTTATTGAGTGTAATTAGTTACCACTGCCACCGGGTATATACCCATTGCAGTATGAATAAATACATGCAGACATACATCTATGCAATAGACCAGGTCAAGTTCACAGTGCAGCGTGCTGTACTTGTAAAAGAGCGCGGCCTTTCGGCTACCCAATCATTCATAGAATAGGAATGGAAGCACAATAAGCCTCAGGCTGCAGTGCAAGCCTTCTGGTTCCTCCTTCGTAGAAGGTAGAAAAACTTCAATAATTATCAACAAGTATAATAAAATAAATGTCAGCATTTTTCCATAAGTTGTCAGTAGGATACGTACCCCATGAGACAACCTCGCGCATTCCCTGGGGGTACGCGTACCACAGATTGAATACCACTGATCTAACCCAGCAGAGAAGAATATATTCGGAAAACATTGGGTTAAACTTTCTTGGACTACAGCAAGAATAATGAAATCATATGATAGATGTTGCACGTTATTCTAAGTTTAGAGAAAAATAATAATATAAGATGAACATACTAACTGCAACGTATTTCATGCGTGATTGAATAATAGCTACCACTAAACAGTTTAAAATGAAAGTTAAAGGGAACGGAAGCGTTAAACCTTTGACGGGACTGGCAAATTAAATTCGTCTGGATATCGCCACAACGCATGCAGATCTAAATTCATGGATGATGATGATTATTATTATTATTATTATTATTATTATTATTATTATTATTATTATTATATCCAGTAGTGGGCTAAGGGGAAAATATTTTTGACTGGCATGGAAGCAGCATACATATTTGTATACATATGTACCTATATATAATGAATACTCCTACATTATTTATTGGTATTTCACTGGTGGGAGAAAATGTATCGGTCATGTTTCAACAGGTGTGAGGGATACTGTACACAGATGAGCGCCCATGGGAATTGTACGAGCGCTTGATTTGATGTATGTGGAGTCAGCGTTGTGGTCACATAGCAGTTGGACATGGCTTTTGTGTAGTACGTAACGAAATTAAATTCGCAATATCCACTGTGACGTCGTTACACATTTTTGCACGTTACGCACAGAAAAAAAAAGAGAAACAATAAAGGTACTATAACAATTGAAGTTACTTTCACATACACACGGATTAATGCATCGATCCTCACTTTTATGATCAACAAATGTGAATTCTCTACACAATGCTGTACATTTTCCCCAGAAAAAAAAAGAGACGGAAATAGAGCCTTTCACTCATTCTCTCTCTCTTTCTAACCGTCAGTCTTCTTCCCTCTTTCTCTCGTCTGGCACTGGTATGCATTTATTCACAACTGATGTTATATTACATGAACATTATGTTAGTTTCTAATGCCTCCGGATAAATACCATTCCAGCCTGGATGTGTAGAATTCCATGTCTGAAACTGCAACGTCTCCATACCGGATTTCATTACCCATTGCCACAAAAAAATGTGAGAGGGCAACTGGAGCAGAAGTAACGTTTGACACAGGCCGAACACAGCCGTGGCTCAGTCAGTTATATGCCGCGTCCCACCAGTGAGTGGGAATCCATTTCAGGAAGACTGTATGGGATTTGTACTTTTTGAAGGCGCGACCTACTTTTGGGAGAGAACTTTGTTTGCGACCTCCACTACCTTATAGATACTTAACCCCATTCGAAAAATACAAATCTCTGTGAAATCAAAAACGATAATTTCACTCAAAACGAAAATATGCGAACCTATTTCTAATTCTTATTGACTTTTCAAGTGGCTTTCCTAGCTGATCTATTTTTCGAATATTTAAATACTTTGAGTAATAGTTTGCAAGACCAAGATGTTAACATAACAGTCGGAGATAATATCGATATATTTATAAGGAAACTTGATTTCTGGTCGACATCGATAAAATCGACAAAAAAAAAAGAGTTGATTCCTTCCATTCATGGAAATTTATGTACATACCGTTTGATACGACAAATATTGCGTTTGTTTTTGCGGACAAACAATTACGGCAATAACAGCTGGATACTCAATCCGTTTTTAGACAGTTGTATTCAACTGGCTGAATTTCCAAAAAAATATTAAGGAAAGACTTACTGAAAAATGTACAGTACCTACTGATGGAATGTTGAAACAACACTTTTTTCCCCACAGAGCGCAGGTAAATTTTTGGATAAAAAGAATGCAAGAATATCTCGAACTTGGGAAAGCTGTTACATTTTCATAATATTTTCATCCTCGTGTCGGCTTCGTTTAAGTGTGCTTAAATGCGACAGGCTCATGTCAGTAGATTTATTGGCATGTAAAGAATTCCTGCGGGACAAAATTCCGGGACATAGGCCACGCTGATATAACCTCTGCAGTTGCAAGCGTCGTTAAATAAACCATAATTTAGAATTCATCCTCGTATTTATGCAACATAGTTTCTCGTCTATGATTTCCAACAAAACAAAAACGAGAAACCTCCTAGAAATCGAGGTAAATAATACTAGAGGAGAGAGGGCTGATGTAACTTCTGCTAGAAAACTGCAACCGTAGTCAGCTGTGGTGGCTATGGGAGCCATATTGATAAACATGTAAAAATACTTTACATTCTTCCATACGAATGCTTTCATTCAGCGAAAAAAACAATGCGATAAGGAAGAGCGGACGATAGGAAAGGTCACGAGATAGCTTGAATGATATTCAAGGGTACATTCGGAAGAGAAACGACATCGAGGGAATCACTCTTGCGTTGTGATAGTTACATTACTGTTCTATTCAGTCCACTGCATGTGAATACGTGTGTTGCTCCAAGTGTGTTTATTTTATTATAATATGTAGTGATGAAGCGTTCCCCTCGCAGGTTAGCATTCATAAACATATGTTGTGCGTTTAATTCGCTTCGGATTTTTCTCTTGCTACGCTCTTTATTTCCACAGGCGATGGAAGTCCTCATCTGTTCATCTTCTTGGAAGAGGCAGTACTTCTATCGCCCCGCACCTCTCGCTTCCTCGGCGTGCCAACATACACACGTCAAAACAATCAGTAACGTCACAATTGCTTTTCGGTAAACGTTCCTTGCGCGAGATATACTTCTCAAGATGGGAAATAACTGCATAAATATTGGAGAATGGGACGATGTTCATTACTATCCTAATACACATTATTACTTCAGATCCGTATGTTACGATATAACTTCAAGAATCACTCTGTATATACACCACGCAAGCACGCAGGCATGCACGCACACACGCACACACACGTACAAGCAGAAACGGTTAGTAATAATCATAGACAGTCCATGTTTATGCGCAGTTTCAGCTCTTGTAACCTGACTTTCAAGTGAGGTCGAAGCAGTTATTTGCAGCAGATTTGGGTTATCAGGTCCAAATTAGAGCAAGAGAAATATTAATGCCTCTTTCTTGTGTCTGTGGCGTGACCCACACAACACCTTGCGTGTCACTGTGTTTGCATGCCAACGCGTCACAACGGAAGTCTATTTTCTCGATTTTCTGAATGTGTCTGTACCCGCTTTCAGGTAACTGCGTGGCCAGCAGTTGCGAACCTTGCTGAGCAGGATTTCCAAAATTAGTGCAATTTTAATAAAACTGTGCAACTGTCAAGTTTCCAACGTTTCAGGCTACTTTGTGGCTACTCTTCAGGAGTACAGGTGAAGTAGGCCTACAGCAGGACTACGTCAGATCATTCGAAATGGGCAGCCACACTGATGCCGCGTGGCAGCCCTGGGTTCATAGGAGCCGTGTGCGAAGCCAGCGAGCCCCGGACAGAAACAGTGAGTGCGAAAGAGACAGAATACCGATCGCTGAGAGAGAAGAGCGCGTGTAGGCCAGTGAGGTGTATGGACGGCACATTTTGTGACACATAAACCCGAGTCACACGGGGATAGTTTACAGGAGTCAAGTGCTTGAAGCCTCTAAACTTGATTCTATATTTGTGATCACACGGAGACACTAAACTTGAAACCATGCTTGAAAAAAAAAAAGCGCGCTGATTGTTGTATTCTTTTGGTGTTTGAATTCTTTTGGTGTTTGAATTCTTTTATTCTGTTATAGTTAATAAAAATCAATAGTGAACTGGCATTTTTAGTTTGGTGAAACTGAAGGTGCCACCAGCACATATTCAAGCATGTGTGCAGCTAATTGGCGCTTTGTTATTGTATGAATTACAAAATATTCTTGAAAAAAAGGAAAAGAGAACATGGGTTAAGAAATTGATTCGTACAAGAATTATGCACGGTGCATCTAATACCTCGCTGAAAGAATTAGCTGAAGAAGATCCTGCAGAATACAGGAAACATCTCAGAATGAGTCCTGTGTAAGGGTTTTTAACTTTTTTCGAACCACTTCTACGTCTATGTTTTCGAAACCTTGTTCCATGAATTCACTGGCTAGTTTCTGGAATAATAATTCCCGCTTGTTTTTATTGAGGTATTCTTTGTCATGTATATTCCATACAAATTCATACTTCTCATACACTTCCTAAAACTTTATGATATCGTTGGAATTCCACTTAGGGGCGCTCATTATTAATAATTATTAATTTACTTCGACAATAAGCCTAAAACTACAAACTTTCTACTTGCCAAGTTGCTACAAGTTCGCATTCACACGCGGAAAGTGGTGGAGTCAAGTTGGTCACGTGACGGGAAAGTGGACACAAAAGTTGACGAGTCGTCAACTCAAATTCTGCTTGACCGCCAAGTCACAACTTGACTGTCTCGACCATATCACACGGGGAAAGTTAAAGGAAAGTCGACTTGTTCCAAGCACTTGACTCCTGTAAACTATCCCCGTGTGAATTAGCCTATAGAAAGAATAAAGAATTACAACAATCAGACTTCACAAAATAATACAACAAAACAACATTATTCTTTTTATAGTGAGGAAGACACCTGACATTTCTTTGATTTCACCAACTTAGCTATGTCAGGGAAAATTATTTAAGCAGAATGAATGCGTAACACTGCTTCCTATGCAACATCGGACAAATATGATCTAGTTTTACTAATTCAGGTTCATGACTAAGAATATCTGTTCGCAAAGATATGTAGAGCCAAACATAACAATTAGCTTGCATGTCAATGCGTGGATACGCGCGAATTCTTTTTGTTCCAATTTCTTATGAAACGCAACCAGACCGCCTGGAATATTGTAATATTTATCTTTCAAAACTGTGTGATATTGAAGCCTTATCAATTCTCTTTGAAATTTGATTGGAGACTGCTCAACATTTACAGAAAATGTAGTCATAAAAATGTTTACCAACTTCCTGCACGCGGCGAGAGATTGTTTATATGAACATATGCCCTATTCTTAACAGTATCTGACACACAACTATTTGAAAATCGCGGGCTCCCTAGCTCTCGAACGTTGTGTTGGAATGGTCTGGTCTATGTGACATACACTGCAATTCTAGCTTAAAGTACAGCCGACTAGAGATGATTTATAACCTCTTCAGCAAGTGATTGTAAAGTACGTATGTGCAACTGAACTAATCTATGGTCCTGTTTTGTCAAATTTAATTTCTTGGTTCTTTCATGATTTCCATGTTCTTTTATGTCTGTACGAAGTGATTTCGCACAATTGCCTACGGTATACGATATTTATTACTTGTTAATTATTGTTCGATTATATTTTAATTTATATACAGAGGTCTTAGATTTTCTAAGTCAAGTCATAGGAAATCACGGGCGTCAGTCTCGTGTCCTTCATCAGCACTCACATGCGGACGCAACCAAAACGACATTAAGTTGTAGTAGGATCAACGAAACGTATCCTGGGCGTTGGCTCGGTCGCGGTGAAGTCTTGGCCACCGAGGCCACCCGACCTTACTCTATTGGGTTACTGTGTGTGGAGTTGGCTTAAAAGTGAATTCTACAAGTGCAAAGTGGAAACAAGGGTGGAACTTCTCGCTCGCATTTTACATGCTTGTGCTCAAGTAAAGAAATGTCCAAATCTGCTGAGATCGGGATCAGAGCAGCTGTCCACAAGAGCTGCAAAATGCATTGCAGTTGATGGTGGACTTTTTGAACATGTTCTGTAAAGAAAATTATACGATTAAACAGAATATAAGGAACAATGTTTCAATTTACTATCACCTGCACTTATTCCGTTCCTCATTGTTTCCATTAGTTTTCTCCGAAACCGTTAAGAACAGGACATATGTTCATAAAAACTATTTTGTTCAGAATCATCAATATTATCATCCCTCAAACCATGTACCTCTCCCCCTGATTCACTCTGTATGTATCTATACGCTGTCAGGAACAAAAACTACCAATAAGAAAGTTTAATAACTCACTGAATAATACAAGTATGAAAATGACATTTACAGCAAATGAAAGAGGAAGTTTTATGTTTGCATTACTGGAGACGCATTGTTGTTTATTGTCTGTGTACACAACTGACAGTGAAAATGGCGTTCACAGCGTCACAAAAAGTTAAATGCTGTTATTGGCTTGCTGAATTCAAGTTTCCGGTGACAATGCAGAGGAAATTTAGACAAAAGTGGCCTCAGGAGCAATCGCCAAAGAGACACACAATTTGGCATAAAAACCTTCTTAAAACAGCTCTGCATGGGAAGAAAGTATCAAAGCAGCAAATCAACGCAATTTAGGAGGCTTTCCAGAGCAGCCCAACTACGTCTGTTCGTTGTGCGAGCAGGGCACTAGGGATTTCAAAGTCAACTGTCCGATTTAATGCGTAAGAGGTTACGTCTTCATGCACACAAGATTCAATTGGTGCAAAAATTGAAACCAAACGACATGCCTTCACAAAACACATGGGCAGAAGTTCAATATATCGCCTGGACAACTGTCGTTCTACAAGAGGTGCACACATAGAAGTTTTATTGATAGCCATCCCAAACTTTGAAAGTTACTCTGCAAACATCATTATCATCCATCAATTATTCGGTTAGTTATTTAACGTTTTACTGGTAGTTTTTGTCTCAATCACACGGTATATACAAACACTCACATATATGACTATACAGGGTGTTTAAAATACGGGGCATAATTTCAGGTATGTATTTCCCACATGTAGACAATGAAAATAGTTCATTACAACATGTGTCCGGAAATGCTTTATTTCCGAGTTATGGCCTTCACAAAATTGAAATTCACCGGAACGTTTTTCTTTCCGCAGGTCGTTGCCATCAAAGGAGACAAAAAGAGGGCACTCTGTCAGTTCATTCCGAGGCGAAGGTTACATTCAGTGTTGTGTAGGCGTTAGACTGTGCGACATGTATTCAAATCAAGAGCTGGAAGAGATACACTTCATGTACGGTAAGGCGGACGGCAATGCTGCGCTGACTCGTCGTTTGTACCAGGAGAGGTACCCACAGCGACAATGTCCAGATCGGAAGACATTTGTGTCTGTGCGAGTATGGAAAATTTAACTCTCCTGGTTTGGGAAGGGGACGACCAAGATCTACAACTCCAGAAGTACAGGAGGAGATTCTGGAGGCTGTGAACATGACTCCTATCAGCACACGAAGGGTAGCGTTGCAAGTCAATGTTCCTCATACGACTGTCAGGAGACTGTTGAAAGAGTATCAATTGTATCCTTATCATTTGCAACGTGTACAGGCCCTGTCACCAGCAGATTAACCTGCACGAGTTAGGTTCTGTCAGTGGTTCTTGCAGCAGTGTGGTGTAAATCCGAACTTATTATTTACAGATGAAGCACAGTTGACACGAGATGGCATAACAAATTTCCACAATCAGCATGTATGGGCGTATGAAAACCCACGTGCAACTGTTCCATCTCATCACCAGGTGCGGTTCTCCCTCAACATGTGGGCCGGTATCATTGGTGATCGATTAGTTGGACCCCATGTACTTGTAAACAGACTTACGGGGCAGGCGTACACAAACTTCCTGGAAAACACCATACCTCATGTTTTAGAAGACACTCCACTGATCAATCGTCAGCACATTCACTTCTTGCATGATGGCGCTCCTGCACACTTCAGTCGTACGGCTCGCCGGTACTTGGATCGAAAGTTTCCTGATCGATGGATAGGTAGAGGTGGCCCAGTTGCTTGGCCTCCACGCTCACCTGATCTGAACCCTCTCGATTTCTACTTGTGGGGCCATTTAAAATCATTAGTTTATTCATCTCCGGTGCCTGATTTGGAATCCCTTCGGAATCGAATTGTGGCATGTTCTGAGGACATACGCAACACTCCTGGAGTTTGGGATCGTGTTTGCAGGTCAATGAGACATCGATGTGAGGTCTGTATTCAAGCAGTAGGTGGACATTTTGAACATCTTCTGTAATGACAACGACCTGCGGAAAGAAAAACGTTCCGGTGAATTTCAATGTTGTGAAGGCCATAACTCGGAAATAAAGCATTTCCGGACACATGTTGTAATGAACTATTTTGATTGTCTACATGTGGGAAATACATACCTGAAATTATGCCCCGTATTTTTAAACACCTGTATACACACATATAGAGTGTATAAAAATTTGGTCGAAACTTCAGTCATAACATGTATAGAAGAAATAATGGTTATATCTACATGGGTCCGGAAATGCTTGGTTTCTGAACAGGGCTTGCAAATATGACCATAGTTTCACTCCAGTATGCTTGTTTGCTGGAATTATTACGATGCTTCTTTTTTACATTTCCTTACATGAACTGTTCAAAATGTCCACCTTCTGCCTGAATACAGGCCAGAACTCGTAGTCTTATCGAGATTCGAACATGCTCCCAAATTTCTGGCATACTTCTTATTGTTTGACAGTCCTGCACAATCCGTTGACGGAGAGTTCCATCATTATCCATAGAAGTCGAAAACACCAAGGACTTTAAGTGCTCCCACAGAAATAAGTCCAATGGTTTGTGATCTGGTGAGCGGAGAGGCCAAGCATCTTCGAATCTCGATGAGATGACGGGCTGGTGCCTTTTTCAGGCAGGAGGTGGACATCTAGAATAGTTCATCTAAGAAAATGTAAACAGAAAGCATCAGAATGATTCTAGCGAACAATAATAAATTGCACTGGAGTGCGCTATGATCATACTTGCAAGCCTTACAGAAACCAAGCATTTCCGGACCCATGTTGATATAACTATTTTTCCTTTATATATGAGGAATACATATCTAAAGTTCTGCCCACTTTTTCGATACACCCTGAATACACAGTATACAAATTATCTTATAATCGTTGTGATATTCCCGTAATTAGTGTATTTTAGCTTATTTACAAAAAAAAACCAGTTTTCTATTTACGTAATAGGGTTATTGAAAAAAGCCTATTGTTTATAGCAGTTGGTAATTATACAGGGAGACACAGAAATTCGTAGTAACACATTGCTATGTTTTTAATTGGGACACACTATATTTCATTCCATAAATTTGTTGCACTCTTCAACCTGATTCAAATATCATAAATATGAAGTACCATGGCTTTGCATTCACGTCATAACAAAAACAATTTAAAGATCGTGTTATATTTTTTAGCTATTTCACGAAAATTGCCTTTCAAAAGGTAAATTTTAATACAACTATTAGGTAGGCCATGATGTTTTTATGGCAACGAAGGAAGTTCGTACGGCCTATACGCCAATATGTGTCTGTGATTTATTTTTCATGAAATAGCTAAGATAATAATTAAAAGTTAGAAAAAGAATTACCGGCTGCCATTCGCTGTCCCCTTCGGAAGACTTTGGTCGATTTAGTGAGAGCTTAGGTTTACAAATGGACGAATTCCTAATGCACGACTCCGCCCTATTTTTACTTTGTTTTGTTTGTTTGTTGCTTTTTCCGTCTGATTACAGATCAAGTGTTATAACTAATCTATAATAAATTACGTGCAAAATAATAGTAATATGCGTTACAAGAGCGGTATGTTGATGTTTTCATGTTCGAGGAAAAGATTGAAAAAACGAAACGTGGTTGAGCTTTTTTAATTTCCGAGAACATGAAAACAAACATACCGCTCGTGTATCGTACATTATTTTGTGCGAAGATCGTTTATTACATACCTGAAAGAGGAAGTGAAATTGCAGTGGTAAGTTACCAATTTATAATTATTACTATGTTAAACGTCTCTAAAAATAATATGTTAAAAGCCTAAAGCAGTAAAATGAATATGGCGCTTAAGCTGTAAGAAGAGGGAAATTCTTATGTATGTTACGTTGGGAATACTGAATGTGGTATTTCACATTTACCGCGTATTGGTTTTGTGCGGAAAGCAAGCAAATACGCACGATCTCGCACAAACATCCGTTCCCTAGTCGTGTGAACCAGGCGCTGGCAAATTCACGTTACAGGATATAGGTCATTTTTGTGTCTAAGACTGTACACAACATAACTTCAAATTGTTTTAGTTTTGTTAATGACCTGAATACAAAGCTGAGGGTAGTTCACCCTTATATCATTTGAATCAGAATGCAGAGTTCAATAAATTCGTAGAATCATAATGGTAATAAAACAAACTGACTAGTTCACACTAGTCATGCAATATGCAATGAGGTCGGCGAGACCTCATTCATATTCGATACCTATATAATGTTAACAGTTTTCAGAAACTGTTGTTGAATATGGCCATAAAGTCATTTAATATGCACTCCTGTGTGTGTGTGTGTGTGTGTGTGTGTGTGTGTGTGTGTGTATATATATATATATATATATATATATATATAATATGACGTGTATCGTCTTAAATGCAGGTAGTAAGGCCGTAACGTAATACTACGAGGGGAGTTCGGCCGGCGTCGTGGATCGTGTCCCGTCATGGCTCAGTTGGTTAAGAGCACTCAGCGCGCACAGCTGAGAGGTCCTGGGTTCGATTCCCGGTGCCGGTACGAATTTTTCTCGTACTTAATGGTAATAAAACAAACTGACTAGTTCACACTAGTCATGTAGTATGCAATGAGGTGGGCGAGACCTCATTCATATTCGATACATATACAGTGTTTTTCATTAAAAAAACTTACTCGTAACTTTCTGTTACTATGGATTTCTGTAACATTCCGTACAATTAACTACTCCAGTCAACTCAATACCGTAAGTACAAAACTATTCTAGGTACACTAAAATACGCTAGTTATGAGAGTTATCCAAAGGTTATGGGACTCTGTATTAGCAGAATATTTTACAATTACTTCCTAAGAAAGGTTCGCTTTCATAGCGCTCACTGTTATTAACCTAGCATTTGACAACTGAGAATTGGACAATGAAAATGCTTCAGTAGTCTCGACTATGCCCGCTACTATTGACTGGACCGTACCGAATTGATTACAAATTATATTTATGTAGAGTGTTTCGATATTGGCGGACACAGGTTATATTATGAGAATCCTGGATGTTAGTGCCAAATTCGTCCGAAGAAATTTTAATTGCACAATTGGGCAATACTGCACAACATACAATGCTTCAGTAGTCTACTGTAGGCCTAAAGTAATGCTTACTGTGATTATCATTGTAACTAAACGAAAAGACGAAAAATGTTAGTGACAAAATTCGTCCGAAGAATTTTTAATTGCACAATTGGGCAATATTGCACAACATAAAATGCCTCAGTAGTCTACTATAGGCCTAAAGTAATGCTTACTGTGATTATCATTGTAACTAAAAAGCAATAAAATGATAAAGTAATGCATAAACAATTTATTACAAAGTTATAAAGAATATAATGTAACACAGAAATAATTTCTGCATTACAGAAAGATAATGAAGAAGTGAGGTAGTTTGGACTACGAAAGTTTAGTTTTAAATCAGCATACCAATAGCTTGAGCTTCGATCACAGGAGTAAAGTAACATTTATTTTCAAAGTACAGCGTTGCCAATTGTACAATTAAAAATTCTTCGGATGACACTTTGTCATTAACATTTTCGTCTTCATTTTCATCCAGAAGTCACACGATGCAGTCCATGTGTGCGAATTTTAGAACACACTGTATAGCTAACCTATATGATATAAAATGAGAAATTATTTAATTTTAGAATTAAAAAATGTCTCCTGTGCACTGCAGTAAATGAGAAGTTTACCTAATAATTGGGATAAATGGTTTCTGAATGATAGTTAAAAAAAAAAAAATATAATTTCATGATAACACGAATAAAACTGAGTTGCTAGAATACACGCATGTTATGTGTATTCAAGAAACGAATTTAAAATGAGAGTTATGACAATAATTTCAAACTGTTATACAGTTGATTACACATATAATAATCCGTGGCGCTACAGCCCGTGAAGGGCCTAGACCGACCAGCCGGCTGCTGGCCTCACGCCCACATGCCGAAGCAGAGGTGGACGATCATCCAACCAGAATGGAGGTATCGTGTGGTTAACACGATGATCCCCCCAGCCGTTATAGCTGGTATTCGCAACCGGATTTTGCTACCTATCGTAGCTCCCCCAAGTGCATCACGATGCTGGGCGGGCACCGGTCCCATACACTGGCCGAAATTTCACGAGAAAATTTCTTCCCCCATGAGGACTCGAACCAGCGCGCATTCCGTAACACGAGTCCTAGGCAGGATGCCTTAGACCATGACGCCACGGCGCGGGACTGATTACACATAGCGGAAGCAAAATCAAACTGAACAAAAAGACACGAGAGAAATGAAGCACTGCAGTGAAGTGTAGGGCTAAATGGCAAGGCCTGCAATGCAGTGACATCAGTGAATCGTAAACAGGAAGCACCGTTAAGTGCTTCAGTGATCATCAGTCCCAAAACCTGTCAGTACTTCAGTTAAGAATTACATCTCCACGGCAAAAGATCTACGAGGCTTCCTGGCTGTGTGACAAAAACACTTCGGCCATTTATTTAAACATTCAACATTTTTGCTGTGTTTGGCTGCAGATTTACAAATAGGGCAAACATTTTGTACTAACGTCTGTGAATATGGTAACTCTGGACATTCTCTACCACATGACACTCAGCCTAATTTCTGATGTGGGGCGCCTGTAACGCAAATGTATCACTTCCTACTATAGGATGAAGATTATCATATCAAATTTTTGACATAGGCGAGAAATGACAGTTAAATCTTAAGTGTTGGCGTAGATTTCCGCGACTGGTGTACATGGTCTGTGGAGAAACTTCTGGGCTTATACCGCGCTGTCTTGGTGTTGGATGACGTTTCGACTGCTGTGCTATGGTCATCCTCAGAGCAGTGGATAAGGAAATAGTGTGTGAGCTTGTGTATATATGAGGGAGTCTCAATGGGAGAAGACTTCCAATGACAGGTCGTAGGTTCTCCTTCTGGCATATGATTAGTTCTTCGTCGTCCAATCCGGTTGAGGTCTTCATGGAGGGGAGTATTCATATTAAAGAATGGCCCTAATAAGGTCCGAAAGAAAACGGTCCCCCTCCGTGCGTCGCCAGCCGGCGTTCGGGAATACTATGGAATGATGACGAAATGAAGAAATGTTGACGGAATGATGTAGATGCCTAATGTGGGGAAACAGGAGAACTCCGAGAAAAACTCAAACGACCTTGTCCACCACAACTTTAACTAACCTTAAAAATATCGTAATTTTAAATGTTTTTATGAAAAAAATTTATAGGTGTGTCACCAGATTTTAAATTACGTACAACTTCAGTGTGCCATATGTCGAAAAAAGGTTGAAAAAAGTTGCCCTAGATCAGGCCTGCAGAACTCATAAGTAGGGGAAATATGACGTCAGCCTCACTCCACTTCTATTGGGGACGATCGACTTCCACGTAGAGTTGTTTCATTCTCGGCGCGTCCAAAGGTCCATCAGTGGCGGCATGTAATTTTCAAAAAGGACTGCAATAAATTCATTGTATTTATAATCGTTTAATCTCGTTTCAAGGTTTACAATTATGCTAGATTTCCTGTCAGTAGTTTCTTTGAGATTTCTTTGCACCTAACCTGCTTTAGATTTTCGACAACTATCCTACTATCATCACCTACGGAAACATAAATTTATAGCATTTAAATAATGAACCTTGAAAGTCACTATTAATTTCAATTCAAAATGAACACGAGTGAAGTCTTTAATTTAACAGTAGGCCTATATAAATAAATAACCAATATACAGTTCGCAATAATGAACTTACCCGAAAGTTTGTGCATTCCATAATTCTTAATATGGGCTTTGTTGAAATGTGGTTTAATATTGAAATGACGAGTAGAAATACATTGGATGGGACACAGTAAATAAACAATTCTTTCGTCTTCAACAACAAAATAATCATATTCCCATTTCCTTTGGAAGTAGTATTTCTTCACGGGTTTAGATTTTGCCATGTTCCAGTTCTCTTTAAACTGCAGTAAGCGTATTTATTTATGTATTTATTTAATAAACCTAGAGGGCATCGTCGACCAGGAATACCTTTAAGAAGACTGCTAGATGGGGCCGAAACAGGTCTACAGAGGCCTAATTCGTGAAGGATGATGATGATGATGATTTATTTAATAATCTATTTATTTATTTGGCTGGAGTGCGTTGCAATATTGAATGACAGCATTGATATCCGGTCATATAGCTATCGCTCACTTATCAACGTACAATTTATTTATCGTCCTATTACTAGTAAAACCAGTTAAGACCAGTAATTGAAATTTTGTAAAAACAGAAATTAATACTTTATTAATGCACGAAAAATCATAATAAACTCTTCAAATAAAGTAATTGGTTTGTTGCCTGCGTGCAACATTTCGGACTTATTTCATTTTAGTAGAATACAGAGCACGGAAAGACAAGTCGGGGACTGTACTTATTTTACACAAAAAGTGGGCTTAATCGGCTTTACTAGTAATTGGACGATATATACATAGGTAGACCTTCTTATATTATATGCACACATACATTTTAAAATGTATTTTACCTGTCTTTTAACTTATTTATTTCCCTCATTCATTTTTCTCTTACTTTCTAAAGGTATGTTCCTAAGGATTTTATTATCTGTTCATTTGTAATTCTTGATAGCGTATTGCATACCTGAGGCCGCGAGAATGAATGTTGATGCAGCCGAGCGTAACTAGAACGCCATGATCACACTGATAGAAAAGGTGGATGGGGTAAGGAGGGAAGTAAAGCAGTCGATCTGAGGAGCTACAGTTCTGCAGATCTGCTGCCGATCTGCTCTAGATGACGACATTCAACAACACTGCATTAATATTTCTGTCTTGTATTAAGTATCGAAACTAACCCCTTGTATTGTACTAGTATACTGTAAAGCCCTTCGGTATATTGTAAAACTCTTCTGTATATATTTCAAGTAGACTGTGACTATGAATTAAGACTTTATAGTACTATTAAGATTTTTTGACATGTTCCATATTCTAGCTGTGAAGCGATGTACGAATACAACAGAATGTAAATAAATACACTACAATACAGTCTTCACCTTTTACTCTTCAGTCCGTCGCTAGTGTACATAATATGAATAACGGAAGATAGTGAATGACTTTCTCATCTAAGAAGGTAATTCTATAGTGCATTCTGTTGGAGATGCAGTGAAAATCTGACGTCACGAGAGCAGTGACTTCACTTCCAGTGTTTAATCAGACGCCGAGTTGGCTGCATGCGGCCAGGAATTCTTAATACTCGCAAAGCGACGATATTAGCGCCCTCTAAACCCGCGACGCGTATTAATCCGATGGAATGTGACGTGCAACGCCGACGTGAGCGGCATCTGGAGGATTACTGGCGACGTGCTCAAAATGCTCGTGTTTATTCAGGTGATAAGATACTCGGCGCTCAGCTGAATTTAATTTCCGGAGATCCTATTATGAATATGACAACAAAATCCTTTAAAATAATACTATATTTATAGTAGAAGACGATGAGACCATGGAATCATAAACTTCAATGTGTTTCAGCATTACTATATATATTACACAAGACATCAGTGGTATTACTAACATTCTACGAAACTTATTCCCATGAACTTTCGTACAACGGTGTTATGTTTTTGCTCCATATCTTTATTGAAATGTCAATAAAGTTCAATGAATCCTCTACTGTTTTAAGATATTTTCAGTCCTTCAGCTATTATGAAGTTTTTCTTGTTGAGGTCTCGCCAGCGTATAGAGAATTATAAGTAAGGACACTCGCGTCGGTACCTTTGACGTAGCATGACTGATTTCAATGACCTTCAAACCAGATTGAGCGTGAGATACTGCTTTTTCCCTAGAGTTGGCGCTGACATCACACCAGCTAGTAGTCGACACAGCGGAAATATACCACATATAATTAATTCATCTAGGTACATTATGTAAAAGAGGTAAAGGTATCCCCGTAACATGCCATAAAGGCATTTGGGGGGCATGGAGGTAGAGCCCCATGCTTTCCATGACCTCGGCACTAGAATGAGGTGGTGTGGTCGGCATCACGCTCTTACCGCCTTTTACCCCGGGAAAGACCCGGTACTCAATTTTATAGGAGGCTGGGTGAACCTCGGGACCGTTCTGAAAGTTTGGCAACGAGAAAAAATCCTGTCACCACCTGGGATCGAACTCCGGATCTTCCAGTCCGTAGCCAACTCAAAATAAATTGGACCGATGAAATAATAAATCCGTCATTATCTGTAATGTCTAGGCTATAGAGTTCCTTTATAATGAGAATTGAGACGTTGACCACATCAACAATTAAAATACATAATAATTTGATAGCGCTGACAATGGAAAAACAAAATTCCTATGAGAAGTAAAACCATATGCCTATATATTGTATACAAATATTAAACTAACTTGATACATAATCTTTTAATGTATTATATTATTTTATTATATTATTTTATAATATAATTTATTATATATAAAACATACAAAATTATTATTACAGCTAGTTTATAACTGAAAAATAAGGGAAAGCCGTTAACTTTAATTTATTGGAAGCAAAGTCGTTACTGGATTAAGCAACAATGTAGGCGATGTTTGGATCCTTACGTTCACTTTTATTATAGAGGAACTATTGCGTGTCCTCGTATAAACTAACCTCTAGCGTTTGGAAGTGTAACTAAACGCCGACGGAGCGCATGAACACAGAAAAACAGAACAGGAAAATTCGCTCAGTGTCCATTCTATGTAATCCCTATTCGCTAGTCTCGCTATCATAAAGTGCAACAGGTGCAGATATCATTTTGTAGAACGTCAATAATAATAATGACAATTAGTGTATCCTCTCTTGTTTTATGTTGTAAAATACGTTACAGTGTCGCGACATTGTTCGCATAAAGCAGTAAAACCTAAGTGGAAAAATTGGAGGGTTACTAAATCGTTGCATTATCGATTACTTTTATGTTTTTTTTATGAAGATGACGTATCTTTCCTTTGAAATTGTTTATGCTTCTTAGTGGGGACCTTGAAATTATAGAGGTTTCCAAATTCTGCAAGTACATGACTAGTTTTATGAAGTTTCTCTTCAGAATCCATGAAAATAATTTGTGTTATAAAAAAAGTCATATTTACATTTTATCCGCAGACTGACTAAAATGTTTTCCACACTCATAATTATAATCAATTTGAACTTTTTTCGTCCAATGGCAGGATCCATAACTTATTATTCTTCACGACTCTACGACTGTACTCATAGATGTCGCTAGTAGACCACTTAGTTCGTAAGAGAATATCCAGAGTGCACCACATTACACTTGTAATCAATTATGATGACGACGATGATAATGGAGACTTGTTGGAATGTCATAGGGAACAAGTAACTCGGAGAGATCCATGGATCACGGCCTTACCCAAAAGTTATAAATTCAGGGTGGATCGACTGGGATTTGAATCCGTACCCCCTGGCTTATAATGTCAATGTTCTGCTTTATATTATACTGTTAATAGTAGAATCTAATGACGGTGGAAAATGAAGTACGATACATACCTCACAAGTGTTCAAGTCCCTCGGCGACGTTGAAGGCGTTAGCGTTACAATGAATAACCATGTACATACTTGCAACTAGTTAGAAAAAACTGTTCACTATGAATTGAAATGCACTGTCATAGCCTGAGTCCGTTTCGTAGGGAGAGACGGAAGAATACTGTATCTCTGATCATGAAGCAGATAGTACACTAACGCACAGATAAACAAAACTCAACGCGCCACTTCACTCCATCTGTATTCCGTTGCACTGTAACTTCACTTCATTCTTGAGTTCTCTCGGATCCTAAGCCTGGTGATGGCACATGATTGAAGGTCTTTGCGGAAAAGGAGATATAATGCAACGCACAAAAACCTTATTTTCCGAACAGGGATTTATAATCTATTGCAAGAAATCTGCCAAAAAGTACTTTAAGTGGAAGTAGTTTTTTCTCTCAGTCTTTTTATGTCATATATTTATTATTTATTAATGATACACGTCTGTACTTATTTTTCCGAAAATTTAAAAAAGGCAAAAAGACAAAAAAGAAACTTTATTATTATTATTATTATTATTATTATTATTATTATTATTATTATTATTATTATTATTATTATTATTATTACTACTACTTCTCTCAACACGAGGGGAATTTTTTTTCTGTATTTTGCCTCGTACTCTGAAACCGCATCGGATTAATGATGCATAATATCGCCCCTTCCTCGAGAGACAAAACTTCCCCGCACGGATGGGGATTCACAGATATTACAGAGGCGGTTGCTTACATTGAGATTATACAATATCGATTGTATTTGTAACATCCCACTACAAGGAAAAACAGTCTGATCCAGTGACATTTAGCGAAATGAAAATAACTTTTTATCAGTGGCGGCTCGTGGGTATTGAATTCAGGGGGGGCTGCATACAAAAATAAACCATGCATCTTACCTTATTTAAATATTAGTTCCATGCGCCTTGTCTTATAGGTTGCAAACTTTTGAATCATCTTCTTATTAAAATCCGATATGTCGGTAAGGCATTATAAGCTTGGTATGCAGAGTCGGCCTCGGTAGCATAATCGGTTGCGGGTTCGATCCCGGCCCAGGTCGATGGCATTTAAGTGTGTTTAAATGAGACGGGCTCATGTCAGTAGATTTACTGGCATTTAAAAGAATCCTGCGGGACAAAATTCCGGCAAACCGGCGACGCTGATATAACCCCTGCAGTTGTGGGTGTCGTTAAATAAACCATAATTTAATTTTTTATATGCAGATTTGAACCTTAGAAATATCTAACTGGCCATTTATAGTTGGTTGTATAATATATCTACATGATACATCAATAAATGAAAAAACTGAGCCAGAAATTGAATTCAGGATCTTCAAAAGCACGCACCAGGGCGCTTGCCTCATTTATTGTGATGTTGTTAGATGTTTCAGATTCCATTATGGTTTGAAAACATTGTAGAAATGGCGCCTTCTTCTCATGAACAACATTTACTGTTCTTATTTTAAAACTCCATCTTGTTCCCCCAGCTGATGGAATTGTCTTTCAAACACATTAATCTAATACAGACTGTGTGGAGATCGAGAGAAGAAAGCAGGGATACTGGATAAATCAGCAAAAAATATGCGAGCCTTTGTATTTTGTTTAGTGACTTTTTCCATTATGACATTCAACTGATGGGCACTTAATTGCACATTTCTCCTGAATTGTTAAGGTGCTGAACTGAATAGACTGTAAATATTGTACAGAATTAAGCATTGTTGCACTTATTATACTCACAACAATAAAGAAAATGTATTTAAAACTGCGAGCTACTGACAACCTGCTGCAAATTTTGCAGCTCCTGGAAACTCTGTATTCCTGGCCAGGGGCAGCAGGGGGAGGGGTAAAACTAACGCGCAAAGCATCCGAGACGAGACTGGCAGCTCCAGGGGAGGAAGTGGCTTCACCCATAGTCCGTGTCTCTGGCAGCACCAGGGGAGGAAGTGACTTCAGTAACGATTGCGTGCATGTCAATGAGAGCGAAACTTTTAGAAATTCGAGCCGCTAAATAGAGACTGTATAATAAATGTATTTCACAACATAAAACGAGACAAGAGCCACAAATGTCTGGGGGTGCTGCAGCTCCGCAGCCCCTCTTCGGAAGCCGCCCCTGCCTTTTATAGTTTAAAATTGTAATTTCCTGCAAAATTGTAGTTAAGAATGTATTAAAAGAACAAATTCGTTCATTCTTTCATCTAAAATGAGCGTGCCGGAAGAGGAACCGGTACCTGAGCGGCGACGAGGTGAAGGTAGATTTTACATTTATTTAACTTATTTTGTTATTCTTTATCTCTTTTTGGTGTCTGGAACTGTCACCCATTCGTAGCCAATAAATATTCACAAAGGGGAAGACAAAACAAGAAGACGAGGACAACAAGGAGAATACATGGAGAACAAGAAGAAAAGTAGATAAATGGAATAAAAGGAAAAAAGGGACATACAAAAAGGACAAGGGGGACACACGAAAAACAAGGGTAACACAAGAAGAACAAGGGGAAACACAAGAAGAACAAAGGGAACACGAGGAGAACAAGGGGAACAAAAGGAGAATAAGGGGAACACAAGGACAAGGGTAACACAAGGAGAACAAGGGGAACACAAAGGAGAACAAGGGGAACACAAGGAGAACAAGGGGAACACAAAGGGAAAACAAGGAGGACAAGGGGAACACAAGGAGGACAAAGGGAACACAAGGACAAAGAGAACACAAGGAGAACAAGGGGAACACAAAGGAGGACAAGAGGAACACAAGGAGGACAAGGGTAGCACAAGGAGGACAAGGGAACAAAAGGAGAACAAGGGGAACACAAGGAGAACAAGGGAAACAAAATGAGAAGAGGAACACAAGGAGAACAAGGGGATCACAAGGAGAACAAGGGGAACACAAGTACGACAAGGGAAACAAAAGGAGAACAAGAGGAACACAAGAAGAACAAGGGGAACACAATAAGAACAACAGGAGCTCGAGAAGAACAGTAGCAGAACAAAGGGAATACAAGAATGACATGTAATTCTACTGAAAGATACGTAGCACCCGTCGTTTTTTCCCCTCATCACGAGATATCCTGCAAGGACATCTGTAATTTCAATGGAAATGGGGTCCATAGAGACATCTTTCTCTAAAGCAAAGTAGGCTGGGATGAATTTACCGGTAAATTTTATCTAGAGTTCCTTTATGTGCAGTTCACCATTCAACGTTTCGACTTCATCACCAGAAGGGACAAAATGATAGTTTGGATCCATAGCTTTTGCTAACGAATCCGACATATGTCGGCATTTCTTTGTATTTCCGCATGAAAAAGTCTGTAAAATATCTCAGAATTTCTACACCAATGTCGCACATTTCGTTTAGAACGAACATTTTCTAAAGATACAGCCGCAGTTATTTTACAAACAAACAATCTCATGATGAATATAAATCCAAAAACTTTATGGAATGAAACTAAATGAAATGGCAAAATACAATAAATTAGTAGTGATGTAAAATCACAGCTGGGCCAAATTTGTCATTATACTGGAAAGGCTAACAACAATTTAACGTGAAATGTTTAAGCGGAACCCTATACAGATAAAATTGTCCAATATTCTTCTAATATGATGACATTATTCGTGGTATCACGGAAACAAAAATGTAAGCGGTTTTCTACGCGGTCCGTCTCGCTTTAATCTCCTTTAATTGCTCTGACGGTTTTTTCCGCTTTTTCCCATGCAAAATTTACTCACGTCCCTTGAGTGAGACAAATGGCCTTTGGGCTGGGAGCTTACATAAAAGTTAAGCTGAGTCCCGAGAGCCCTTGCAAGGATGCGAATTTTATCATGTAGCCTACCATTTAAATGTTTCTCCTCCCATTCATGCATTCATTCATTCATTCATTCATTGACGTTTTTTCACACATTAATCATGGAAAAGTGGGTATATGGATTATGCATATACACGAATATTAAATACAATACACTACAGTGTAGTGTTAACAGAATATATGTTGTATTTTATTGCTTTAAGTCGAATACAGATATTTCACGCTATCGCTGGGATTTCTAAATCTTCTGTCAATTTCTTTAGTTCTGCTGTCATTCCAACAAAATTCAGATTAACTCCATCATGGCTTTTTGTTTCACATTTGGAAAAGTAGTAATAAATCGATATGAATGATTTAAAATACTATAAGAAACAAAAAAAAAATGGACTGTAAATAAAAGTACTCATGTTTACTTTGAAATCTATTCGAAAATATATTAATCTTAATCTTCGTGCCCCAAGGATCAGGAATAATGCTCGTTACTTTCTGAAAGATTTCCTTCCTCTTCCTATACGTTTATATACCTTAATTGGGAATAAGTATCACTTGATTTTATTTTATTAGCTTTACGAAGACGGGGCACATATTTAAGAATTCTAGACTTCTTTCTCTTGGAGGTATAAGATTAGACATTATGAGATTTACAATAATTATGTATTCTATTCTTCAACAATGTGTAAGAATCTCCTTGCTGTTCCTTCATTTATAAGTCTGTCGTTTTGGACATATTTCCGATTTTTATATACAAATGTTATTGTAATTTATGAAATGTATACTTTTTTCTGCTATTTCTTATTTAAATACATTTCTACTAGAACTACAAATCCATTTGCATTAATGCAGAAATATGATTGCCACTCTTTAGATGTTTTGCCACAATCCTGATACTGACAGTGAAATATAACTTATTCTATTCATCACGAACTCCACACGTTCCCATATCGTATAAGAATCTTTCGAAGTCTTCTCAGGAAGATGATGCTACTGCTAACGGTAATTTCAATTATGATGAAATTGTAACATCATGACACGAAAAGCGGGAGTAACTCGAATAAACCTGTCTTCTAAATCTGTCCATCACAATTTCCACTTGAATAATAGAACTTGAGCTCAGTCCTCCAGCATCCAGCATCGATGTATCAACAATTTTATTAAATATGTTATCTAACAGGATGTAGCCCTTAAGTTTGCCTATACACTTTCTGTGTTAAGTAGTAAATTTTTTTAAAATTATAGTTTATTTAGCGGCGATCGGAACTGCCGAGGTTGTATCAGCGTCGACGGTGTGTCGGAATTTTGTCCCGCAGGAGTTCTTTTACATGCCACTAAATCTAGCGACATGAGCCTGTCACATTTAAGCACATTTAAATGCCGTCGACCTGGGCCGGGATCGAACCCGCAACTCGGGCGCAGAAGGCCAACGCTATACCAACTGCGCCACCCGAGGCGACTTAAGTAGTAAATAATACCAAAAGTTCAAAAAGGTAATTGAAAAGAATTTCCTTTTTCACTCACTACCGTGCCTGATTCTTGGCGTTGGCATCAATATCTGGGATTGCAATTGACTATTTTTCCCTCGGGACATATTTCTTGGGTTGGTGTCCCGAGAATATTATAGACTGTGCTGGTGGAGTAGAGAAGAGTGTAATGAATTATGAAGAAATTGCGGATGGCAAGGGAATATCCCACGAAATAGCTAACCCAACACCATCGCTGCCGCTGCCCACAACAAATCGCGAATTTCAACCCCGATGTTCTGCCCAGTAAAACGACGCAATAGTCATGTGGATGAAAGAGGGAACAAAGGAATCACTATCATCATCATCCTAGAATGTAGATTAGGCCTATTATGGACAAAAGTGGGACTTTCAATAGTGTGTTTACGTACAGTTTCAGAACAAATAAATGGGCCGCCTAGTTTAAAAAAGTTCGAGGTACAACGCACTGCATAAACAAGAACGGCTATATATATATATATATATATATATATATATATATATATATATATATATATGCTACTTATGGACAGGCTAGTGAAGCTTGTTGCCTACATAGAGGAGAACTGCTACCAAGATATGGCCCAAATTTTGTTTCTGGGTCTGTACATTGAATGCCGCAAATATTTGGGATTTATTAACAGGTTCCATATCAGGGTTGTATTATTCAAGAGCAGAGAGCCTCGGTAACTTTCCGTTACGTTTAACAAGCCCAAACAATCTGACAGAGAACTCGAAATTGATAGCTACACCGGAACAGTCACCTGCGCCCTCTTGGTAATTACCAAGCCTTGAATTCTTAGGTTCGAACCTATTCTGTTGCTATCTCGTTGTTCTCTAAATACCACTTTCCTTTTTCGTTTTGTGTACCAACGAATAATATACTTAATGTTACTGGACCTAAAAAGTTGTACTTCGTAGCTTAGGACCTGAAATTGTCTATTTTGCTTCTCAGAATATAAAAATATCTAATTCGTGGCATTTAGTCCATACATCTGCATTTTATTCATTTTAAAGTATCTGTGAAACTTCCTGAAATAGTATTGCCGTTCATTACAGAGTAAATAGGTGTTCTTTGAAAGGAAAGCTCTACAAGCGGAGGCAATGTAGGCCTATACGGAGATCGACAGTCACTGTTTGATGTTTCTTAGAAATATGAAACATATTTTAAAAGAAAAGACACATGTCAGAGTCAGACGTGGCACAATCACGTGATGGGCAAGGAATAGCCAGTATTCTCTCCACCTAGGGCGGGAGAAGTCTGATCCGTTGTCGTTCAGTAGTGAACTAGTGATACAGACTTCAAAATTGTTATTCGTACAATATAAATCAGTTTGTTCAATTAAAGGAATTTTTTTATTAGGCATGATCCAATTAATTGAGCAAAACGAATTACGGAAGGCCTATATTGTACGAATAGTAATCCACTCACGCAGTAGAACACTTCTTGAGCATTTATATGATTTTATTGCTCAGTTTCATGTTAGGAGCACTAATTAAATGAGTTGTTTGCGAGTGTAATAATAAATATAATGTTCTAAACATAATAGGCTATTAATATTGGTAAAAAGCTCATCGCCACGTGAACAATCAAGCTACTTTTTGGATTAATAATGTTATAATAACGAACATTTTAATGTAAGTCTAATAATATTGCACAATTATATAATAAACAGTATGTTACTTATTTTCAATTTTTCCGTAAAAACCTATAAATTCCTAAATAAAAAATTTAAAATCGTAGATAATCCTAAAACATGGGTTGAAAAAAACCTAATTTTAAATTTATAAAACCTAAAAATCCAGAGGTTGGTAATTACTACCACAGTCTAGTATATGCAGTCACGAAACTTGAGTTTATGAGGGTACTAGGAACAATAGACTGTGCAGGTACTATTTCGCATTGTCTGTAATGAGGCGATAGTAGCGATCCTAGTGGTTAGCAACTATCTATGGATGCATATTTACTATGTATTGAGCTTCGTGACTGTGTTACTACTGTGATGACGTTGGGTATTTTTACATTGGAACTCAATGGCATCGTTTTAACAGGAGAACATTTTAGGAGTAAACTCCGTGGTCACATTTTCCAATAAGTAATAATTGCATAAGTAAATCTGTCTTTTCGCAACAGTTACAATCCGCTGTTTCACAATCACTTAAGGAAAAGTATCCCGAACATTGCTCGTTATGGCGGGAAATGTCGCCATGTTACGGGTGATTTGACGTTATTGGCACGACACTTGGGGGGGGGGGGGAGTCCACCTCATGCAGCATCAGGAAGATGGGAGATGGCTGTACCTTCTTCTAGTCGATAGCTGGCGGTATTGATTCAACAGGAGAATGAGATGACAAGGGAAACTTGCAGCAAACCTGGGGAGGACGTAATCCCCCATTACCGCGTTCTTAGCTCTGCCAGAGGCCGTCCGAGAAGTTTTGCTTTGCACCTAAGCCGAGATCGTTATTCACAGTCTTCTCACTTGACTCTCGTTGAAAGGAAAGTCTTTTTATTAAAATTATTCAACCTTAGCATGTGTTTGTGAACTCGGTGGAATTCCTTATTACCAATACACATCTCGCAAAACACTGAAGATACGACGGTTCTATGGAATTGCATTTACTCTTAAAGACGTAATTGTATATTAATAATAATAATAATAATAATAATAATAATAATAATAATAATAATAATAATAATAATAATAAGTTTATTTATTCTGGTGATGTTAAGGCCATAAGGCCTTCTTTCCATGCCACCAGAAATATGTATACATACAACAAAAAAAAGTAAAAGCGTTCATTCTAACAAAACAAGAACGTTTACAATTACAGTAACACAAAACAAAAAAGATAATGCAAAAACATTAAAAATTTTTAATTTGTATACTATTAAACAAAGCTTAAGATCTATTAATATTATTAATGTAAATAACTAAACCACAAAGGGAAATAATTAATAAAGCAAAGAAAAAGTATAATAATAAATGATTCGACAAAGGCTGTAATCGACACAAGTAACTCGTTTTAGTCAACTGTCTGAAGACAGGTTTGAACCTCACAAGTGATAACAACACGGCTAGGGTAACCAGACGTCCTCTTTTGTCCGGACATGTCCTCCTTTTTAAGCTCGATTCACATTATACGGAACATCAACGTTACGGACCATCACCATCACCATCACGTCCAATGCAAACTCATTCACACTTAACGGCAAGTGGCCGTCAGTTTGCCGGCGTCATCAAGTATAGAGAAGTAGTCAATGCTCTCAAACAATGTCGTAGCTCCAGTGAGAGACAATCAATTGCACTGTAATTTTTAGGATTCATATATAAATACCTAAGAAAATAATTGGAATCAAAATCTTTTATGGACAGTGAGAAAAAAAAAACTAAGTTCGCAGTCACCAGTTCAAAATAGGCACTGACATATCAAAAGTTGATAAGCGACGAACTTTTTTATTTTTCATGTTAGATGTAAGTTCAAAGCGAGAGAAATGTTTAGAAAAAATGGAAATTGCTTTTAAAAGTGGCTGGTATTCAAAACCTGTATCGGTTTGCGAGTTACGCAAGTTTAATGCGGGGGTTTGCGTGGCGGACTTTCTTATGCAGAGTGATACCTTTTATCTTTAGAACTGCGGATTCTCATAGAAATCATTGCTCTGATTTAAAATTTGTTTTCAAAATAATAGTAATAATAATAATAATAATAATAATAATAATAATAATAATAATAATAATAATGATTTATCCTTCGAAGAGGTGGAAAAATTCAAATATCTTGGAGCAACAGTAACAAATATAAATGACACTCGGGAGGAAATTAGACTCAGAAAAAATATGGAAAATACGTGTTATTCGGTTGAGAAGATTTGTCATCTAGTTTGCTGTCAAAAAATCAGAAATTTAGAATTTATAAAACAGTTATATTACCGGTTGTTCTTTATGGTTGTGAAACTTGGACTCTTACTTTGAGAGAGGAACAGAGGTTAAGGGTGTTTGAGAATATGGTTCTTTGGAAAATATTTGGGGCTAAAAGGGATGAAGTTACAGTAGAATGGAGAAAGTTACACAACGTAGAACTGTACGCATTGTATTCTTCACCTGACATAATTAGGAACATTAAATCCAGACGTTTGAGATGGGCAGGGCATGTAGCACATATGGGCGAATCCAGAAATGCATATAGAGTGTTAGTTGGGAGGCCGGAGGGAAAGAGACCTTTGGGGAGGCCGAGACGTAGATGGGAAGATAATATTAAAATGGATTTGAGGGAGGTGGGATATGATAATAGAGACTGGATGGCGGGCTTATGTGAGGGCGGCAATGAACCTGGGGTTCCTTAAAAGCCATTTGTAGGTAAGTAATAATAATAATAATAATAATAATAATAATAATAATAATAATAATAATAATAATAATAATTACAGTAATACAATAATAAATTCTTTCTTTTCTTTTTTCTCAATTTCAAATTATGCCATACTAGTGTTTAATTAACATAGATGTTATTTATATTCTGTACTAGGAATATTTTAATTACATTTCAAAACTCACGGTTAACTCGAAAATCTTAAGCAATGGAAATATTTTGAATTTCGAACCAGAGCGATGATTTCTATGAGAATCCGTAGTTCTAACAGGTAAAAGTTGTCACTCTGCATAAGAAAGTCCGCCACGCAAACCCCCGCATTAAATTCGCCGTAACTCGCAAACCGGTACAGATTTTGAATATCAGCCACTTTTGAAAGTAATTTTCATTCTTTCTAAACATTTCTCTCGCTTTCACTTCCCATGTAACGTGAAAAGTTGTCGGTCATCACTTTTGAGAGTGTCAATGTCTATTTTGAAAGGGTGTCTTCGAAGGTCGTAATTTTTTTCTTCACTGTCCAAAAAAGATTTTGATTCCAAATTTTTTCTATGTTTTCCTTAGACATTTATATATGAATCCTAAAAATTAGATTAGGTAGAAATTGATTGTCTCTCATAGCAGCTACGACGTGTTAATGTTTAACGGTGCTGCTAGAGTCTAGCTGTCTAGCAGAAAAAACCGTCCACGTACAGGTTCTATCACGTCAAAACATTCTCCTCGAGAATCCCAGACGGTCCGTGCCGTTGATGGTCTGTGACGTTGCCTGTATATGTGAACGCTACCAGACAAAACGCGTTGTACAATGTTTTGATGCAACGCTGCTGGTCCGTGACGCGACGTTGATGTGACGTATAGGAAATGTGAATCGAGCTTTAGGCTTCTGTCCGGGGTCCGGGCGGATTTAATAAAAATCAAGAAATGTCCTCCTTTTCGTAACTTGTAGGTCTGATATTTTGAAATTATCTGATTTGACGCCTTTTTCAAGTAATTTTTCTGTAGGTAGCAGCGACATCGACAGAATATACTCTTTGCCAACGATCATAACTCTCTTTGCATACAAAGTAATATTAAATTTCACTCTGTGCGATCTTTTTATGTATTTTGGTAATAATTATAGTTACCTTGGCTTTCATATGTACGAGTAGGTCGACCTTGTTGGCGAGTTGGTATAGCGCTGGCCTTCTATGCCCAAGGTTGCGAGTTCGATCCCGGGCCAGGGCGATGGCATTTAAGTGTGCTTAAATGCGACACGCTCATGTCAGCAGATTTACTGGCATGTAAAAGAACTCCTGCGGGACAAAATTCCGGCACATCCGGCGACGCTGATATAACCTCTGCAGTTGCGAGCGTCGTTAAATAAAATATAACATTTTTTGTACGAGTAGTTAACTGTAAAATAATTTTAAATCATTAAGTTTTATCATAAGTATACTGTAATAAAATATATATTGACATAATAGATCTAAGCCTAAATCTAAATAGAGTAGGTATTTTCTGTCCTCTTTAATAATTACAGTTCCCTTGACTTTGATATGTGGTTAACTGTAAAAGCATTATTATTAATTTTATAATATATTTTTTTTGTAATATTAACATATTTTTAAGAATGATATAAGTCTAAATCTGTACTGAAAATATTTTATAAGAAAATAGATACTGACGTAATTTATAGTATAATATAGGCCTAAGTCTAAATGTAAGTACATATTTTCTGTCCTCCTTTTTGAAGCTTTGTGTCCTCTTTTTATCGATGTGAATCTGATCACCCTAAACAAGGCACCACTTATGAGACAACTAGGCCAGGAGATAATGGGATAGGGTAGCCAATTCCTTTCGCCCCTCTATTGCATACATCGCCGACTAGCTACATATTACACTAGTCAGACTTAAAATACATACAAAAATTGTTCTCCCTGTGACACATATCGTCAAGTGAGATGTATTACCTGATAATATATGTTATATATATTAGCAAGAACATCAATCAGAGGAATATAGTAACTTATTAAAAAACTAGACAAAAAGTGCGTTTATAACTTAATTTTGAATTTCGATAGCGTCCGGCAATCTCTGATGTCACTGGGTAGAGAATTCGAAAGATAAGGTAAAGATACTGTGTAGGATGGTGACGTTCTGTGATGAGTGACAGAAATAAACGTTTGATTCTGATTTCGTACTGTCGTGAAAGATTGAAAACGTGCTGCTAGGTAACTAGGAGTAGAGGTATGCAAACGTGCTGCTAGGTAATTAGGAGTAGAGGTATGCAAGAGCTGAAATAGCAGTGCCAGGGAATGCATGATTTTTTCATTCCTTCAGGCGAACCCATGATATACAATGTAAAGAAAAACGCTTATGATTCAGTTTCTGTTAATTACTTATGAGAAGCTTTTAAAAAATTTGGAATAGAGTAACGAATTACTGCATTAATAGCAAAACTTTAGAAAAATTGTGAAGCGTGTATAGGGGCAAATATCAGAACCATTCAATGCAATCAAAGGTCTACAACAGAATTACTGCTATCACCTAAGCTGTTTAAGATCTATCTGCAAGTAGTACTACAGAAATGGGATGCGGCAAGTCAAGGAATGGAAATCCATGTTGGAGACGTAATAATACATTCCCTTTTATATGCCGATGCATATGTGGTCTTAGCTCAAGACTGAGAGGATATTCAGTATAAGATGAGAAAGTTCATTAGATCCTCGGAAGTAGGTGGCATGAAGTTAAATATTACTAAAAGCGAATATTTAATGATGGGAGATGAGGGAGAAGATCTACAATTGGAAAGTGGAATAATTAATAAATCAATGTAGTAAAAATATCTAGGCTCTAATATCGATAAGAATTGTACCTCAGAATTGGAGAAAGGGTATAGAGTGGGATAAGCAAATTCAGCAATAAAAACTAGGCTATGCATGAAATATTCTCGAACAGAGATATATCTCCGGCTACAAAAAGAATATTAATAGAACTATTATAGAAAGTATACTTACTTATGGAGAAGAAAGTTGGGCGATTACTGAAAGAATGAAAAGAAAAATAGAGGCAATAGAACTGAATGCTTTGAGAAGGAATATACAGTACACTCGATTCAATCATGTCAGAAATGAAGAGATGAGGGAAAAATAAATGCAATAGACACTGTTACGGAGAGGATAGAAGGAAGATCATTGAGATGGTATGGACATGGACAGAGGGTGGGATATTGGGCGACTACCAAAGACAGTAATGGAATGGTCTGCACCGGAAGAGAGAGGAAGGGGATAAAGCATGGATAGAAGGAGTTTCAAAAGCTATGAAAAAGAGAGGATGTTTTTCATAATTATTAGCATGTAGCTGGTTGTGGTGATTTTTAAAGTATAAGATGCGACAAGTCAACGGATACCGGTACGTTTATTTTTGGATTGTATGTGGCGAAACAGTTTAAAGTCACGGTAATCATGCACTCATGAATGTACCTCTTTCTTGTCTTCTGTGAAAAATTAATCCACATAACCACAATCAATTTTCCGACTACCTTGTCTAAATATAGCTAAGTTTATATCATACAAGGTAAACCACAATCATAATCAGATCTGAAATTTTCCTAACAGTTCTCGTTGAGGATTGTGAACGGACACCAGACTCTCACACCAATAACGGGAGTCACTAGTCTTGTGACCAGCAAGATCTAAGAAAATATAAGAAAAAAATAGGTAATATATAATTTTTTAAGTTCATATGAAAATAAAATAAATCAATTCTCTGCCGGGAATCGAAAGCGAGGCTCTTGTATTTGTAGCCAGAAATGTTATCGTAGGAACGAGAGAGAACGTTCGTCAGTTTAATTATTTGAAAAATTTAATTCTTTTCCAATTTTTTCTCTTTAAGAAGTAATTTGTATAAACATAAAAAACTCTACAGAGTTCCTGGAGTAGCCTACTAATTACATTTTTGGACTGGAATAGCAAATAAATATTATATTATCATGTTTCAGAATGTGGCCATTCTGAAAGTAAACGTGAAGGCACGCAAAGTTAAATGGTTCTCATTGAACAGTAATGAATAAAGGTATTACGTAGCAGAAGGTTTGTATAAACTAAGTACAGCGCTTTTGAGTGGAGCTGCTTTGTACCTTAAACGCGTAATTGATTATCTGTAGTAAATGCGCGAGTACCGTTTTATCTTATTGACTATTTCGTTTATATGACATCATTCCATTTTCGACCAATGAAGTGTAATGAAGTTTTGAATTCCAACCAATCACAGTCACACTTTGCGATAATTTTTGCAGCTAGATTTATCGCTATCAATTTATCGCATGGTCGTTCTTTTGTTTAGTCGTTGTCGCCAACTGTTTCCCCGTAAATTGATGATCATGAATACATTAAGATGCAACTGCACGGTTAAACTTTTGTTTCAACTTTAAAGCAATGAATGCAAGATTGATATTTAATATTAATTAATACATTTACGCAGTGAAGACGACGTTCAAAACGGCGCACCATGTAGACACAAAATCTTCATGCATCTTAATTGAACGTACCTTTTAAACTTCATTCTTTCAATATTCTTCCCAGATTGCACGCATACGCGATTGGAATATTGACCTGTGCAGATGCAGCTTTAGTTCCATTACACACTACAGGGAGAATGCGTTTATCGAGCTATAAAAGATGCTTTCATGTAGCACTGATTGTAACGGTCGAAATAAGGCACAGCTGACATTGGTCCTGCTTCTACAGGTAACTTAACCTATTTGTAGCCTATAAAATTTGTATTTTGTGAATGAAATGAAACAATTAATGGAAAGTCAGATGTTCAAATCTATGTAACATCATCGCATATCAAACCCAAAGACCTTGCATAGTAATAATACGGTCTTTGATCAAACTGCCTTCCGTATGGCGTAATAAAATTCGTGTTTTAATTAGGCCTATCTATACAGAGATGGCTTCACTGTGTAGCAACATGTCTCGCTGTGAATACATACAGTAAGCTGTCCCCACTGTTACTGTTAAATTAAATTATGATTTCAGCAGATAATGAAAATGTATTTATGTTATGATAATAAGAGAAAAGTGCAAATACATGCAATTAACATTGTTAAACCTGTATTTCGCTTTTCGCAATTGGCATTACTGAATAATAACATCGAATTTCTTTATTGCAGTAATCGATATTCATTTACGATTATTTCAACTTCACAATGTCTGAATAGGTTAAGTATTCGTTAATATACAATGATTAACATTTTGTGATAGAATTTTAGGGATATATTATTTACATTTCTATTTTATTCACGAAATAGTCCTAATAAATGTCACTCGAGGTCTGAGATTTCCCAGATAAATCTCAGACCTATCGTGACATTACTACAGAGAATTTCATGAACCCGAAGGATGAAACCACGAGATAAAACAAAGAATACAATCAAATAGCTTGCAAAAACGAATTACGTAAATGATGATAATTATTATAAAACACAGCAATAAGACATTATAATGTTTCCTTTCAATGAAGTTAAAAACCAAACTGCTAACACGTCATATTAAATATTACTGGCAACTACTCTTAGCGGAAATACGAAACAACAATACTTACCCTCAAAAGTAGGATAAGCTGAAATGTTACATAAACAGAATAAAAATACGAAAGGTTTTTACAGACATTTCTTTATTACTTGAAGTTACAGTTATTGAAAAAACAATTTTCAGCGTTTTCAAAGTTAAATTTTGTTGGAATTTCTAGATTTTCTGAATGACACTGAAGCAGACTGGACTGAGCTGCAAGTAGAGGGAATAGCAGTGGGATGAGTACAATTTCGTAATTTCTCTATGATCAATGAATGATGCTGCTTACTTATCTGTAGATAGGGTTTCAGTGATGCTGCATTGGCGTGACCTGTCATTTTTGTTAATTCTTGTTCTTGTATCCCTATCTGAACCATATTTGATACTGCTGCTGGTACATGTCCAGTATTCTACGATGTGTCTTATCAAGAAACGCAACTGTAATTGGTTTATTTTAAGACGGTCCTGAAAAGTTATTGGTCAACATCGCAAAATCATTCTATAAGTTGAATAGTCACGATTAACTACAGCTTTCTGTTAACAGCTTCAATGATCTATCAGCCGAAGACTGCAGCGCTGCTGGGCTATTGGTGGTGGGGATGGCTGGCTACCGATCGCCACAGTGATTCCGTCGCTTTTCACGTTTGAATACCTCCATTTACACCAATGTTTTGCTGGCGGCGGTAATGCTCATAAGCGTACTGATTGGCGTCGTGTGAAACGGCACTAACTTCTATCTACAGACTCTCATTCTATGATTGAAATGTACTTATTGCGTATTCTAAAAAGTAACATGTACAGTAGTGGCAAAAAAAACATGTAGCTGATACAAAAGAATTCTGTGCTGTGTATTGTGTCAAACTGTGGTAATTTCAATATGGATAGTGAAGGCAGAAGTATGTACTGCTATTTAATGTAAAAATACGCAGTTATCTTTGCCGAATAGAGGTAGAAATGTAATATTGATGCTAGATGAAAATAAAACTCCCAAAGTATTTTCGTCTGTAAGTTTGAGGCACTGAAGGAAACAAAAGACGGTAAGAATCGAACAAATGCAATAAATTTCATTGTTACAATTAATTATACAAGATGGATGTGTTTTGTGACTAGCAAAATTTGAATTTGTGACTCTGAAATCAGCTACAAGGAACGGTCCGGTTTTTTTGCCACTACTGTACAATTTATTTCTCACTTGACTTTACTTGTTCAATAGGAGGGCTATTCAACTAAAATACATACTTCCAGTGCTTCTAGCTTAAGACTTATTCTATGGCCTTAATGATTTGTGTGCGATGCTTGATATCGACTTTGCACTAAAGCTCAAGGAAAGTTATTTCTGGTCCTGAACACCATTAGAAAGTTAGGTCTTCGGTTGCATTTTGTGTTGTTTTATTGTTTAGAGGTCGTAAATTGAGATACAAAGGTTTTATATAAATACTGTATAACGTGACTGTTGCCCATTCTCTTGTTATGGAAATAATTTCTTAACAAAAGTTGTTTATATTCCGGTGATATATCATCCTAAGATGTTCCTTAATTTCAGATTGAGTCTGGAAGTTATCTAGCTTAGAAAATCTAAAGTCTGCAAGTTTTAAACAATTAAGCATAAGATTGAGTGGCGGCAGTCTACGGATAGATTATATAGGCTATACAGGGTGATTTACGAGAATTTACCGTCACTTACGGAGCTTATTTCCGAAGACATTCTGAGCAAAAATGTCATATAAACATTTGTCCTACCTAACCTCAATATTTTCAGAGCTACACTAATTTGAAGTTGTTTATAAAATACCATTATTCTTTAGTTTTAAGGGTAAAAACATATTACAGATAAAGAATGAACTATTCAGGAGTACCGTTTCTTTAATTAGCTAGTATTCCGAAACTAAAAATGTGTTGTGAATTCCATAGTTGCTTCGAACAGAATTTTTTTTTTCTGATTTTTAACTACAAAATTACATTTTCTTATGCATTTATCACAACAATTGTTACAAATCACGTCGTTCTGGTACATTCTTCAAGACTGTAAAGAATGAAGTTCCTAAAGTCGAATGATTTGTAACAATTTTTGTGATAAGTGCGTAAGAATAATGTAAGTTTTAGTTAAAAATTAAAAAACAAAATCTGTACAAAGTAATTAACAGCACATTTTTAGCTTCAGAACACTAGCCAATGAAAGAAAATATACTTCTGAATAATTCATTTTCTATTTGTAATATTTTCTTACCCTTAAAGCTAAAGAAAACAAGTATTTTACTAACAAATTCAAATTAGTGCAACTCTGAAAATATTGAGATTAGGACACATGTTTATATGACAATTTTTGCTCAGAATGTCTTCGAAAATAAGCTCCGTAAGTGACTGTAAATCCTCGTGAATCACCCCGTATAATATTTATTATGCAGTATTTAATGTCATTCATCAATTTTACTTGCGTATGTATGTGATTTATTCCTAAACCCAATAGATATCCCTCATAAAGTCGTCCTGGGTGGCACAGTCCGTAGAGTGCTTGTCTTCTGTGCCCGAAGTTGCGAATTCGATCCTGGCCCAGGTCGATGGTATTTAAGTGTGCTTAAATGCGACAGCTCATGTCAGTAGATTCACTGGCATGTAAAAGAACTCCTGCGGAACAAAGTTCCGGCACATCGGGGACGCTCATTTAACTTCGACAGTTGCGAGTGTCGTTAAATAAAACATCATAATTAATAATAATATCCCTCGTAAATGCAGTGACTGCTGCGTCTGCCGTCAATCATCAGATCTGACAAAGGCAATACAAAGTATTTCATATATGGATAGTAAATGAAAAAATTCGGAATATTGGCAGAGGAAACGAGAGTAACCACAGAAAATCTGATTCAAAACAGTCTTTGTCTACTATACATTCCACGGACACTCGCCAAGATTTGAACTTGTCTTCGGTGGGAAAAGCCAACGCTCTGGTGCTAGTCAAATTTACCTGGTACTAAATACCATTCTTTACCTCTAACAGGTTCTAGCTGATATGTACATCTATGACCAAGCAGTACTACCCGTCTGTTGTAAATTGACCGGTGTTGATTCCACGAACTAGCAGAGTGCATCTTCCCCCTCCACGAATGCTTTTATCTTCTCAATGCTCTGCGCACCGTAATCGTCTACAATGTCTTGTATACAACGACAGTGGCGAGATCAACGCTCAGCGCCCATGTAACATTGAACGCGTAGTACTGTACATCTGACTTTATTTGTCAGAGGAAGAATAATTGTTTGTATACATTTGAAGTCTAATTAGTGAACTATGTTACTAGTCAGCGAAGTATGCATGGAAGGGAAAAGAAACTGGCCACCTTACACCATTATCTCCTGGCTTAGTTACCTCATGAGTGATGCCTTATTGGCGTTACTTATCAGGTTCCAACCTCACTCCGAACAGTTGACTAAACAACAATATCATTATTATGATCAGTACCAAATAATTAAGAGGATTCGAGGCTTTCAAAGTGGTTGGCTTGTTAGCTCTCGAGTGTTTCAAACACGTTTAATCTTCTAAGCGTCACGAATATTTATTGATTTAGTCCTATATTAAGAAAACTAACACTCCACTATGATCGATTTAAACAAAACCTGGTTATTTTCATTAAGTGTTTTCAACTTCCTATATGAAAAGTTTTTTAATTCATCTATTGAGAGAATAAATTAATTCAAGCGGATGAATAGAGGTGAAAATATGAAAAAGCAAATTATTCGACAGTTACATTCACAACAACGCGAACACACCTACCGTTCGTCCAAGTAGTTTTGTGTCAGGGTCAGCGACACGGAGGAAATCACGTGATAATTACTTAATGGAGTCCTTTTCTTTACATTATTTTAAACGGCTGTATAATATTACGTAGATGCGTCCAATTTCGAACAGCAAATACTAATAGCTAAGATAGGCCATCCACAAGCCTTTACTGAGGGACCAGCAGAAACGGCTGGGGGAAACCGAGATGCGACATAACTACTGGGCTGATTACCTGCTTTGATATTTTCTGAAGTCTTCCTCAATTGTAACCAGGTAGCGTTATTCCATCTTCAGGTATGAAGTAACTCACAACGACTGGCAGAAATTTATTTTATTTCCTATTTCGTTGTGTCGTAATTGTGACAAAATTACATTTCTTTATGTTCTCTTGGAGTTCATCAATTACCATGGATCCAATTCCGTTCAATATGATGGGCTCACATTTTGTTCTAGCAAGTGCAAATTTTGGCTAAAAAATTTCAAAATCAGTTTAGAAGTACAATCAGAGGTTCAAAAGTTATATCATGTGAAGCGGATTGGAATGCAAATGTTGTTGCTTTAGCTGCGACTGCTAGGTCCTTTTCTGCAGGATCACTGTTTTTTTTAAATATAGATAATAATGAAGAACAACCCTCCGCGCTGACAAACCAGCTTTATGCTCAGCACTTTTCAAGTGGTCTTTAACCCTTAAATTCACAAAGTATCCTACAGGATACAACAGGTTAATAGGCTATCTATATATACAATTTGAACTGGTAATGGAAATTACGGGAAAACGGCTGAACGGATTTTAATAAATGACCCCTCATTTTGAAGCTTAGAACCCAAAGTTTTTCAGAAAAATAGTAGTTTTCAGTGAAATGTCAATTTTCCTACATCATTTTCGTATTTTCCAAAATCCATCTGTCGTCAGTTTTGAGAAATACATAATGGGTTTTCAAAATAAAACAAAACACAAACACACTATAATAAACAATATCACACGAAGACTACGACCTGCAGGATTGCTGACATATTTAGAGTTCAGATGGCTCAGATTCTCTGACATCATAATTCAAATATGTCGATCTTCATTTGTGTAACTTTTTCAGAACGTTTCTGTAATATTGGTTATTAAAAACTTCATGACTTATTAAAAAAAATTTACAGGTAAGATTCTCTAATGTGTAATTTTCTCCGTACAGCTGTCTGTGTATTGGATATTAAAAACTAGAAAACTTAAGAATGTTTGATGGCATTATTACCATTAAAAATGAAATATTATTATAGTGAATGCCATGATGTATTTGTCACTAATCATACAGATTAATGCTTTATTGATGACATGAAAGCAAATTTTAAAAAATCGTTGGCACACCGTATAGTGAGGATCACGTAAGTGTAATTCCTAAAAGTCTAATTTGGCCGTCTCTTCAGTGTTGCCAACTAATACCAGTTGTCACCAAAGAGGGAAAAATCATAATAAAATAATAATAATAATAATAATAATAATAATAATAATAATAATAATAATAATAATAATAATACAGCAATTAACAATAACTACATGTCTTACTTATTTAGGCCTACCACATCTCATCTTTATGTTGCGAGATGTTTTCTACAGGATTCAATAATTTATGAAATAGTATATTTTTCTTCTTCAATTCTCGCATATTATGTTGGCAATTAAAATTAGTATGATCTAATATTAAAATGTATTTTGTCTGGTAACATGAAATTCATTGCTTTAACTAAACAGTTTACGATTCACGAGACCTAACCTAAAAGTGTAGTTTGATCACGTGAAATGATTAGTACGAATTCCGAAAACAGAACACAACTTTAAAATGTATAATAGCGTACTTAAAATACTTTCAAGCACTTTCTTTCTTGGAGAAGTCGCTACCATGCTATTTCCTCTCTTGGACATTTTAATAAAAATGTAAACACGAAAGAATTTAATTAAAATGTCAATATATTTACAAGAATGTTTCATACGAAGTAGGTCTATAATTTAGTTCTTATTTAATTATACTTACCTGAATATAGAGTTGAAATGGAAACACAACTCATTAGAACTGAATTGTGTATTGATATTAATATTAATACCGGTATAACTAATTAATTATTAATTCGCAAGCCTAGGTACTTGAATTTTCATTAGTTTACTTTACTGCAAACCAAAGTTATTGATGCCAACATAACAGTTAGAAATAACTGCCAGTTTTAGTATTTGTCAGTACCCGAAATTCGAAACGAAGTTGGTAAAAGAAAATTATTCAACTGAGAACTAGAAAATCACTATAATCCACTGGAATATGTAGTAATAGGGGAAAAAATGTTAGGTTTCACCCTTACGGTATTAAGTAAGCTGACCCGAATTATACTTGTGGCTTAAAAGTTAAGCCTACTAAGTCGGCAGTTAACGGCTGTTTAAACTTCAACAGTGTCGATGCACCTGGCCACTTGTCTCACTCTTTTTTTTAGTCGGTTATTTAACGACGCTGTATGAACTACGAGGTCATTTAGCGTCGATGAGATTGGTGATAGCGAGATGGTATTTGGCGAGATGAGGCCGAGGATTCGCCATAGATTACCTGGAATTCACCTTACGGTTGGGGAAAACCTCGGAAAAGAACCCAACCAGGCAATCGGCCCAAGCGGGGATCGAACTCGCGCCCGAGCGCAACTTCAGACCGGCAGGCAAACGCCTTAACCGTCTGAGCCACGCCGGTGGCCTGTTTCACTCTTCTAGCTGTTCAAGTGTATCGGCAAATGTGTCATTCTGGTTTCATTGTTATTTCAGTGCTTCTGTACGAGACTTTGCTTGCAATAATTTACAAGACATGTCGTGATTATGTCAACGGGGGGGGGGAAAAAAAAACCTTACAAAATCTGTCGTTAAACACATCAGACGCCTGCTTACAACATACAAAATATATTACTTTTAAGCTTTTATTTAAAAAAAGCTAGAGAACAAGAGAACTGACAGAAGCGTCACTATTCAAGTACAATGTCCTGTAAAATTGATCTTAACTGAAATGAACTGCACTTTAACAAGAACAATGCGAAACACAGTTAAATACGCGACCGCAATTATTAAGAACACGTCTTGAGCGAACAAAAAACAGGTAACTAATAGGTTTACACACGCGTTAAGACGGTCGCTTCCCATTTAATCCAACAGCATGAGAATTCCAAAGATTCACACTACATCCTTCGTTCCGATTGACGCTGTTATACTCTACCATTCATGAACACGAAAAACGCACTTACATAAGTGATGATGATGATGATATGATAATAATAATAATAATAATAATAATAATAATAATAATAATAACAACAACAACAATAATAAATGTGTCTCATTTTTGTCCTTCGCCATTCTATGCGGTGGCTTTGAGCCATAGTGACCATATGACTAGAGAATCCCACTACTTGTGAATATCTCTGGTTCACAATTTCCGCAAATTAATGGATGAATGAATTAATTCATTAGTTCAAGGGCAAATATTTCACTGTAAACCCAGCATTCTTCAATCTTTCCTATTTCCCGCCCTAAGGGCCTCCGCATATAGAAAAAATCTTAAGAAACCTTCTTTGGATGTACATGGTAACGTCTATGTTGATAATAGTAATGGTAATGAGAAGTGTCATGTTAACATTTTTGTAATCTTAACAATAAAGGCGGTTTTGGACAAATTCCTAACTCTGAAAGAGATCTCTGGAAAATAAAGTAGTTCTACGAGCGTATAAAATCACCGTTTTACAACACCAAGATAAAAAATTTCATAAAAGTACCGCGATATTCACACGAAGATTATTTAATTTAATTTTTGCTTCTCTTCTATATAAGCTACGTAATATGAATAAAATTGTCCCTATGTGTGTGTATATTAAAAGTGATCTATTTGAAGCAGAAGTAGCAGTAGAAGTATATTTCTATCAATTTCTTTCCAACCAATGTGAATCATCACATATAACGCCTTACTATGTATCAAAGGATGGTAGTAGCTAGTGAGACAACAAGAGGCGATGTTACAAAATACTGACGGAGAAAAGGTTAAAAGAGAGCGGTGAAACTGCGGCACAAACATCGTCCTTCTTAATAAACAATTTCACAGGACACATCGGAATTTTAGTACACACTTCAGCCTCTCGCCTAACGGTGTGATGGTGATTATGATGTTGGGATGATGATAATGATGATGATAATAATAAAATAATAATAATAATAATAATAATAATAATAATAATAATAATAATAATAATAACAATAATAGAAAAATACAATAATCATGGTTCTTATGCTTTTACATTTTCTGTGTATGAAAATTTCTCGTGATCAATAAATCTCTCAGCAATAAATATAATGATGATGATGATGATGATGATGACTTTTTTAGTCGTTCTGCCTTTAATATTGGGAAGGTTTTAAACCATTAATAACAGGCCTATTCACAAGAAATAACAGCACGGTATGTCACCTCATAGTAGAAAGACAAACTCACTCAACCCTAAGGAAGATAAATCTCCTATTTCCTGCAGAGAATCGAAACCGCATCGCCTGCTGTAATAGTAGTAGTAGGCCTAGTAGTTTGTTTAGCGATGCTTTCAATAGCAGAGTTACTTCAGCGTCAAAATTCAATTTATCTGCACTGAAGTTCTCTACTGGGGACGGAATTCTTCTACATGCCGTAAATCTAAGACACGGACTCACAGGTTTACTTCTTCCCTGAGGAAGCTCTACCAAAAATGTTATCGTCCTTTAAAATCCATCGTCCTCAGAAAAGTTTGAACCCGTGAACCTCGAGTCTAACGGCAAACGGCAGCCTTGAGACCTGCGAGGACGACTAGTAGTAGTAGTAGTAGTAGTAGTAGTAGTAGTAGTAGCAGTAGTATTGTAGTAGTAGCAGCAGCAGTAGCAGTAGCAGCGGTAGCAGTAGTAGCAGCAGTAGTATCAGCAGTAGCGGCATTAGTACTGGTAGCAATAGTAGCAGTAGTAGTAGTAGCAGTAGTATAGCAGTAGTATTGTAGTAGCAGTAGTAGTAGCAGCAGCAGTAGTAGAACAGTAGTATTGTAGTAGTAGCAGTAGTAGTAGCAGCAGCAGTGGCAACAGTAGTAGTACTAGCAGCAGTAGCAGTAGTAGTAGTAGTAGTAGTAGTAGTAGTAGTAGTAGCAGCAGCAGCAGTAGTAGTAGCCACGAGGTTGAAACTCTTGCACACGTCCTGGGATCCTGTCCGCACGGCGAAGCCTGCGAAACGCTAGACACCACCAAGTACGATCAATTATAGCCACTGCCCTTAAAGATGCCGATTACAACACCTTTGAAGAAGTACATGATCTCTCTGTCACTGGCAGTACACGGCGCATAGATATAATAGCTTTCAAGGATCTACAAGATCTGGATACATAATTGATCCCACTGAGCGTTTCGAAACGGATGAGGAACAGCCAGCAGAAGTGGATAATGAAAAAAAAGAATATCTGCAATCTCACCATTCCCTATTACCTCCAAAAATACCAGCTGAAAGAGCTTGAAGTAATCGGACATCTGGTTGGAGCAAGAAGTACCGCTACTCTCTTCATGAAAGATGTGTTTAAGAGGCTTGGAATACCTACATCTATTATTCCGGTTGTAACCTTAGCTGCATAGAAAGGATCAATTGTTCCCCTGAAGCATCACCTATATTCGAAATCAAACTAAGTTCATTAGCATTCTTTACTTTTTTGTAACACTAGGTATATTTCCACTAATCTCAAAATGTATTTGCAGCTATATACTCGTAGGAGTTTCATTGTTAAAACAAAATCAATGCTTCAATGAATTTGTAAACATTTATATGGTTAAATACTCTTTGTCCCTTGTGGCAGCTCACGAATGGTGAGAAGATTTATAAATTATTATTATTATTATTATTATTATTATTATTATTATTATTAGTAGTAGTAGTAGTAGTAGTAGTAGTAGCAGCAGCAGCAGCTGCAACAGCAGCAGCAGTAGTAGGCAATAGTATTATCAAGGCTTCAATGTGTTCTCTTGTAACACCAGTGTCGAGGTTTATATATTTAACGTGATCTACACACTAGATCAACACGTGACGAGGGATCATACAAATCCGGGCTTCCAGTGAAGATAACACAGGACATCGGATAGCCAGCGGATATACATCCATGCTCAACACGGATTTCGAACCCAAGACAGCGACTTCCCCATAATGCTAAAGTAAATTAATAACAAACATGCAAACTTATAAATATTTCAAGATAGGATTTATATGAACGAGACCAAGGGAAGTAAAGCGAAAAGTTAGGCCTAATGTGTCATGTCGATGTGAAACTGCACTAGGAACAAGCCGATCGATAAAGGAGCGGAGGCAGACATCTAATCAGCCCCGCAGGCCGGTAGTCTAGACATCCCTGAGTAGGTATCCGCCCGCACGTCAAACGCTTGTGTGAGTGTGCTTGAAATAGGAAGCAATTGTCGAGCTGGAGCCAATTTCCTGTTTTCTGGCGTCTTCAAAGCTTTCTTTCTGCGTGTTTTTCATTTCCAGTCATTGACTCACTTTGACGCTCTCGCACTTCAAAGTCAAGTGCCAGATGAGACTCTCGGGATAATCCTCAAACTTCACCTTCCCAATTTTCGTCTACGCTTGCCTCGAGCTCACACACGGTAGACGTCATACGCTTCAAACCTCGAATTAAAACAGCTAGCTCAAGCTCATCACCTGCAGACTCAATGCTGGCGAAGTCCCGAAACTTCAGACCACTGAAATAGATGATGATCACTTCCAAGTATCTACAGTATACTCGAAATCAACAAGCTGCCTCTCTAAAACTGGCTTTCCACATCACAGAAGACCAGGATTAAACGTCATACTCAGTAATTGTTTACGAAAGAAGGGCGATTACGATGCTGCGGTAGAATTTCGCAATGTGCTCCACCTAAATCTAATATTACCTACTCAGCAATTTCCCAACAACATCGCACTGTTAGTGCTGTAGCTATAACGAAGCGCTTAGGTATACAACTTCTAGATATAGTAGACTACATCACGCAGTGCATACAGCTATTCGGGTTGTAAATAGTTGAGAAAGATATACAAAGAGATGTACAAACAATTATATAGAATATAAACAGACAGATATAGAACCAAAATTAATGGTAATAATTGAACTCTCACCTCCTGTTTAATTAAAAACAAACCTAATTAAAAGATTACGTATTCCTTCACATGGAGAATAATGGAGCGTGTGAAATGGACAGACAGAATAAGAAATGAAGTTGTGTTGGAAAGAGTGGGTGAAGGAAGAATGATGCTGAAAGTGATCAGAAGAGAAAAAGGAATTGGTTGGGTCACTGGCTGACAAAAAACTGCCTACTGAAGGATGCACTGGAAGGAATGGTGAACGGGAGAAGAGTTCGGGGCAGAAGAAGATATCAGACTAATAGACGACATTAAGATATATGCATCATATATGCGGAGAATAAGAGGAAAGCAGAAAATAGGGAAGATTGGAGAATGCTGGGTTTACAGTGAAAGACCTGCTTTTGGGCAGAACACGTATGTATGTATGTATGCATGTATGTATGTATTTATATTGGGTTATTTAACGACGCTGTATCAACTACTAGGTTATTTAGCGTCGATGAGATTGGTGATAGCGAGATGATATTTGGCAAGATGAGGCCAAGGAGTCGCCATAGATTACCTTGCATTCACATTACGGTTGGGGAAAACCTCGGAAAAAACCCAACCTGGTAATCAGCCCAAGCGGGGATCGAACCCGCGCCCGAACGCAACTTCAGACCGGCAGGCAAGAGCCTTATCCGACTGAGCCACGCCGGTGGCTTGTATGTATGTATGTATGTATGTATGTATGTATGTATGTATGTATGTATGTATGTATGTAAATGTAAAATTGCGGAAACATAAAACGACAGAACCTTATAGTTAAATCTATCGGCTTGAAGTACATTTTGGAACCTGTAATTTCCAGTTTTCTTTCACAATTATGTAATATTATTACTTTAGAAGTCGAGGGAAAACGCCAGAAAAAAACCTTAACAAGGTAACTTGTTCCAACCAGAATTCGAACCCCGTCATGAACAGACGTGCTAACCGTTACTCCACAGCGGTGGACGTTTTGTGACAGGTTAGCGAGAAAACCACACAGCCACTTTTCGATCCTCACTGCTACAATACAAAACAAATCTTCATAACACAAAATGCTTCAATGTGTACTTTGAGCTTATCATTCTTACGAAAGGAAAAGAATAAACCTAGGAGAGAAAAATGCCTGCTTCTAAGAATAGAAAACATTCCTCGTAAAAAGTGATAAGATACTAATTTTGTCCAGATTTTTTTTAGAATAAAATAATATAACACAGGTATATGGATGTTTTTAAATTATGATGAATTTTGTTCCAGTATCTCTCTTTTAGAGCAGAATAGACGCTTAGACGTCATTATTCACACAAGTCTCCAGACTCGTGGTTGACCTAAAACATAAGAAATCTGAGGTACTTGCATCTTAGTTTTGCAGCGATGTCACGTTTTCTTTCAAAAGTTAAATCTGATTCTGATTTTGAATTAGCTCAGCCACTGTATTGAGATAAATACGATGTTTCTTTTAATAGAGAAGTTATAATAATTGTCTCTCTTAAGCATATTATCAGTAATTACATCATATTACTGCATCGACAACCTCGGGGTAGATTTCTTATCTGTTCTGATTCTTTGAGTGCCGTTCAGTCTCTGCAATCACATTATTGTGATGGTCGTCTCATTGTCCAAGTCCAGGTTCTTTTCCACACACTCTTATCATCTGGCTCCGTTATCGGAGTGGTGTGGGTTCCAGGCCATGTTGGAATTCCTGATAACGAGACACATGCTGGAGCCAGAGACGCTGCTCTCAATGGCACACTGGTATACTGGCGAGAGAGGTGGCAAGATGCAGTGACTTACTTAAGGAATAGAATTCGGAGGGAATGGGAAGGAAAATGGTGTGCACAAGCGGGTAACAAACCACGAACCATTAAAAATACAATCCGAGAATGGGATTCGTCATCAAGAGCGTCACAACGAGATGAAGTTACAATTACCCGCTTGAGGACTGGTCACTGTCGTTTGACTCACGGTCACTTATTATCTGGCAAACCTCCACCGGAATGCGACACTTCCCATGCCCCTCTTACGGTGGAACATTTTTTATTACACTGTCACAAATATGAATGGCCTCTACGTCAGTATGCAATATGTTCAACACTACATGAGCTCTTGGCAATGATTTTAATTGTGTCAACGCAGTGTTAAAGTGTTTACGTAGAACGAAACTCGACAAGGTGATCTAAGTTTTAGTGTTCTTTTAGCCAATTGTTATTTATTCTCCAGACTCTTTACATCTGGAGATTATTTTAGTGTCCTTTCTTTTAATTACACTTTATTAATCTAATCTTATACATCCGCTATTTTACTGATTGTTATGTAACACTGCCACACAAAAAAGGTTGGCAGTATTCGTTTTATTATTTTATGATCGTTCCACATTATCTTGGGACTACTACATGTTCGCTTTAATGTTATTTTATATAAGAAGTCGCCTTGTTTGTCCAATATTAGTGTGCTTGGTTGTTTAATGTGTCAACGTGTTTAGTCAGTGTGTATTTTAGTTTTGCAACAATAATTTCATTTCACCACAAAAAAATATATAGGTATGGGTGCAAATAGCCATTGATGCTGACGCGCCCTTACAAATTTCACTATCATCATATTACTGCAATACCTCTGAGGAATCAGCATGGAAGAGTGCAAGAGAGTATTGACAACGTCGTATTTGAAATTCTAGAGCCAATAATACATGGTTACCTACATAAAAATAAACATCTGCGGCAAGATTAGCTGCTCTCTCTTCTCGAACAGAGGCCATTTAAGTTTGGCGAAGACATTACCACCAAACTGTCTTTAGTACAATTAAGACGGGCTCATTTTGTTTAATTTTGTTAACATTTTATTGGAAATACCTCCTTCACAATATTAAAATAAAGACTGTGTAATACATGCCAGGACATAATGGAAAAAATTAAATATCGGTACATAGGGCTATTTACGATAGGCCTACAATATATGCATGTACATGTGTAAGAATATGCATGTATGTAACGCCTGCTGTACGGAATAAATGAATGAATAAACGCGTCCTTAGGCTATAGCGGAAATTTGGGGCCAAGAAGTTAGTGTCTATGTGAGCTATCTCAATTAAATTTTTGCCGTTCATTATGAAGAAACGTTATTAATTTTGAAGGTGGAAACCGAAAATGAACATAACGTAATAAGTACCACATCAGAAACGCATATCATAACGCCCTAAGTGGTAGGAGAAATGACGTACTAAAGCGGTTTCAGAATAAGAAGGCATATGGCCTACGCCAATTGAGTGCAGTACGACGTTGTCATATGGTGCACTGTGCACGAGACGTGGAAGACAGAGATAACAGATAAGGACGGAAACTATCAGTCGCTGCTCGTTGCAGTGACAGGACGGGTCGAGGTCTGTTCCTTCATTGTGTGTAATGTTTAAATATAATTACTCTTACTGAAGTAATTTTCATCCCAATTTTTATTACTTCTTCGCTTCACAGATCAGTAGATCTTGGAGTCACTAACTTGCGAAATAAAGTGACATATGTACAAATTTACTTTGCTAATGTCTGAGAAAGAATATCTTAATTCTGTCTCAGACTTCCTTGTACAGCAAAGCTGAATTTATTATTGTTTAATTCTCCAGAGGAAAGACTAAATACAATTTGTTTGTAGGGCAGCCTACGAATCTAGCGATAATAAAACGTAAACATATATGTAGAAACGTAATTTAGTATTGATATTGAAGTTGAAAGTATTTTATTTTTCCTCTGTTAAATGAAGCCTATGTAATTTAATTTAATTCTCTAGCTTATACCTACCTAGGGGTCCTGGGTTCTATATTCTGGTTACGAATCTGGCTATAATGCAACGTAAGCATAATATGTGTTCATACATAATTCAGTACTCATACTGAAACTGTAGATTATTTTATTTGTCCCTGATAAACTAAGTCTATCTAATTTTATTTTATTCTCTAACTTTTATGTATCTAGAGGTCCAGGGCTCTATAGTCTGGCTAAGAATCCAGCTATAAAATATAAGCATATCTGTTTATATTTAGGCCTAATTAAGTACTCATATTGAAATTGAAGATTACTTTCTTTTACTTTGTTAAATTAACCCTATCTAATTAAATTTAATCCTCAAACTTATACCTACCTAGAGGTCCAAGGTTCTATGTTCTATTACTCCGGCCTGTGGCAGTATACGCCTACGAGTGAAGGCAGTTATACAGAAGTGAATATGAAAACCGCAACCCAATAATATTGTTAATATATTGAAGGTAAATTTGTATATTAGAAAAACGTCTAAAATGTAATACTGTAGATTATAGGTATATAATGCAAGGTTTTTAAAATAGAAATTGAGTTTTGGAATTATAAAATGTCATCATTTCTTGCATGCTTGTATTCATTTTAAAAGTGAAATGTAATTAAATTGCTTCATCTTAAAATATTTTTAATGGTCTTTAGGAAGAATCTTGTTAATACTCTTGGTATAATTCATCGAAAAATAGGCAGAAGTGTCTATGTTTACAATATCAACCAAATATCTCATACGTTTAAGCAATATTTCATCTTATTCCAATGAAAAGTGAAAATCGTATCCGTGGTTATTCTCAGCTTTCTTCTTGCTTTCCACGTTCTATTATGGCACTGTTAACACATACTACCCTGCTAATATATAGTATATTTAAAATATCGTACGATGAAGTATTACGAGTACATGATCCTGAAAATCGTCCAAATAATTAACACGTTTTGCGTTATTTTCCAGGAGAGGTAAATACAGGTATACCACCTATTTGAATTGTCTCTCTGCCCTGTCCGAGAATACGACATAACGTATGCACTTCTAAATCACACGCCTCTGCAGTCGGATTCTTTGTTTCTGAAAAACTGACACGCACTGTGTCATAAGCTAGTCCTTTAGAAAAACTATATACAAAAAATACAATACTCCTCGCCTGTGAGTGTAGGACTATCCTTTTGCGTATAACAGATGAAACACCAGAGCCAATTGCAATCCCTTCAAGAGGAATTTTACGGTGTTACACATCACACAAGAGAAAACAGTCACGTCTGAATTTGAAAATAAACAGAATCTATCTTCGTTTACAGAGAGGGACTTCAGAGCAAAATATGTTGTATATTGTAGGTTGGATATCTCTGTTTAATCTTAAAGCGGTAACACGCGACCCAGTTGACATATAAGTGCCATTCTTGTACAGTTGAATTCAGAATTCTTAGCTCTATCGAATGGCATTCCTAGCCATAAGTATTGTGCGCGCAAGAAGGAAACTAATACGCGACGCTTCAGCGAGACTTCGCGACGATTTAACTAGGCAACACCGCTTCACTGTTACTGGCTAGTCGAGATAGACCGGCCTGAACTAGCTCCGCCTTATATGCCTTCTTATTCTGAAAGCGCTCTAGGTGTGTCTTCATAAAAAGAACGACTGCACAGAACGAAAGAGACTTGACAAAGGTTATGAACTTAACTCGCGCGACATCAACAAGTTACTCGTTATCCCTGCATAAAAACGCATTGTATAAAATATTCCAACTATTTCATAAAAATTTACACTCTTGTTGAAAGTTTTTTGATACAGACTCCCATTTAAAATCTCCAACACTGCAAGAACTGCAAAAGAATTTGACTGAATAGTAATTTACTTTCTCTGCTAAAAACAGGACTGAAAAAAAAGTCTATCACATGGCGATAACATTCGTCGAATTATCATTATCTCTCCTAAACGCGCCATCTCTCCCTAAATATTTCACCGAACTGCCATGTTTAATAGAGATTAATAATATATGACCGTGGGTTATAATCGCAGACTACACACATTAGAATGAAAACAGAGGTTAGTGATTTTTTAACAAGGATTACGAAAATACACACTTGAAAACACAGTTCAGGAACATAATCGGTTATAAACAAAAACTAAGCATTCACACAATTTATCCACTACTTGTTTACTTTTGAAGAAGTTATAACGGTAGCAACGGCTTTATAATAATAATTATTTATAAATTGTAAGAATGAATATCGCTTGTTACACGAAGGATGTGACTTTATAAGTAATACAAATAGATACGGAAACACATTTAAAATGGCTTGCAGAACGAAGTTTACATTTGTTGCTTTGAGCTGTATGTGTATCTCTTTCCTTTGACACTATGTATTGCATTAAACTGCAATGATAATAAAGCAAATGTTACTAGCAAAGTCACGAAACAAGAACAGAGAAAGAAAGGGAAGGAGGAGCTCGGCACATGAAAGGAAATTCTAAAGCATTCAGCACAACTATGAGGGAAATCTGTTGTCTTGAATAGTAAACATTGTTCACAATGCGTCTTGACGTTTGATCCACGTTATATTACAAGTGGGAATCTAGGATACGAAGTTGTGTAAACGTGAAACAGTTGAAACGCGAAGACAGGTACTGGAATGCAAAGCTGACTTAACAAAACACGACGCTACAAAGGAGCCTGCATGGTCTCGAAGCGGGATGAATGGGATATTGTTACAAAGAGACGAGGAAAGGAGGTGGAAGCAAGGTACAAATTGAAATTTGGTGACTACCATGGCAGGAACAAGTATTTATGCTGTAAAATGGGAATAGGGAAGACTCACACACTTGATTACTGCGATGTTAAGCAAACAGGGGAAATAAGTAGAAAAGACAACAAAGACATTGAAAGGGTGCATTCTTTATTCAATTGCTACTACAGCAGTTTTTCAACATAAAGACTTGTTTTCAAAATTTTGGTTTATCCATGGTGGAATTTCAAGCGAACAAAAAGGAGATGGCAGCTAAAGATGGTATCCTTGAGGCAAAGTATTTCCCTACGGTAAAGGAACTAGTTTCTCATCAAAATACCATTACCCTACACTTAGAGACATAACATGCCTGCATAGATAGGGAGAATAAAGTAAGAAACGTAGCATTCTTAAACGTTAGGTTAATGAGGTAAAGGTGAGGTTAAGGTAAGCTGAGAATGGGTAAGACAACCTGGCCCACAGCGACTTCGACATTAGAGAAAGACCTGCAGAGATCAAAACCTGGTAACTCTAGGCAAATGTGATCTATGACTGGGACACTTTCTAAACAAAACATCTGTCTACTAAAAGAAAGTAATTACAGTTGAATGAATACAGAAACTGTATTTTGCATTCATTGCTACTCGAAGTCTGTAATGTGTTCAAATGTCGATGATGATGATGATGATGGTGACGACGAGAATGTTGACGGTAATTAGTGACAGAAAGGCTGTGGCTGATGTATCAATACCTTCAGGGACTGAGTCTTTTGACCCTTGCCGCCCTCACTTAAGAGTATCGTGAACAAATAGTCCAGAATACTCGGCACTGAAAAACCAACAATTCATAATCTTTTTCTCATGGAGTCCCACTACACTACATAATAAAAAAATGTGAGTATGGCGTGCAGAAGAAGAATTTGTACCCATATGTGTTACGACAAAAAATAATTAGCGCTATGTGAACAACATTCTGGGACAATTTTCAAATAACGTCCATAAAGCAAGAAAAGAATCACTCATTTTTCAGCAAGATGGCGCAACAGCACACACATCGGTGTCATGTATGTAAGTCGTTCGTGAAATTTTTCATTACAGAGTAAGAAGTAGTGAACTATGCCCGGTCTCCAATTTTGTCGCTGTATGACTTTTACCTTTGGGATACGATCAACCAAAATGTGTACGAAAACAACCCGCGCACTCTGGAAGCTCTCAAAAATGAAATAGTATGGCTAATACGCAATATTAGTGAAGATGAGCTCTAGCGAATGTTTCAGAACTTCATACATCGCTGCAATATATGCAATCACAGGACGTAAGAGAGGACATTTTGAACAACTGTTCTGAAACACAGATAAACTCTGTCCATCTCCTTAAATAAAGCATTCATTCATTTCATTTACAGGTTTCTGCCTATGTCCAGATCATTATTGGAACGGATGTCAAAGATGTAACAGACTTAATGAAGAAACCTATAACAACTTATAAAGAGAAATGTTTGAAAGTGAACCTACGCAAATTGAGTATTCGGTAGGAGGAGGTCAAGACTTATTATTTATGAACGAGTGGCTGAGTTAGTGACTAACCCAACAAATAAATGTGTTATGAAGTCGCGGTTATCAATCAAGTTTCACAGGCGAATGCAGTTATTTTATAGTTGAACGGCAATTAGAGGAGTGGGAATATGCCAAAGAAATTCAAGAAACGTATCCTCACAAGAGAGTGGACAAGACACTTACTCGTACCATGGGTGCCGAAGATTGTACAGTAATGTTAGAAGAGCTTCATATTAGCCTAATGTTGTAGAGACAGATGGGTTGAACAGGAATTCAATGATGTCAAGTTTAGGTCGTTCCCGATATTAAACTATGTGTGCTCAGGATAATGTAGCGGACCATCTCACAACAAAGACTGGACGCGGTATGTGCAATCTGAGAGAATACACAGTGGAAGATGACCATTAAAAGTTACGACATATTGGTTACCTCTAGAGCGCCGCTAGGAAGTGATCCGATATTATACCTTACTGTTCGCGAGAGTTTAGAATGCTCTTGTAATATCAACCAGACAGCGGCTCCAGTCGTTATCTATTCTGATAGTTGTGTTCCCTAGCATACTTCTATTCTTTAATCCTCTCTTTCATAACCTCGCTCTTAAATTATAGTAATATTGGCCTAACCTGTTATGAATTTTGTATTTGCTTCTTTCCTACTCTAAATGCTTCCTATACTTGTCCATCGCTCATGTCCATACCAAAATACTCCCAACATATTCCTAATATCTTCTCATATGTATCGATACTCTGTTCTCTATCTTTTTCTTATGTTCCGAAAATAACAAGTTTTTCTTCTCTTCTCCTCCTCGAAGTGATCCCATTTGCTGTTTAGAATTTCGTTTTGCAGTTGAATTTCTTCCATCTTCTTTCTTAGCTCTACCAAGCTCTCCTTCATTGCCATTAGGTCTTGTTTCATTGTACTGTCCTCCATTTCTCTATTACGCACACTTATTCACCGGTTTAATGCAGGTCAACGCCTCCGCTTCACGTTACTGTCCCTCGACTTGCACAGAGCCAACCGACTACCTCTGTAACTTGCTTTTAAGACTGGTGTATATAATAGTATTATTATGCTTTAAACTTCTCGTTACATGTCAAAATCATAAAATATGCAACAATACCATAAATATTCAGTTGTTAAGTTTTAAAAAAGTTTGACACACGCATAAAACATGCTAAAATAGTGAAATATACTAACATTCGGCAAATGTAAAATTATATCCATTATAAGAGCATCTTCTGTGGACTTCTCTGGAAAAACTAAGGCAGAGGCTAGTGAAGTGCTTTATGTGGATTGTGACATTTTATGAAGCAGAAATATTGGATTACAACGAAGTGAAGAGAAGCGATTAGAAACATTTGAAATGTGAATATGGAGAAGAATGAAGCGTGTGAAATGGACAAATAGAATAAGAATGAAGCTGTGCTAGAAAGAGCGGATGAAGAAATAATAATGTCCAAACTAATCAGGAAGAGAAAAAGGAATTGACTGAGACATTCGCTAAGAAGAAACTGCCTACTGAAGGATGCACTGGAAGAAATGGTGAACGGAAGAAAACTTCGGGACAGAAGAAGATATCAGATATTAGATGATAGACGACATTAAGATATATGGATCATATGCGGAAAATACGAAAGATTGTAGAATGTTGGGTTTGCAGTGAAAGACCTGCCCTTGGACAGAACACTATGAAATATGTATTATATAACTTAATATACGCAAAGAAAAATGAAAACGTACTTCGTTTCCATATATGTAAAAACTGATAGTGAATTCAGTCATATGTAGCACTATAGCCCATAAAGAACCTGGGCTTCCTCAATCAATTGAAACCATTCGTCTCTGTCTTGCGCCCGTTTTCTCCATATTCTACATCCAACTCTCCGCAGATCATCCGGAGATCATCCTCCACGTCCCGAAGCCATCTCAACCTTGATCGTCCTCTTCTCCTTGCTCCTTCTGGGTATGCATTTGCATATAAAACCGATTTCTACTGATAAGAACAGAGATCAGTGGAATTGATGTAAGTTAATTAATGTACGCATAGAATTTCAGAACAGAAAGGAATTTTGGCGAGATTGATCATACATAAATTATTTATTTTGCAAGAAATGTGTAATGGCAATGCATGTGTCATTTGCAGTGCACTGTTTAGCCGCCGATCACTGCCTCACAAAATTATTGACTCCGCTCTCTACTTCGTATACTTTACATTCTTAGTTTGGCATTTTATTGCGAAGGTCTCCCGAGTTCGAAAGTTAATCAGATGTAAAGGGAATGAATTGGAAAAACTGACTAGATGTAGAAAAAGAGCGAACGGTTCTAAAAGTAAAGCAGAGGAAAGGATTAATCGTGATAAATTGAGGCATGTAGAGTGGAAGAGGCTCTGAGTCCCGTTTTCGGAGTGTGGATGGAAGAGAGGATGTAGAAAAGGGAAACGACGCACACAGGGTGGGGGATAATTTATCCGACGCGGGGAAGAGAAGGAAGGGGTGCATCTGAATAAAAGATGAGGGTGTCCCTGAGCGGACGGATGCAGGATGAGAGGGGCGGGACAACGCGTCGCTCTTGGAGGAAGTATCTTTCCGCGAGACGCAACAGTACCGTCAGTCACTGAGCACAATTCATAGTTTTTAAATTAATTATACAGAAAGTGACCCAAGAATCCCTGCCCTTTGCTGTGACGCAGGTGACAGTGTATACTGTTCCAAACGCAGCAAGGCTGAGTTTCATTCATGGGGTTATCCTGAATTTGTCCATTGTTTTCTTTTAAACATTAGTATCGTAAGAGAATTTTCAACTGCCCTGCTGAGGTGGAAGCCATGTTTACAAGAGTTCTAGCTCGACCCACTAGAACTTGAGCACTAGAGGAGGATCGCCGTACTCTGATGTTGCATTATATCGTAAATGACTATTAAATGTACAGACGTCCTGCAAAGAAAACTGCAATTTCATGTTGAGACACTCACCTGAACATTCACATTTCTGACAGGGTGAATTTGAATACGCATACTTTAGATGGAGCTGTACAATCATTTAAACGGTAGATCATCAGCCTTCCACACTGTAGGATCGAGTTCATATCCAGGTAGGTCCCAGGTGAATTTTTGGTGGATAATTGCAATGTTAGTAATGATCGAAATATTCCCATTTTCTGTCATTTGAATCACAATATTGAGAAACATATTGAGTTATATATGATTTCCTATTTTAAACATGTAGACTCATGATATTATGAAGAGAAATCTCACATATTCCCATCAACATTCATTCTAGCTAAAGCGTTAAGAAAAAAATAATTTGAGCACAAATCTAGGACCTGAGATGTTTTTTGTGTCCCCTGAAAAGTTTAGTTTTCTAGACATGTGGGGTTTCTCAATATTCCGATTCATTTATTCATTGAAATTCATCTACAATAGATGGATAAAGTCGTACTGCCAGTGTAATATACTACAAGATGATGATCGAAAATATCCATTTGAGATATGGCAAAAACAGAGTCCGCTGACTAAACTCGTGGAAACCGACGCTAAACGTTGGAATGAGAGGAACAAGCCAGGTTAGGTCACGGTGGCTATGGGTGGGTTAGGACGACCCCTTGGTACGTCGGCCATACTGAGGCCTATTGTCCACTCCGAATTTGTGGAGATGAATGAGGATGAAGGTGTAGCCAGCCCACCGGCTGCATGTGACTTCTCACCCGCTCACCCAATGGGAGACTCCTACCCCCCCGCTCCAAGTTCACATCGCCAAGGTGACCAAGCAGCATAGGATCCATTCCAACGGCCATTCCAAGGTGTCGAAGCGCCCTTGGAAGTGCTCTTAAGGAATGAATCCTGGCAGAGATATTGCGGAAGGCTGGGAACCCAGGAACGGTTGCGGACAGGACGCCCCCTTCCGTAAGCGGATGAAGACATGCGTCTTGAGCTGAATATGTCTATTGAAAGAGATGAAGAAGATGAATGATATGAAATCTAAATTCTTTTCTACACGGTAGGGGAAGGCAAATGGATCTTGACAATGAAAATTCCAACCCAGCATTTGGCTAAGTAACTGAGGAAAACCACGGAAAAAACCACAGTCCGGTTGGTCAGTCCGGGAATCGAACCATGGACCTCCCGAATGCGCATGAGCCAATTAACTCGGTTACTATTACGAATGAGTGGGTATTCGAGATAGATGTATTTAAAGTGAGATTATTTCCGTTAAATACTTGACAGACATCCAGTTTTACGTCTTCGTACAAGGTATATATCAAATAAAATTATCTGTTAATAACCTGCGTTTGTCATCTGAAGTTGCAAGAAGCCTTAACAATGCTCTTTTTGCCAAGGGACAACACGAGTACGTATAAGCCCTGCCATCAAGTTCGCCCTCATTTATTCTTACGTAATATTTGAAGTGTTTGCACTGCATTTGTACTGAATCCCAGCACCAAAGTCTGCATCCAACTTGTGCCTCTACTAATCCACAAGCAACAAATTTTCTCCTGTCATAGAACAAGGATTACTAAGCAACTCTGCACCAGAAGGGAGAAAATCAATGAATACCTGTAGGGCAACTTCGTCAACTACTAGATACTGTTTCTTTGTTATGTGTCTAAAAATATGTAATTCCAATCTGAGAGAAAAGAGTGAATTATCTCTCTTTACCCTTCTTAGAAAAAGAGCCGATTTAACTCTGACGATAAATAACTGATCATGAAATAATAGCAAGGAGTGGGTTCCAGTCCGATTATGAGTAAAAGAGTTTCCTCCTCAGAACGATTATAAAGCTCATACAACCTATAAATTATGAATTCATTTACAGCCAAAAGAAAAACGCACTGTATATCTAGAAAAGAATATGAGTAAATTTAATTTCAATTAAGGAAAGTTTTCAATTATTTAATCTTCTGTTGTTATAAATGAATAAAAAGACCTATGTGAGACATTCAGGCAGGACTACCAGGAAACGAGGTTTGTAAGAGATTTATTAAAAAATTACTACACATTATACTGTGGAGCTTGGATTTTCGAAGGCTGGACCATTACACTTAAGCACGCTTTGGCTTATTGTGCGCTCTAAATATGCGATGACTATTCATGTCCGACAGGTTGTTTGGGTGGAATTCGTGAATCCGACGCTGCCAGGTGGGTCATCCTACCTCAACCCCATTCAAAGATGAGTAGTCTGATAAGCCCTAGGGGCCCAGAGCCCCAACCCTCCCTGAATCAGCATCATATGAAACCGATACTGACAAGGGACCATTCTGTCTCAGCCTCTGATACAGCCAGGTCCAATTCCCACACAATTAGCCTGATACGTTCCTGAGGTGCGGAGTCCCAAGTACTTCCCATATACGGTGGGAAACCTGTACTATCCCCAAAACTTCACCCCTGGTAATCCAGAGCTAGGAACTTAGTACCGATCTCGTTATTCGGAACGAGCAGCCAGGAAATGGGCATACAAAACGGGCGATCTGCGCGACCAACGGCCATTTTGGAGTCCATCACGTTCATGTTAACAACTCTAACTACATGCAACAGGGTCACATCGGCAGTATGGAAGACGTTTGAGTAACAATATATTGTTCTACTGCAAATGTGAACGAGATTCATTCCCTGTATAAAAACAGTAAGTTTCCTAGCACTGTATGTATGTGCAGTATGTATGTATGTATGTGCAGTATGTATGTATGTATGTATGTATGTATGTATGTATGTATGTATGTATGTATGTATGTATGTATGCATGTATGTATGCATGTACAGTTTATTTCCTTCTTTGGTTTTTACTTGGTAAACGTTTCAAGGTATTTACGAAATGTATTATTTTATTATTAACCTATTGTTTTGCATCATTTCAGTAAATGTTACACCCTCTGTTATATTTTACAGGTGTAAATGATGTAAATATGTAAAGATCAATTGTATCAATGTCAATCTATATGTATGTAGAAATTTGTGCAGTTTTACACAAACATAATTATGTAACTAGCTGTGCATTTACGAATATCGCATAAGTCTTTCTTTTCCGGAAACGGGAATATTGCCTTGACGAGTTTGTTTTCCTTTTCACTGTACCTTCCTATTTCTATGAGTCGCTGTTCTGATGCACTGATGACCTCGCATCTGGCTGGTCGTACCCTGCGTAGGGTTATTTAACACAAATCGACAGGCAAACACGCCTACAGCCTGAGCTACGTCAGTGGCCATACGGTTCTTATGCAAATATTATCAATACTAGTAACGTTATATGACCTCCAAAACTAATTTATGAGTATTCTAATTTCCTATTGTGACATAATTCACGACATCATCATCACTACAGTCCAGATTTCTAAGCAAAATGCACCACACTTTTAAAGGTAAACAGAAAGATTATACTTCGTAAGTTACACCTAGATAAGCAGTTTAACTATGTTTGTTAGTACTTATAAATGCTGATTTCGCAAGAAAACGTTTTTGCTTACTTATTTTACCATTTTTAATTAAAGCAGCATATTTTACCTAAAACTGTAATTTTAAAAGTGCATATTCCACTCATTTTATCACTTCTCTGTTTTTTATTGGCTAATAAAAATTAACTGCAGTCGAATGCATAAGAAAACAATGCTAAGGTATGACTCAGGATGTTGTGAAATAATACTGGATAGTTCTAATTAGGAGAGAACCTTGGGATTCCCCGCCAAGCTTCTGCTACTAGACAGGTTAATCGGTTATCCCATTATCGCGTTATTGGAATGATGTCATGTGCATGGACGGTGAATCCCCGAGTTCCAAGCTGCAATGCAACACGCGTTGGTTCAATAAAGTGTGTGTGATTGTTCGCTGTTGTAGTTAAAGAATGCCACCCACAAAAACCTCTCAATCAGCATTTTTACGCAAATGAGTAAAAGAGTTTGGAAGTAATATTGTCAGTGAGGACGCCAGTGTCTTATTTTCTTTGATGTGTGAAAACAGTGTTTCTGCGAAGAAAAAATGACATTGTGCAGCATATTAATAGGCCTACAACGCGGCATAAGGAGAGGTTGAAGAGTAAATTTAAGTTAAACCAGCAACTGATTAAAAACAATGTGGGTGAACAATCGAGTTCTAGTGATACATTTTTCAAAGACTTGTGTTTAGGATTAGCGGGTTTCGACATTCCGTTGTGGAAATTGAATAATGTGCAGCTTCGGGTATTTTTAGAAATATACACAAACAAAAGGGTGCCGGACGAATCTACATTGCGCAAAAACTATATGGCACAGTGTTTCCAAGAAGCAATTTGTAATATTCGGGATAAACTGAAGCACGAAAACATATGGATTTCTATTGATGAAACCACAGATGCATCAGGACAGTGCGTATGTAGTGCTGTAGATGGTGCTATGAAAGCAGGAAACAGATAATTTCTGCTTAATATACAAATACTTGACCGAGTAAATCATTCCACTGTTGCGAAATTTTTCAACGAATCGTTACATTTCTTGTGGCCAGAAGGAGTTCGGTTTCCATGTATTCGTTTTTGCTTATTTTGCTGCCTATTTTCACCATTCTTCGTTCTTATTTTACTGTTTGATTGTGCTTAGAAATCCGGGCTTTAATCATCACCATCATCACCGTCGTAAACATCAACGTTAAAAATTTGGATCTACCTTAGTTCCCTTCGTTGGCACTTAGTATAGGTCAGTTTTGGAGAAAGAGTCATTTCATGATGCCGATCAATTAACGCCTCTTTTGAACTGCAAGAGCTTTTCGGAGAAAAGTAGAAAACGTGATAGTAAAGTATTTGTCGTAGTAGTTTTAAGGTATTATTTTACACTGGAGAAATTCAGCTGAACACTTCTCACTAAAGAGACAGAAGTTCGAGCCCAGACAGATTCCAGGATATTTGTGGTAGACAAAACGGTTGTGAGACGTGTTAGCTCCGAATACTACATAAGGTTTCAGTATCCATTTCCATCCCAAAGTTGCTTCTATATTTTCATAAAATTAATAATAATAATAATAATAATAATAATAATAATAATAATAATAATAATAATAATAATTAACAATAATAATAGCTGTTTTCAAAAAGGGACCTTGAATATTATTCCTACACTGTCACAAGTGCGGTTCTCTACTGAAATAAAACAATACATAGTTTCGTACCAGAGAATGTCACATTACTACAGTGTGATCAGTAGGGCAAGGGATTTGGACTACTATAAAGTATTGGTGAAATATTGGATATACAGCCAAAGTTGTTGTGAACTTGAACCGAGCTACTTCACTGATCAAGCAGGAGTACAGTTCAGTCAATGAAAATTACATGCAACTTAATGCGAAATTATTTCAGAACCTGCACAGTATTTCCTCCGCCAGAGTATAAATAACTGAACAGTCCAGTTGTGTTCAAGTGTGTCAGTCAGCATTTCGTGCACATTTCTTGCAGAGATATGCTGAAAAAAAAAATAGAACAAGTACAGTGTATACAACATTAAGAGCACGTACCTATTTCAAAATTTGATTGTGTGTTTATTACGGTATATAAAACAATGAACTATTCTAAGAGTTTAACGTAAAGTGCCATGTAAGTCCTATTAAACACAATGACAAATTGAATTCTGGAACTGGAATTACACTGCCTCGGCTGCTGCGCGACCCGCCAATTCGTGTCTTAAATTCCCCCTCCCCCCCGCGTATCGCTAGATAACATCGCCCACTCCAACTCAAGGTTATGGTAGATACATTGATCCTTCTTCGTCTGTCAATCACCCTAAACTTCATTGGAATTTGTCGTGTAATATAGAAATACAATTATAGGCGCGACAAAACTCATCTGAAAATGTGTCGGTCGACGTTTTGTGATGGCATCCTAGCACTGGACCGAACTTGCACACATATTCACGTCAAAACAGTTGATATAGCACTCTTAGTGAAATGTGTTATCGAACATATATCCTGATGACGTCATTGAGGAAGTACTTTTAAGTGACGTGCCTAGTTTGAAGTATGCTGCAACTATATCAGCCAACGTGGAACGCAGTTTTTCCATGTGAAGACCTAAGTTTTTCTCTCATGTAACAGGGTGTCGTTCTCAATTGAAAATTTGAAAGGATATTCACTGTGTACTATAAAAAGTCACACAAGTATTATTCTATTATCAGGCAGTATATCTCGACGATATGTGTCAGAGGAAGAACAATTATTGACTGTATACATCTGAAGTTTGACTAGTGTAATATGTAGCTATGTCAGCGATGTATGCAATGAAAGGGGAAAGGAACTGGCTACCCTACCCCATTATCTCGTGGCCTAGTCGCTCATAAGTGGTGCCTTCTTGATATCACTTGTGAGGTTCAGGCTTGTCTTCGGACAGTTGACAACAACAAGGATTATAAGGTTTATGTTTGTTAAAATTAAATGTGTAATATTGTAAATTTGTGATGTCGAGAAATAATAGTTTTATGTATCTCTCTCTATCTCTGTCTCTGTCTCTCACTCTCTCTCTCTCTCTCTCTTTTTAAAGGGCATCAATCAATTGACGTAAATTTTGGAAAACCAACAAAAAACTATATTAAGAGGTTTAAAGAAAATTGTGTTTTTTTCCTGATTCTTAATGATGTATGTGATATTTTGAGAAAAGTTTTTTAATATATTAATTATTTATTTTTCTTGAATTTTCTTAATTTTCACACTATGATAACACTAGCCTGCGAATTTCAACTTTGTGTTTGTTTCCTAAACTAAGTAATGTGATTTTATATAATGTCGATGTGCTGAATCCGAATTTTCAATCCGTTTGCTTCTATCACGTCAGGTTTGTTTGCAAAATCACTTTAAATGTATTTTATAATTACGTGAATTTCATCACAAACATTTTCATTTCACTTTTTTATTTCAAACTCAAAAACAATATTTAAAAGACACAACTTGCTGAAATTATGTGTATGGTTGTTCATACATGTTACTAGAGTGTTTTTGCTTTGTTTTGTCTTGTTTACTTCACTACTGGATGTATAAATTAGTACAATGTATCACACAAAAAATTACACCACTTGCTTCTTAGTTGAGAAAGTCCTCCTGTTCCTCTTTCTTTTATGTTTCTCTTCAGACATTTCACGCTTTAACATCCAACAATAATCACCCGCGTCCCTGGTACCTTCTTTCGAACTCCTGCAGATCCTTGTGAAATCGTTCATCTTACTCTTAGCTGAAAAATCCTAGATTTTCGGCGAAATAATCTAGCTGAGAAAACAGAAACTTTTGATACTCATGTTACAACCAAATTCATTGTATGCTTCAAGCATGTTAGCCATAATGTTTCGGTAATTAGGATCCTTGTTGCCAAGAAATTTTAAAACAACTTCACAAAACAACATCCATGCTGATTTCTCCTTTTCATCCATACTGTTTTTACATGCTGCACCAGACATGTTTTCTTATGTCAAGACCATTAAATATATATCTTCTTTCAATTTCCTTCAGATATTAATGGAAATTTCTCACATATGTACTTAAAACAGCCTCCTTCCTTATTTAAAGCTTTTACAAGCTGTTTCATAAAGCCAAGCTTGATGTGGAGAGATGGCAGCACAACTTTAGAAGAACTCACAAGGCTTTGGCGCATAACATTCTTACAACCGACTTCCAAATTTTGTCGAGATGGGCAGTCTTTCATAGTCCAGTGGTCATAGTCCCATAGGCAAAGAATGCATGGAAATTTGGTAAAACCAGATTGTTGACCCAGCAACATAGTAAGAATTTTGAAGTCATCACAAACTTGCCAGTTGTATTCCTATAGTCTAGTCGCAATAACAGCAGTTCCAAATTTGTGTATGATTTTTTTGAGGATCACTGAATAGGCAACGGACACTGAACCAAAAATGTTTCCGTTATGAAGGAGAAAATCCTTTAAACTTCGCTTGGAAACATCAATGAACAGTCTGCATCCACTTAGGTCATAGTTTGGAAGTCCAAGTTTTAGCATAAATTCTTTCACATTACTGCAATGTACAAGATTATAATCTTCGGAGAAAAAGTATTTAAAACCTATTTCACGTTGTCAGTACCAATAGAATGATGTTTAAGATTTTCTGGTCGCACAGGGATTGGTACATTAGGCACAGGTAAAATGGCTGACCGAACAACTGAATACACGATTTGATTTTTTGTTTAAAATCGTACCCCTTCACATCACACGCACAGAAGTATCAGTCATTACTATGTTTCGACTGCTCTCTCTAAACCATAGGTACTCTAAGAGATAGCAACGGTCTTCTCAAATTGATCAAATGACGAAATTCTTCAGTGCATACTCTACATACTTTGTGTGGTGCCCAAGCTTTACTTTGGTCTCCAAGTTTGATTCCAAAATAGGCATGGCATGACTTTTTCACAAAATCTGTAATATTACACCTCTGCTTAGGCAATGTGTATATCCTACATAAGTTATATAACAAAAGTGGATTATTTAGACATCCTCGATGCAACATGGTAAATACTTTCTTACTGAACTAAAAACTTTCAACATTCTACTCCACAATAAAGCTTCAAACTGATTTCGTTTCGTTTCCAGATGAAATGCAGACTAATGAAATGTGAGAGAAACTAGACGAGTTGAGTTCAGTCTCTCACCAAGGAGTGGCTGACATTTCTATCTTTCATAAATAAAAATAATGACAAGGCTGCACGTTATTTCGTCATAACTTCCTTATGTGCTTGCACCCCCTATCTGCTAAGAAACATCCAGTGTCCTTGGGTTTCAATATAAACACCTTAAAATATGTTGAATGCATTTGGTTTTCATATCCTCACATACTAAACCTACATATGTTGAAGTATTACAGTTTAAATAATTACGCTATAAATTGTTGTAATATGTTATAAGAAAATTAAAATAACAAAAAAATGGTACGTGATAGGAACTTTTTGGCTTTGAATTTGATTTCAGCATGCTAAAAATACCCTAAAAACATTAAAACTTTGGAGGCAGGAGTTTCATCGCAGACTAGTGTAATTAGTAACATGTGTTTTCAAAAAAAAAAAAAAAAACAAACAAACAAACAAAAAAAGAAACAAAAAAAAAAACAAACAAACAAATGGATTCAATTGTTATCGTCGGTTTCTTGGTAAAAGTGACCAAGTCCAAAATGCAAAATTGTTGGGAAAAGGTATTTAAAGGTTTAATGATCCATCCAAAGATAACTGTACTTCTTTAGATGTTAGTAATAAGTTATTTTGAAGGTAAATGTGCTATATTATTAGTTTTTAATATAAAATTATGTCTTAAGTTTTCATAATGCTTGGAATCCTTGGAATGTGACTTGGTCACTTTTACCAAGAAACCGACGATATGTAGGCCAATATATTTATTTAAACTATGTAATACATTAATTTACTCTCAAGTGACTTTGTAACAAATTGCGTGTAATTTTCCATGACTGAACTGTATTTCTGCTTTATTAATGCAGTAGCTCGGTTCCAGTTCACTACAATTTTATACCTTATAGTGCTCCAAATTTCTTATCCTGGTGATCAGTTATGCTTTCTCCCGCGGTGCGCGGTTTTTCCTATGAGCGAGCCCCCACTCGTTTGCCGCGCACTGGAGGGAGTAGCAAGCGTGCTTGCTTACTTGTTGACCTTGTTCGTTTCTTAATTCGACAGTATACATAAAGTGTATTATGCCTCGTGAGTTTACAACTCCACAGCGTGTCTTTATTTACGATTCATAAGTGTTAACTCAGTCAGCGCGTGAAGTTCGCAGACGGTTTCAAGAAAGATTCCCGGGTGTAGACGCTCTAGATCGAAAAATAGTCCATAATCTTTATCATATATTTCAGGGAACTGGAAATGTCCAGCCTAAGAAACCAAAAAAGCAGGGTAGGGTTCACACCGAAAATAGATACATGACATTCGTAATCGTTTAGAAAATTCTCATATAAAATCTCTCCGTCGTCCTACAACAACTTTAATAAGGGTCTGTGCAAAAAAATACTAAATTATTGCACTTCAAGTCGTATAAAATAACTGTGGCGCATGTTCTACAGCCAGATGAACCCGTACGTAGGCGCAGATTTTGTGAGTGGATTCTCAAAAAAATGTGTACAATGGACAAACAGACTCACACTTAGTATTCTTCTCGGACGAGGCCTGGTTCCACCTCCATGGTAATTGGAGTACTGACAAACATGATTTCGTACATGAAGTGCCCCTACATGATGACAAAATCGGTGTATGGTGCGCCATCAGTGTAGAAAGAATCATAGGTCCAATTTTTTTTAGAATACAGTTGATACTGTTACTTATGTGTATACCATACTAAACTCTTTTTTTTCAGAGAATTAACCGACAGGAAGCGTGATCATGCATTTTTAAACAGAACTCTGCCACTGCACACACTGCGAATATTTTCACTAGAGAAATGCATATGTGTTTCCACAAGAGAGAGTTATTAGTAGTTTGTGGCCCTCTCGATCCCCCGATCTAACAGCCTACGATTATCATCTCTAGGGTAGATTTAAAAATGCCATGTACAAGACGAACCCGCACACCATACAAGAACTCAAAGATAATATTCGTCAGGAAATTGTTCGAATTTCTCAAAATGAACTACAACGAGTGATGAATAATTTCCTAAATAAATGCCAAAAATGTGTGAAGAATGAACGTGGGCAGTTTCAACACCTCATTTGATCATTTTGTAAGTAATGAGTCTCTTAAATTTGTTTGTGTATTGTTGTATGGTTGGTTTGTTTTATCGTTTTGCCCTCCCGCTAATCACAGAGACCTGGCTAACTGGCTAACCGGTTAAAGAGCGGCGCGCTCGCCCATAGGTAAAACACTCCGGCGGAAAGCAAAACTGATCGCACTGTAGTACAATTTTATTGTAAATTTAACTGTTAATTATTTAGGATCAATATTTAGCCCGGAAAAATATAGCAAGACTCTAAGCGCAAGACTTGTCTTTATTTGATATGTATTTCAATCTACGAACGCTTTTCTTCATAACAAATGATCAAGAAAGTTGTAGTACGTTATGTTTCACGTTCAGAAGGCTCACAACAAAAACTTTAGATGTCGCAAGTTGTAACTACTGTCCCGTAGACGTTTGTTTCTATATATATGCAATTGAATATTTTAGTTCACCTTCAATTCCACGAATATGTTCTCGATGATTTTCTGAGGCCAGCTACCACCCTTAAGAAACGCATTTTTTCTACTCATTCGAAAGTCTGTAAGATATTTTGAAGTCCAATGTACAGCTCCTTATAGCACAACAAATAATGCTGAAGAAGTAACTGTTGTTAAACATTTTAAGATGTTTAAGAAATAGGCCTAGTGGACGACATAAAATTGTAATAAGGAAAATGATGAACAATAATAATACACAAAATTGTAATTTCAATAATCTACCATCCAGGGGTAGGAGAGATCCTTAAAGATCTAGAATCATGTGATCCAACGACTTTAAGGGGTTAAGTATAGCTTACAGCAGTAATTTTTTTTTTGGAAATATTCAACATTTTTTTCCTCCATTACTGTATCTTGTACAATAATGAAAATTAGTATGTGTAAAACACTGTTCTTCTGCTATACGAAAAAAATATTTTTACGATTAAAAAATTGTTTATATATATTTTTTTCTCAAAATTCGAAATGGTGGCAGTTTACTGTGCAGTGATGAAGCGTTTCCCTCATAACTCATAAACTTGTTAACTTTTTCACGTTCTCTCTCTTTTATTTTATTGCTGAAACTCATGCTTACAATATCATGCTCTTTGAACTACATTTCTTAATAAATGACATTTTTTTATTTTGTGTTAGAAGAAAATACTGATATTTGACCATTTTGTAACAGAATGTATTTTTTATCAGACAGTCTGTCAAAGATAGAGAAGTGATCTTGCAACATATAGTAGATATGACATGCATAAATACACACAAAAAATTTCATCACGGAATATTGGATAGTTTTTGAGTCATGTGGGAAAAGCTTCATCACTGCACAGTGAACTGAATTTTGAAAAAAGAAAATGTAAATATTTTTTTAATCGTAAAAATATTTTTTTATGTATAACAGAAGGACAGTGTTTTACACACATTAATTTTCATTATTGTACAGGATACAGAAATTGAGGAAGAAAAATGTTGATTATCTACAAAATTTGACTGCTGTAAGCTGTACCTAACCCCTTAAGAACAGCTGTTATTCATGATAATGGTTAAATTTAATGTAAAATAAACACTGAAATATTGCCTATAAACTACTCGTATTACGCAACAAGATTGTGATTATTTCTTCAATGTAGGGGAAGGTCAGACTGCACTTTTATCTCATATTCTCTTTTACCCTGTGGTACACTGTGACCCACGATTATAATTAATACTATCTCATAAATAGGAAATGTCCGCTTCACATTATCACCCTCCACTAACATGCTTATCACATGCGTTGTTGCTATTAACCCTACGACAAATCATTACGTAATATGAAATTTCCGTACAACGTTACAAGAGATCTGAAGTGATATCCACACAAACCTCACGGCTTTCCCACTTCATTTGTTACGGCGCAGTGTTGAAACTCCACGCTATTACAGTTTCCCTGTGCGTCAGATAACTCTGTGTGGCGATGTTTCCAAATTTATCCGTTGCCAGGGGGGGTCCAATGTTGTTATTGATTATTACGCTGCTACCAAGAAGAGAGGAAGAGGAAGAGGAGGAGGAGGAGGAGGAGGAGGAGGAGGAGAGGGCATATACTATGACGTGTAAATCGCATGTACCCACGCACCTGTCACGTGCACCGAAATACCTGTAAAAATCATTTATCTCTATTGTATATCTCCATTATACTGCTTGGGCTCCCCCCGTGTGATAATTATTGGGTTGTATACTCTGCAATCCCCTCTACAGATGAGTGCCATAAAGTCTGCTAGAAATATAACGACGCCTCATAAAACTTCAGCCTTACTCCAGTCATCGAGTAAATTTACGATTATTGACTCAAAAGTGAGGTGCATTCATACTATATTTACGGTAATGGCAGTGCTGTAGATTTATTGTGGAAGTACAGTTGAATAAGGCCATCATTTTCACGGGCTTTCATCAAAATAAACATAAACATACGTTTCGCTTTCCCCTGCAAGGACGTTAAAGTTACATAAATATTTCACTGTAAAATATTTTTGTTCTTGCTCTGAACTGCTACAACAAACTTTCCGCTATGAAGCTGATTTGCTGCTGAAATTAAGTCAAAATCAATACAATTTATTTTCACTGCTGAAGATTCCTCTTCTCAGAGAGCAGAGCGCTGTTCTCGAATTAGCGTCCTTCTAGAGCTTATTACAGAGAAACGCTGATATAGTTTTTAGTACATCCCACGAATGTATCCTAAAAATATGAATTTTTATGCAGCCTTTATGTACCGGTAAGTCCATGTGTGATATTTTTTCCAAGATCCGACTTTCAGAATATGAACTGTAGCTTAGACCTGTTCCATTCCTAGTTGAATTGTTGCTATTCTCAGACACCATATTGGACAATTAATTATATAATTATAACCAGGGAAAGGATTTATATGTAAATACATATTTACTTATAAAGCTAATATAATTTATATTTTGCATTATCTTTATGTTTCACAATGTGTAGGGTTGAAAAATCCTACTTTTATTTTCCATATTTTTCCATATTTTAGAGTTTAGTACATATTTTCGTTAATTTCCATATATTTTCCATATTTCATATAAAACAGTCCATATTATATTAGGTTTAACAATAAAACAAAACAAAATTCCATTAACTTTTAAAAATACATTTCAACAATAGAGATTTAAACACATGTTCAGTAATACCTTTAACATCAGAGTTATTTGAAAATTAGCAGTCCTATCAACAATGGGAAAGTAAGTTACAAAACTGTATTAATTTAATTTAAAATTTTTAACAGACTTCAGTTGTGCAGCTCAACAGTTAAATGCCAGTCAGAGTACACATAGGTTCAGTTTTGTAAATCATACTATAAAGACGGTAAATATGCCAAAAGTACGTCATTCAGTCAATTTAAAATCAAAACTAACAAGTTACATTTCAGAATTTAAAGAAGATGGTTTATCAACTGACAATAAAATATTATTTTATAATTTGTGTCAGTGTGCAGTATCATCTACACAAAAGTTCCTGGTGCAACAACACATTACAACTAGTAAACATCAGGCCAACAAACAACTAAATTCCAAGCAGAGACAATTGTTTTTAACACAACCAACAACATCGAATGTAAGATCTGAGTTTAACATCGACCTGTGCCGTTCTCTCATCTCTGCTGATATTCCTCTCTACAAACTAAAGAATAAGGTCTTCAGGGAATTCCTTGAAAAATATACTCAACATACAATCCCGGATGAGTCAACACTTAGGAAGACGTATGCTCCATCCATCTACGATGAGACAATACAGAAGATAAGAGATGAAATTAAAGATAGTTCAATTTGGGTTTCCATTGATGAGACTCCCGACAAAGAAGGTAGACTTGTTGGTAATGTAGTTATCGGTTTGTTAAGTGAACAATATTCTGAACGAATTCTTTTACATTGTGATGTTCTAGAAAAGTGCAATAACAAAACTATAGTTAAACTGTTCAACGAAGCTATGGGTATCCTGTGGCCAAAGGGTATTATGTACGATAATGTGTTATTCTTTATTAGCGATGCTGCCCCTTATATGGTCAAAGCTGGACAAGCATTATCTGTTGTATATCCTAAATTGACTCATTTTACTTGTGTGGCGCATGCATTTCATCGTGTGGCAGAAGTGGTCAGAGACAATTTCCCTAAAGTAGATTTGTTGATTTCATCAGTGAAAAAAGTATTTCTCAAAGCTCCCAGTAGAGTTAACGTGTTGAAAGAAATGTACCCTGAAATTCCATTGCCACCAAAGCCAATTTTAACTAGATGGGGTACATGGCTAGAAGCAGTTGAATATTATGCCGAACATATAGACTCTATTAACAATGTTCTCCTTGCATTGGACTCTGAAGATGCAGTCTCAATTGATACTGCGAAAACAGTTACCTGTGACATAAGTGTGAAGAATGACTTAGCTCACATTCAGCATACATTTTCATGCATCATAAAAACGCTCAAAAGTCTCCAAAATAGGCACCTTTCACTATCTGAAAGTTTTGAAATTATAAATAGTACTGTGGAACAACTGAATCGTGGTAGAGGTAAAGTTGCAGATGCAGTAAGAGCTAAGGTGGACACTGTACTTTCAAAAAACCCTGGATATGAAGAACTACAAAAGGTTGTTGCTGTGATGAGTGGTGAATCAACAGTGAAGATTAACTTGGACTTATCCCCAGCAGACATTGGGAAATTGAATTATGTACCAGTTACTTCTTGTGACGTCGAACGCTCTTTTAGTCAGTATAAATCTATCCTCAGAGACAATAGAAGAAGATTCACTTTTCAGCACTTGAAAGAAATGTTTGTAACCTATTGTTATGGTAACAGACAATAAAAATTGTGTTTTGTTGAAACTACATTGGAAGATAAGGTACGTCCATTATATTTTTTGTTTAGTTTGATTAAAATGTACCAATATTTAACGTACATAGTCATTTTTTTATAATTTTAAGTCCATATTTAATTCCATATTTTGGTAAAAATCCATATTTAATTCCATATTTTGGTAAAAATAACTACATATATATTTACATATTTCATATATTTTTAGTCCATATAAATCCGTTCCCTGATTATAACTAAGAAGCTAATTGTAAGTCTAGTCGACGTTTGTACCACTACTAACCTTCATTATGACTAGCAAGAAAGATTTAGGACCATAATACACCACAGCGAGAGCTATGAGCTATGTAATGTGTGGACACAGCTTAGCTTAGCTTAGCTTAGCCTGACCTCTTCACACTACAGTGAAAAATATGTTGCTACACAGTGGGGCCATCTTTGTATAGAACAACAGATAATTAAAACACGAATTTTATTACGTCATACGGAAGGCAGTTTGATCATAGACCTTGTACAGGGACATCATTTTATTTTTACTAACATTTCTAATATTAACCTGGCTATCCTTTTTATTAAAGGTTGAGAACCGGAAACACCGTTTGTTACCCCCTTCCACGACTGGAGTTCGATGATACTGGCGTAAAATACAAACAAATCACTTTACCAGGTATAGGAGGGAAGAAAAGTAGTTCATCCAGTTACGTAAACTAGGAAATATCGCGATTTTGAGTTTGATAAATTTCATTAGGTTTTTGTTTAATCAAAATAGAGTACACACTCGCTGTAGTGTGTTACAGGCCTTAAGTGGCGGCCGGATGGCTACTGTATGAAAGTCTCGAGTTCAGAGTGTTTTTACTCACGAACTGAGCTATAGATTCAGACATTCATTATGCAGTGTATATTATACTGTCTATAGCACATCAGCGTACAATATAGAGAATGAAGTTAAATTGAAAAATAATCATAATATGGATATTTAAACACATTTTTGAAAATTGTGGCCGTTCATTTCGATACAGGCTTCAGTTCTTTTGTGCATGTTATCGCACTATAGACTATTGTACCTAATTCCTATTACCAGTTTCGTCCTTCATACTAGTAACTCATGTTGAAATAATTCTGTACCTATTCTATAAAAGAGTACCTACCTTACGTACTGTAAATTCATTTCTGCCCGATCCGAAAAGATAAAAATTACTCAGAGATGCTATCTACTATCCGTCCAAGTGGTTTTGTGGCAGGATCATACAAAGGGGGAAATCACGTGACAGTTAATTACTTAACGAGGCACTTTTATTTTAGTTATTTTAAACAGTTGTATAATATTACGTAGACGTCCAAATCCTAACAGAAATTAATGTTTTCAGAAAAGAGCTAAGACAGCCCAGCCACTAGCCTTTACAGAGGGGCGAGCAGAAGCGGGTGGGGGAAACCGGAATGCGACGTAGACAAACGGACGACAGTACCTGTGCGAAAATATGATTCTATTGAAAGCTTTTTCGTCACTGGAAAACGCGAACGTATTACTGCATACGCGGCCTTGGTTCTGTGTGGAGGAGGGTTGGAAGTTTACTAGTAGAGGGGTGGGAGTGAAGTACATTCAAAAACTCAGGTAAAATAAAAATTGAAGTAAAAGTAATATGATGTCCCTGTATATAATAGGCTACTGTACAAAGTCTTCGGGTTTGATGTGCGCTGGTAGAAATAAAGTTACATAAATTTGAACATCTGATTTTCTATTAATTGTTCAACTTCACGTAATATAAATATTATATGCTATAATTAGGTTAGGTTACCTGTGGAAGCGGGAAATACAATGGTGGAGTAGCTATCTTTTCAAAAAATTGCTATCCGACCAATGTCAGCTATGCCTTATTTTGAGCGTTACTCCGTGCTAAAGGAAAGCATTTTCCATAGCTCGTGTTTCATTTAATTTAGGATGCTCCTTGTTGTTATTATTAATAATATTATTAATTAATTATTAATTGTAGTTTTTATTAATTGTGTTTATTATTAATTCTCATTATTGAGTGTAATTAATAACCACTGCCACCGAGTATGTACCCATTTGCAGTGTGAATACATTACATTACATTACATCACATACATACATACATACATACATACATACATACATACATACATACATACATACATACATACATACATACATACATACATACATACATACATACATACGCATTACATACTTCTCGCTGTAGTGTGGTACGGGCCTTAAGTGGCGGCCGGATGGCTACTATATGAAAGTCTCGAGTTCAATCCCGGGTAGTTTAATTCCTCATTCGTGTTGAGAAATCAATTACCAGCTTAATACAATTTAATTCGGGGTGGTGGAAGGATTTTTCCCATTGCCAAATTCCAGAAGAGCTCCGGATTCCATTCAGCTTTCTAGTCACAATGACTCCTGCATCTTTTCCGAGGATAAAAGGCGATCTAAACGTGGTGCTGACCACACCACCTCATTCTAGTGCCGAGGTCATAAAAGCAGAAAGCTCTACTTCAGGGATGTCAAGAGCGGTCATACTGTACTATGCTCTAAAAAGGAATCTAGAGATCTTCCGCTTACAGAAACGCATGCAAGAATATCTTTAAAAGTTTCTACGTCACTGTTACAGCTCATTTAAAGGCTAGCTTGACATGCTGTCTACTTCATGCGCCTTGATAGCGTATGTAGAGGTTATCCTGTCTACCTTTGCACATCAAAACCATTACATACAAAGCAGTCAAATTAATACAAATAATATAGCAATCTTCGTACCTATGGTTCAGTATATAACACGTGTACTATTCAAACAAGCTCTCTATAATTCGATTCCCGGCGTTACTTACTTCTATTGTTCCTTGTCTAGTGATTTTCCTGTGACATCTCCGCGGTGGACCTGAATCGTGCTCACCCCATATTCAGCGACAACCGCCAAAAGAAAACGTCTAATGTTGATTCAATGAAAGGCCAAAACATCTGAGCTGATGAAGTAATACTTAAAGAAGAATCATATTATACTATTCTCTGACAGAGGTATCGAACTCAGGTTCGCATAATTTTCGCTTCAAAACGTGAGTCACAGCACATGCCGCACAGAAGCTACCAGAATAAAATAATTCTAAGAATTGGTATTGGTGCTCTGCTTTGCATCACGATATTGTGGCAGCTGCGGTGAATTAGCAGAGATTTCAGTCTGCCCCCGGGTCATACTGCGCACGGAACTCTCGCGTGATATCTCCGAGATCACAGCGACAATAATACTGCTGCGATGGAACTTCGGCGCTCCTCTTTGTCTCTGACCGCGAACCGTGCGACATTTACTTTCCCTCTGCGTTCCAGCGTTTTCAAATCTTCCTCATTTGACTTGCTCTATGATACAACGAATAAGGCTCAGCATTAGAGATGGCCGATATTTCACAAACCGATATTTTGTCACAGATGAACCTGTGACTGATGACGCGAAATATCTGTGACAAAATATCGCTATCGAAATCTGCTCCGTATTCAGTACTTTATGACCGTTGCAACGTCTGTGACTGATATTTTCTCCTCTTCGTCGTGAGTTTGCGCATGCGCATGATACAATAACAGCAATCGGGCGGTGGTATTTGATTATTTTTTCGTGACATTTTGTTCAATATTATTTTTTTCAAAGTGACGATGTGTTGCAAAGTAATTAGCGGCATTATAGTAATATAATCATGAATCTAACATTTTGTTTTCATATTTAGTCTGTATATATGCTTTATAAATATTTTATGTATTCCCCGAGATCTTCACATTTTCATATTACTGTGAATTTATATTAATGTGTAAGTATTTTCCACCAAATTTTTACGCAGTAACAATATTTTTTTTTAGTTATACTATTAATTAGAAACAGAATAGGCTAGTCACAGGAGCCTAATTTATTTTAATAACTTTACCGTCCTGTACTTCTCTCATTTATGTATGATCCAGTTTTAATGTATATCTCCAACACGAACCGTGCAGGGTAGTATTAATTAAAATAATTAAACTTAAAATAAAATTATTTTTGTAATAAGTTCTTTACCGGTATGTTGTTTATGGTTAAACTCTTATGAAATCGCACAGTGCTTCCTAACATTGGTACTTGTGTGGGCTGTTATTTCACCCCAATTAATAGGCCTAATCAATGCTCTAAACTTGATATTTAGTGATTTTTATCTTGATATTGTTAAAATAATCAACTTGCAAGTAATTTTCAACTTTTAAATATATAATACTATGGGGTAGTTAGCAAAAATTGTCAATTTTATAAATTCCAAAAAGATTGACATCTAGCAGACACTGCGCCATCAAATCGTTCTCATTGCCCTTGCACACTTTTAAAATAGGCCTACACTTACACATAAATGGGATAATTAATTACATTTGAAAATAAGGGGCATCAAACGTAAATCATGTTAATTCACTCCGTGTCCCTGAACGTTATGTTCTTCCGAACTTTCGAAGCATTTCTCACAAGCCGACAACAATGATGGGCAACTTACTTGGCTAAACTAACTTTGAGATAGTTTCCTTCGTATTCCCCTTATACACCTTGCATATACGAATCAGGTTTGGTTGGTTTAAGCTTTTATTATGCCTAGACATATACGATCAACGACTAAACTAGCGTTGAGGTAGTTCCCTTCGTACTACGCATATACACCTTGCATATACGAATCTGTGACAGGTTAGCTTTGGTTAGTTTAGTATTTGTTATGCCTTGGATATACGATCAACTGCATCTCCTCAAAAAATCAAAGTCGACGACTTTCACTTGCGAAATCACCGAAACTACCTCAGCGCTAGTTTAACCCAAGCAACTGTCTCTCCAAAAAAAAAACAACCTTACAAATGCAACGATTTTCACATCCGAAATCGCCGAAACTACTTCAACGCTAGTTTCACCATCTTATTATGAATGATATAGTGATTACACGATTAAATAATAATACCATTGGTTACCAATACTTTATCTTGTGTAAAATTCTGTCTGAACAACCGTTTTGTTTTGTAATTATTTTCCATTGTTTTTCCGAATACTTATGTTTCGTTAATTTTTATTATGACTCAGTATTATGATGTTAATGCACGACTTAGAATAATTTATCCATTATATTATATACAATAAAAAGGATCAATTTTTAAAACGATTAGGATAATCACATAACCTCAATTTCTCCATACCCACCTACATTAAAAAATTATCAATTGATTCTATATCTACAATCAATTACGATATAACGTCTTGGTATATGAGGTTAACTTTTTACATGTTACTGTTCAGTCAGATTAGTATTTATTTGTTAATAGTACATGTACATAAGTTATTTGTTGGATTTTCCCATATAAACCACTGATGTGTGGCGTGTACAGAGAAATCGTATTCACATTGCACTGCTCTTCAATATTTCCTGTTAATTTTTATCGGTGTGACAAAATATCGGTGTAATTCATGCATATTGTGCTTACTTATCGATATAAAATATCGGTGTGACAAAATCACAGGTAAAAGTCACAGATATTTAATTGTCACAGTCACAGTTGTCACAGATACTTGAAAATATCGTTTAAGCTCAACTCTACTCAGCATTACAGTCATCTGTGCATGAATTTTCGTCCGTTACCACTGTCATGCGCAGTCGTGTCTACTCCACGTAACAAGAGACCAATTATGTGTCGGTCTAGGATTATGACGAAAAAAAGACCAAACAAGGATCTTGAAGGACCTGTGAATGCCATAGGTTGAAAGTGATAATTCCGGCAATATTGTTAGTAATAAGGTGATAATGGTGGTTGTAGTAGTAGTAGTAGTAGTAGTAGTAGTAGTAGTAGTAGTAGTAGTAGTAGTAGCAGTAGTAGTAGTAGTAGTAGTAGTAGCAGTAGTAGTAGTAGTAGTAGTAGTAGCAGTAGTAGTAGTAGCAGCAGCAGTGGTGGTGGTGGTGGTGGTGGTGGTGGTGGTGGTGGCGAAAGTAACCAATGGCAAAGTCAGTAGTATTGATAGTGACATTGACAACAGTAGTAATAAAGCCATTAGAAATAGTGGTAGTAGCAAGAATAGCTAACTGTTTCTCTACACCAGACGTCTCAATAGGGCCTCCTCGGAGCACTTCCTCCTCTCTCTCTTTTTTAATGTAAGAGTGGAACAAGATGCGGGAGTTGTTCGTGTATCTCCGGATGACGTCAATGACCGCGACGTTTGAATAGACATCTCCAACCACTACGATGTAACGGTCAGTCTTTGTGTTCATCTCCGAGGATGGAACGTCCTTATTACCGCAAATGTATGAAGAAATAAAAGATTTCATAGGGAAAGTGAAATTGTGGGAGTCGCAACTTTCAGTGGGTAACTGTTTCCACTTCATTAATCTAAAATTTTTACCTAATTTGAATCAAGACCAGTGTAACAAATAATTAGGCTACGTAACATATATGGTTCTTCATGCTTCAGATTTATTCGTTTTACTCATTGATATATACGAAAATAAAATTATATTATTATTATTATTATTATTATTATTATTATTGTCGTTGTTGTTATTGTTTTAGTGAAGTACTGGAGGCCTTGAGAAAAGAATTTGAGACCAGATTTAAAATTTGAATAGTTCTAATTTAAAATAATTGTTTGTGAATTCCTAAGATGTTTTTGGTTATTTTTAATTAATGAAATCATTATGAATCATATTATTTAACTATTATTGTAATGAATATGTTAATATTGGCATATCATAGGAAAACGTACTTTAACAACCAAGTGTAATAATTTAATTATTATTGTTATTTAATTGAATTTAATTGTATTAAATATAGTATAAACTTAAAAGAAAAGAGATACTGGTACCAAAAAAATTACTAGAAATGAAGTATTGTTGTTGTTTAGTCAACTGTCCGAAGACAGGTCTCAACCTCTCAAATGATACCTACAAGGCATCACTTATGAGGCAACTAGGCCAGAGATAATGGATAGGGTAGCCAGTTATTATTATTATTATTATTATTATTATTATTATTATTATTATTATTATTATTATTATTATTATTATTGTAAATTACTTAAGAAATTCTTTCCGAAGACAACCGTCTATTGTGACAGTACAACACAAAAGTGCAGCTGTGTAGCATTTCTCCCGCGACAGCTACAACGTAACTCGCTGATGCATGTAACAGGAATCAACGATCGGCTATCTTCGGGTACTGCGCTTATCTCTTCAGCTGGATACGCTTGCTCTCTGTAACAACTTCTATGCGTTGACCTTGAGACGCCTGCTCTATACTCTACAGCAGACGTCTCAATAGGGCCTTCTCGGAGCACTTCCTCTTCTTTCTCTAATGTAAGAGTGGAACAAGTTGCGGGACCAGTTCGTGTATCTCCGGATGACGTCATTGACCGCGACGTTTGAATAGACATCTGCAACCGCTACGACGTTGTGTCCATCTCCGAGGAAAGAATGTCCTTATTACCGCAAATGTATGAAGAAATAAAAGCTTTCATAGGGAAAGCGAAATTGTGGGAGTCGCAAGTTTCAGTGGGTAACTGTTACCACTTTATTAATCTGAAATTTATTGTTACTTAATTTGAATCAAGACCAGTGTAACAAATATAATGATGTACTGAAGGACTTGAGAAAAGAATTTGAGACTAGATTTTAAGTTTTGAATAGTTATAATTTAAAATAATTGTTTATGAATTTCTAAGATGTTTTGATTATTTTTAATTAAAAAACATTACGAAACATATTATTTAACTATTATTGTAATTAATGGCATATCATAAGAATACGTACTTTACAAGTAACAAGTTTAATTGTAATATTATTATTATTATTTAATTGAATTTTATTTAATTAAATATAGTATAAACTAAAAAAAAAAAGAGCGATACCAAAAGCCATTTACTAGAAATAAGTATTGTTGTTTAGTCAACTGCCCTAAAGCAGGTCTGAACCTCACAAGTGATACCAACAAGGCACCACTTATGAAGAACCTAGGCCAGGAGATAATGGGGTAGGGTGGCCAGTTCCTTGTGCTTAAATAATTACGTAACATGTATGGTTCTTCATGCTTCAGATGTCTTCTTTTTACACATTGATATATTAGAAGATAAATGTATTATTATTATTATTGTTATTATTATTATTATTATTATTATTATTATTATTATTACTGCAAACTATTTAAGAAATTCCTTCCGAAAACAACCGTCTATTGTGACAGTAGAACTCAAAAGTACAACTTTGTGGCATTTCTCCCGCGACAGTTACAACTTAGCTCACTCATGCTTGGAACATGAATCAGCGATCGGCTATCATCGGGTATTGCGCTTATCTCTTCAGCTGACTACGCTATCTACATATGCTCTCTGTAACAAATTTTATGCGTTGGCCTTGAGACGCCTGCTCTACAGTATACGAACCGAAACAAGTCCTTTGCGCAAGTGATGAGTGGAGGGGGACAGTCCAATGACCGCTCTGGGAGAAAATATTGCTCGAAGGGAGCGAATGAGCGACTACAGAGAGGGGATCATTTCTTTCTGAACTCAACTGCAGTTATGATGTCACACTACCTATCACTTTCTGCTACGCGCATCCTGCACCTTAGCGGCCGCGAGTCGATGCAGCCCGGAACACACTCTCGCATTGATAGGCTCCGCCTAATCGCTTCTCATCGGGTCCTCACAAATGTGCAGACTTACTATACAGATTCCGTAAACGGAGTTTAATTACGGAATGACAGTAATAATAAAATATTGTAGTGATTCGTAGTAGTGTTATCGATAGTGACACTAATAGTGATAGACTAACAGCAATAGAAGCTATGATATTGACCGTAGCAGTTCAAATAACGACAATGTCAGCTTTAATGGCAGTAGTAAAGCAACAATAGTAGTGGCAGTGACTTAATGAAAGCGACAATGGCAATGCCAATAGGATTGATAGTGACATAGGTAATAGGAGTGGTAGAGCCATTAGTAACAGTGGTAACAAGAAATATCTAATTACGGCATGGCAGTAATCATACTGACTTGTAGTAATTATAGTTAAAGTTACACTAACAATAGTTGTTATGGTCATGACAACAGTAGTTTTGGTATCGGTAATTAAAGCTGTAATGGCAGTAGCAGCAGTACTAGTAGTAGAAGCATTTTATTCAACGACTCTTTCAACTGCAGAGGTTTTTCAATCTCAAAAGTCAATGTTGGCGAGAAATGTTCGACATATTTTGCCAGGAGCCTTCTATCAGGGACAGGGTTCTTCTACTTGCAACAAAACCATGACAAGCTCCTCCCAGCTTTCTTTCCTCCCGAGAAAATACCTATGCTAAGAATTTATATTCCTTTAGGGGGACTCAGACGTGAGTTTTCTACATTTTCACGCGAGTTTTCTAAATTTTCAAAAAGGAAACACACATACATTTTATTTATTTATTTTTTTCTTCGGTAAATATCGCTGTTACTGCATGACAGTCTTCATGTAAATTTACCATACAAGAGTGAATAAAATTGAGAAGACATTGCAATCGGTTAAATAGTTTGTTCACTATAAAAATCCTAATTCTGGATAAAAATTTGTACAATAATAAAAACGTTACATTAAAAGTACTACTATCTAAAAAAAAAAAAAAAAACATAAATCTACAACTATAAAATTTTTCATGACATTTGAGAATGAGGAATATTCATACTTTTGCTAGTTTGCATTTCAGAAATAAATAATTTTTAGTGACTTAATTTATTAATTTATAAAAAATAAAATTTCACTAGGTAATTAATTTTTCATGTAAAATGATCTCAGTACTAGTAAGATTTAGCCATAATATAATTTTCTCCTCATTTTTGAAAGACGAAAATGAGAAATTCTGCCATGTGATTAGTATATGCAGAGAGTACAAAGTTGTTTTAATTCGTTTTAAATTTTTATTCAGAATTAAGATTTTTATTGTGATCATACTATTTAACCAATTTCAATGTACTTTTCAATTCACTCAGAGGGGGTGGAGAAAGAATGGTGCTGAAATTGATCAGGAAGAAAAAAAAAAAGGAATTGGTTGGGTCACTGGTTGAGAAGAAACTATCTTCTGAACGATCCGTTGGAAGGAATGGTGAACGGGAGAAGAGTTCGGGGCTGAAGAAGATACCAGATGGTAGACGACATTACGATATACGGATCATATGCGGAGACTAAGAGGAAGGCAGAAAATAGGAAATACTGGAGAATGCTGGGTTTGCAGTGAAGGATCTGCCCTTGGGCAGAATACTGTGACAGCCCAACGAGATTCGATCACGCGTCCCACAGAGGGCAGGGTGCGCATGGAAGGTTCGGGTGACGTGGATAAGGGAGCTGCAGCCATGCAAACTAGAGGTTGCGCGCGCATCTGCTTTTGGGGCATGTGCTACGAGCGGTGAAGGAGGGGAGCAGCAGCGTGCGAGATGATTCGAGAATGGACACACGCGTCGAAATATCGAGAACTCGTACTTTACAGAAACTGTGGTGTGAGTATAAATTACGCACGCAAGTGATTGAGTCATCCAGTCATTCAGTCAGTAAGCCAGTGTTGTTAAAGTCAGTGGAGAGCAAGCCAGACAGTCTTGTGTAGCAGTGAAGCCAGCTTCGAGACCAGAGCGCGACTTGAGTTGTGTCCGTAACTGTGGAGCCTGAAGCCCGGAGTTCGAGTGCAGTGGGCCGCAGTTGGGGGACCTGAGTTCGAAGTTCAGCGGATCGTCTCTGAAGGTCTGGGGTTCGAGATCTGTGAACGCGAGTGACTGAGCTAGAAGAACTAGCCAAGACAAACGAGCTGTGAACGGATAACTGACAGTTCTGTGTTGTAAATAGTGTTTTGTGAATATTAGTTAAGATTAACAGTTCATTGTTGTTCGTAATAGTCCAAGTAAATTGTCATTGTCGTCTGTGGAGTGCACTAACGAACGCTGTATTGCTGTGCGGAGAGCAAATCCCATTGTTGACGGGAGTGAAGTTAAATTGTAGAGAGTGATAATTATTGTTGCTTTGAATAAAAGTTACATTGTTGAGTTGAAATAAATTTACAATACTATGAATGAATGAATGAATGAATGAATGAATGAATGAATGAATGAATGAATGAATACTAAATTTACATGAAAAATGTCATGCAGATATCTTTGATATTTCCAGAGAAAAAAATAAAAATTATTGTGTTGTAAATGTAGGAAAGTCTCGTCTGGATTCCCTTAAAGTCCATAAATCCATTACTTCGACCGGGTTTCAACCCATGCTTCTATAGACAGAAATACAGATATGGACAACAAACAATAGTTCATCTGTCGATCATAACAAACGGTGAGTGACGTACCAGTTGTTGTTAGGTATGATAGTGAAACTCTGCCTATAAGAGTCAGTTTACGAGTATACGTGTCTATATGCCTATGTGAATTACTCCCAACTCTAGAAAAACATACCGTACTTGAAACTGGACAGAGAAGTAGAGAAGAAGGAAGCAGAGTGAGTGTGCTGTGTTGCAGACCCCTGGGAGACTCGCCATTCATAAAGTGTCTCCCGGGTGCAAGAAGACACAAACTGCCGAAACGCTTCCAGTTTGGAAGTAAAATGCTTCCTGTGTCACGGAACCGACTAGTCTCGTGCAGGGTTCAGGTGTAATTCTGTCCCTAGCGCTGGTCTTCTTTCTCCTTCTTCCTCTAATAACTGTTCAAATGACAGGAGTGGAGTTTTAAATGGGCTATTGCTGTACAGTCCCCTCTGAAGGACTGGTAATCCACCAGGACAGAAATTTTTACAATACATATTTTTGGGTTTCTCGTCTCCTTCTCACACTCAACCGCCATTTTATTTTTATCGTGTGTCTCTTTCTTCAATCACTTCTGAAGCATTCATGTTTTGCACTTGTCCTCCACCCAAATTTTTTCTGGCCTTTCTCTTCTTCTCGATCCTGGTTGCGTCCATGTAAGTATATTAATTTCTGCTTCCTAACACGAGTCGCCAGTGTCTCCTCGGCTTGCGTTCGTCTTGTAATTTCTTCATTTCGTATTATGTCCAATTTGGACACTCGTAAGCTCCTCACTATTTAATTTTCTCTTCACACGCATGCACCAAGACTGACTCCATCAGAGCTTCACTTCTTTGTTTTTAATATTATTTGATATTATGTTGGTCTGACTATAATATCAAATAATATTAAATGAATTTAATTAAAATGCATATGTAAGCTAATTTTCGTTCGTTAAGAAACGTGGTGATAGTCGATCGTTTCGCTTTTTCCTGTTTACGAAATATAATGACTTGAAAATCGTTGCTACTTGTACTGCTTCTTGCGCGCACTCGGATCCTCATAGCTCCGTGACACCGTATCACAGCTCTCGTATTCATTCTCTAGTCAATTTGTTTTCTCTTAATTCACATTCATACAGTAGCAGTGCAATCTATGGCATTTTTCACTCATTTGTACACCGTCCAAATCCATAGGTATGCAGCTGGAAGTCTAGGAACATGACTGTACATACTACGCTTTCAAGAACCGAAAGGGGAATTTGGACCTAAAGTAAAACAAGGTGTAGACAATGATAAGCCATTTAACGTCGTGGTCGATGCAAGTAGTTCCGATAACTCACGTGAGAAGATGGTTAAGATGTGTAATTCTCCCGGATGTTAAGAAAGGCACATACTTCTTCTGGATTCCTGGAGTGGTCAGATATATGACACTATATTTACTTTTGAAGGAGTAAATAATACTTTACACGGTAAGACAATTAAAACACAAATTATCCCTCAAAAACTACAAGATTTTTTAAACCCTTGGATGTGTATTTTTTTAGGCAATATAAAATTGTAATTCGAAGGCTAGAAGAGTATTTTATACATAAAATTACCTGTGAAAAAATTCCAGACACATTGCACGATAGGGGCTTCATAATGATATTACACTCTGTTGTGTATCAACAGTTTCATTCACCTGTCCTCAAAGACATGCTAAAATACGCGTGCAGAGGTGTGAAAATGTAACGGGAAACATGTGAGAAAGTTTGATAACGTTCTTGCAATAGTGTTGCATGTTGGAAACAGCATGTGTATTAGAGAACATTGTGAAAAACCAGCCTATATAAAATGTTTCTACTGTTCAATGGTCCTTTGTTCCGACACTTCATTTCGAAGCCCACTATCATATTTAAGGTGAATCACAAAGTTAATACGTATTTAAATTCAAATTGAATTTGTATTTCAGCAAGAGTACTCTATATAATGTGAGTTAAGAGAAAAATAAAATATACTACAGCATTAATGCGAGAGGTGTGATACGGTGTCGCGGAACTACGAGGATCAGCGTGCTCACAAGAAGTGGCATAAGTAGCATCGATTTTCAAGTCATTATATTTCTAAACGAGAAAGAAACGAAACGAACAACTACATTTCTCAACGAAGGAAAATTAGCTTAAATATGCATTTTCATTAAATTCAAGCTACACGACCTGGGACGGTTTCCTTGTAAGAAACAATCCACCGTTCCTTCAGGTTGGAGAGTTGAGGCCAGTGTTGTCAGGTTGTATTCCGATAATTTCCCTCGAGTAAAATTTCGCCCTACTTCTGATATGTACTGCTTACTGTCAGACATAATTGAAACTTCATTTAAATCTTCACTTAATTTCATTACCGGTAGACAAAATGAAGATCACTGGACTGCCTGCCTCGAATGGCTGTGCCGTGTAATCGCAAAATTATATGACGTTCTGTAAATGTGAGTTAGATAATTCGCCGAATATCCCACTCAAGTCACAAAATGGAAGATCAATGACAAACGTGATATTGCTATGATTCGAGCTACTGCAAGAGAAGATTTTTCCTCTCCCAGACTCTCTCACTGCTGTTTCTCCTTTCTCGAACCAACTCTCTCCAACAAATATTCAATAATTATCCATATTAATTTGTTGGGAAATGTTAAGAAAAACAACTAATAAAATAATTCTAAATGAAACTGAGAAAGTTGCCAGAAATGCTAAAAATTCCCTTTTTGATAATGATTTTCCCTTTCTCCCTCAAGGCATCAATTTGGACGATTGTAAATTGCACTGGAAAATAGTAAACTGCAGTGCAAAGAAACCGGACGGTTAATCACTGCGCTGGATGACCGTGGAGTAGAAGATACAAACTGGACTGTAGCTATGAGCTGATATTTGTTGCATAGACTGTACTAAAACTTCAGTTTATTATGCGTGCCGATTATGAAACACTTGTTCAACACTAATACTATACTCTACCACTTCAGTTTATTATGCGTGTCGATTATCAAACACTTGTTCAACACTAATAGTGTACTGTACTTTGGAAAAGCTATAACATGTATTTTTTATGAATCTGAATCGATAGATTTTCCTTCCTGGTAATCAGAAATTTGTCTTTCAAAGTAAATTCGTTTCTTCTTAGTGTGTGAATTTTTTCCTAAATGTGGTGTATTGATGCTATTGATCTTTATGTAAATTTCGGTCTGAAGACTGATTAACTGGTCCACAAACCCCTATCAAATTCAAGCAAGGCGATATATCGATTGACGAGAGTGTACAGACCGGGTAAAAATGTTGGACAAAACTTCATAAAATGAGAAGAAGTTAAATTTACAACATCCGGTGCAATTTACCACATTGAAAATCAGTGCAATTTACATACAGGAAGTTTGAATTCCAGTGCAATTTACCACCATCCATCAATTTTTCCCCGGAATGTGGAAAATTTCTCACTGGTTGAGGCGTTAAACCAGCTAGTTAATTCATAAAAATAGCATCAGTAGGCTACAGTAACTTGACAGCCATATCTCGGAACACTAGCTAATAGAAATAATATAAAAATATTGAAAGTAATGGTCGGACGGATTAAAAATGACCAAAATACGGCTAAATACGAACACGATAGGTTTCAGAATTATTTAAGTACCGGTAAGGCTTCAGAATTATGTAAGTACCGGTAAATAAAAATGATGGTCTCCAATGGAAAACAATCAGACAATGCTTCATTTAAGTGATAGTTCCGAAGTAGGAACATAGGTGTCCGCTAGCGGAGGTTTCATGCCTACAAGGAATTTAATTACAATTATTTGCCGAAAGGGGGCAGAGGATCAAGTGATAAACTCAATTTGTCGTAATCACGATCATACCACGCTAATTCATGTACCTATACAAAAATTTCATCATCATCATCATCATCATCATCATCATCATCATCATCTCTCCACCTTCCAGACACGTTAACTAATTTTTACAATATGTGTGTCAGAATTATAGCTGTAAATGTAAACAATATAAATTATTAAATAGTTCTAATGGAGGGGCGGTATTCTTATGATGCAAGATAGGCCTGTAATATAATCCTAGAAGTTGCTTAGTTTGTCGCATTGGAGCCGGAGTGTTACTAGAAAAAAATAGCTGTGTTATGATGGGCATGATGGGGAAAAAACTGGTTATTGGTGTAGGCAATCTGACAATTTATTTATTTATTTTTTAATTTTAATGGGTTATTGTATGACGCTATATCAACATGTCAGGTTATTTAGCGTCTGAATGAAGTGAAGGTGATAATACCGGTGAAATGAGTCCAGGGTCCAGCACCGATAGTTATCCAGCATTTGCTCATATTGGGTTGAGAGAAAACCCCGGAAAAACCTCAATCAGGCAACTTGCCCCGACCGGGATTCGAACCCGGACGACCTGGTTTCACAGCCAGACGCGCTAGCTGTTACTCCACAGGTGGGGACCTGACAATTTAAAACAGATATTATGAATATCCATTACTTACAGGATTTGCTAGTTTTATAACATTGATATTATTACTGAATTATAAAATCGTCTTTTTGTATAGAAGATGTAGAATTCCAGTCAGAGACAAAATAGCCATATTAGCCACTTTTGCTCAGATTGTCAGTGATTAAATTTTGGCGATTCTGTTATGCTTCAATATTGAAGACATATAATATATGTGTGAACAAATTGGATAGCAGAGGAACTGTGTTGTTAATGGTTTTCAGTGTAATGTTCAACCATTATATTCACATGCATATGTGGTATGCACATTGTGGTTGATCATTTAATTTAAAGTGACTATTACACTTTTACTACGTCACCTACTTTTGACCAATAAAACGGTACGAAAGGACGTCTTTCAACCAATCATGGCTGCTTACCGCACAATTTTATTGCGTCCCTAGCATTTGTTTAATTTTATCGCGCCCCTAGCATTTGTTTATTTTTTTATCACTACCCTAGTATTTGTTTCTTTGTATGCCAACATTTCAAACTGCACTGGTCTGGACGTAAAAAAAAAAAAAAAAAAACAAAAAAAAAACAGAAAATTACAAACCACTCCAGTCGATGCACAGCACTTTCAAATAGGCTATGACTCGCATTGGCATTCAAGAACAAGAATTAATAAAGATCACTGGTCATATATGAAGAGCACCATTCGGAAATCCTGAATAAGTTGCGGGATACACCATATAAATCAACGAGTTCACTTCTTTTACGCACACGTTCAATATAACATCAACTGAACTACCAACCACTAAAACATTCAAATTTGAAAATTGTACTTTCAATAATTGTTTCTTTTAAAATTATTCATGTTTATTTCATCATCCCTAATTAAAACTTTTCTAACACTTGTTTATATTATTTAGGTTATGTTTGTTATAGCTTCTGCTATATATTATTATGGATAGTCACGTATCAGAGATTGTTTAATACTAAGATTTATTGAAAATCATCTGTCAAGTGATGTTGATTACTGGGATCCGGATGATTGAAGTGGAATGCATAAGACCATCTATGACCCTACAATTCAATACTTTAGAGATTATTAGGGTCTATCATATACAAGGACAGATTGAAGTATTTGGCCTATTGTTCGGAGCAAGGGGAACAATTCCAAAATTCTCAGTTGAATGTTTTAAGTCTTTTGAATTCCTTTAAATATTTTGAAAATTATTGCTATAGACGTAATGAAATATTCTGTTCAGATTTTACGTAATCACCTGTACACCTAAATTTCCTTATATGCTGTTTGATTACTAATAATTATTGAATAAAAGTACTTTCCCAAGAGTAGCTTCCATTTGAAAATAAAAATCGTAAATAGTGATAACGCAAATGTTTATTTTTATTTTTATTTGTTTAGTATGCTATGTCTTTTGGCAACCCTTACCGACGGGCAGCTACCCTTGTGGGATTTATATATAAAAATGAAATTGAATCAACAAAGCCTTCTTGACTAGTAACCAATGATTAGATACTAGTATTTAACTCGTTGCTAGTAACCGTCCACAGAGTTCAATGAAGATTCCATAGTTGGCACAACTGATAACAAGAAAACATAATCATAAGACACTACTGCCACCTAGCGTAATGTTGAGATGGTACAATAATACATTTGAAGACAGTTGTGTTTTCGTAAGCCAATTAATATTTTATTGTATTGGAGAACTTTATGTCTTCTAATCTTTATATACTGTCTTCTAATCGTGTAATAGTAATTAAATCCCACTCGAGTTTTGATTTTCTCTAGATAAATCAAAACCTCTAGTGAGATTACTGTTGATAAAACCATTGCGCGCCCTATTTTTGGGGAGTAACATGAAGTACTACTAATAATAATATTGTTGGTATAATGCAATGGTTTCCCAAACTTTATCGGCTTGCGAACCCCTTTCACAATGATCACAATTTAGTGAACTCCTTGTTTTAATATAATGAATATTTATCAACCTCAAATTAACTTAACGTTGCTGTAGTCATGGTACTCGTAAATAGACCTACGCTAGGATTCCCCACCAAAAATGACTCAACAACGCATAAAATATTGCAGCTACACAAGTTCAAACAATTATACATTTATTTTACATTTAAAACATTAAAACATAAATTAAAAAGGTAAGTTAATAATAAAATAGTGCATTTTCCTACCTTTAAAGTCACGTTATTGGAGTACACACATTTCAATTTCAGCGTACACTGACAGTGAGAATTACTTCCTTGATATTACGGAAATATTTTATGTAGTGACAGAATTTCATGCGGACAGGGTAGTTTCAATGTTTCAAACTTCTCTCTTAACCTAAACGTTTTTATCACAGAGTTACTCACCTCTTAATTTGAAATTCAATGAGATGGACGCGCTTAATTTCGAATAGCAAAGAGCTTTGAAGTCAGGAACTAACGAAGTTGCGGGAAATCTTTTATTACTTTCAGCATAAAGTCTATTTCTGGATTTATTTTTAGATAGGGATATGAAGAAAAATATTTCTCGCACAAATATGTGGATGGAAAAGTAATAAGGCTGTTATGTTATGGTTTTAGTCGCTAACATTGGGAACTCCTTAAAACCAATAAATTAATGACAAAGATTTATAACTTTTCTATAATTGAAAATCAATGGAAATGGCGTTTAAGTAGAGAAAGTCTACTGTTAGCAAGAATGTCACCACAAACAACACACTGCGGTGTTGGACAGTTCTTGTCACCTACATAACAAAATCGAAATCTAACATAATTATTATCGTACTTTCTGTGCTAAAGACATGGGCTTCCAGCACGTCATTACTCCTGTTGTGCGTTGCATTAACTAGATTCGATCACGTGCCCTCAAACGAAGAGAGTTTAGGGAACTTTTTGAACAAGAAATAAATGAACATGATAAACTTCACATCTCGGTGAGGTGGCTTTCTAAAGGAGATATGTCGTCACGGATTTTTTTTTTCAAATTAAAAGACCAAGCAAGTTCTTTAATTTTAGGAGTTGAAAGATGTTTTTTTCCTTTGGAGTGTGGTTTACTTAAAGACCAAGATTGGCTTTGTGATTTGGCGTTTATAGTGAATGTCACATAATTTGAATATTCTTAACAAATGGTTAAAACTCTGTTTCCATTCATGTTCAATGAAGTCAACATTTTAAAATTAAAGCTTAAATTATTTGAACAACTTAGAGCATTGCAAACTTGATCATTTCCAAAATGAAAAGTGAATAATGATAAATGAATGATTTAAAAAATGTTTCTTTAAATATACACTTATCTGAATATTCTATTAAACCCTATAGATAGGTAGCCCTACCTTAGCTTAGATTCAAAATAGTTGCTAATATAAATTTAGTTAAGTGGCCCTTCAAATATTTTCTATGAATTTATCGGCCCAAGCTCAAAATATGTTATCCACCCCTGGGCTAAGATGTAGCTGTGAAGTTCAAGAGAAGAAATAACGTTAAACTCTTTAGATAACATTATATTTGGTTCTCTGTAATTATTATTTCTCTTTGCTGTCTTATATATACGTGAAACTAAAAACATACAGAATAAGTAAGTTACATTAAGAGTCAGGTTTTTATCTTTCCTGGCGCCCTACTACCTTCAGATAATAATTTGTTACTCCGTAATACGTCACTATTATCTGATTATAGGAAACATTTTCCACGTGATAAAGATCAAAATGGTGTAACTATAGGTTCGAGAACCACAGCCTGATAATCACAGGCAATGCTAGAAGTTGGCTTCAATCTAGTTTATGTGCACAGTAGGAGTTACGAAATGGAGATTGTAGATAATGTTTTATTTAACCCAAGCTGGGAAGAAAGTAGGTAATATAATATCTGCATAACTCACCATTACGAGGTTACATAAGCTTTTGCTCTGGATGGCGTCACTGACAACGAAGATATCGGAGCTGTAAAGAGAAAAAGAATACATGCAAATTAGATTCATAAATTTATCATTGAGATGAAATATACAGGCGGAGCCAGAAGTTTGAAACTAGCCACAACAGTAGCAACAAACGCAAATATACCGCAACCTGCTGGCTATAAGGTTATCATAAATAATGATGGATTCAAAAAAGAAAACAAAATTATAGGTTTTGATTGTAATATTAAATGAACAGGGTCAAAGGAACATAACAATAAAAATGAGACTAAAATGTATTAACTCTAATGCTTACATTGATAAATATAAACAAGTAAACATTACAGCAAATATAACACCTAACAAAATTCACCTGAAAAACATTTCAAAATGTGAACCATTTTCATATTTCTGAACTGCTACGAATATTTGACCGAAAGCAACTATGTCAACATGAAGTATAACGTTTGCGTTATTGACCAAGGAACTTACATAAAGCTCTTCCTCGTGGCTTAAAATATAGTTCTTTCTAGCTACTATTCCAGGGATTACGCGTTCAATTTTCAGAAAGTATATGGAGATTAAATTCCATCCCATAGAGAATGGTTATGTTCTCATTTTTTGCTTTGTTCTGTGCTGTATATTAAGCATTGGTTTTAATTTTGCGCCACTATAATCACACGACTAGGATTGTCACAAGAGTAAGGATGGAACTCACTCACTGCGCGGTCATCTAGCGTCGATGCAAATTCGATTAAATTTTACCGTAAATTTCTTAATTACAAAATCATATAATAATGAACATGCCCCTATCATATTCATATTCATATTCATATTCTTTATTTTCCTGAAGGTACAAGAATACAAGAGGCCTCGTCAATGTGATAGTATAAAAAACAATGTGTCAATATTTAAAATATTAAAAGAGTAAAAAGTAATAAAATTTAACTAAAATACTACATTATTTTCAAAAAATTCATTCATGTTATAAAAGGGATTATTTTGTAACCATCTCTTAATCTGAAATTTAAATTTTCTTTCATTAAGTGCCTTTATATTTGTAGGTATCTTATTATATACTTTTACTGCAGTAATTACATAGCTTGATTGTGTTTTTTGCAACCTGACATGTGGTGCATTTAATTGATCATTATTTCTTGTTTCATAGCGATGCAGATCTCCTATACTTGTATAATTAGTAATATTCTTGTTTGCATACATTAAAAGTTCAAAAATATATAGCTTGTAGACTGCCATAATCTTTTCATTTTTGAAAAGAGATCTACATGATAGTCTGGGTGGTGACATTGTTATAATACGAACTGCCTTTTTCTGCAGTAACAGAATGTTTGAAGGGTCAGAACTATTTCCATATAAAAGTAATCCATATCTAATAACACTTTCAAATAGTGCATAATAAACTTGTTTTAAATAATGTTTGGGAATCTTGTACAAGATACTTCTCAAGAGATAAATTACTCTAAAAATTCTTTTACATACATAACTGACATGGCTATTCCACCTTAGTTTAGGATCCAAATACTCAAAACAGAAACGAAAGCTTATCGGGTTCGATCCTCTTCGCTGGAGTAGTATGTCTACCTACATATGATTAGAGCTCGGATTTAATTCGCCGAAGCATTGGAAACAATCCCCGTTCTTGTATAAGTCAGCTTCGCAGAAGCCTGTTGCTTGGTTCATTCAGAATGCATATTGTTATTTATTGTAACACCCGTGAACAGTGACTAGTTTTGTTATACACAGAAATACATTTAATTATTTAATCTATTTATTTTATGTATGCTTTAAAAGTAATTGAACTAATGACTAGTTTTGTTATATAAACAAGTATATTTCGAGGGCTTAATATGAAACTAACGCGACTACAATCGATGTTTTATTCACAATAAAATTGTTAACAGGCAGTATGCTCATTTCACATGAACTTCACCATGTTTTGTAATTATCAACTGTGTTAGGCTATTATACACGACTGTTCGGAACTGAATTGCGATTTTTTGTGACCAACTAGAAGAACAAATTTGCTATCGATATGTAAAAACTTAAAAATGTCATTTTTTATAATTACGTTAGTTTCACACTAGATCCTCAATTTAATTTAGGCTATATATCTATTTTGCAAATTTTTTTAGTCACTGAACCAATGTTATGCATAGAAGTGTATATAATTTATATACTTAGGCCTATTATATATTTTGTAAATTTATTAATTTTTCGATCTCACTCATGTTAAGTTTTGTTTGTTAAATTCCACATTTAAGTTCTGCAAAATGAGGTTATTTTACGATGCTGCATCAACATCTCAGGCTATTTCGCGTCTGAATGAAATTAAGATGATAATGCCGGTGAAATGAGTCCGAGGTTCAGCACCGAAAGTTACTCAGCATTTGCTCGTATTGGGTTGAGGTAAAACACCGGAAAAATCCTCAACCAGGTAACTTGCCCCGAGCGGGATTCGAACCCGAGCCACCTGGTTTAGCGGTCAGACGCGCTAACCGTTACTCCACAGGTGTGGACGCAAAATAATGTTAAATGTAGGCTATTGCAAAAGAAAACTGTTTGATTACTCTACAACAGAGATGGGCATCGTGTCTCACTTGAAAAAATAATGCCTCACTGACCATCACAGAGCTTATCGCTCTGAGTGACATCATCTTCACAGTCCCCGTTACTCCCTCATGCAGCTCCTAGGCGTGGGCAGGTTCTACATTAGTTCCATAAGCAATATCAGTGGTGGTATAATGGCATTATCAAAGCAGTGTGTACGCGTTAGAAAACGATTATTTCATGAGAAATGGGAGGAAGAGTGTTTTTGCTGTTTAGAAGGGAACAACATACGATGTATGTTATGCTCGAAAATCCTATTAGGCATTAATAAATTTAATATACAACGACATTACTCCTTATGTCATAAATAACATGCTGAATTAGAAGGTAAGACAAATTAAATGTTATTTTTTGTACTATTCCAAAGAAAATTTATGATCTTAACATTTGCATAGTATACTAAATATGACATTATAACTTAAACACGTTGCATTAAAAGGTACGAGGAATTAAATGTTGTCTGTACGTATTATTTCCAAAGGAAATTTATATAAAAAAAAATATCAAATGTGCGTAGAGAACGAAATATGATCTTCTGAAATTATCTGAGGTCGAGAACGTGCAAATCTATTAAGTAATCTTGATAAACGCCAGATTATTCAAGAAAATAAACGTAGACAACGTGATGGAATATTATTGGCTAGTAACGAAATTTCTCGCCTGTGATTTAATCAGTTCAATGATGGAGAAATAGTAAAGAAGTTTATGATTAAAGCCGCCGAATTAATTTTCCAAATTGAATAAAAGTTTTCGAGTCTCTCACGTTAACCAAGCGCTTTCCTAATAATTCGCCACTGACCGCCATAGCGATTACGATAAGGTGACGCAGGTCACAGCAGTTCATATTTCCCATCCCACTCTACTGTCTCCTCTCCTAGTAACCAAACTATTTCAAATCGAGTGCCTCACGTAACCCAAAATTGTGGCCATGTATGCTCTACAAAGTTCTTCGCCTGATTGTACCTGCAGGAAAGCGAGCGGTGCCTCAAAACTGGTAGCGAATGTGTTCTGTTTATGTTTATTTTATTTCAGGTTAAAATATATTTGTTGCGCAGTTAATAGTAGGGTAATGAAATACAAGCTATACTTATGATATACTTACAAGATGTCTGAAGAGGGTTTTCAGGGAGTCTTTCTCTCAACTTTGCAAATTTCATTTTACCAATAATCTCCATTTCATCTCATTTCAGTAATTTCACCGCATTACAAAGTGCGACACACGGTAGTGAACGAGTCATGGTGATATCAGATGGATATCTAGTTACAACATTCTCTGTCACGCTCTCTGGTACTGACCGTGAACGAATTACACGTCTAAGGCAACACCCTACTCATAGATGGGGTTGGTCTTTCAATCTGGCGACTATTAGAGAATTGCTTTACATATCTTGCTTATTCCAGCTGTGGGGGAATACAATAAAATTTGAAAAGACAATATGGCACAAAACATGTAAACAAGTTAACAGGTCTCCATATTCATCTAAAAAAATAATTTAATCTCAACAACAGGTGTTTAAAAAATATCAGAGGGTGCTGAGGTTTATGTCAAAGCCGGTTATATCATAGTTTAGAAAATTACCAAAATGTCGAAACCATTTCTGATAGGGAATATTAAAGAAATGCCTACCATCAGCAGCTGAAGTTTTGTGCCCAAACAAAAATACTCCCTTAGAATAAGTTCTTTGTCTCAAGCGACTAGAACTGGCGCTGAATATTGAGGCTACATTGAAAACGAAGTTGCAAACAACCACGGTTTTTTCCGAAGTTTTCTCCAATCATAAGGCGAATGTCAGGTAATCTATGGCGAATCCTCGACCTTATCTCGGCAAAAGACCATCACGCTATCACCAATCTAGTAGTTGATACAGAGTCGTGAAATAAGCAACTAAAAATAAAAATAATAAATAAAAAGGACAAGCACGTTTTATTCAATAGCATAATATGAACGTAAGGACTTAACAAATAGAAAAATACATAACTCAACTATCAATTTTCATTCTTGTGATCGACAAAGATCTTAAAATACTGTAGTTGAACTGTTGGCTTTATGTACCTTGAAAGAAATTACGAAAGAGTTGACATTCTGGAAACTACACCCTTGGTAGATATCACATAAAAAAAAATATAGTAGGATTGGCAATGGATGGACTACCGCTGGTTGGAAAAAGAAAAAGGAAAAAAAGGAGATTTTTAACACTTTAAAAACAACCAGAATTAGATACTAGCAGACTTACCAGCTACTACTACATCATTCATGAAAAAAATGTGTTTGCTCAATGTTTGAGTTTTGATATCGTCGTGAAAATTGAATGTTATCACAGAACTATTTTCCTTTGTTCATCGCCAATCTTATAGGTTTATCGGAGATCAACAAATGGACCATAGCTCAGAAGTTTTCCACTTACACAGAAATATCATTATATTTCACTAACTCCTTCACCACCACCAATCACAGTGTTATCAGCACATTCAGAAATTAAATACCGGTCACTTTCAACTCCACAGCAAAGTTGTACTTGCTCTACTTCGATTTTTGGTTTAAATGTGGCAAGCTTTTCAGAATGTGGATCTCATTTATCCTTTCCACATGTGAACTATTTCTGATTATATTATTATTATTATTATTATTATTATTATTATTATTATTATTGGAAACACACAAATTTGGAATGGCACAAAAAAAAGTTGAGAGATAAAATCGAGGTTTAATAGGCTGTAAGGAGTCTACGTGTACAAACGTAATTCTGCTGCTGCTGTTGTTCATCATGATTATAAGAACTACCAAGGGAATACTCAATTCGTTTATTGTATCTACATTTCTCCTTTAAATTTTTCATTTTACTGTATACCCCACAATTAATCTCAAAAATATTGTTTCAGATACGTACATTTATTCGTCCTAGTGGTTGCTATTGTACAAGATTCGCCTGTCTGAACAGTTAGCATTATCCTTTTACAATCATGTCTCTTCTCACTTTGTTGCGTTCGTTTTATTGTAACTACATAAGATATCAAATCTGTTCAGTTTTATATCAATGTGTCTTTCATAGCCCTTCTTATTAAACTTTAGATTGGAATGTGCAGTTCCGTGACGCTTGTTCAAATGATCATTACCACTCACGGTGCCTAGGTCTTCTCTGGTAAGCACAGAATAATAGGATGATCCAGGAGATGAGGGTTCGGCTTTTATTTTCAAGGTCGTAAAACCTGGAAACTCGGCTACACCGGAACAGTAAAAGTTGAATGAAACTATAATTAAACTCAAGGATGACAAATGGGTGCGCGCATTGTACACGGGACCTCCAGATAGTCCCTGCCACATTGTTGTGGGCGGCTTCATACTCGTAATGCGACGGCACAGCTATGTAACCGTAGGCGAAGTTCAGATGTTTCTAATAGGCCTATTCCATTAGTAATTTTGAACCTAATCTAATCTTAGGCGACATTCAAGGGAGAAAGTTTTCTCAATAGTGATGAACTTTTCTATATGTTTAAAACATAGACGACAAATATAGAGACGTGGACATATTATTAGATTAAAACGTTTTTTCTTGGAAACATAATATAATTCGTCATATCAACTATCAGTATAATTCACAGAGTCTCTATTGTTGTAAATATGATTGTCTACAGCTTCTGGTATATTTTTCCAATGGTTAACTGTATTTTTTTCTGGATATGTTGGTACTACTGGTGTTTTAATTATATACTGCAGAACATATTGTCCCATGACCTGCAAGAAGACCGGACATGAACGAAATTGAAAATCTGTGATCTATACTGAAGAAGAAGGTGAAAAAAAAGAGGCTTACAACAAAACATGGACTCATTTAAGCACTCTCTAATATCTGGCTAAATGATGCTGATATTCAAAGAAAGTGTCAAACTTTGGTTTCCAGCATCCCTGACAAAATCAATGTGTTAATAAAGAATAAAGGAATGTTCACAAAATATTAGTAATCTCCAGACTCTATTTTTTGTTCATTATTTCTGAGCAAAATACATTTTTGTTCATTATTTCTGCCGATAAATACAGCTTTGTTGCGCATATAATTAATTAAGTCTAATAATTTGTCCACATCTGTATACCTAGTCAACGAATGTACGGTATAAATTTTTGTCACATTACACTTGCGTCCTCAAGTGGATGGTCAACAGAAACAATAACTAATTGAAAAGTGAAGGCGTACGATTCGTTACGTTCTAGTCTCTGGTACTACAAGAAAGGTGCTAATCTGTTGTATGTACCTTCGTTACCCTTCACTCATGATGAAACTGATTTTGGACCATATGTGATAATATATTAAATTTTTCACAGAAAACTCGTTTATTGAACATAACTTTAACAACGAATGATTACACTATAGTTTAAACAGAAAGAAAAAATATATTTTATATAACAGTTATTAAAAAAATAATGCTCGTAACTATTTTTCAGAGCATTCTATCATTTACAGTTTCAAAGTAACTACCATTATTCTGTAAAAACATAAAAATTTACAACTTTTCTTAATAAATGCAGTTAATTTAATTTTCAAATTCTGAAGAATATATATGAAACATTTTTATTTTCAATGAAATAAGCAAGAGTCATTTTACACAACTCATTTCTCTACAGTTCTAATAAGAAGATATGTATAAGTAGTGTTGAGAATTAAATGCACTAAAAATCGTGCAGTATGCACGCACATTAGCATTTAAAATACCGAAATATGCACTTATATATGCACTAAACGCTGAAGAACCACAGCATAAGATCCCACGAAACACAAAACACAAGCGACATAATCGGAAATATTCAAATTATTGGACATAAAAATACAGCCACTCTAATTTATTACTTATTGCCTTATTGGTCTCCTGTGCTTAGAAATAAACTTGTGCATAGAAAAAGTTCTTTCTAAATCACATGAAGTGAGAGGACTAAACTTATAATCTGGTAACACGATAGGATTAACGTCCACATTGCTATCATATCATTGAAGCACATTACTTTTTCCCCTCATATTCTTTAATCATTCTTTACTTTAGCCGATGACGCGATTTCTCGACAAAATTTATTCAGAAATCCTTAATTTGACTCGAGAAATACGTACAAACTACTGGAAATGAGCGGAAAGCATTTTTCTCATTGCACAAAGATAAATGGCAGACCAACTCAATAATGCATCACAACGCCCTCTACACTAGGGACATCAAATTAAACACTCCAACTTCAGTCGTCCCCCTTATACCGTACACTGAAGTCTACCCAAAAATATACACCATAAATTTGTAAGTAACAACTAACTACATAAAATTAAAATTATTGCATTCCGCTCAATTTGAGTAGTTTATACGTAGCATTTCCAAAGTCAAATCAAGGAATTCTGAATAAATTTTGTGGGGAAAACGCACCGACAGCTAAAATAAATTATTATACAGAGTGTTTCATAAGTAACGAGTCTATCGAGAAATAAACTATTTTGAATAATTTTTTTAAATGATGTTCATCCTCACGAGAAAGAACCCTTCCCGGTGCTGTAAAGTCGATTTGGAAATAAACACCCCCTCGTCCCACTGCCAGAGGAAGCTACTTATCCATGTATAATGTGCATTTGATGTCAACTTTAAATGATCTGGAGCATGATCTTCTATACGCCAAGGGCTTAAAATTACGTGGAGCATATCCTTCTATACGCCAAGGATAATGGCACACGGCCATGACTATACACATTGTTGTGATAGACTGGAATGATAAAATGCCACGCAGGCGCTTAACGTTATTGCAGAAGAGAACAATTTCTGCCTGGTTTGAACTTGGAAACAGTGTCGCTCAAATTAAGCGTTTATTCCGTAGACAAAATGTTTCCAGGCAGATGGATCGGTCGCACAGGCCCAATCCGTTGGCCTCCGCGATGACCTGATTTGACTTCCCTTGACTTTTTCTGGAAATTAATTAAGGATCATGTCAATTCGACTAAGCCACGCACCATTCCTGATGAGTTGAACGAATTGAACACACGATACAAATGGTTATGCCTGACATGCTGACCACAGTACTTGAAGTTTTCATACGTCGCTTACGTTTGTGCATTCAGCAGAACGGAAGACATTTTGAAAATTGTACACCATAATTTGTCAACAATTGAAACTTTTTTTTTATATCTATATGCTTTAATAAAGGTTTAAAACACTAACCATTCTTTCGTTTAATAGCTTTGGCGGCGAGGGGAGGTGGTGTTTGTTTCGAAATCGACTGTACGGCACCGGGAAGGGTTCTTTCTCATTTTAAAAAGTTATCCAAAATAGTTAATTTTTCGATAGACTCGTTACTTATGAAAGACTCTATGTTCTGTCACAGTCCATAAAACTAAAATAGTACATTATGCAACGAGCCTATAATGGTAGTAATTAAGACGCGAGTATGTTTATGAAATGAGAGCGAGTTTCATAATTTTCATACGAGCGTCTTAATTACCATTATAGTCAAGTTTCATACGACTTTTTATGTTCGACCATAAGTTAATAAGTTATTACTCACATCGATTGCTTTTGCCGAAATTTCCGGCGGTGTAAGTTGCAGCTCGTTATCACTAGTGTCCGCCATTTTTACTTTGTCTAATCTCGCGCTAGTTGTCTTTCGATTGCTTATCCGAGAATAATCGATACTTGCGCTTTCATATTGCTACAATGGTATTTTCTGATTGGTGGAACACCTGAACTTTAATGAATAGGTTTACTTTAATGAAGTCCATTAAAGGGCTGCTACCAGGTGTATAATTACTACATTTCGGCATGGTCGAGCATAAAATAGTTTTCGCTACAAAAAAATCGAAATATGTATGAAATATGCTCAAGTCGTAACAGGCACACGTCCAAAATATGAAAATATATGCACGAACACTCATGTGTCAATCATTTTAATTAAGCATAAAACATGGAATTACTGTTTCATTAAGAAATGTATCTCCGATACAAATATACATTTGCATGTATTTCTCATCACTATTTATAACCTTAAAAGAGGACGATAGAGAACGAATTTTAAACAGGAGGCCTACAAAAAGAATATGGCTAGAAGTGTGAAACTGGTACACGCCTAAAGTCCATGACAAGAGGCAGAAGTATACAAGGACAAAAATGAGACGAGGAAGAGGCGGAGGGGAGGACTTCCTAATTATGTTGTTAAGCAATCCAAATCGCGTTAATGACATTTTAAAAGTCTTTCAAGGATTTTAAAGAAACATACTAATTTGTAGGATTTCAAGAGTAGTTTTCAACAAGCCTAGAAGGCCAGCCAATAAAAACTATTTCAACACGGTTTCTTGACTACGCGTCAGTTGAACTTAGTATTATTTTTATCACTGAACTAGCGCGTGGTTCAACATCACAAACTAGCACGCCTGAGGTAGCCTACTATAAATTAAGCAGTACTTACGGTATATTAAGTTTCTTTAATTGATCTTTACAACATAATTGTACAATAATTATTTTACATTGCTATCACATGAGAGTTCTTCTTTCTATTAACATAATGCATTTTGAAACGTACTTTCTTTTCCAATATTGGCTAACCGTTTACGCCTATAATTCAGATGTGTTGAACTGTATAATTCAAAATCTCTAACTTCGTACAAAATTAATTTAAATATCACGATCTTCTATCGTGAGTAGATTATTTTTCTTACAACTGAATTTCATGAAGTAATATATATATATATAATAACATACATAAATCTAAACCATCTCTACCAAATCATAAACTCCACATGATTATTTTCGTTCGTTATCTATATTTCCCAAAATGGAGCCAGTCAATATGTCCAAAACCACAGGTGTAGCTCACGCGGTAGCGCATTTGCTTGGTGATCCGAAGCTGCGTTTGGACGTGGATTCGTATTCCGTTTGGGGTGATTACCTGGTTGTATTTTTAAGAGGTTTCCCCCAACTGTGAAGACACCATATCACTGTCACAAATTCAACAGACGCTAAATAGCATAGTAATTGATAGAGTGCTGTGAAATAACCGACTAAAAAAGCACCTCCACATCGCTGAGAGCACTTTCCTTTTCACTCACTACATAATTGAAACAATACTTAAAATTTACGTTACAAGAAGATGACTGTTGATAATTCGCCAAATGTATTGTTTATTGACATTATTCATCTCCATTGACGCATATGTCGAGGACATCAACAGTGACACCTTAATCGTTATATTCTCTGCCACTCGATTTAGCAGCATCCGTCAAGCAGACACATGACAGCAACAGAAAATAATTGATCATACTCAATTCCGAAGTGAGCAAATCAGAATCTGCAGCGATACTAGAAGATAATTGATGGGGTATAGAATCGAATATGAGAAGTAATTTGAAATCACAGGATGGATCAGCATGGACAGCTACTGACCACAGCTCGCCAGAGAACCCACACATTGAAGTTCAGTCAAGGAACGTAACAACTGAACAGCATTTTATTGTTTCTATTGCATAGACTCCAGTGCTTCAGAACGTTCTACTTGTAACATAACAGCTTTTATAACAAAAGGTCAATAAATTTAGGATTAACTACCTGTATAGTCATCTTCCCTTTTGCTGCATTCTGAGATAACAGACATTCCCCGAACCTGAAACGGACTAGGATGTAAAAGTAACTCTGCTGTCTCGAAATGCTATGTGAATAGTATGCAATAAATCGCTGGAACAAATACTTAAATGACAAACCAAAAGGAAGACCACATCAGAGATGACTCAACCAGCGAAACTTGGAAAAGAATCTAAACGTTGTCAGCATATATTCGGGGCAGTTTTAAAAATGTACATCCATATCATTACTTCATCCACGTTAAATAATCTAGCAGTTGTATGTACAGTATGTAAGTAAGTAAGTAAGTAAGTAAGTAAGTATGTATGGCGTTTCTACAATAACATAGGATCCACACCTGTGGAGTAACGGTCAGCGCGTCTGGTCGCGAAAGTAGGTGGCCCGGGTTCGAATCCCGGTTGGGGCTAGTTACCTGGTTGAGATTTTTTCCGGGGTTGTCCCTCAACCCAATATGAGCAAATGCTCGGTAACTTTTGGTGCTGGACCCCGGACTCATTTCACCAGCATTATCACCTTCATTTCATTCAGACGCTAAATAACCTGAGATGTTTATACAGCGTCGTGAAATAACCCAATAAAAATAACATAGGCCAACAATTAAAAATTAGAAAGAAAATTAACACGTCTATTTCCCTAAGTTTGAGCTTCTCATTTCAAATCTGGTTTCATTATTTTCCTAGCACGTATAGGTTTCGAAATGAATAGGAGTGGTACTTGGCTGCCATTCATGTGAAAATTCTTTAATTAACAACAAAATTATCTTCTTTTCCGATGGATACGCTAATATACTTCTTGAAGCTTTTATAGAAGTTACTAAATTGTTTATTTTCATTAGTACCTGCAGTTGCTTTGGCGTAATAGAACTTTTAAGAAGGGAAGTACGCGAAAACTCAATCAATTGTAGAGATGGGGGAAATAATATAACTACCGATATATTGATATTGCAATATATTGCAAACCTATAAACGATATATATTGCAGAAAACATATCGGTATATCGAAACGATTCGATATATCGCTATCCCGTAAGCAAATTAATAGATAGGCCTACTAATGCAATTACATTTGTGGGCGTACATTTATTACAATAAGCTTAAATTTTAATAGCCTATTCCTTATTAGAATTGAAATTAACATTACAACAATCAAAAGATTAAATGTAAAATTGCAACGATAAACAATACATTTTTAATATCATAATTTTATTATTATGTAGTTCCTAACCTAAATAAAAATTATGGTGGAGGTAAGATGAGCTTAAATGATACAATGGGAAAGTGTTAAGTGAACTCTACATGGGTCAGTATTTGATATTGAAACATTCATTCATTCATTCATTCATTCATTCATTCATAGTGTTCTGCCCAAAGGCAGGTCTTTCACTGCAAACAGAGCATTCTCCACTCTTTCCTATTTTCTGCCTTCCTCTTTGTCTCCTCATATGATCCATATATCTTAACATCGTCTATCGTCTGATATCTTCTTCTGCCCCGAACTCACCATTCTTTCTAGTAGGCCTACATCTTTCAGTAGGTAGTTTCTTCTCAGCCAATTCCTTTTCCTCTTCCTGATCAGCTTCAGCATCATATTTTCTTCATCCACTCTTTCCAACACAGCTTCGTTTCTTACTCTGTCTGTCCATTTCACACACTCCAGCCTTCTCCATATCCACATTCCAAATGCTTCTATTTGCTTCTTAGTAATGTCCATGTTTCTGCCCCATACAATGCTACACGCCACAGGAAGCACTTCACTAGTCTCTTCCTTAGTTCTTTCTCCAGAGGTCTGCAGAAGATGCTCCTTTTTCTATTAAAAGCTTCCTTTGCCATTGCTATCCTCCTTTTGACTTCTTGGGAGCAATTCATGTTACTGCTTATAGTACACCCCAAGTATTTGAAGCTGTCCACTTGCTCTACTGCCTCATTTAGAATTCACAAGTCCACATTCTTTACTTTTCTTCCTATGACCATGGTTTGCGTCTTGTTGGCAATTATCTTCATTCCATAATGCTCACAGCTGTCATTTAGCTCCAGTAGGTTATCCTTTAATATTATCTAACAACGCCATATCAGCAAATCTTGAATACTTTATTCTTCTTCCTCCTACTATCACTCCTCCCATGTTCTGAAAACAGTTCTTCACTAAATCCTCCAAGTAGATGTTGAACAGGGTATGTGATAAAGGGCATCCTTGTCGTACTCTTCTCCCTATTTCACTTGCTTCTGACATTTCTTCTCCTTTGACTCGTTTCATTTGTAGGTTACTGAAAAACCTTCTCTCTTTCCAATCCACTCCAATTTTCTTAAGGATCCCCATCAGTTTTTTCCAATCCACGATTCAATTATTCTAATTTTATATAGGATTCAATCGAGGATACAAATATAATGCTTTTTTCTAGATAACAACTTAATCATTTTTAAATGTAAGTAAACAGTACTTGTATTCATTTTTAAATATAAGTAAACAGTATTTGTATTCATTTTAAATGTAAGTAAACAGTACTTAGAATGTTACAAGTTTTAACAAACTTCACAATTGATTTGATACAAACCTTCTATAGTAAGTTTCCATTACAAGTTATTGTTACACTCTAACATTCAAAATCTCAATGGTGGTGGTGGTGGTGGTGGTGGTGGTGATGATGATGATGATGATGATAATGATGATGGTGATTATGGGGATAAAATTTTTATGTACTAAAATATAGGCTATAATAAGAAAACAATGTCAGTACTAGGTTGTGCATAGAACATAATAAAACAAATTCAAGACCCCATATGCGTCTCGAAAAAGAGAAATCTATTTTCAATTTCAGAATTACAAGAGAAGTGGAGATTCAAAGGATAGAAATAAGCCTACTGAATATAGTGCTCAGTATGGTAAATACACTTTTAATTATATCCATTGTTTGGCGTTGAAAATAATAGCGCAAGTGATAATAAAAAACAGTTTTTTTTTCTGGGAAGCAATGTTTTCTTAATTTCATAATGGGTTTTCTGATTCTCACCTCATAAAAAAATTGAGAAACTTTAGGTATTTTTGCCGGTGAGTGTAGTTGTTCATTACTGCAGGAAAATGACTTTCAGATTTCACTTGTTTATTGTCTGTTTATGCAATGTGTACTAATAAAAAAATCCATGTACTTTTCATTTATTTTTAATATTTCTGTGCTGATTATGTTTCTACCCTTAAATTAGAAACTCAGTGTATTGATTTACGAATAATTACTGCTCCAGTTATAGTCCATTCATGCTTTCAAGCATGAATATATGAGTGGACCATAGTTGGGCAACTCAGAATACAACTATGTACCAATGCTTATTATTTTTAACACTTGTAATTAAATAATTTCAAACACATATGTCAATATTTATTTAATATACACTTACAAGAGTCCGAAGCCAAAATTTCACTTAATGTGGATCAATAGTATTGAATATATAAAGAAAAATGTGACAAATGTGGACCATAGTTAGGGGAAACTACGGTAGTAGATAAACCTCCAGTCTCAATCTCACGTTCGCACACGTTGGATTTTAAATTTGGTACTACATATTAAATAGTTTGAATTGAATTCTAGACCAGTCAATCAGAGAAAGGCATTGATTGATTGATTGGGATATTTCAAGATTGCACAATTATGTAACTACCCATTTTCATTATCGCCATCTCTCAGGGAATTATCGGAGTTAATTAGAGTGGATTTTGTTGTTCATAATAATTCCACAAAAACAAAAACAAATATAAAAAACCGATAAATTTATGAGAAAACCGATATATTATACGATATATTGAATCAAAATTTCGATATCGATATATCAAAACGAAAATATCGGTATTTCGTAAAAACCGATATATCGTTCCCATCTCTAATCAATTGGCATATTAGGAAATAACAAATACATATACAGGCGTGAAATAAATCGAAATTTTGCAATTTTTTTTGTTGCGATATTGAGGTTATGCTAGTCTAGTATACACAGTCACGAAGCTTGAGTTGTTGAGGGTACTAGGAACAATACGTTGTGCCGGTACTACTTGGGTACTACTTCGCATTGTCTGTGATGAGCACTGTTGCCAACATGTCGCCCTACAATCTCGCTAACTTTTCAGCAAGAAGTGGCTAAATCTCTCCAAAGTTTGTTTAAAAAAATCCCCAGAGATGTCGCTAAAAATTAAATATCACTAAATATCAAATTAAAATTAAAATTAAATATCACTAAATAAAAATAAGAAAAACATACATATGCGGAGAAAAATATCATTTCCTCGTCGTCACCCTTCTCTGCGGAGTCTGGTTGTGTTGTTAATGGCTGTTATGTTGAGGTGGAAGATGTGGGAACAGCTGATTGTGAATACACTCCACTTGATTCAATCATCGATACTACATTTTCTGGCAAATTGTAACACTTTTTAAATATATATTAAATATATTACAATTAGCAAAAACTACAATCTCATTTGCTTCACACGAACTGTCGGCACAAAATTTCAAAACTCAATTGCCTCGGGTAGGTTTGGAGTGGAAAATCTCCGCGTTGCGGGGAAGAACCAAGATCACATTAGCTGCAGCTCGCGACTCATCACGTGTCAATCAAAGTTACCAAATTTTATAGGTGTTGGAGCAGTAGCATTGAGAGACAGACCTAACTTGTGAGAATCATTGAATCAGTATCTTTCAACCCTGATCACTGATTACAAATATATGAAATCAGGGCTTTCACGTATGAATCATTAGACTACTCAACATGCATCCATGCCTCTTCTAAAACTAAGAAGTGAATTACTTCAGTTGAACGTTTTAACGCAAAAGAAAGAAAAAAGTGGAAAAATATAAAAATCCACAGAAAAGTCGCTGATCGTATTTTACAAAATTTGTCGCCGAGACTGATTCAAAATTCCCTAGATTTGGTGACTTATCGCTAAATATGGCAACATTGGTGATAAGGCGATAGTAGCGATCTATGGATGTATATTACCTACGTATGGAGCTTCGTGACTGTATATAGCTACTAGACTGTGATTATGCAATGGAGCGAAGTTCCTCAGATAATATCACTTATGAAAGGCACGTTACAAGAAGTGAGAAAGACTGAGTTTTTTGACTTGTGATCGAAGTTACCTGCTTAATTAGGGTAAAGTCGATCACCATGGAATGTTTAGTTTGAGATCGATTTTAAAATGTTGCGGAGTAAAGTCGATCACTGTTCATGTTTTTAAAAAACAAATTAAGTGTATTACATATATTTTGTTATAAGGGATGCAGAAAACAATAATAAACTACAATAATGTATATGCCTATAGGATTATATAGTGCATCGTTTCTTACTGTGATGATACAATTCGATACAATTAGGTCTATAGATCTACACTATACAAACTTGACTACGATTGCCAAATTATAAAACTTAAAAACACATTTTAATACCTCACATACCAACAAACAAAGATTTAAGAATTCAAAATTTGCATTGATATACTACACTTTAATTATAATCTAAAATGCTATTCAATATTGCTTAGGTTTATGTCAGATATTAGTTGAAATCTTCCACTCTCATGTCATTAGCAGTCACTTTAGAAACTACGTTGGGCCCATCGTCAGGTACAGAGGGATATACAAAATATGTTCCTTTGGCAGTGCTTCTCTTACGCAAGAAATTCACCTTAATTCCGCCTTCCGCGTTTCCCACTATCCCATCAATATAAGCTATACTATGACACTTTTCTGTTTATAAGTGTTAGTTCGAGGTATTTCGGTGAATAATTTATTTTTACTGCTGGTCCTATCTTCTTCGAGTAGGTCGATGGCATGATCTACCTAACCCTACAAAGATAAAAGTTTTCTTAAAATAATAAGTTTCAATGCTTACATTTACGAACTGCAAACAGTTATTTCAGGATACAATCTCAATGAAATGAACTTACGTTTGCTCACCGTCTCCTTTTACTGCTGACGATAATTTAGAGCATACCTGCACAAACAGCGCTCAACGAGCGCGCGCGCTCTTTCCGAGCGGGAGAGCTGTGTTTACCGCTCGCCGAATCGGAGAGGAAGATACGTCAGAATGACATAGATAGAGGAGAGGGAAACGACCACTCAGCTATCTAGTGGAGTGCAGTGCGCATTCTCAGTAACTGTTTCACGTTGCTTACCTACTGCTCCAGTACGGTATGGTGGAATCTAAAAGACGGAAAAGTGGTGATCAGGCAAATTCTTTCAATGTTGCATGGGAAAATGCTTATTTTTTCATAGCTGCTGGAGTAAATACTCAGTGCTTTATCTGCCACAACATTTTGAAAGGTAGAAAGAAACATAACATAATGCGTCATTACGAGTCCAGACATAAAGATACTAAAGATATTAATCTTCAACAATCTCTCTCTTCAGGGAAAAGGCCAGGTCAGTGTTGATATGTTGAATAAATTACGGGATTTCAGTCGTAAACTTACACTTTTCGTAAGTCAGTTTCGGGAAGGTAATATGGCTTACGTTCGAACGATAGAAACTGCTCGTGATGAAGCCATGTTAAACGATTATGTCCAAATATTAATTGAAATTCAAAATTAATTTAATTCTAGGTTCCAAGATCTTGTCTTAAGGTCCACACCTGTGGAGTAACGGTTAGCGCGTCTAGCCGCGAAACCAGGTGGCCCGGGTTCGATTCCCGGGTCAAGTTACCTGTTTGAGGTTTTTGCGGGGTTTTCCCTCAACTCAGTATGAGCAAACGCTGAGTAACTTTCGGTGTTGGACCCCGGACTCATTTCACCAGCATTATCACCTTCTTCTCATTCAGACGCTAAATAACACAAGCTGTTGATAAACCGTCGTAAAATAACCTACTAAAAATCGTGTCTTAATTGGAAAGAAGTTTAAAGTTATCATAATAAATTCTTCAACACCAGTTGAAACAATGCCATATAATATATATATTATTTTAATGTACCGAAGTACATATGATATTTCCATGCAGATATTCTGCGTCATCATACGATGAAAGAGTAATGGAACGGAGAAAAATTCTCTCCGGCGCCGGGATTTGAACCCGGGTTTTCAGCTCTACGTGCTGATGCTTTATCCACTAAGCCACACCGGATACCCACCCCGGCGTCGGGCAGAATCGTCTCAGATTAAGTTCCAACTCTTGGGTTCCCTCTAGTGGCCGCCCTGTGCACTACGTCATAGATGTCTATGAACGTAGGACTGAAGTCCACACGTGCTGAGGTGTACTCGTTATGAGTGACGATGGCCGGGATCCGACGGAATAAGCGCCGTCTTAAATCACTAAGTGATTTACGCATATCATATATTATATTATATTATTTTAATGTACCGACGTACATATGATATTTCCATGCAGATATTCTGCGTCATCATACGTCATAGATGTTCATAGACATCTATGATGTAGTGCAGAGGGCGGCCACTAGAGGGAACCCAAGAGTTGGAACTTAATCTGAGACGATTCTGTCCGACGCCGGGGTGGGTATCCGGTGTGGCTTAGTGGATAAAGCATCAGCACGTAGAGCTGAAAACCCGGGTTCAAATCCCGGCGCCGGAGAGAATTTTTCTCTGTTCCATTACTCTTTCATCGTATAATGCCATATAAGTTACAGGTGGGCCTGGTTGGCACAGTTGGTATAGCGCTGGCCTTCTATGCCCGAGGTTGCGGGTTCGATTCCGGGCCTGGTCGATTGCATTTAAGTGTGCTCATATAACCTCGGCAGTTGCGACCGTCGTTAAATAAAACATAACATTTAACGATTTACAGCTCAGACTTATTGATCTTCAATGTGGCCTAAGGGCTAAAGATCGTTTGAATAATACTACTAGCCTGGTTGAGTTTTACAAGACTAAACATTAGCAAAAATATCCACAACTACACAGGCTGGCTGTGAAAATGATTGCTATGTTTGGCTCAACATTTATATTTGTGAGCAAATGTTTTCTATAATCAACTTCAATAAAGGCAGACATCGAACATCTGTAAAGATCATTACGATCAGTAGGCTACTGTTCCTTTCAGCTGCCAACAGCATAAAACCTCGTTTTCATGTACTGATAAAAATAAAACAAAATGATATTGTACATTTAAGTAGGTATAAAATTTCTATTATTTCTGTAAAATAAATATTTCTGTCTTAATAAGTCCAAGATAGTTTTGCAAACACTGAACGGGATTTCATTTCATAAACACTCATACTAGTACTTCCCTTTTGTGTATATTTTGTACGAGATCACTCCTTCTTCCAGTCCACCCTATACTGAGCGCAGCTAATATCTGCATTCCGCTCATGAGCTGTGAGCCGGCTCGGAGAGCGGAAACCTTGTGCAGGCCTGATTTAGAGTGTGTAAGACTTTGTTTTCGTCTAAGAGAAAAAAGTTGAGAATAACAGTTTTAACTTCAACGGTAATTACATTGTGTTCCCAATGTTGGCATGCGCAGGTTTTTTTGTCCCTCTCGCTTACATTTGCAATGTCAGACAATGAAGCCTGTATAACAAAATTGTAACAAGTAATTGAGAAAATATATAATTTTCAATAAAAATTGCAAATGATCGATTATACACCCACTGATTGACTTTATCCACTTCTACGGTACTTTAACCTTTGTGAATTTCATAGTATGACTGCTAGGAAAGAAAACAGGTTTAGTGCTAGTGCAAATTTACATGCCACATATTAGAGTTGGGAAAAGTTATTTCCTCATAACAATTTCTTTAAAATACTAGGTTCCAAATAACAGTACCGAAATAACAGTATCATATCGTCGTCTGAATGCAAGAACTAGGTAACTTGATTTTTCATATTTTGTGACATTGCTCATTTACTTATTTATTGCACTAAGGAATATGTCTCGTTTTCTTTTACCTACTTGTTACATTGGAAAATAGATGTTGCTGGTATCGTTCGATCAGTTACCTACGTCCTGGATTACATTTTGTGCGATTTTTGCTATGCTATAAAAGAGGTAACTAAAAAACGCAAATTTCGAGTTACCTAGTTTTTCCATTCAGGCGACGATATTATGTAACTACACAGGTGCACAGTGGTATCTTGGAACATGCACGTATGACTAGTATCTAATGGAACACCAGTATTTTGGAACATGCACATACGAGCAGTATGTAATGTAGCATTGGTATTTTGGACCACATACTTCCCTGTATGCCATGTGATGTAGTATGATGTCATAATGAGCTGAGATGTGAATTCGTGGAAAAGAAATGTTTTCTAATGCCAAATTGAATTCGGAGATCAGATTTGTTCGAAGCAGGAAATGTAACTTTAAATTATTTAATTAATGGGTGAGTTTAATACAGTCAATACTTAACAATAAAGAATACATTAACTCTTTATGTTACAACAAGAGATAACGTTTATATATAATAACAAACGTTTTCGCCAATTGGATTAGCATCTTCAGGTCAAGTAAAACATGTTAACATAAATGAACACTTGAACTTATCTAGTTAAAAACAATCGTTAAAAATTAAAATGTTACAACAGGGATCAAAATTATTTTAAATTATTTGCAAATTGGTCACGAAGTCGAAGTGGATCCCAATGGTAAGTAAAAGCTAACCTATGCTTTCTCTTCTGCTCAGGTGAAATTCACAATGGTGTTCAATTTCTAAAAAGAATGAGTAAATAAAAGCTATAATTATTTCGGCAGTGTTCAAATTCATATTAATACCGCCATGAAGAGTAATAATCTCATTGTAATGAAATAGGAAAATTTACCTTTGTATTTTCGTAAATAAGAAAAACTTCAACAATAGTCATGTTTCAACAGAATTTAGTGTAATTTCAAGAATTGATAATGAAACTAAAAATATAAAACATTTGTAAATGAAACAACCCATATATTTTCATCTCCCTCGAGAAAATTCACAATGCAGTTACTATACTATAATACAGGCATTATGTTAATAATTGTTTATAGACAACATCAGTTTCAAGATCATTTCCGTATCTTTACTATTTATCTTTTACTTTAGTTTCCAACATTTCTTTCGGTGTGACGAAAGGATTCCCACTTCTACTTTCAAACAGTGGCGCCAACTTATACGGGCTCGTGGGGTCCAAGCCTACCTAATAATTTGTCGTATTATCATTATACTTATGAGATTTATTTAACTTATACCTCAAATGTTTGAGCCCACCCAGTGTTTTCCAAAAGTTGGCGCCACTACTGCCAATCAGTGGCTAGCGTCAATGTAAGCTAAAAAGCTCAGCTTCCCCAGTTAATAATAATTCCATAATAAACCTGCAGTTTATGAACAAAATTATTTATTAATTTTAATAGAATTTATATTTATGCGTTAAATATTGTGATGCGGCAGCTCAGGATGATTTGTGATGCAGCAGTAAACAGGAAGCCTCCACACACTAGCTTCCAAGCAGACTGGTTTCTTTCACTCATTCTTCTGTGTAACCCACCCCGCAGATTTTCCATCCCTTTCTAACTAAACTACCCTGGTCGCAAGGCTCGCAAGAAGCTAGATTTTATATTGAAAATAATTTAGTTTCCAAGTTATCCCTTTCGTGAGTTGTGTTCAGTTGAAGTGTTAGTGTGCATTGTGGCTGATATAATAAATAATGAGTGAAATAACAGTTCCTGACACCAGTTTACTTGAATTTTTAGGACAATTCCATTATCAAGACTGACTTACGAACAAGAGTTTGATTTAGCAAACAAATGACCGACTCCCTTGCTGTAAATGAAGGACACAAACAAAACACAGACGCATACTTACGTAATGATACTAATACTGTATCTACTGACCGTTAGTATTGTGATTTGTCTAACTATGCCAGGGTGTGAGTCAGTAGCGGCCGGTGATCCAAATCCTCGGTGAGGCCAGATGCAACTAGTTTAAGTGCCTCCGATAGAAAATGTTTATTTATGATATTAATTATTATTGTTGTTATATTATTATTATTATTATTATTATTACTAGTAATGAAAAATAATAATTTCACTCACCGAATAAGCTGTTATGCTGCGAGTTTCAGTGATTATTTCAGTGTGATGAAGCAACCCATATTATGTGTTGAAATTCCCCTTTCTTTCTTTTCTTTTTATTTTTTTCCTTTAACAGCAACAAACAAGGCCAACAGAGAAGTTTATTTTGCACCACATTACCACTTAACCATTTATGTTGCCCATACCAGGATGCAATAGAAACTCGCGTTTTAAGATTATCTGTCAGAAGAATTGTCAACGATGTCGTAGGTATCTCGGTCGGCTCTCTCTTTATTTAAAACTTCCTTTCTTTCAATATTATTTCTTCTCGAAAAAGGACTCTCTAGCAATGAATTAAGTACACCAGCATTATTTTTGGCATTTGTTTCTGTTTATATTTTCCCGAAATACATAACAACATTGGCTCAGATTCACTACACGAAGTACAATAGTACAACACCCTCGCTTAAGTCATAAACTAAGACATAAAAGGAGGGAATAGTGTAGGTCTCTGCCTGCCAAAGAGCTGGAATGTTTGTTATTTATGGCCTATTTAGGAAGACAAGTCTCCCTATTCCCACCCCACTCTACCCTTGAGGCCGGCCCATGGTTGAGAGGAGTGAAACCTGACCAGGCCAGACGAATTGTGCCTCAGTTACAACGTTTAAAGCGCAACGTCAAAAGCCCGCGAAGACAAACGAAAATCCAGAAGAAGACCCGGCACGAGCGATCCTGGCCTCATGAACAAATTTTACTGCAAAACAGGTCTATATACATCACAAGCCAGACCCGGCACGAGCGATCCTGGCCTCAGGAACAAATTTTACTGCAAAACAGGTCTATCTACATCACAAAGTTTTCAAATGCTTCTACAGCGATATATGCTTTATTCAAATAACTAATACATTATATAAAAACACAAAATTTGATTTCAGTTAAGCCAAGTGACTGAGGCCCGGCCTCACTTGCCTCAGTCAATCAGCCGCCACTGGAGTGAGCTAATGTTATACCGGTACATATACGTGTCTATTTGTTAAAGATATGTGTAAACTGTGAAATCATATTTTACTACATACCATTTGAGGTCATGCCTTATTGGTGTTACTTGCGAGGTTCCAACCAATCTTCGACTGCTGACTTGACATTGACTACTATTTATTTTAAGACTATATTTTTGTAATACGTTTTCTCATATGTACATGAAAGACAACTTGAGTTAGCTTCCCCTGCTCAAAATTTCATGCTACGCCACTGCTGCCAATATTGCCAAACATGTTCCGTTCTGTGGACCAGGCGTTGTCATAAAGTAGTTCCAAAGTGAAACGGGTATTTTGTAACAGCAAGTATCTCATACTAGCTCAGAACAATACTGTTATTCTGGAATGTAGTATTCCAAGGTGCTGTTACTTTTTGGAACAGTTCCAAGCAAGGAATTGTTCCAAAATAACCGTTACGTTATTTTTCCCCACCTCTACCAATAATGGATTAGTAGACGAGGAAGTGGAAGAAAGCTATGATAAAATAGAAGAGATAGTTGAGAAGGAGACTAAGGAAGCATGCGTCATCCTAATGGGCGACTGGAATGTAGTAGTATGTGGACAAAATGGAAGAATAGTTGGAAAATATGGACTGAGAAAAAGAAATGACACAGGAGAATCTTTGGTGAATTTCTGTAAAAGAAATGCAATGATTGTTGGAAATGCATTATTCCAACAAACATAAACGGAAAAGATACACATGGACATGCCCCAGAGACGAAAGCAGATATCAGATAGACTGTACAGTATAGGCCTACTGGTATAGAAAAGATTCCGAAATTGCTTAAAAAATGCAAATGCTTTACCAGGAGCGGACATTACTCAGATAACGTTCTGCTGATAGGCGAAGTAGAATTCGTCTGAAGATAATAAGGGGAAGACAATGACGAAGAAATTGAACATGGAGAAACTGAAAAACGAAGACGAAATTAGAACATTTGAACCAAATTTTCAAGAGAAAGCCGCTACATTACAATTCACACCTGAGAATAGCAATGATTACTGGACTGGCCTAAAAAGCTGTATACAGATAACAGCAGAAGAAACACTAGGATATAGAGAAAGTGTGATAATTAAGAAACCTTGGGTCACATGGATGGAGGAAAGGAGAAAATGGAGAAACATCAACATAGAGGAAGGTAGGAGAAACTCTAGGAAACTAAACAACGAATTGAGAAAACTGGATGGAAGAGAAATGTAAAGAAATATAGTCTAGAGATAAACGGAAGATATGGTTTAATGGTACCGCGAAGTAAATGTTTGGAATTCACAAATAAGAACAGTGGCAGTTAATAGAAGATGAAATCGGAAATTAAATAACAGGCAAACAAGGAATACTGAACACTTGGACGAAATGTGTAGAAGAGTTATATTAGACAGGGAATCGTCCAGATGAGTTAGCTATAGAAGACGAAGCAACCGTATCGAAAGACGAAAAAGGATTTTTTTAGGATACTTTAAGAAAATAAGTTGAACTAGCGCTTAGGGAAATGAATAATAGGAAAGCAATGGAATTCCCATTGAATCAGTGAAATGCCTGAGTGAAGACAAGAAGGAAATTCTATCATTATGCAACGAAATAATGCCAAGGAACGTAATGAGTTCATGACTATCAGCCTGACTATCAGCGAACACTAAATCTACGTTTATACTAACATGGAAGGTAAATAGAGCAGATAGTGGAAATAGGGCGGGGAGTAACAAGGATAAATCATCTTATAATCTATGCAAATGGTGTGTTAGTGGATTGAAGGATTAGTTAAGTGTGCATTGAATATGGATGAATAGTGATTAAGTATTAGGCGAATGTCATGATGAGTTTACATACTGTAAAGATGGTAAGAGCAGCTGAGCTAAAGTAGGATTAGACTAGATAGGTATCAGTAGGGACAAAGAGGTAATATAGACAGATGTAAAGTAAATAATACAGTGTAGGCCTAACTAAGACTATAGTACAGTAAAATGATTGTAGTGTAATTGTAAATAAATAGGGACTGTAAGAATACGGAGTAGTAAAAGAAATTGTTATGTTTTATTATGAATAGGAAATAGTAGAAGATAGGATTAGAAGGAAAGAAGGATTAGTTAATAAACGTAGAAATATAGTAAGTGTGGTGAAAGAACATAAAAGATATAGTGGATGAACAATGAAATGATGAATATGCGTCGATCTTAAACGTCAGGTAGTGTAAAAGTTGTAAATAGTGTAAGAACGGGACTGCTGGCCCGAATACAGAAATGTGAAGGGCCAGGAGGACCAGAAATTAGAGTGAGAATAAACCATATCATATTCTAACATGGAGAGACAGTTGAAAGAAGAGCAGTTTGGTTTCAGGAAGGGAAAAGGTACGAAGGATGCAACTGGACTACTACGAACAGTCTGCGAAAGATAATCTCGAGAATAATCAAGAAGTGTAGGCTATATAGTATTTGAGGACCTAGAGAAGGAGTATGACAGAGTGGATTGGAACAAACTGATGGAGATCCTGACGAAAATAGCTGTGAATTGGAAAAAGAAGAGGCGGTTCAGTAATCTTCATATGAAACAACGAGTCAAAGTCAGGATAGGAGAAGAAATGTCTGAAGGATGTGAAATAGGGAGAGAATCAAGACAACGATGCCCTTTATCACCTTCCCTGTTCAATATCTACTTTGAGGATTTAACGAAGAACTATTTTCAGAACATGAGAGGGGTGATAGTAGGAGGAAGGATAAAGTGCATAAGATTTGCTGATGATATGGCGTTGTTAGCAGAAGAGGAGACGATACTAAGGGATATGCTATTGGAGTTAAATGATAGCTGTGAGAAGTATGGGATAAAGATAAATGCAAACAAGACGAAGACCATGGTTATCGCAAGAAAAAAAAAAAGAAACTAAACGTCCGATTTGGCAATGAGGCAGTAGAACAAGTGGACAACTTCAAATACTTGTGGTATACTATAAGCAGTAACATGAGCTGCTGCCAGGAAATCAAAAGGTGGATAGCAATGGCAAAGGAACCTTTCAATAGAAAAAAATGAACATCATCTGCGGACCTCTGGAAAATTTTATTTTAGTAGGTTATTTTACGACGTTTTATCAACATCTTAGGTTATTTTGCGTCTGAATGAGATAAAGGTGATAATGCCTGTGAAATGAGTCCGAGGTCCAACACCGAAAGTTACCGAGCATTTGCTCATATTGTTGTTGAGGACAAACCCCGGAAAAAACCTCAACCAGGAAACTTGCCCCGACCGGGAATCGAACCCGGGCCACCTGGTTTCGCGGCCAGACGCGCTAAGCGTTACTCCATAGGTTGGACCCTCTGAAAAAAGAACTAAGGAAAGACTAGTGAAGTGCTTTGTGTGGATTGTGGCATTGTATGGGACAGAAACATGGACATTACGACGAAGTGAAGAGAAGCAGCTAGAAGAATTTGAAATGTGGATATGGAGAAGAATGGAGCGTGTGAAATGGACAGACAGAATAAAGAATGAAGCTGTATTGGAAAGAGTGAGTGGAGAAAAAATAATGCTCAACTGATCAGAAAAAGAAAAAGAAATTGATTAAGATTTCGTAGACAAGTGTAATAAAATTATTAACGAACATCGAACAGTGCTGTGCGCGGCTAGGGAATCTTTTGTTCACGTGCCTTAATTACCTTATGCAATAGCGGAATAATCTGTAACCATTCGTGAAGTTTCCTTAACAAGCCGCACTTTTGTCGCAACCTTCTGTTGGCGAAACATTCGACTATTCATCTTCTCGTCACCGACATGATATATAAACATTTCGCTCACGGCCTCCCCTTCCATTCTATCTCTGAATGCAGACTTTTAACAGAGCCGTCATATGAAAGTACTGGCACTTTCCACGCCGTTCCCTTATTAATGGATAAAGCTTCTCGTTTTATATGACGGTGATGGCATCTCAACAATGGAAGCACTCTGCAGAAAACTCAGATTACAGCCACTAAAAGTCTTGGCCCGAGCTGTCAAGTATTCCCCAGAGACTACTTCAAGACTGCCATCCAAAGATCCCACTAAAAGTGATGTCCCGTTACATATTACACCCAACTTCTGCGATTCAACGGAATACTGCTGAAATCAGAAACCAAATAGGTATAACTCTTTGTCAACTGATTCAGAGGCGTTCGTGAAGTCGCTACTTTTATTCGGTTTCTGCACTTACTTTGACCATCTCACTAGAAGATACATACACATCCGAACGAGTCTTGGGCTGTTCTCTTTTCGCGATTATCGACATTTTACTACCTCATTATATTAAGTAAAAAGAGAAAGCATTGTGATGTCTCAAGATGAAGACTCGAGGTTTTCGGGGAAATGCACGTTCTCGATATATACCTGACTGGAAAAGTTGTTCTGGGTATATCATTTGGTATGTCTGCATATGGAAATTTCCCCATAACTAATGGACGGATTTTGTTCATATTCAGTATCTACAAGTCAATTTACTCGGAAATTATGCACACGAAACGTAATACTTTCGAGTGAACAATTAGTAGGCTTCATTTGCAATCTTCTTTTATTCTTCTATTGTAGGATATGAATTTTGTTTGATCTCAACACAGTTTAAATAGTCTTTCTCTTCCTCTTTTTTTCGCCTAATGACTTTTTTCTCACCAAACGGGTTCTTTCAAATATTTGTTTTCATCTTTAATGAATTTAGTTATACAATATTTTGAATTTAAAAGTACAAAATGCTCATAAATCCAAATGTAAACTAACAATTTATTTTTTTAATTCGTTTCTTGCTTAGGATAAAGAGATAAATGAGATGTGCAATCCAGTATGTTCCCAGACTCCTATATGTAGAATGATTTATATTTTTCACTGCGAATAATCTAAGTCCAAGTAGTCTCTAGCCTAAATGAGAAGCCACAAAAATCTTACTGAGAAGTCCCTCATCGTTGTAGGATTAGCATCATCTTCGCACTAAAATTTTTACGCGTGAGTGAACCAAACAAAAATCATGTAACATTCATTTCACTTTTACATGCCAATTTTCATAAATAGAAAAAATGTCATTAAAATGATTGCAATATACATAGCTTATAGACATTTAATGTTAATCTGTTAAAAATAATTACATATTCTACTTAAACAGTATAGTTTGAAACTGAAATCTGTCTTCATTTTTCCATATTATTAGTACAGGGACATCATTTTACTTTTACTATAGCCCGACTACTGACCTAAAGACCTGCGCCACAAACCAGTGTTCGTTCGTGCGCAGGTTGTCATAGTGGGGGGTCAGTAGTGTTGTAAGTGCGCTCCCTGATCGACGTCTCGCAGCGAGTACGTTTTAAACTATTCGAAACAACAGTCATGTTCGCGTCTATTCTTTCACTTTTCAATCAATTAATATTCCATTTCGACTTACTGTATATAGGCTAGTTAAAAAAGATTGTAATTTATAATAATGGAAGGGAAACCAAGTGTGCGCGGCAGGCCTTTGAAAGTGAAAGCTCCGCTACAGACACAGCTTTTGAATCGGATTCACAATTGGAGTGACTAGATAACCCGGCCTAGCGAGCTGCTCGCATAGTGATGACGTCTTCCCCTCCGTGGCTACAGTGAGTACTGGAAAAATTGAAGGTCTTTTTGTAGTTGGTCGAGCTATAACATTTTTAATATTAACCTGGCTATACCTTTGGATTAACGGTTGAGAACCGGAAACACCGTTTGCTACCCCCTTCCATGACTCTATTGGTATGAAAAAATAAATCGCAAGATGTGATAAAATTCTTGCGCGGTTGAAACATGAAGGAGTGGGAATGGAGGACAGCGAATATTTTATAACAAAAACGACAGGTCTCCTTCTGCAGCGCGAACATAGACGAATATCGAACTGCGACATACTCGATAAACTTGAACCGAACTTAGCGCCTGTAATGCATGACGCTAATACTTTCATCATCCATACACTCACACAAATATTGTTACCGAAAAACTGTGATTTATTTGAGTATCATGTGAAGAATGTAATTATAGCTACTTTGTGCCGGTAAATAATTAGTATAGTAACAACTTCCATGTATTTTCAAAATATAATACGTATATTTCTGTGGATGTTTAACCATATTTTTATAATAAAAATTACATGTTTTATATGTAAATAAAACTTCACAAGATTTAAGCAACTAAAAGCATGAATGGACTGGAGGGGAGGGAAGGAGAGGCCAGCGAGCTTGAAGGGGCAAATTCGAGAGAGCTGGACAGATCCCTTCTTCAAAGCAGACTTCGGTTCTTGTCACGATCGACAAACTTGAACCGAACATAGCGCTTGAAATGCACGACACTAACACAGATGGTGTCATAAAAAACAGGTTTAAGACTTAAACTTCAGTTTGTTCATGATGATGATAATGATAATGATGATGATGATGATGATGATGACAGTGATTTGTATTACGTAGCCGGAGTGTGTAGCTCAAATGACAAATTAGGTGCTTTTATTTTTTTAAATTAATAGGTTATTTTACGACGCTTTATCAACATCTCAGGTTATTTAGCGTCTGAATGAGATGAAGGTGATAATGCCGGTGAAATGAGTCCGGGATCCAGTACCGAAAATTATCCAGCATTTGCTCATATTGGGTTGAGGGAAAACCCCGAAAAAAACTTCAAACAGGTAACTTGCCCCGCCCGGGAATCGAACCCGGGCCACCTGGTTTCGCGGTCAGACGCGCTAACCGTTACTCCACAGGTGTGGACAATCAGGTGCTGCTACTGAAAACATTTCTATTATACGCCAAATTACAGATATATTGTTAAGCTAATGGGAAATTACAGAATTAATATTAAAATTCTAAGAGTAATCAGAGAGTTCTACGAGGAAGTTCAAAGCCGGCTACATTGTAGACTGTGAATGAATAAATAAGATGAGAATAAAACTTCAATCATATTCATAGTATAAAATTGGAAATTTCATGTAAAACATTATTACACACCAACTCGTGTAACAGTTGGAATATAGGCCTACTACTAAATTTATGGAGTTCCAGGCCTTTTGGCAATACCGACGGTTCAGACGGAGAGAGAGATCCGACTTCTGATGCATCTGCTGATACTATGAACCCCCATGCAATTTTAATGTCTCCGTCCTACTGGCAACTGACAGCCCGTTTCCTCCAGAACGTGGATCCCTCCATCATTTATGCGTCAGACAGAATTGCTCCCTCAAGATGATTCTTGCCCACGCACACAATTCTTTCGAGAGCTGCCATTCCAATCAGTTTTTCCTTCAGCGAACAATCCTTCGTCTTGATGGATCCCAACATATTGTGCGCTTGTTTAATTTTGTTTCTTGAATTACCACAATGTTTCTATGTTACTTTAATTTTATCATTATACGAGTACGATGCTTAAGCATGAGTTATCGAGATTCTACAGAAAATCAGCATCGCGGGTCAGGACTGTTGATTTCTGTCGGTTAGAAGTGATTTACTCTTCCTTATTAACAAGACGCAGATGTAAAATTATAAATTTGAGTGTCGTGGATTAAAATTGCACATACCCCATTATCTTCTAGCCCACATGCCTCATACATAAGTGATCCTTGTTGGTATCACTTGTGAGTTCAGACTTGTCTTCGGACAGTTGACTAAACAACAAACAACAAGTATAACTTACAAATGACGGAATTACCAAAATAATAAATTTATAAAATTTAAATTTAAATTTAAATTCTGCGTCATCATATGATGATGGAAGAGTGGAATAGAGAAAAATTCTCTCCGGCACCGGGATTTGAACCCGGGTTTTCAGCTCTACGTGCTGACGTCTTATCCACTAAGCCACACCGGATTCCCATCCCGATGTCGGATCGAATCCTCTCAGTTTAAGTTCCACCTCTTGGGTTCCCTCTAGTGGCCTATCCTCATGTACTGCGTCATGTATGGCAATGGCACAATGTCCATACATGTGCAGAGGTGCACTCGTTATGAGTGACGAAGTGCCCGAGATCCGACGGTATAAGCGCCGTCTTAAATCACAAAGTGATTATTTTTCGCATATCATATATTATTACGATGTACCGAAGTACATATGATATTTCAGTGCAGAAATTCTGCGTCATCATATGATGAGCTGAAAACCCGGGTTCAAATCCCGTTGCCGGAGAGAATTTTTCTCTGTGCCACTCTTCCATTCTCCCTATATGTTTTTTACCTGTAATGTGTATAATCGACCTATACTAACAGAAAAAATGGAAATAATTTTGTTGAACGGAAATTACACACACATCTGCAATGAAAAGGCAAGATACAATACTTTTTTCTCTGATGTGAGTCTTGTATGGATTCTGGGACAATATGCAAAACTTTTTTTGACCAGTGTATTTTATTGGGGGGATTACAATACCGTATATTTAAAAAAATGTTATTCGGTTGTTCTTTGACATGGACGCGGAACAGACGCGTGCACAATACATGCGTAACTATAGACAATTAATACCAGCTTGGCATTATTCACATATGGATAATATTATAATCTCATGTGCTTATGTGACTACAATATACCAGTTAATTGTTGTCTATGGCTCAAAAACAGTTCTTTACTTTTCCTCTTAATATACTGTGTTTAATGCATATTATTATTATTATTATTATTATTATTGGAAGACCAGCGAAAAGATGGATGGACCAATTTCAGTAGCTGCTACAGGAATCAATTTCCTAATGCATGAAGGATGATGATGATGATGATGATTATTATTATTATTATTATTATTATTATTATTATTATTATTATTATTATTATTATTATTATTATTCCGTCAATTAGATACACTTAACATCTGATAGCAAATTGTATTAATTTATTCATTCGTTTTAACAAAATTCCTGCATGAACGTTACACGTAATCACAGGGATTTTCCAAAATCCCCCGTCACTTATTGACATATAAACGAAACAAACCTTAATGTTAGCAACCGGGAATCGAAAAATCGGTTCTCGATATAGGCTACGGTTTATGCTCATGACATCTTAAGCTGTATTCTGTAATTTCTCATAAACTTCAAAAAGTACTTGTTTAAAACAAATATTTTCGGCAACAACACTGAATTAATAACTTAATTGTAGACACGACGAGCTATGATTCTCTTTACTGGAGATGACATCAAATGATGCAACATCTCAGACTTTCACGATAATTGTGTTAAGAAGGGAATTTTGTGTATTCCGCAGTGTTCTGGGATCTAATATATCCAACGTTTCGGAACTTCATACAAGTTCCATTTTCAGGGCAAAAACAAGTCAGGGCTGGCGTACTAAATGTGCCTGTCCATAGAAAGCGTGTCCATTAGGGTGTTGAGGAGAACCTCCATCAACTACCAACCCTCCCCCCCTTTGTAGGTGATGGAATTTTGTGTATTCCGCCGTGTTCTGGGACTGAATATATACAATGTTTCGGAACTGCATACAAGTTCCATTTTCAGGGCAAAATACTAACACTTGGCTCGAACTGAAACAAAATCATCGAAACCATCCAACAACTCAATAACCACTGAACCAAACCTACTAAACTACGAGACTACCCACCCAACCAGTCGCTAAACCAACAACCCAAAACGAACTACCGAACTCATTTCCCCAATCAATAATTAAACCTATCCGCCAACTTAAAAAACAAACAAAATAAACCAAAACAGAAAAATAATTTACCCATCCAACCAACCAACGAACCAATCAACAAATCCAAGTCACCCAATCAACTAACGAGCCAAATCAAAACATGCAACCTGACGTAACCTAGCCTAGTCTAGCCACAACCCATCCACCCAAGCAACCATACCAAACAACTCACACACTTACCTAACCACCAGTGCAATTTTATGTGAGAAAAACAATAATTTAAAGTTTTATGTGTATAGTACAAAACTGAAAGCAGCAAACTCAACTAAATATATTTGAAGACCAGAGCAATTTTATTCTCTTCTCTTTAGCAGCAAAATCATCGATGGCCTGGGCATAGAAGTCCTCATTACTGTTAATGGTTTCAGTAATTTCTTATCTATAGAGAGTAATGATAATCTGGATAGCCTCGACCAGGACAGGCGCTCAGGGAAGGAATTGTGTGACACTTGAAGATTAGAAAATTCATAGTACTCATGATTAAAATATAGGTCGTGCAATAAATTTCTTCTTTTTCACTTTATGAACAGGGGAAGCAAGGGAAGCAATGCTTCCCTTGCCTTCCACGTACGGCACGTCATTGCTAATCACCCAATCCTAGTCACCGGAACCCGAAACCCACACACTCAAATAACAAAATAAAATAAATGCATAGGCCTCCATCGAAGCCATTCACCCACCTATCAAACCATACCAAACCGTCGGAAACATCTATTCACTCACCCGACCAACGAAATCAAACCGCCGAAACTACCCACTCAACAAATAATTCCAAACCAATGAAACCACTTACTTATCCAACAAACAGCCTATAGAATCAGGTCAACTGACTAAACACTGGAAATTGATGAAGAAAATATCCTTAGTAATGATTTGAAATATCAGAAGAGTATTCTGAACTGAGGCTATGAACAGTCGCAAGAGATGTAAGGGAATGTTTTTATTAAACCAGTAATATTAGTATGCATTACCGAACAAAACCTTCCCCTTGCATCTCAAATCGACTCCATTTATATGTAATTAGCACTTAGGTTTTCCAAGTAAATTCTGCCCTGCGATGGAGATTTTATCCCCCTCCCCACTCGAGCTGCATTAGCATATTCTGGACAGCGAAGCACTCACCTAGTCAAGCCACTTTCTCCAACGAAACGCAAAATCTCTGGAGTATTAATGATTTCTCCTCCAGGAGTTATGAAAAGTAATTTTCCTCAGCTTTCGTTGGAGTAACTGGGAATGATGACACGTGATACACTCCAAATTCAGCAGGTCGAAGTGAAATTTGTGGTATACATATACAGTATCAAGCTAGGTTTCCGCTTCATCAAAAATTCCCGTTCTGTCTGATATTATTATAATATTTGTCTAGGCTTCATAGTCATCCTCATCACTAGGGCATAAAGAAACTTGTCAGTCTCTGATGCGTCGTTATTTTTCCAAGTAATAAGGCGAATGTTTTACGAATCAATCGTAGAAATCCCTACTAGTAGAGTAACACTGACGCCTGAATCTTTACGTGGGACAAACTCGGTTAATATTGTGATATTTCTTTTCAAAATTTGCCACGAAATTATACCAGCGACGAGTGTAATTTTGATGGTAGGTTCTACAGTATAAATAGCAGAAGATGTATTATAACATAGATTTTGTTCATTGCGCTCTTGCAGTGACGTGAGCGAATTTTTTGGAAAACACTTGAAGAGTTGTGAGATCTATGAATTCGTGAGTGAATACTCCAGCCAATTTCCTTTGTTAAACGAAGAGTTTTTTGCTGTGATGTGGTCCAAATTGTTTTCAATGGTAAATACTGACATTGTATATTTCTGGTGAAAAATATATGTTTATCAATGCACTGATTATGTAACAGTATCTTATCGTGGGAGGTTATTTTCTTAGAGGTTTTCTCATTTCACGAGGCCTATTTTTCTCTTTATTTTTTTTCTATGTTAAAGAACACTCTCAGGTGAAAGAAATATCAAATGCTTGAAACGTTAAAATATTTGTGTGTGCATTCATAGCATCTCTGATATGTCGTGCGTGTTGCAGATGGCAGATAATCGCCGGGCCGAATGTGGAAAGAAATACAATATAAATGATATGAAAGAAGCAATTAATTGTGTTTTAAACAAAGGAAAACCGCAGCAGAGAAATCTCGTCTTTTTCTTGACAAGTTTGACGAGGATCAGAATGGACTAAAGATCTTTAATCGTTTGTGTTGTAAATATTGAATCTGATAGAAAAATTTAAAATTAGACTGAATTGGCTATATCTAAATATTTTGAATTTAAGAACTATCACGAAAATATACTTGTACTATCACAAAATTATAGCGTACCAGTCCTAGAGTGCTACATTTTTTTTGTTCATATGTATTGCTTGCTTGTAAGTATTGTATAAATTTATTTGAGGTAAAAATACTGACCTGTAACTTCCTGAAATCTATTAAAGTACGTACATTAAAAACATCAATTTTTTTAAATCTTAACCTTATTTTTCCACCAAAACGAAATTAGCCGAGCCTGCCCTATACCTTATTTAGCACAACGTAAGATCAGGTGAAGCGAGATGAGAGAGATAATACGAGATGATAGGATAAGATAATGAGACATGAAATGAGATGAGGTGAGATATGATAAGATGAAGTGGAGTGAGGTGAGATGAGTTAGGCTAAAGCAAGGTAAGTTAAGGTGAGGAAATATAAGATAAGGTGACACGTCTTGCTGAATCGATTCATGTGTGAGGTGAAATGGGGTTTGGTAGGTTCCCGAGGTTAAACTAATTTAGGGTTATATGGAATGAAATAAGTGATATACAGAGTGAACCGTATGTAATGTCATTAATTTCAAAGGGTTATTCTTTGAGATATTTCAAACAAAATGTTTAATACAATGTTGCTCGTTTTTGCTACCTTTTCGAGATAAAATAGTATGATATAAAACATATCACAGTGTGTTTTGGAAAAGCCATTGCCTGAATTCCCAATTTGCTCAATCAATTTAAGAGAATAGTGTATTATGGTAATCAACGATAGAACCAATTTTATCTCGAAAAGGAAGAAAAAATCTAGCAATATTGTATTAAACTTTTTTGTTCGAAATATCTCCAAGAATAACCCCCTGATATTAATTATATTACTGACAGTTAATCCTGAAATCACTCCATTGGGTTGTAAGGAGCAAGAAATGAAAAACAAGGCAAATAGTTCGGGATTTGTTGAAAGTATAATTAAGTAGCAAACTGTATTGTTCAGTGTGGTTATATTACTTCTACACAAATTAAAAATGAAATGTGATTTGAGAAAATCCCTAGGATTGCGTGTAACGTTTACACAGGAATTATTATAATAACGGAATTAGGATTAATAAATACAATTTGCTGTAGATTTAAATGTGTGTAATGAACGGAATGAAATACACTTTGAATAACAATAACAGTAATAGTAGACTAATGGTATTAATACATAAACAATATGCTAGCATATCCCACCTCTCTCAAATCCATTTTAATAATATCCTCCCATCTACGTCTCGGCCTCCCCAAAGATCTTTTTTCCCTCCGGCTGCCCAACTAACACGTTATATACATTTCTGAATTCGCCCATATGTGCTACATGTTCTGCCCATCTCAAATTTCTGGATTTAACGTTCTTAATTATGTCATGTGAAGAATACAATGCGTGCAGTTCTGCGTTTTATAGGTTTCTTCATTGTCCTGGAATTTCATCCCTCTTCGCTCTAAATATTTTCCTAAACATCTTATTCTCAAACATCCTTAGTCTCTGTTCTTCTCTCAAGGTGGGAGTCCAAGTTTCACAACCATAAAGAACAACCGGTAATATAACTGTTTTATAAATTCGAACTTTCAGGGGTGCTTTTGAGAACAGACCGGATGACAAAAGCTTCTCAACCGAATAATAATTTCCCAAATTTATTCTGCGTTTAATTTCCTTCCACATGTCATTTATATTTGTTACTGTTACTCCAAGATATTTGAATTTTTCCACCGTTTCGAAGGATAAATTTCCAGTTTTTATATTTCCTTTTCGTACTATATTCTGGTCATCAGAGACAATCATATACTTTGTCTTTTCGTGATTTACTTCCAAACTTATGTCTTTACTTGCTTCAAGTTTTCCCTAATAGATGTCGGCCTAAACTCTGCCTAAATAAATACGCATATGCATTTCACATTCTGGGAGTGTGCATATACAGGGTGTAACAACTTTAATGTTTAGAATTTCAGGAACATGTTCCCTGACACGTTCTACGTTGATTAAACCTAACATACCTATATCCGAAATTGAGAGGTTACAGAGATAACAGAGCTGGAAAAAATAGAACTTCTTGCAGCTCCAAGCATTATACTGTTTATACAAGGCCTATTTTATGGCATTACATTACATAAGAAACATTTGAAAAGCATTGAATGAAGGAAATTTTACTTTTAAGAGAAATTAAATTAAAATTGTTTAGGTTGCTAAGGAAACGAAACAGACAACAGTTTAAAATAACAGTTGTGGGAAAAATAAACCGTATTGTGACTAGTCTTTTTTATTGAGTTTTGACCATTAAAACATACCTTTCGTGTACACACATCAGGAATACGCCGACATAGTTTATGTGTATGGACTGTGCGATGGCAATGCAACAGCAGCTGTTTTGGCATATCAAGCACGGTTCACAAATCGTAGGATTCCTAGTGCACAGGTATTTTCACGTGCCTATTGGCAAATTTCACAGTCTGGTCAACTTCCAAGCGCTTGTGTGAAGAAGGAGAATGCACAAGAACAGCCCTCGTACCATTCAATCAGCCACAAATGGACTTCTGCGTAGAGCCGAGAACTGTATTGCCGCTCAAGGAGGACATTTCGAGCAGAGACAGAATTAATCACATTTTCCGCAGGAAGTACAGTGTTTGGAATCTTAAGGACATTTTTTTTCAACTTTGCACTGCTTCTTTCATACTCACAAGTAGTTGATATTAAAATGTAATATGATAATAATAAAAATAATGACCTAGACATGTCACTTTCGGAAATTGGTGTTACTTCTTTCAGTATTCAGCGATAAAATTAAACTCAAAATATTTAACTTTGGGGTACAAATACTCCAAACCTATAGAACGTTGGATATAGGTATGTTAATCGACGTAGAACGTGTCAGGGAACATGTTCCAGAAATTCTAAACATTAAAGTTGTTACACCCTGTATAAAAGTGAACATAAATGTGAGTAGACGTAGGTCACATAAACCCAAAAACATGGACATAAATAAAAGTGGACAAAATTAAAAGTGAAAATAAATGTGTGTGGACACATGTGACATGGACATGGTATCAATGGATGTATCGTCCTGGAAGCGTATATTATAGTTGCATATTATGCATTATGCACGCGTGTGTTAAAGCACAACTGAATAATACCATTTTTTTTTTTTACATATTACAACCAACCCCCACGAATTAGAACAAATTCTTTCAAGTAGGTTATGTATATATGCGGGCCCTCAATTGTGTATAGGAATGGATTGTTCACTTCATGCAAATCTGGCTTTCAGGTAGAAGCTCCCTGTGAAGCACGCTTGAATAATTTCAAGGGAAAAATTGTTCCGGGGCCGGGTATCGATCCCGGGACCCTTAGCTTAGCGCACGAATTCTCTACCGACTGAGCTACCCCAGGAACTATAAACAACCCAGTTCACTTTGTTCATTGGGTATAACGTATTTCTATAACATAAATGCAATTCCCGTTCTACAAAATCCTTTCATCTTCTGTATTAGTGTAAGTCGAATAGACATCAAAACAAACGGTAACATTGCATAGTCTCCTACTGATATTTTTTTATCACCCAAAACGATTACAGTACTATCGTCGAAGTAAACTGTATGAAAAACTTACGACTAAATATATTTCACGGCACCTGATGAAAAATTAACTTCGACTTTTTGCGTGAGAATCTATCAGTAGTTTGAACTATGACTGGAAAATTGTGTAGGCCTACGTATTTTCATAGCTGCTCGTTTTAAATATATGTGTTGATGCTGATTCGCCGTAAATACTCAAGGCTTAACGTGTAGCTTTGACATTGCACGGAGGCTATGATTTTGAATAGAATCCACCACGAATATGGATGCTACTTTGTCGTCAGTGTAATAATATATACAATCATGAAGCTTGAGTTGTAAGGGTACTAGGAACAATAGACTGTGCAGGTACTATTTCGCATTGTCTGTGATGAGGCGATAGTAGGGATCCTAGTGGTTAGCAACTATCTATGAATGCATATTTACTACGTATTGAGCTTCGTGACTGTATATACTAGACTGTGATTATACTATATCATCTTAGGATGACACTTTGCATCGAGCTAATGACTCTCCACGCCATAAGTTTACATGTAAGGTTGAAGTGGCATGAAAGGACAAAGTCAAACACCGTTGAGGGTAAAATACTTAAAAATAATGTGTACGTCTTCTGGAAGTTTTATTTTGAAAGCGGCAGAGGATAAATCGAGGACATTTCATTGCACGAGCGAAGAGACATTAATCTGAAGTCGAGAACTATTCTTGTAAAAGCAGAGTATTTTGAAAACCAGTTCGAGAAACTTTTTCGTCCCGAAACCTTTAAGGAATAATGAAAGTTTTCCGTAAGTAGCGGTGTACGCTCACGAAAGGATGGACACCACCAAGGCATTAAAAACAAGCTCTGCAAGCTGAAAAGCGTAAAAATCTCAAATGTGACTCGGAAGATTAAGTGCAAACCTTTTACCCCATATGTGTCAGTTGGTATATATGTATACACACATTCACTGCATCAGTGACAAAAACTTGACAACTTTAGAAAATGTACGTAACCACCTCAACTCATCTTTCTCATCATGTTCCTTTATGGATTAATATACACCTATTCCGAGCTCACATTTATGACAGACAAATGTTTTTGTTGGTTAACTAATTGAATTCTCTTGAGATTCTTTTGTGATGCCATTTTAATTTAAATTAGTTAAATTAAATTTGAATTAGGCTTAATGGAAATGAAATTACATGTAATTTAAATTTAATTCACATGAACATTGTACGCGTAATATTTATTAACTAATTCTTTCAGCATATTTATACAATTAAGATTATGGAGAATTGTTGTGAATTTAATTTCCATTGCTATTTTCTTCCTTTCATGACTCAAGAAAATGTACCCAACTATTTATTTCCTATCTGTTTAATAATGACAAGTCTTTACTTCAGAAGAGTCTAAATTTCACTGTCACAAAAACACAAACTGAAAAACTTTTTCATTAAAAATTGGCAACAGAGAACTTGAAAGAAAATAATTTAACTCGAGTTCCTCAAGGGAGACTGGAACAGGAAGATGTTTGAACCACGGAATCCAGAAAACGAAAATTTTAAGCCTATATCTTGACAGCAGAATATTCCACGTCAAGCCAAGATAGGCCTACTTGTCCTTATCCATTATCGAAATTGCGTCATATCCAATTTCGAATAGAGCCGCTAACGCACATATTTTCAAGCCACCTGGGAAATATAAAAATACCTTATATACGAGTAACCACAATGTGATGGTGTTTGCCTATTAACACAATGTAAACAGGTGTAACGTTACCACTTATCGGATGACGTCAATGATGATCAGTCTGCCAAATACAGGCGTGTACCAAACAAAACCTGATTACTTTGAATTCTATTATTCACTCTTCCTATAAACAGTAGGCAAAAACCTGTCATTATGTCATTCTAGATTATTTCATACCAAATCATTAAAACATTAAAGTATCACAATTGATTTTATCATTGAATATTACAATTTTACTGCGTCATACTACTTTTGACCAATAAAACGGTACTAAAGGACGTCTTTGAATCAATCATGGTAGCTTAACGCTACAATTTTATCACTTCCCTAATATTTGTTTATTTTTACCGCTCCTCTAGCATTTGTTTCTTTGTTTGCCAACATTTCAAACTGCAAATTCTTTATGATACTATAAAACATCCTTTGCGATCGTCGTTTGTTTCCCGCATAGATAGTCGACTGAAAATGGCGACTCCGTTCAAACGTTTTGGTGAAGGGAACATTAGTGAAATAGAATTTGAATAAGTCAATTATATTCTATTGTATTATAATACTTTATTTCTTCTAATCTTTATATACTTTCTTCTAATCGTGTAATAGTCAATTAAATCCCACTCGAGTTTTGATTTTCTCTAGGTAAATCAAAACCTCAAGTGAGGTTACTGTTGGTAAACCAATACAAGTTATGTAAGTAATCCAAACCAAGACTCGATAGATCGGAAAACAAAGGTGTAATCAAATGTTGAAGACACCACTGGCGTGGGTTCTGATCTCGGTTCAGATAAGACCTGGTTTGGTTCTTTAAGGCAATGTGTAAATCTTTCGCTATCATAAATTTAGAAAAATTCGGAATTAAATTTAACAGATTCTGAATTAATTTTGTTCTGAAATTTGGTACACTGATTAGATAATATTTCCTGGTTAACAAACAATATTTTTTAGAATCCAAAAAGTTTCGTTAAGGATATTAGCCTATATTGTTAAACTGAGAGTACAATTTGTGCAGGGAAAATAGACTTCTCTGATATCTTCTACAATTTTTAATATTTTAGAATGCTTTCTTATCTATTCTTATTCATAATGAGTTACAAATCCTGCCCTTGTCAGTTGAATGTGTAAATAAGGAATAATTTGTGTGATTTTTTGACGATGAATTGCACAATTTAATTTTACATAATTATTAATTAAAAAAGAACTTGATGAAACAATAATAAAGGCAGAGTTTGTTCTCCAGTGCGAAATACAGTTGCATGCAAAATTTCACAAATTTATCTAAGGAATAGATGGAAGTTTTGAGGCAAACGGATTTGAAAAACTTAAGTAATGAGAAATGAGCGACTGACTTATCTAAGATGAGAAGTTTGTCCATAGCCTATTTAAATGGCCTAAAAGAAAAATATTTTTTCGACTTCATAAAGATGTATTTACAAACTTAAGAGGTTTTTCTAAAAAACAGTCTCATATGAATCCTAATATTCTCTCGTCATAATACATGATGATATCCCAAGTCCATCGACTCTGAATAACTGCGTAGCTCTTAAATAATTGTTTAAAAATGCTACTGTAGTGCTGGAGGTTGAAAAGATCGAATGTCTAGTGCTTGATGTTAGTGAAGAAGAAGAAGAAGAAGAAGAAGAAGAAGAAAACAAATAATAAGAAGAAAAGGAGTGACGTTACTTTTGGCAGAAACTTCTATTAGGCCTAAATACAACCTATGTCTATAATGAAACGAATGTGGAGATGTAGGGGAAACTCAGCTAATTCCGCAGTAGTGCATAGTCTATATCAGTGATCGCCAAAAGCTGTGTCGCAACACATGCCGCTGCATCCTCTCAAGCGTAACCATGGCATCATACCCCCACCCTCTGTTTACAACCTTCACTTCGATATAAGACAAGATATTTATCAGCAGCGGACGTACACATGTAATACAAGTGTGCAGGATAATATGTTTCGATGTCTTTTCCAAAACAGTTAACAGATAATATGTGAAAACTTAATTATAAGGAGCATGGAAGCAAACGTATTTCTTTTGCGCACATGGCAAAAATATAAGATACTTAATTTGTTGTAAAATTTTAAATTAAGTATAAAAGAACAATGTACGTTGTCATTATTCTTCTTCTTCATATAAAGACTACCACGCCGTTACATTACCTGTAAATTGAATATTTCTTAATAATAAATCAATCTTCTTAATGTATCCAGCTGTTTGCTGACAACATAAAGTCCACTATAGTCTATATTTCATTAATAAACGAACAATAAAAAGTATCGGCTTCTATGTCTTAATCGGGCTACGACGTTTTCTTTCGACGTATGCAGTGTAATTTGAATATTTCATTAATAAACAAACAATAAACAGTATCGGAGTAAAATACTTCGACATTTTTTTAAGTATGTAGTATAATTTACAATTTTGTGACCAGCCTGGTACGTTTTTCTAATTTCAAATACCTGCCGATGTAAAGTACACGCCCTTTTTATGGTAAATAAGAAAATATATTTTATTTTATTAATAGTACAAAAATAATGAATAGGAGGATAAAAGTTAACACGGAAAAAATATGTGTAGTTAGTATGTAGAAGAATATTATATTGTTTTTGTTTTTTGGTCACAGTCCGTCTCTGCACTGTTATTCTCTGTATTACCTGAGGAGACAGCCACTCCATCTCTCTCCCTGCGATAGTGGTGTGCGGGTTGCATTTCTATTACGTCACAATTTCGTGGTGTTTGGCAACCACTGGTCTATATGATTTTACTGCGGCTTCACAATAGCGTGAACGTAAGTTTTGGGAGGCTGTCAACAGGAGGCATGTCCTCTGCAGTACTATAGGAAAAAATCAAGGATACAAGGATATTGGTCGACACCTCTGTCGGCAATACAGTGAAACATCGAAAGTTGGCTGTTTTTCGTGTTTTTCTACACAGCTGTAAACAAAGTGAGCATGGTTACATATAAATTGTTCCTTTTATGTTACTTTCATAATGTATTTCATAATAACTACTGCGAAATTAGCCAAGTCCTACTGAGGACTTATCCGCACTGTTGCGGAACTACCCGAGTTGTTCTTTTTCAACTGTAATGTATGTACAACTAAATGTATTTGCATTTTAATAGGTCTCTTTATCTCATTTGGTAATGAAAGGTTTTGTCCATGTCTACATACCTTGATAATATTTTTCAATAAACATTTTGATAAAAATATGATAGAGTTACTTCTTAATATTGCGGAATTAGCCGAGTCTCCCCTATTCGGTAGAAACCTACCTCTTAATATAAAATCACAAAAATTTGACCGTATGTTTGTAAAAGTCAACGTATGATTTTTTATTATCATTTTCTAAAATGAAAGGAACGACAGTAAAATCAAGTCAGCCTGTATACCTGAATTAGTGTTAAGGTTTCTGAATGAGAACTACGCCTACGCGTAATCCAGGATGCACTGCGATACGTGTGAAGTATTTGTTAAGCGGGAAGCCAGATGAGACGTGGTCGCCTGCGTTTCGCTTTTAATTGAATTCTCAGAGTCTGTGCAGATAATGAATAGAAAACATTCGCACAGGCCGAGTGTGCTCCACGGTGCAGAAAGAGACTTTTTAATTATAAACTGTTATTGGAGCGCAGGAGCGAGTAGCGGGAAATGATTTTTAAATAGAGATACATGTGTGCAAACAGAAAGAAAAGGCAATTAGAGAGCGACCAGCAAAACTTCCTACTTTTCTCAATTGTAAAATCGTTTACAATTTGTGTCCCAGGAATACTATGAAATCTAATGACCGCGAAAAAACAGTAAAAGTTCTCCAAGTTGGACTCTGCGATTATATGTTGATGAAAAAATCTATAAGCCAACGCCGTAGCTCAGTCGGTAGTGTGTTTGCCGCTAATCCGGAGCTGCGCTCAGGCGTGTGTTCTATTCCTGCTTGGTCAAATTACCTGGTCCCCCCCCCCAATTTTTTCTCAACTGTAAGTCGACTGTCAGGTAACCTATGACGAATTCTCAAACTCAGCTCGCCAAATATCATTATATAGGCCTATGCACCAATACAATCGACCTTAAATAACCTAGTAGTTGATACAGCATCGCTAAAAACCGCTAAGAGAATAATCTAGAAAACTATCTAGGATAGCCTATAAGACATTTTAATTATTGTCAGACTCCAAAGCAGCTATTCTATCAATCGTCTCTAAACACACACCTTCATCTCAAACAGCAGAAATAACTAAAATGCTGTCTCAATTAATATCACTCAATAAAAGAATTGTATTCCAATGGATACCATCCCATTGTGGAATTCTGGGAAACGAGAATGCGGATGCTTTAGCAAAGAAGGGCAGCACTGCTACTTACAGACCTGTTACTAAATCTACGTATTACTCTGTGAAGAGATTTATTAAATCTACATACTTAGACTTCAATAAACAAAATTTGATAACTCAATCCCAAGAGAAAAAATGGAACTCTCTGCATCAAAATCCACAGTTAATTCCCGATTTACCACGAAAATCGTCTGTAGCTGCATTTAGATTGGCAACAGGCCATGATTGTTTGGCCAAACATCTGCATAGAATTGGAATATATCAGTCCCCTAATGCCCATTGTGCAACTCAAACCAAGAAATGGATTCGGAACACCTCAAAATCTGTGCTTCAGTGGCTGGTCATGATAATATCTTTGAAAAATATTGGAGTGCAAGAGGTCAAATGACTTTATTGTCAAACGCCTGGCATTAGAAAACAACAACAACAACATTTTAATGCCATTTTCTATTAATGCAGATCTAATACAGACTTTACAAGTCTAAATGTTTTGCTTGGTACTTCATACTTAGGCCGTTCGTCCACGAGGCGTCGCTTCATAGATTCGTTTTAGACACGACATCGCTTGCTTGAAGTTTTCATGCAGTGGCTAATGTTAATAAATGAGTATTCGTATACGAGGCTGCAGCGTCACCTATATACAACCTATGCAACCAGGTGTACTGCAATGTCGCAGCTAGGCGGCATACTTTACATGGCCAACTAGGTTTTATTTGCTTAGACCAGTGGTTCCCAACCTTTTTGATTGACGACACACTTTACTGAACGCCCACGATATCGCGACACACTTATTATTATTATTATTATTATTATTATTATTATTATTATTATTATTATATTTTAATAATAATAATAATAATAATAATAATAATTAGTACATTTCTTCTGGAGAAAAAGCTGGTGGACTCTGTGTAGAATATTTTATAGCGAACGGGAAGATGATTAAGACTGGTTCGCAATAAACCGGAACGAAAACGACAACGAGAACGGAAATATTGTTAAAATAAATGTATTTAAATGAGAGCATTCACAATTAACTATTGTGAGTGCTCACATTTAAACACATTTATTTTAACATTATTTCCGTTCTCGTTGTCGTTTCCATTCCCGATTTATTGTGAACCAGCCTTTACTGTTCACTGCACGGGAATTTTCGTCCAACTAAGACTTTCAAGGTCTAAGCGGAATTCAAAGAAAAATTATATTAAAAACATGTTATTCACGCATATTTCGGTTCCATGATGAAAAATGCAACAAAAAGGTTCCAGCGCGTTCCGCCAGAAAAAAAAAACACTGATAACTTCTATGTAGTGTTGTATATAGGTCGATGTTAACACGCAATTGAAACTTTTAAAAGAACAAGCAGCAAGTTGAGTGGCATTAGAAAAAAAAAGTATATGTCAAGAATCCCAACCTATGCTGGATGTCCGATGAAAGATTATCGTTTTTGAAAACTCGCCTATTTAAATTAAAGTGAAATTGCGGTTGGTGGGATTTCTTTATACGTGGCCTTATGGTTGAAAAACTCAACTGAGCATTGTTGCAGATGTTCACGTTTCATTGGTAAAGTCTGTCTCAAAATAAAGTGTACCATATCAAAGACTTCGTTGCAAATAAAAAATGCATTGTAAAGAGAGTTTCTGGATAGCATAAAATTTATTTTTCAAATCCAAAATTTCGCGACACACTCCATGGAGCTGCGCGACACACCGGTTGGGAACCTCTACCTTAGACTATGGCGATATGTGTGTTTCATTTGTTTTTATGGAGTGCTCAAAACGAGAAAATGTCAGAATCTTTGCTTTTTGTCCAAGTTGTGGATCTATGATCTTTTGATACCAGATTATGCTATAAAAAATGTTACTGAAAGAGTTTGAACTGAAGTCTCAAATTACTCCTTCAGGAGCAATACATTACCGCATGTTTCTATTTTGCCTTTTTATAATAGACCCTACGTTTTGCACCAATTCCTGGTAAGTATCTTTTCTCATTTTGTATAAGGATTTCAATTTATCGTCATACTCTGATAATTCCTTAGCTACAATAGTTTACAATTAATATTTAATTGATTAACTAGTGGACTTACTCGTGTTAATTATGTAAGTCCACTAGTTAATCAATTAATTATATTCAAGTGTTAAAAGTAGTGTACGCAAGTTTCAAAATGAATCAATATTTATTTTTACAAACACACACACGTACGGATGTAGCCACACCTTTCTTCGTCTGCGATTACGAATGTGGCATAGTCCATAGAAGAACAAAACTTAATCTCTCGATATCTTGTTACTAATAAAAGCCGATGTACGCTTCGTGGACGAAAACGCGGGCGTAGCGGTTTCGTACCTGCAAGGAATAAGCATGACGCTGCTCTGACGAATCTATGAAGCGACGTCTTGTGGACAAACGACCTAACGTGGCGTTTCACAGCAGAATAGGTATGTTTCCTTGCTGTATTTCTTGTAATCTGTTTCTAGGTAGAACTAACTGTTCTCCCTCTGCTAGAGAAATGTCTGTAGTTTCATCCTTGGATCATAGGCCTACATTGAGTACATTCCTCTAAGCCGACCGAGTCTTGTTACGTGTTCTCTACCCGATTTATATTCCAATTGTTAGTCACGTGCTCTTACGTCCTTCATAACAGACGATCTTTTAATAATTACATTTTGCAAAATTTGTCGCGTAAGAAAGTGTAGTGTCTTTCGTTAGTATATAAAACAATGACAGTAAAATGAGCAAATTTCGTATTTCCTTTCGGTGCATTACTTGAAATTTGAAGAATCTGCAAACATAAGTAATTCATCATTACCATGGTGCTGCCACTGTTGTATGGAAGCGAAATGTGGATTTGTAATAAAAATAGAAAATAGCCAGCATTCAGGAGAAATTCTGTTTCTTCAAGTGGCCACAGGTTGTACAATAAAGAAAGAAATTACATATCAGATAATTCGTACAGAATTAATAATAGAATATTCAGTCAACTCCGGATATAGTGAACCTCTGCCGACTTGCATATTTCGTCCACTATATCCGAGGTTCACTAAATCCGAAGTGTCTCTCTCCTAACCTTGAATGACAGGAATGAAGGAAATTGTGAACAAGAAAATAAAATACTGTACAGTAATTAAAATAATTCATTTTTGTGGAATGGATTACACTGTATACTGTTACTCACAGTTGATTTACTTAAACTATGCTGTCGACCCACGTCTGCTTGCGAAAGACCACGTTCAATGTCACTTAGAGGCTAATATTCGCCTTATCTTCCAAAAAAAAAAAACACTTTATGCTTCGACATTTTTATACAGTACATTCACTGTTCGAACACTAGAAACAGACTGATCAGGTAGAAACGACTAACGCTGTTATGGTGTGACTGCGTATTCAACCTTGAAATTTTACGGGTCACTTAATGGAAACTGGAAGGGGTTTGTTGGGGTTTGAAAGCCATCGGAATCTTACCTTCATTTATGCTCTGTCCGTCTCCTTTCAATAAAAGAAGGAAATTTCATTTTCCGTTATTTCGATGCTATCCGTCACAATGGAAATGTTTCTGAAAACAAAAAGCAACCCTTTGACGGTGGAGGATTATAAATAACAGTAGAGTAGTGTGCCTGAGAACAGAATGGCAACTCTTCGACAGTGGAGTAAGGCAAGGTCGTCATGCGTTGCCTGGATTTACAGTACAGCTCATTGTCTAGGAATCACTAATCCTATTTTTGTCCTTTGACTGAAGGAGTGAGAAACTTAGAATGCTGTTCTCAACACATTCTTTCAATTTTGTACAAGAAGGTCCGACTTCAAATAAGAATTTGTCAGGATACAACTCTTGTAACTTCAATTTTTAAGGGGTTAGATACAGCTTACAGCAGTAAAATATTTAAAATATTCAACATTTTTTTTCCCTTCATTACTGTATTTTGTACAATAATGAAAATTGGTTTGTGTAAAACACTGTCCTTCTGCTATATGAAAAAAATATTTGTACGATTTAAAAAATATATATATTTACATTTTTTTTTTTTCAAAATTAATTTCACTGTGCAGTGATGACGCATTTCCCACGTAACTCAAAAACTATCCAACATTCTGTGATGACATTTTTTTGTGTATTTATGCATGTTATATATCTACAACATGGTGCAAGATCACTTCTCTAACTTTGATAAATTGTCTGATAAAAAATAAATTCATTTAAAAATGGTCCAGTATCACTGCTATCATTCTGCTATATGATGCTTGTTCTCTGACACACACATTGTCAAGAGAGATGTACTGCCTGATAATAGATGTACATGTCAGCCAGAATCTCAATCAGAGAAATACCTCTCGTTATAGGAACGGAATTAGAGTCAACTAAAATTAATGTTATTCTATAATGAATGTGATTGAGCGTAACTGTTTTAATTTTTAAACTTCGAACGACAGAATATCAAAATTATGCTGTCGAGAGAAAATCATTCCGTATCAAGGAACTGAAGACCCTTTTGTCGAATTGGCTTCCCCGTGGTCAGATTAAATTGACTTCTGTCCCTCACATAGCCTCACTTAAATTTTCTCGCAATTGCGGGATGAGTTCATTTTGCATGATGCTGTACCTTTGTCTTCCTCGACATGTCCTCTCAAACGCACAAGCAGGGAGGACATTAATTATCATCATGGACACCCTCTTGTCTCTGCTAACCACGTAAGGGTAGATTTAAGCTGGGCGTAAGGAAGGGTTCACGTGATGAGAATAATACTGCTTCTTGTCAGCAACAGTTGCGCTCGCGTCCACGTCAGCAGCAGAGCCTGCAGGCCTGTCAGCGGCGCAGCGGGGCGATTCGCAATTAATCTTCAGAAATCCTCTTTTATGTTCACAGAAACTGATTGTTCAATGCAAATATCTGCAAGGAAATCGGACTCTTGCTGTACTTCCTTCTTTCATATTTTGCAATACTATTGGGTGTCATTAACCCAACAGGCTGAGAGTCAGCTTTTCGCGCCGAATATGTGTTCAAATTCCGATTATACTTCAATTGGAAGTTGCGTATAAAGACGGTGTCAAGGCATATTCCATCACCTTCCTGTCAATATCACCAATACTTAGAGGATAAGTGGGTGGAGACATGCATGATTCAAGTATGTACGGCAACAAATTCAACACATCTTTGTAAATGTAACATTTAAAAATTCCTTTTCAGAACGAAAGTTACGTTTGTTCGGAAGTTACGTTTGTTCGGACCTCATTTCTGCACATTTAAAGGATAAAACTAAAATTCTTTCAATAATTTACTATCATAATGCACTGCTCTCTTAAACTAACTGAGCATATTAGGAATTAACCCAATGGCTTTCCCAAAACAAACTAATAAATCTTTCATATAAAACAATTCTTATCTGAAAAAGGAAGTAAAAACGAGCAAAACTGTATTTTTTTATTTGGAATATCTCAATTTTTAGTAGGTTATTTTACGACGCTTTATCAACATCTTAGGTTATTTAGCGTCTGAATGAGATGAAGGTGATAATGGCGGTGAAATGAGTTCGAGTCCAACACCGAAAGTTACCCAGCATTTGCTCATATTGGGTTGAGGGAAAACTCCGGAAAAAACCTCAACCAGGTAACTTTCCCCGACCGAGAATCGAACCCGGACCACCTGGTTTCGCGGCTAGACGCGCTAATCGTTACTCCACAGGTGTGGACGGAATATCTCAAAGAATAACCCATAGAAATTAATGACATTACTTACGGTTCACTTTGTAGCTATATAGTATAGTACGATTATTTAGTCCTGACAGTCGCCGACAATGTGAGCCTGGGTCAGGCGGGTCCATTAAGTTACGCCAATGGATGTTCAGGTTAGTCTGTCGCCTGCATTCAGAACGATCGGATGTCACGCATGCGGTATACTGTTGTGTTTCCAGTACAGCTAAGCTGTGCTCCATTTCTTTACAGACTGCTCTCCCGTATCTCTACTCCGGAACTCCCCCACTATTCCTATTACTTCCCCTCTTTCGCGTCGCTGAGCTGTCAGGATTAAATAATTGGTCTGTAGAGAGGAACTGCCAATATTTTGTATAATTTTAATTTTCTATCTCTTGATTTCTATTTCTAATTACCTTATTAGTGTCCCATTCACATGGTGAAATTTATACATCTTATCTTATCTTTCTCGTAAAAGTAAATAATAATGCAGCGTAACTAATAATAGTTTATCTCTTGTTCAAGCGCTTTCTACTACTTTCAATCTTACTCGTATAGACCAACTTCCACAAAGGCCATTACTTTAGTTTTTGCTGTGAAAATTTTACATCCAAATTCTTCTGTAAATTTTTTAAATTTATGTATTAGAAGCTGCAGTTCATTTCCCCCCCCCCCAAATACTGCTTTATCCTTCGCAAAAATAAGTGTATTTACAATGCACTTTCATTCGGTACTTTCCTTTTGCAAATTGTGGATACTCCAATCTATGTTCATTAAAAAAGTCTATAAAGAACAGCCTTGTTTATTTCATTTATTGCCTTTAATAATATTATTTCCTTCAGCTACCTTTACTGTCGTTTCATTGTATAGCAGTTTGAAACTTTTCACTAAGTGTAAGACGATATTACAAAAAATTCATGTAATGGGATCCATAACAATACAGATGTCTCCACAATGAAAAATATCATCCGTTTGTGAACTGTAAGTTGGATTAGTGTGTCAAGTGTGTAAACTCTGCTATCCCTTAATTGCAAGACTCTTCTGTCGGGTAGATATATTTTAAATTATTGATTTATAATTAAATACTTAAAACAGTATCAATTTTAACGTCTGGCTTAAATTTTAATTCTGATCCTGTATAACATCCACTGATAACACAGGCTATTCTGACTGGTAGGATAACGGATTCTATGGAGAATGGAACAGTGACGTTCTACTGCAAAATTTTACGAACTTCATAGTTCGGCTCTGTTTGAAAGGCTCCCGTGAAGTTTACATTTTCCCGTAAAGACATGCTAATCCCTTATTCATCTGTCGTAAAAAATCTTGGCTTCTTTTTTGATAATAATCTAAGTTGGAATGTTCAAGTTAAAGAAACGATAAAAAAAATCTGTTCCTCCTTTCACTCTTTGAGTCGCTTGAGAAACTTCTTGCCCCAGCAACTAAAACTTACCCTAGTACAAACCCTAGTAATGCCGCACTTCGATTATTGTGACGTTTTGTTAAGTGATCTAAGTTCTGAACTGTCAGTCAAGTTACAGCGAGCTCAGAATATGTGCGTCAGATACGTGTGCAACATCCGACGATATGATCATATATCACCGTCCTTCGCAAGTCTCTTGTGGCTCCGACTTAAAGAACGCAGAACTTTACACTCTTTGTCTTTACTCTTTCGAATTCTGCACACCTCAACACCAAATTACCTTTCGTCTCGTTTCTCTTATCTATATTCTAACCACGACGTAAATACCAGATCACTTATCTGTGGCACGCTAAATATACCTCTTCATAGAACATCTTGTTATTCCTCATCTTTTACAATATCCACCTCGCGTCATTGGAATTCCTTGTCACAAAGTATTAGGGGCTGCAAGACAACAAACACCTTTAAGAACAGCTTAAAAGATAACCTTATTAGCATTTCACTCCAATCATACTGATTTAAAATATTACTGACTACACTGTTGCTTTTTTCTTTAGACATCATCCTGATTGTGCTGCATTTTCAAAATTGTCTCATAATAATCTCTTTCTATTATCTAATATCATTTGAAATATATTAACATTCTATGCATTTTAGTTTAATTCTGCTACACAGTTTATTTCAGTGTTTAATTAATAGTTCATAGTATTTTGTTGTTTAATTCGTAAATAACTCTTGTATACATGTAACTCTCATCTAAATCAAATTGTTGAATTCTTTGTAAGTTCATGCATATGTATATACACTTTCTGCTGGTTGAGTGGAAGAGAAGGCCTTACGGCCTTAACTCTGCCAGCTAAAATAAATCATTATTATTATTATTATTATTATTATTATTATTATTATTATAAAGACATAGTTTGCAAAACAGCGATATTACACATATAAAATTCCTAAAATACCTTCACTGCTTTCGTTTACTTCATATGAAACTCCCCAATGTTCTGCATATCAAATTAAAATATAAAAAAGAAGTAATGAAGTTACATGAAACGAAGTGAAAAGGGAGAGTTGCGGTTCAACTTTGCAAAACTTTAGAACGAAGAACATTCACTTGAGGTTAGGACGCACTACACAACAATTGTTATGCAACGCTTGGTTTCTCTTTCGTATTTTCTTAACGTCAAGCACTCCTGTAGTTAGAACCAGATTTTATATAAGACACTGTTAAACTCGCATAAATACAGCGCTTTATGCCTTACACATTCACTAGTTCGTTGTTTACTTGCTAGTTGGTTTCCACTACCTCCAGATATGGTCACTGAATACTTTCTTAGAATTTTGTAGTATAGTAGTGTTGAATTTCATTTCTAATATGAATACTCACTCACTCACTCGCTCACTCACATAAAAATCCATGCCGCTACAGCCCTGAAGGGCTAAGACCGTCCAGCCGGCTGCTGGTCTCACGTTCACATGCCGAAGCAGAGGTGGACGATCATCTAACCAGACTGGAGGTATCGTGTGGTTAGCACGATGATCCTCCCAGCCGTTATAGCTGGTTTGCGAAACCGGATTTTCGCTACTTATCGTAGCTCCCCAAGTGCATCACGATGCTGGGTGGGCACCGGTCTCATGCACTGGCCGAAATTTCCAACTGACATTACATACACAAATGCATGCATGCATGCATACATACATACATACATACATACATACATACATACATACATACATACATACATACATACACATTTTTTCGAAACACAGACGTTAGGTCCTTTTTATAATGTCCACAATTTTAATGTCCATTTTATTATGTCCATTACATAAAAGTCCATTACACTATGTCCATAAATATATGTCCTATGAAGTATATGTCCAATACATTTTAGTCCAATTGCACAGATTTTATGTCCACATTTTTACGTCCACTGCGTGATTGTACAATACATTATGTCCATCTACAAATTTACTTCAATTCCCTACTTAATCTCTTCTGCCTATTCATCTTCATACAGCTTCAGATGATAACAAATAACTTTGAGGTAAGTTCTGATGTGCCCTTCTTCGTTGTAGTGGTTGTAATTCCGAACAATCTCTTCAACTCGACTTAAATTTTGTAGGTACATTCCAGTTCCAATGATATGCCGGGAACCTAAGGATCATTCAACAGACTATTACTTTCTAGAAACACAGATCAGAAGGCTACAGAGAACTTGTCAGCGAGCTGATTCAGAACTATAATGTGATAGGGTGTCATATCTCTTAAAATAACTTCTTGGCTTCTTATATATTTTTTCTTTCCTCAAAACTCTCGGGTAGTGAGCGACGAACATAGGGATGTTTTCACCAGAATTTTTCTGAAATGGAAAAGAGCTACCAGGAAAAATGGAGCCCAAATATTGTCAGACTATTGCTGGACACTCAAGAGATGCTTCTCAAGCGAAGTATAGCCTAAAATCTATTTCACACACATTTTAGGTAAATAAATATGATTTTAGGTATCAATACTAGAAAAGTGTGGAGAACATTTCATATAATTACTCAAAAACCCTGAGTGATAGAAAAGTTTGAAAACAGATTTGAAATCAACACAAAAAATGCTAAAAGAATCGCCCATTCTTTATCTTTTAACAAAAAAGTTTAATTTTGTTGACAAGTGATACTGGTAGCAACTAAGTTTCCATCTTCAATATACACTATGTTTCTATGTAATTACATAGTACGGAGAGTAGAATAAGCACAGAGAGAAGCGTTCATCGGTCAGGCATGTACTATAGAAGTTAGACAGGAATACGGTAAGAGAGATGAAATGTTTGCCAGGAGTATCCTTTGCGCTAATTGGAGTTTCGATACGACTGCAGCTCTGCAAATTGCTCATAATTTGCGTTACGCCTGTTTTTCCCCTCGACATTACGCCCACAGTCTCGGAATTATAAACTAAATGGCAGTAATCCCGCCCCACTCTAATCTCTGGGGTAAGTGAAACTTCGCCTCGGGCTCAGTCTTCAACTAGACAATGTTTCAACCTGGATTTATATGCGTGTACTAGATATGCTTCATCATAATTATCATCACCATCCTTGCTATTGAAAAGATAATTTTAGATACGTGGTAGGCCTACGTGTCTCTGTATTTTTCTCTATAAAGAGTGTTAATCAAATGCGTTCAATATTTTGAGAGGTGATAGTATTGGTAAAAAAACAGTCTAAAAAAACAAAGGTCATAAAATTAATATTGTCGTAAATACGAGTACTTGTTCATCTTCATACAAGATGCTCAATATGATTTCCATCAAACTAAAGAACATTCAATATTCTGAAAGGTGACAGTATTCAAGAAAACAAGACAAAGAAGTCTAATAAACATGCGTAATAAAAATTAATATGTACCGAGACATGAATACTTGTTCATTAACTTCATAGGAGAAGCTCAATGTGATTTCCATTCGCTGTAAAGCATTCTTCTGTCCTACTCTTAGGAACTCACACCTTGTTACCCTTTTGCTTACTGTATTTCCGATATGATACTGCAAGCAAAGAGATCATACATCTTGATTACACAACTTTTAACACTATATCACTTGGGATAAAAATACTTATATGACTTTCACATGTTAACTTGAACTAAGTTTAAAAATACCATTTTTTTCTTGTTAGGAGGGAGAGAGAGGGAACATCCTACGCACTAGGACCTGAGGTCTATTGTACACTCTCCCATATGGGATGAGTTGCATGCCCACCGATTCTCTACGGTCTACGCGCACCGACCTAACCACTTGACCCCCTTAACGACCGATCCCTACAGCCAACAGAGTCCATATACCACTCCTGCTTCGGCAACCCCCTCAAGGCTCCCTTAACGGTCCGAGGGGGAAGTCCTCCCCCGAGAAGGTCTGCCCCGGGTTTCGTTGCAGAAGCTATCCATCACCACTTGAATACAATCCACAGAGATCGGTCGAGAGAGCTTCGGAGGGCCGCCTGTAGAGCGATCTGAAAACCAGAAGAAGTAACGGGATGATGAATGAAAGGATGATAGGGGAGGAAAGGAAGTGGCGAAGATGAGCGGGGTTCTAACCATAGACTTAGGCTGGTATTCATAGTCGACACTTTATATCACCACTTTGCAAAGTGACACTTTCGACGAAAGTGGCTCTTTCATATTAGTGGTATTCATAGACGATTGAAGAAGTGCACTTTACAAAGTATCACTTTACGCCAGCAAAGTGTAGAGTTACAATTTGGTTGGTAATAGAAGTCCCACAATGCCTTTCAAAACAAGTGAACAAACAATAACAAATTAATGACGTATAACCTACAAATTATAATAATAATAATAATAATAATAATAATAATAATAATAATAATGATTTATTTAACCTGGCAGAGTTAAGGCCATACGGCCTTCTCTAACACTCAACCAGGAATAAAGACTGCGTTACAAAAACACTACAAATTAACAAATTACACTACAATTTTACACACAAAACTGAATAAGATAATAATAATAATAAAAAATAAACAACAAATAAGAAGAAATCAGACATAATATATAACATACAGAAAGAAAGAAAAAAGCATAATAATATGTGAACAGCAGGTCAAAATAAATGAGGCATACAAAAAAAAAGACAATTATTCATAATAATAATAATAATAATAATAATAATAATAATAATAATAATAATAATAATAATACTAATACTAGTAATAAAATAGTGCAGTACAAAGTATACAGTGAATACAATATTTCTAAGTACACACAAAAAGGAAAATTAAGATTATATATAGCTCAACTTATCACATTAGAGATATAACATTATCGGAAAATATGAAAACAAAAATATAAAATAAGTTGAATATCATTAGAACATAAAAAAAAATGTGAATACGTGGAAACATGCAATACAACACTTGTCATAATAGTAAGTTAGTTTGGCAACTCGTCATAAGATAATTTTCTAACTTGGATTTGAAAGAATTCAATGTTCGGCAGCCCTTGACTTCAGGCGGCAGAGAGTTCCAGTGACGAGAGGTAGCAACAGTGAAGGATGAGGAATACAGAGACGATGCGTGAAGTGGAATTTCTAGCGTGTTATCGCGTTGTGCTCGAGTATTAATATTATGATAGCGAGAGAGAGTATGAAATCGAGCGAATAAATAATAGGGGGATGAAGAGTGCATAATTCGATATAAGAGAGAAAGTGAGTGCAGATTTCTCCTCTCATGTAACCTAAGCCATGATAACTTCTTGAAAGAAGGTGAGATATGATCATAGTATCGAACATTACAAATGAAGCGGACGCACGCGTTATGAACACGCTGTAGTTTCTGAGCGGAATCAATCCTGAGATCACTGAACAAAACGTCGCAATAATCGAAATGAGGTAGAATGAGTGTCTGTACCAGCGTCTGTTTTAATTTAGATGGATAATGATACAATCTTTTTAGTGAATGGAGAATAGAGAATGCCTTCTTACATGTATATTTAATATGCGTATCCCAATTTAGATTAGATTCGAAATGTACTCCGAGATTTTTTACGGTAGAGCTAAACGGGATGATTGTTTTATTCAGTTTCACAGGTGGAATATTCAGGTCGTTGACTTCAGGAATTAATCTACGGTTCGCGAACAGAATAGCCTGTGATTTACATGCGTTTAGGTTAAGCCCAAATTGTTGAGACCAGGAAGAGATGGAATCAAGATCTTCATTCAGACTATTAATGCTATCGTTTAGTGCGTCGGGACGGGCTGAAATATACAATTGAACGTCGTCTGCATATATTTGATATCTGCAGTGCTTAAATGAGTTGGAAATTCCATTTATATAAATAGAGAAGAGCAAGGGGCCTAATACTGATCCCTGAGGAACTCCTGTGTCTACAGTACGCCAGGATGAGAAACGATTATTAGATATGACACGCCGCTGGCGGCCAGTAAGGTAGGAGTACATCCAGGTGATAGCACTATCAGAAAGGTGTAGCGTTTGTAGTTTAGTCAATAGTAGATCGAAGTCAACAGAATCAAAGGCTTTGCTATAGTCCAATAAAACTAGTACAGTAGCCTGTCGTTTATCCATGGCTGCGCGTATGTCCTCAGTAACATTCAACAAAGCAGTAGAAGTGCTATGGCCATTTCTGAATCCTGATTGTAAAGGGTCTAAAAGATTAAATTCTATTAGGTAGTCTGACAACTGCTTATGAATGATGCGTTCCAGAGCTTTAGATAAAACGGGATTTGAATTGGGAGCCTAATTGATCGCGCGAGAAAGAAAATATATATTTAAAGTTGTTTTATTTCAGTTTCTAGTTTTTGTTGACGATAGTTTAGATTATTTCAATCAGTTCAGATATATAACATTTTATTAAATAGTTAGTGATACTGCTGGTGAAATTAGGTTAGGTTTTGTACAGTACATAGCTTATCCATTAATTTATATAGTTAGATTAGGTTCTGTACATATCTTTTTCATTGATTTATGTCCTTAAGTTTAATTTTGTATGTATCCGTTCCACTGATTTATATAGTTCGGTTAGATTTTGTACATATCTTCTAATAGTTTATATAGTTAGGTTAAGTTGGATGGAGTAGGTTAAGTTTTGTGCATATATATATATAATTAAATTTATATCATTAAGTTAGGTTTTATACGTTTCTCCTTCATTGATATATCGTGGTATTTCCTTTATTTTCATTTTTGTCTTTTTCGTGAATAGTGAACAGAAGTAAAAAAAAAATGAAATAAACATTACTACTGCTATTATTATTATTATTATTATTATTATTATTATTATTATTATTATTATTATTATTTTCTCTCTCTCGTTTCCATTATTTCCTGCTCTTCAGGAATATTTTGAATGTCAAATGTTTCTACAATGCATAACAAAATTGGCCTAGGCCTAATAGTATGAGATATCTTTTCATGGTGAGGTTATGACTGCACATGAACTAGAGACAGTAGTTGTATTGCTTACCGGCGTGAAAATATATATTACCGGTATCAAAACAGTAAAGATTATATCAACATCAATATAAATCTTATCTCAAAATACAGGTAGTCAACAAAAATCAAAATCATTTTAAACCCAATGCCAATTTAAGATAGTTATGCCTACATTAGATTGAAGTTAGTTTAATATTATTTAAGTTAAAAAATTCGTTTCAGTAATAAAAAATAGGTTATATAGGAATATCTACCTACATATCACTTCATCGAATTGAGGTTATAAATATACGAATGTTACTACAGAAATATCTGAACTATAATATTATATATATTAATGTATGGTACATATCTGTAGTACAGAATTTTAATGCAGTCAATAACTGCATTATTGGAGGCACTGGCAAACCTCTATTATTCGCTTTTGTCAACCAGTCATCGAAAATATTAGCAATCTCAATAAGTTTCTTTATCAGATTGGATACCGGTTTTTTAAATTCTATATCATTATAAAATTCCACGGGATTGTCTTTAGGCCTATCTCTAATGTAGCGCTTTTGTACATTGTGCCATCTCTTCCGCACGTTCTAATAATCGACAACTTCCAAGACGTCCACCATTTTTCTACAAAGTGTCACTTTCGGCTCAAAGTGTGGTCGGAACTACACTTTCATCCAAAGTGTTCCTTTGCACCAAAGTGTCGACTGTGCAACGGAAAAGTGATACTTTGTGTCTTCCAAAGGACACTTTACTCGAAAAGTGTCGACTATGAATACCAGCCTTACTAAATAACCGCTAGACCGCTCACTGGCGCTAGTGTTATGCTCCCAAATTGAACAGCCGACGAGCGGCCATTTATTTGGTAGAGCTGAATAAGTATAGTTCTTTCGTGTGCTGCTTTTAATTACAGCAATGCACACGGCTGTAAAGATAAAGAAAGAAGGAATGTAATATTTTACTGGTTAGTTAATCCATAATTTCTACATCGAATTTTTCTCCATATTATGTTACTTGCCATGTGACTGACTATGCTTCAAGTTTCCTCTGAGTAAAGATTAACCGAAAGTGGATAGGTGCAAACCGCACAGAGAACTTCTACTCTACAATGAATCATTCAGTGTGTTCAACTCATTTGAAGATAGTTGTTACCTTTCAAACTATGTTATTACACATCGTTATTGTCCTTCATTCACTCCATATCATTCATTTTCTTCAAACAGCTGTTGTTTCAGTGCATACATGAACAATTATTCACCGAATTTAAAGATACCGAAACTACTTAAATTATAAAATGTTTTTTTTTTAAATATAAATGATTGAAAGTAATTCTTCTTGTGTTAGTTACAGATTAATGAAACATTTTCTTCTGCCGCCGCCGCCGCCACCACCCCCACCACCACCACCACCACCACCACCACTAATAATAATAATGCTTTTTAACTTCATACAGCAGTTTAACCTACAGACTGAATTAAAAAGTTGACATAGTAATTCTTTTATTAACCGTGTTCATGAATATTCACATTCAGAGTTCCTATGAAAATGATGCAAGTCTGACAACCAGGATTGCAGGGTATCCCTGTTTAGGCGGCATTCTCTCAATTTCCCTGTTGAATCCCGATTAAAGCGAATCGGGATTGACAAAAATCCCGATTTTACAAATATTAGTCTAGAACATATTTGAATTATTTCTATTTCCCATTATCCGATATTTTTATTTATATATTGACTCATATGGTAACATTGTAAACATAGAGGTAACCCGCGGATATTTAGTAAGTCTATGAGGTAGCCCAGCTGATTGCCGTAAGGCAACTAAACTCGAAAAATAATACTTCTCCTCGTTCTACCGTATTGTTAATTAATTCGTTTCGGTCCCTAGTCACTGCTCTCCCAATTAGTAAACATTGTGTATTTTAAGTGCATTGAGTGGCAAGAAAGACAGCGTTTTGATATCATATTTTACACTAATAACAGACACATACAATTGCTGCGTTTCATAGTTTAGTGAACTATGTTTAAACATGGATTCATCGTCAGATACTGAAACTGTTGCAGTACCGGTTCTGAAAAGAAAAGTTGCAAAATTAATTTAGTAGAAAATTGTTAAACATATTCGTGGTTAATAAAAGAAACAAATTATTACAGTAACCAAAGGTCCCGGGTTCGATACCCGGCCCCGGAACAATTTTTCCCTCGAAATTATTCAAATCAACTTTACTGGGAGCTTTACCTGAAAGCTTGATTTGCAAATTATTACAGTGTTCACTGTACTGTGTGTGTCCTTCGTATGTTAGTGTTTCTCACGAAGGCGAATAGGACTATTAGCCTACACTAAAAGCACGCAAACACTACTTTACAGAAAACTGCTATAAATCTTATAATAAAGTGTTGATAAATCTAAGTTAGCTTCTGATATCCCGATTTCCCTCGCAGAAAACCTAGCAACTCTACAGACAGCAGAAACATGGTATTAAAGGTATCTCGCAAAGGAAGTATCGTTCCTTTAAAAAAAAACATACATTTAGCTTTCGGATACGCAATACGGCTCGTGTTCAAATAGCGGTTTCGAAATCCCGCGCGTTTTCGTCCAAACAAATGGCGTGTTTCCGCTGCTTCAATTTGGGAACATATTTCTCGCTTTTCCGCTACGGCGTGGTAGGGGCTCGGTTCTAACCGCCTCACAGTGGTCTAAAATCCATATTTAGGAGGACAAATGCAGAAAAATGACATGTAAAAAAATGAAATTAAACCCTTAAATTATTTTTCCTATATAATTGAGTAACACTGAATTGATTATCTTAATCAGCGGAGGTGGCTGCATAGCGAGATAAGAAGCCGGTAACATGCCACATTTCGCCACCCAGCATTCTTACTCAGCAAGCGCCGCGAGTCTGCCGTTTTCCTTGCGCTGTAACTCTGTTGTAAGTGGTCGACTCCATTCATATTTGGTACCAATATGTCAAGTAGTTCTTTAGGTATGTAACATTGTTTGTTTTTGTTACATTTAACGTTATTATAGTATGTAAAATTAGCATGAATGGACACGGGACAAAATATAAATATAACCATTGAGTGCAGACTTTGCTAAGGTAGAGAAAAAAAAAACCCTTTGGTTCGTCCAAAAAAGATTTTTTTTACTTCCTCCACTATTTACCTCTATTTTAAATCTAGTCTTAAGGTGCGCAGATTTGCGGAAGTAATAATTTATGAGCACTATTCTTTCGAGGTGCAGTAGTGCAATTTTTCTCGGTTGCAATTATTTCAATATCTGTGAACCGAATCTGCTTCCGCAGTATAATTCAGGGAATTCAAGATGACAGCTTGTTAATTATGTACCAAATAAGCTTCCCGAGTGTCCAAAAGGTGCAATAGTATCTAAAATGTTACATTTTCCCACCCATAAGATTTTGTCTAAATGCATCCCCCTGTAAGGGGCACTTCTGCTTATACCAACGTAAACAGAGTTTGTACACAAAACAAATGTACTAAGTGTAACTACTGTATACAATTTCATAAAAATCTGTTAAATAGGACAAAAGTTACTAATTTTGTCTAATTGCGCCCCCCCCTATAAGGGGTAGTTACACTTAGACCAACGTAATGAGAGCTTGTATACAAAACATACATGCTACCTGTAACTACTTTGTAAAATTTCATGAAGATCTGTTAAATAGGAGAAAAGTTACTAATTTTATCTAATTGTGCCCCCTGTAAGGGGTAGTTCTCCTTATACCAACGTAATCACAGCTTGTATACAAAACATATATATTCCTTGTAACTGTTTTGTAAAATTTCATTCAAATCTATCAAATAGGAGAAAAGTTACTAATTTTGTTTAATTGCGCCCCCCTATAAGGGGTAGTTCCCCTTATACCAACTTAACGAGAGCTTGTATACAAAACATACATGCTACCTGTAACTACTTTGCAAAATTTCATAAAAATCTGTTAAATAGGAGAAAAGTTACTAATTTTGTCTAATTGCGCCCCCTATAAGGGGTAGTTCCCCTTATACCAACGTAATCAGAACTTGTATACAAAACATATATGCTACTTGTAACTGCTTTGTAAAATTTCATAAAAATCTGTTAAATAGGAGAAAAGTTACTAATTTTGTCTAATTGCGCCTAACCCCCTATAAGGGGTGGTTCCCCTTATACCAACGTAACGAGAGGTTGTATACAAAACATATATGCTACCTGTAACTGCTGTGTAAAATTTCATAAAAATCTGTTAAATAGGAGAAAAGTTACTAATTTTGTCTAATTGCGCCCCCTATAAGGGGTAGTTCCCCTTATACCAACGTAATCAGAGCTTGTATACAAAACATATATGCTACTTGTAACTGTTTTGTAAAATATCATAAAAATCTGTCAGATAGAAAAGTTTCTAATTTTGTCTAAATGCGCCCCCCTATAAGGGGTAGTTCCCCTTATACCAACGTAACGAGAGCTTGCATACAAAACATATATGCTACCTGTAACTACTGTGTAAAATTTTATAAATATCCGTTAGGTAGCTGAAAAGTTATTAATATGTCCCGCTAAATTTGCATTCTAGACCACTGTGCGCCTGTTAAAATTACCTGATATTCATTCCATAGAAGTGAGGGAAAAACCCCGAAAAACCTCACCCAGCAACTCGTCTCCACAGGGGATCGAACCCGGACCCGCTAATCCCTCAGCCGCAACGCTGGTCTTAAAAATACCTTAGTTGACTAGTTTCGGCTTCGGAGCCATCTTCAGAACTGCATGGTCCTTGCGTCTTCCGGTGTCTTCGCCCCCGGTTGGGATGCGTTTTTGTTGTGTACTGTGGAGTTAGATAGTGTGTATATTCACATTAGAAGATATGCTGTTCTTACAGCATCAATTTCAAAGCCCATGTTTCGCACAAAATGTAATTTTAGGACCCACGTTTATTAGATTTTGTTGAATACTACCAGCTGTCACAAAAGTGAATGATTTATTTTTAGAATGGAAATCACATGAAGCATCTCAAATGATACTGATGAACAAGTACTCATATTTCGGAAGACACTATTAATGTTAGGGCTCATGTTTGCTAGACTGCTTGTTTTGATGATTACTTCCACCTCTCATAATACTGAATGCTCCATTTTCTAATACGTAGAAATCACACTGAGCGTCTGATATGATGCTGATGAAGAATTACTCGTATCTCAGAAGATATAAATTTTATAATCCATGTTTATTAGACTTCTTTTGCTGTTTTGAGGAAAATACCACCTCTCAAAATACTGAATGTTTTATTAACACCCTGTATATCCTTAGTCTGGGTTCTTGATGTAACTATTAATTATTTCTCCATATTATATGATTTAAGTATCCAAATCGTTCCCGGACAGTTTTCCCAAATCATTTTTCCCAATCTGATAGTTCCAGTTATGCATTATCCCAATGACCATTTCTCCCAAAACATTTGTACCAAGGGCAATTTTCCAAATCCCATTTTCCCAATCTAATAGTCCCACTGTTAAATTTACATTTTTTTCCAGTACATATTGTAGTGGTATCCGTGGTAATTCTATTTAGGTGTAGTGAAATACGAAATTCCAGTATAATTTTGACACAGATTATAATTTCACTTGCAGGAGTAAAGAAATTACTACTTAATGGACGTATACTATAGAAAAAACACAAAAATGACAAAATTACTGGTATTGTTCTGGAGGTCAGGAATGCAGAGCTACTGGAATTACACAAGGGGTTGGTGAACAAAATACCATATTGAAAGAAAGTATTAATTCTCATGCTCCAAACCAAGAAACGGTCAATGCAGAATTGGTCGCTTAACGAATGAAAAGAGTTGCAACTGAACACCCAGAAATATCTTCTGTACAAATTCTTCGTACAGAACTTCTATGAGTTGAATCGGTAATTTTAAGCTAGCTCCAGATCGAGATAATCTGAAGATATCTTTATCCCGTGTTAGAAGAAGGGAACTGCCTACAGAGCCAATTAATTTAGAAGATTTAGAAGAATTCTCGAACTGTTATAAGATGACACTATTTAGCTGGTGACAACTTTTTCAGTACAAGGAAGATAACAGAACTGTGCATTTAATTAAGGTCTATTGACCACAACTTGTGTTTGTAACAGATCATCTTTAATTTCTAAGTAAACAATTCCGGAAAATTATATGTTGTTTGAATTTTTTTGGGAATGCAAATCAAATCACTATCGGAAAAAGTGGCAAGTTTAAGAATTGGGAACTTTAGTCTTGGGAAATTGCAGTTTGGAAAAAAAAGACATTGGAAAAAGTTGTTACTGGGAACTACAGATTGGGAAAAATGTACGGGAATTATCGGATAGTCTATTTTCCTTGTTTACTTGATGTTTTACTTCATTCTGTAGTGACGACGTACTTGTTATTTCAAACGCTGTTTAGCGCAGGCCTGGGTACTCTTAATTCAATTGAGGCACTGCAGATTTCCCCTTAACTCCCCACTCCACCTTTCCCGGTTGAGACGAGTACACAGGAAATAAGTATCGCTCAAAGACGGATTGTGTAAGGCTTTTACGAACTTTCGGCTCTCGCTAGTCGCCTGAAATCCATCATTGATGCACAATAACTACTGTATGTTTGTTTATAAGGCAGTGTAAAGAAAAGAATATGGATGTGAGTTTCTGACTTCCGTTTCACTTCCCCGTTGTGCTCAGGGCTGGTCTAGCAGAATTAATCGAGGATCATTTGACAACACTGTTGTAGTGCGGATACCACAGAAAATTCTAGGACATAAATTTGTTCGTAAATAATAATAATCCATCGTTTGAATGTATTTCATAACAGCATATGTTTGTCTCATTGTGTGATAATGAACAGCTAATATTGTTTTTAGAAGAATGTCTTTACTTGGAAACCTAAAAAGAAAAGACCATTACTGTCCGTAAGAACTCAAGTCCAATAAATTTGAATGTATTTTTCACGAAATGAATTTTAATTGAACCGTCTTTAATAATAGTACATAATTAATTTAAATAAAAATAGGAAAACAGGGAAAATGTGCGCCTTTTCACGTGTATTAAAACTATATCAAGTCTTCTTTCATTCATAATCCTGCTATATTTGTGCAGTGCAGTTACGGAAATAACGGGTTTAATCATTCCATATTACGCGTTTGTTTTCCCACGGATAATATTGTTCTTTCCCTATTATAATCTAATTTTGCTTTCTAAAATAAATCGCGACTCTTCAAATTTACATTTTGAGCACGGTTTGTGAAATTAATAGGCTTATATTCAATTTTTTTATTTTTTCACTTTGGATCGAATGACATAAGCTAGTCATCGCGTCCCATCTGTATAGGCTATATTTCTGTCTACACAGAGTGTTAAACAAAAAGTACGGTATCAAATATTTTAGGAGGTGATAGTATGCATGAAAACAAAAAAAAAAAAAAAAAAAAAAAAAATGTCTAATAAACATGGGCCATACAACACATACTATCTGAGATCTGAACACTTGTTCATAGAAGGTGCTCAATGTGACGTCCATTTATGGCAATGCATTTTTCTGCTCTACAATATAGCAGGCTACCAGATAATCATACCGTAGTTGACACCCCTGGCATGGAATACTCATACGTCGCGAGGAATAGCTACTGAAAACAGAAGTTTGATTGCGGATATGAGCAGGGTTCAGCAGAGATGGTGTTGTGAATTTTCGTAATCAGCATGAGTGGACTGAAGAAAATTCACATGCATTTGAAGAAACAAGATATCAGCACCGATTCTCAATCAACGTATGGGCAGGCGTTCTTGATAATAGAGTAAGAGACATACGTGCTACCACAGAGATTAACTGGGGCTCGTTATCAAGACTTTATTAACGTATTGCCTACCTTGCTGGAGTATGTGCCATGTCAGCAAAGACTACAGATGTGGTTCATGCATGATGGCACACCAGCACATTTTTTCCGCAATGAGCGTGAACACCTAACGCTGACATTTCAGGACTGCTGGATTGATTGGGGAGGTCCCACACTTGGCCTGCTCGTTCCTTAAATCTAAAGCCCCTGGACTTTTGGTCAATTTCAAAGAGTGCGTGATTCCTTACGCCAAAGGGCAGAGGGATGAATAATTATGATTGAACGTCACATTGAACACCTCCTATGAACAAGTGTTCAGATCTCAGAAAGTATGTGTTGTAGGACCCATGTTTATATACCAGCACCTCCTAAAATATTGGACACTTTTTTTTTAACAGTCTGTATATTGTCACGGTATAAGCCCTTATTTGATACTCCGTGGAAGCTACACTGAGTATCGTGTGTTGAAGTATAGGGTAAGACATACATGTTTGTCGTCAAAGCCACGCCGAAAATTGTCTTCAAGTTGAGGACAGGGCGAAGAAACTCCAAGCATTACTTTACGGTAAGCCCAGCAGCAGCAGCAGCAGCAGCAGCAGCAAATCCAACGAAGTTACTCAATGTCAAAATTCACTCGGCGAGAAGTGGCTGCCGAATTTTGCCTGGAGCCCTATATGAGGTAGAGTTCTGGTACCTGCCGTAAATTTCTACTGATCACTCAGAAGCTTCCCTCCCGGAACAAATCGTAATAAACATTTTGTCGCCCTATAAAATCCATCGTCCTCGGTCGACTTGAAACACGCGAGGATAATCCCCAGATAATTATAAATTATTGCTATGATTGAAATGGTAGGGTTTCTGCTCGCAAAACCAGAAGAATCGGGTTCGAATTTTGGCACGAAAGTGTGACACATCTTTCCACCCTAATTCCGTTTTCTTGTGTTGTATTTTACGTAACTTTCCCCAAAGCTTCCAGAATGACCAGGGAATTCAGTTCCGTATACTATAAATGACCACAAGTTAAGAATGGAAGCGGCAGATCAGCTCCGATAGCAATACTTAGCACCCCGTGGTGCTGTAAACATGACTTTAAGAATTCTCCGCGCACAAAATCCAAGTCGCGTGTCACTGTGTTCCACCTTTTATAGAATGAAAATATTTCTGATTGAAAACACGATGAATTATATTTTCACATTTCATTATTCATGCACCAACACTTCGTAAACGTGCAGGAAGGAACCGATGAGGTTTAAAGTTCAATTCTTTCCAGTCTTTGTTAAAGAAGAAAACCATTAGGCTACATAAGACCAATCAAAAGTTAATTATATAAAGAAATAGTATATTACGATACAAGGTTGGGAAGTGCTTTTTAAAAAATCGAGGAAAAGTTTGAAGAACTAGCAGGATATAAAGGAATTTAAAAACGGATATCGGGAAAGGGTGAACGTGAGAATGATGAGAATGGTGACTTGCTTGCAGACTCTCATTCAGTTCTGAACAGATGGAAAACTATTTTGGGCAACTAATAAATATACATAGGACAAATGGAAAGGATCAGGACGAAAATCAAATACAAACTGCTGAGCCATTTATACCCGAACCCAAACTTTCTGAAGTCGAAATTGCGATAGAATATCTGAAAAAGTACATGTCTTCAGGTATTGATCAAATCCCAGCAGAATTAATACAAGAGGGTGGAAGTGCATTATTTAGCGACATTTTTAAGCTTGTACTTGCTATTTGGGGAAAGGAAATTGTACCAGAACAATGGAAGGAGTCCATAATCGTACCTATTTTTAAGAAGGGGGACAAGTCTAAGTACAGTAACTTTCGAGGAATATCACTTTTGTTGACGTCCTACAAAATTTTGTCGAATATTTTTTTGAGAAGATTAACACCATAAGTAGATGAAATTATTGGGGATCATCAGTGTGGTTTTAGGCGTAATAGTTCGACTATTGATCAGATTTTTTGTATTCGACAGATATTGGAGAAAAAATGGGAGTATAAGGGTATACTACATCAGTTATTCATAGATTTCAATAAGGCATATGACTCGGTTAAGAGAGAAGTTTTATATAATATTCTTATTGAATTTGATATTCCCAAGAAACTAGTTCGATTAATTAAAATGTGTCTTAGTGAAACTTACTGCAGAGTCCGTATAGGCCAATTTCTATCTGATGCTTTTCCAATTCACTGCGGACTAAAGCAAGGAGATGCACTATCACCTTTGCTTTTTAACTTCGCTCTAGAATATGTCATTAGGAAAGTTCAGGATAACAGAGAGGGTTTGAATTGAACGGGTCACATCAGCTTCTTGTCTATGCGGATGACGTGAATATGTTAGGAGAAAATCCACAGACGATTAGGGAAAACGCGGAAATTCTAGTTGAAGCAAGTAAAGCGATAGGTTTGGAAGTAAATCCGGAAAAGACAAGTATATGATTGTCTCGTGACCAGAATATTGTACGAAATGGAACTATAAAAATTGGAGATTTATCTTTCAAAGAGGTGAAAAAATTCAAATATCTTGGAGCAACAGTAACAAATATAAATGACACTCGCGAGGAAATTAAACGCAGAATAAATATGGGAAATGCCTGCTATTATTCGGTTGAGAAGCTTTTGTCATCTAGTCTGCTGTCAAAAAATCTGAAAGTTAGAATTCATAAAACCATTATACTACCGGTTGTTCTGTATGGTTGTGAAACTTGGACTCTCACTCTGAGAGAGGAACAGAGATTAATGGTGTTTGAGAATGAGGTTCTTAGGAAAATATTTGGGGCTAAAAGGGATGAAGTTACAGGAGAATGGAGAAAGTTACACAACACAGACATAATTACGAACATTAAATCCAGACGTTTGAGATGGGCAGAACATGTAGCACGCATGGGTGAATCCAGAAATTCATATAGAGTGTTAGTTGGGAGGCCGGAGGGAATAAGACCTTTGGGGAGGCCGAGACGTAGATGGGAGGATAATATTAAAATGGATTTGAGGGAGGTGGGATATGATGATAGAGACTGGATTAATCTTGCTCAGGATAGGGACCGATGGCGGGCTTATGTGAGGGCGGCAATGAACCTCCGGGTTCTTTAAAAGTCGTAAGTAATTAAAGTAAAGTAACTTCACAAACTTGTAATGTAAGTATTTTTGCACGATAGTATATTTGAAAACATTATTTTGAAAATCTTAATATGGAGTACCTACTAGTGTCCTGGAATGTTCGAACATGAGAGAGGCAACCAAGATGTTACAAAATTCGTCTTATTCCACATAGAAAACTAATAGTACGATCTGCATTAAAATATTTAAGGGGTTGAAACATGAATGGGTGGGTGTGGAGGACAGAGAATATTTTCATAACAAGGCTGAACAAACGAGACAGACCGCTTTCTACAAGGCAAACATCGGCGAATATCGAACTTCACCATATTCGACAAACTTGAACCGAACATAGCACCTGTAATGCACGACGCTAGTACCTACGTACGTTAGACTATGAACAGTTTCCCAGCAAGAAGTTTGTCATACGTGTCGGTAGATGGCAGGAGTAGTTTTAATTACAACCTTAGAGCAGTTATTTGTAATATTTCAACATACTTATCTAGGTTAGGATCTCTGAATTCCATAAAATCAACTTCCAATACTGGTGGCCGTTAGCCGTAACGACGAAAAAACACACTATCGTGCAAAAAAATACATTACACATTTCACAGTATACCTCGGACGTTGGCTAACGTTAGTGTACGTTAGAATTAAGTAAGAATGTTCGCTCCTATACGACAAACTACAAAACATTGATCACATACGTCATGTGATACAACTGATGTGTTGCAGCTAGAATGTAGAAACCAGTGTACCGCATGCGCATTACATACCGCACATTTCCAAGCTAACGGTCGTTATCACTGAAAATATACCGCGAGTGATACACGTAACGAACATCAAACAATTATATAACGAAGAAAGTCATTACATAAAGACAGTTTAAAAACAGTGACTTTTCCAACTGGTTACTTAACGAAGGTGTAAGAACTGAGTGGCTAACTTATGTCGGTGAAGTTGTGATAAGTTCGATAATTCGTCACTGAGTACCTACTCTATTGTTTACTAACAATCTCTCCAGTGTTCACAGCCACATACATCGTCCACTACAAATTTCTCCGGTGTTAATAGTCACACAGGCCATGTCGCATACATAGTTGAAACATATATTACTATACAGAGTGAATCAAAAGTCTGGAACCATATAAATATCTTCCATATGCTTGATTTTCGATTACTATGGGTGTTAACAGTTTTGTAAGACCAAATGCTCTACCAGTGACACTTTCGATTCTAGCCCTCAGCTATCTCAAAAGCCGCCATTTTGGTTGCAACTTTGAAATTTTAAATGGAAAGGAAGTCATGCAGGTACTCAAAAGCATGTGAAATGTTCTGAAAAATAACAATGGTGCAATCTGTTTTGAGATATCTCTAACCAAATAGGAGAGCAGGAAAAGTTAATTACCAGAATTGCATAAAAACACCTTTTCCAAAGCCTCCTTAGTACTGCACCATGTTACAAAATGTCTGTAGATGCAGTAACTAATGTTTGTGTCATTATGATAGTTATCTTTAAATAACTTGAAAACGATTAGAGATATCTCAAAACAGATTCCACCATTGTTTTTTTTTTTTTCAGAAAACTTCAAATGATTTTGAATACCTACATGACCCTCTTTAGCTCATCACGTTAGACAAATAGAGCTTTCCCTTATTTAAGGAGGCCTTTGCCCTTCATGGGACACAATATGCTATCTTTATCTTTATCTTATCTTTACATGACCCCCTTTCCATTTAAAATTTCAAAGTTGCATCCAAAATGGCGCTTTTTGAGATAGCTGAGGGCTAGAATCGAATATGTCACTGGCAGAGCATTTTGTCTTACAAATACTGATAACACTTATAGTAATCGAAAATCAAGCATATGGAAGATTTTTATATGGTTCCAGATTGACCCTGTATAATAATCTGACTGAAGAATACCATAGGCATACTTGCTACTTGAAATGTTGGTGTCAACATTTCCTAGTTATTTGAAAATTTCATACGAATTCCAGGGAGTTCGTGTTTTCGAAATTCGATCCGAACAAATAGTTTTCTGCTGCTTTCCGTACGATGACAGGATTGAGATAAAGGAATCTATCGCACTGTTTTATGATATGAAATTGATATTATTATAGAGATTCGAACACAAGTACCGGTATAAAATAAAATGCATAATACTGTATTTAGGCTTAGCTAGTCTAACTCGTGAAAAATGATTATAGGTATACAAAATTGTAGGCTAATATAATTTACACATATATAACGTGTCTGTTTGTTACAGAAAGCATTAAAAAACAAGTTCATAATATACTGATAATATAACTATAGGCTAATGGAGTAATGGAAAACAGACATATCCAAAGACAGCCTATTTACAATACATTCAGAGGAACCGACCAGATCGAACTCTATGTATCTTTTCATAGTATAATGATGAGACACAGAGAAAGTAGTAACAATATTATGGCACTGTCTTGAATGCGTGCTTATTCGTTACCATTTTTACCACTGGATCCAAATTTCATGGATACAAAACCAGCCAAGGCCAAAAAATTTATGTGGAGGGATAAAATCCTTTGCATGAATTTTTCTTTCCTTTCTAAGAATGCCAAGAGTACCATCTCGTAGATTTATGGCATGTGAAACTCCCTGATTCAAGCAATAATACTGGTCAGCTGTTTCTTGTCATACCAAGTCCCTACCTTGTGGACAGATGTCTCTATAGACAGTATATACATCTCTTCAAGACGACTCTTGAGAAAGTGAAAGCCTCCGACAGAGAGAAACAAAAGGAACTATGAAAAACTGGACGTCACAGGTATTCACAAATTGCATAGTTTTTAAGATATCTAAATAGGAGATCACCACTATAAGTTATTTACATGTTACGAGAATACGCCACAAAACCGGTTTTTCCACCAAAAATCATAATAGGATTTGTTCCGAATCAAATCCCGGTGTCTTTTGATGAAAAACAGTCTGTCAGCTGATTGAGCTCTGGTTGGGCCCATAAAAATATTAAATTGAAGTTTACTTGATAAATAACACATCCGTTAAACTACATCAGTACATATCAAACGCAGTACAATTAATCCATTTTGGTTTACATGTCACAGAGGTACAGATCACAGGCGTCCGTATAGACTGCGGCTGCCATAGAAACCTCAGCAATACAATCGTGTAACCGGAAGCAAGGCAACCACGTCATCATAGCATGACAACTGCCTATCGTGCCCCATGCCGAGTGACGTGGTTTAGCGGTTAGTGGGAGTGCGTCGAATCCGGGACAGCCAGGGATCGATTCCCCCGACCGGTTAACCCAATTCGTGTACAGGTAACTTGCATTCAACAATGAAAACAACGGCGCCACCTATAGGTCTACATTTGCATAACTTGTTAAATGTTAACCAGTTATAGACAGATACCTATCTTACGAAGAGAGCAGTATCGAACACCATATATGCCCGTTTGGGTCAGACCACGTTCAATATCAGTACTAATGTTCGCTGTACTGTATCTTCCAACTTAAACACTTTACACTTCGACACCCAGATGTTCACAGTTCGAAACTTGAATCTAATCTGGTCATGTAGATAGTAGGCATTGACCGATTTCGCACCTCTTCCCATTAGAGGTATGCTGCTGTGTACTCGGCCTTGGAATTTCCCCTGATTCACTTTTACAAAAATGCGAGAGGAAGGGTTGAGGACCATTATACTATAATCCTCCTTGTACTTACCCTTTGGTCATCACTCTACTCCCTTTTACAAAAAAAAAAAAAAATATATATATATATATATATATATATATATATATATTTCTCTTCCTATTCTTCTAATAACCTCTTTTAAGGGTTCAGAACTAATCCTTTCTTTATCCCTCACTGTGTACACTATTCTCTTTAACATGTTTCACTTTGTTCAGGAAGCTAAACTAATCCTTTGTTTTTCAATGTACTTAAGGAGTAGAAGGTTTGAGATTTTGTTCTGAATATATTCTTGGAAGTTTATAGGAGACAGGGTTTCCTAAATTACCATTTTGGCCATTTTAAAATTACATTTTCTTGGGAAAGTTATAGTTTTAGGTTCACTATAACCGAATGTTCACTATATCCAGAGTTGACTATATCGGTACCAAACGCGAATGGAAAAAAGTAAATTATTACCACTACTGTGCTGAAATAGATGTGGAAAAGTTTAAAATTGTAATACGCCTTGCTGTGACACCTACTTCACTGACAATTTCGATTCGCTGGTTGCCGTTTTAGTAATCCTATGGTTGTGTGTACACGAGTTGATTTTGTAATTGCAATTTGTCTTCCAGTAACGGCAAATTCGGCCTCATTTATTGCACAGTCAGGTCGAATCTACTATACTGCAAAAACACAAACTATTTTACTACCAGTGTTTTAAATTTGTATCAAGTAACGGAGAATGCTTAAAAATCGGTTTGAATTTATGTTCGTAAACAAATGTAATACAATATTATAAATTAATGGCACTGCACACGTAGGCCTACTGTAAATCCTTGAATACTTTCCATACATAAATTTCATCGCTAAAGAAATGCTATTTTCTCATTCTTTCTCTTTCTCTGTTTATTAACCTCTTCCTGTTTATTGACGACATGTCTATAGGGAAGAGGACGATTCTACAGACCACACACACTAGGCACCGACAAATACGTGGCCTCCTATAGCCTGGGGTCAGTGGAGTGTAGGAGTATCCACTGGGACATATACACAGGACAGAAGATTAACGAAGGACATCCATCCATATCAGAGGCGGGATTCGAACCCAATAACCTATGGACCGCGCTGCCTAAGGGAAGCTCACCTTAGACCGTATAGTCACCCGATCCGACACTTTTTCTCATATGGTTGATATTATAAATTACTTTCTTATAGAAAGAAATATCAATAGGCCTATCCATAAATGTCGGTATCAAATAAACGAGACACAATATTTGTACAGAAAACATTTTATTACGTTGTGAATTCTTCCATTTTAAAAGTTTAATCATCAACTGAGGACATAAACTCTTGACATTCTTCGGAAACTCAGTTTAGAGGATTTATCTTCACTCACTGAGAAGTGATCATGGTCGCCATTCGGCCCGACATTTACAATGGTGATAAGGAAGAAGAGGAGAAAAATAACACTAATCCTTGAAGAATATTTCTTTTCGAAGGGAAAGTTCGTGACGTAGTGTACACAGCTTAACTTAAGGGCAGTCCGTACACCTAATTTTGACCAAAAAATAATAATAATAATTTTGTTTTTATCGTTTTTCGGTAGTTTAATATGTGTAAAATGATAATATGATTTTATTTCTTCTAATTGTCAGCTTTTAGCCCTGTCTTCAGCAGAAATATTGTAGTAATTCTTAATGAAAAAAATGTTATCAGTGAATTTTTTTGCCAACCGCTTAGTGGAATTTTAAATTTATTTAGCCGATTCTATGTATATAAAAGTATGTTATATATGTCCTATTTTCCCTACATTTGTGTCTTTTATCACTTCTGAGAAAAGTGCTCCCAAAATTGAAGAATTTAACATTGCATGAGATGGAAATTTTGACACCATTTTTCTGCACTTTCTTATTTTTGTGACATTGGTGTGCTTTTCTCAGAAAGTATTGTACCCAGAAGGCTGAAATTAATATACAACATCAATCTGATGAGGTGGCATTTTACACAGTAGGTTAAAAATATTAAGATTTCTTCAGCAAAAATAAAAAAACAATTTGTAGGCATTCTTAATGCAAAAAATGTTATCAATGAAAAAAAATGTTTGCCAACCGCTCAGTGGAATTTTAAATCTATTTAACCGGTTGTATACATAAAGGTATGTTATATATGTCCTATTTTCTCTACATTTGTATCTTTTATAACTTCTGAGAAAAGTGTACCCAAAATTGAGGAATTTAACATTGTAAGATATGGAAGTACAGACTCCCCTTAATAGCTAGATCCCTGTTGCTAAATGAGAGGGCTCGCGTTAAAATTTACCTGTCATTTATTGTGTACGGGAAAAATTAATTCTTCTAATGATCTTTGGTAATAATGTTATCATGGGCATAAATAAGTACATTGACCACAAAGACTATCAAAAGTCTAGCTGATCATATCTCTAGGTAGTTTTAAGTAGGCCCTATACTCAATTATATCCCGGTGGGAGCCTAATTTCGGATATTTTTTCTGTGGGTAAATCATCTCACTCAGCCGAAGGGTTCAGAGGAAAGCACGATCCCACTGCAGAATGCGGGACGGTTGTGCACGATCGTTATACATTTTTAAGAAGGTTGCGTTTGATTCTGATGTAACACGCGGAGTACACAAAACCTGCAATTCCGACTATTTCATTAAAGTTTATTTGATGGTAAACTCACTATGGTACCTGTACCATAAAACATTTCGTCATCACTACATGAATCATTAAGCTACTTTTTTGGACTTATACTCAATCTACGCATAATTAAATGTAGATTTAAATTATTATTGTGAGCTAGGGCATAAATCTGTTCTTAAAACATGGAAGACAAAAGTTGCACAGCACTACTCTCACACTATCAGCATCAATCTTGATACGCATGAGATATCTGCGACACACTGTAGCGAGTGTGTTACAATAACAACGATTCCGGGTCAGATTTGTGACACATTTAATTTCGAAGTTTCTTATGACCTCTTGACAATTTAGGAAGCGTATCAAGTATCGGGCCAAGAATCTTGATTTTTAATATTGGTAATATATCATTCATCAGGAATGCGTGCAAATTAATCCAACAGTTACGCATATTATATACTATAGTATTCTCCGTAAGATTAGAGAAATGTTTTACTCACTCGTGGATCCAGGTATTTCACTGCAAACCCAGCATTCTCTAATCTTTCCTATTTTCTGCTTTCTTCCTTGTTTACGCATATGATCCATGTATATGATAATGTTTCCACTTTAGCACAGATAATTGAAAAATATTTTGAATTTAATATACAGACTTTTATGGCTTTCACTGATTATGCGAAAGCATGTGATCAAATTGACAGAATAAAACTGTGAAAAGTTCTTAAACATAATGGGATAGGCCACCTATCGTTTGATAAGAATAGTGCAAAGTATATAACACAAAGATTAAAATAGGCTTTAACAGAACTTCTGAAAACTAAAAAGAAATTAATAAAGGACTAATACAGGGGTACCCATTACCATCCGTTTTATTTAATTCATATAGAGAGGATACTACCTACTGAAGAATGCACTGGAAGGAATGGTAAACAGGAGAAAAGTTCGGGGCAGAAGAAGATGTCAGACGATACAAGACATTAAGGTACATGGATCAGTGAAGTTGTTAAATGAAAAATTTTGTGTAGAGTGCAGAAAAGTGACTTAATTGTTGAAATATGTTGTAATTCATAACTAACTTTTAATTTTATTAGTTTTTATTTGAACTTTAAGATTAAAAAAATCAAAATCAGTGCCTTGATTTTTTTATTTTATCGTGTCAATAAATATTTGAGAACAAATGTCCCATTTTGAACCCTCAGAATTTGGCCTCCCTGTGGATAGGTTTTACAAAACGTTGATGAAAGCTGGACATCCTCAACATTGTTTACTCAGATAAGTCTGTACCCATTCTGCACCCATTTTTAGTTTTGCTCGAGAAATATTTCTCATAACGAAAGCCACTGATTTAATTCTCAATACGCTTAGTAAATTTAAGACAACAGTGTATTATGCTAATAAATGGTTTACATAATTTTATAATTTTAGTTTTGTCCTATAAATGTACAGAAATTTGATTCGAAGAAATGTAACATTGCAAAATTCCTTTTCAGAACGAAAAATAGATCGTGTATTGATAATGTTGAGTACTGCCAATCTTTTTAAAGGCTTGTTTGTTTTTTAGCACGAACTCTTAAAATTCATAACATTTGTGATTAAATTTTGTTCTAATTACCAACATAGATCTGAGAGTAGAGACATTTAACTGAGACTTTTCAGAGGTCCAGACATTGTTCAACATGGAAAATAGTATTTCAAAAGCTGCTGAAGTGCTCGGTAAATACAAAACAACTTGTACAACTTTTGGTAGGAGATAAAAAGAAATATTTTTATTGTTCATTTTTGTAAAGATAGTAACCCAACGCTCAGAAGTTGAGACAGTGTTTGTGTTCCAATCATCTAGATCAGCGGTGACCAAAGCGTGTGTCGTGATTACAGTCCTGCAAAACCGGTTGAAAACCGAAGGAACTTACTGAACGCCTGACTTTATAGGCAGTATGCGAAGTACATCTGCTTGCGTACTGCCTCAGTATTCGGTTTTACGTGTATTCGAGTTGATTCGATCTCTCTGTGGGTGGACGGCTCTGGCGTATAAAATGAAGATCACAGTGAACCATCCAGATATTATAACTGCGGATCATCAAGAGGAACAAACAGCATGCAGCGTGAAACTATAGACGTTGTAAAGCGTAAATTGCAGAAAAAAAACTTTCGGTATCCACAAATTACCAAGGTTGTAATTTTTGCTTACACTAGAAAACTGAATTATAATATTACAATAATGACACGCTTAAAAAACAGTAAACTCGATCAATAGTAAAACTAAAACAAAAATAACTTTATATCTTCTGAAACCTACTACAACCAATGCTTTTAGTATGTTTACTATGACTAGAGTCATAAACAACGTAATATAGGTTTTCCATTCATTTAAGTGAACCTTATCGCCCCGTACAATCTGCAGGGTTATTTCACTTCTACCCTGTATATGAATAGCTACTGTTTTGGAGGAATGCATTTAGAATTAATAATTATTTAATTTTATGTTTCGTGATTAATTGTAATTCTATTTTGGAATTATTTACTTATTATATCTCACATTAAACATTATGCTCATTTCATTTTCTACATACTAAATTGATGGAAAGATCACCAAACAACTCTAGCCTCTCTAGCAACACTTGTGAAACAAATATTGGCTATTCCATGAATAAATGTTTCCACCTAGTATAACTTTAGACTAGTAAAACAGATTTATTAATACATAAACACAAGAAGTCAACTCTGATCATATAGTCTATGATAATAGGCCCTAATAATAATTGTGACCATCAAATAGTTGATATTAATACGTGTGTAATAAAATAGTTCTTTGAATGACACTTGTTTTCTCTGAAGTAGATCTTTTCTATACAGAATGATTTGTTTCTAAACCTTGCTATTCTTTTGTTATTCGTAGTTTAGAAATGTGTAAATTATACTTATTTTGTACAGAACAACAACCATTGGGAGCCAAAGTAATCGTATTGTTGAAAATAACATTACTGTTTATCTTTTTAAATTGATTTCTTAATAAATAATATTGCAACTGATTAGAATAATTAAAAAGCATGCAACTATTATTTTAGAGGTAGGCCTATACATTTTTTTTAGTTTAAAGTACAACCGTCATAATGGACTTATGTACTTATTTCCTATTTTGTTTTATAATGAATTGTAATTATATTTTTCAATATGTTTACATTATGATATTTCACATTATACATTACGTCTATTTCCTTCGATGTCACTGTGTCCATTCTTCATTTATTTGTTACTAGTCAAATTACTGCAAGTTCGAAATATAAAAATAAATGTATTAAAGCGTCAAATTATTTGTATTCCTATTTGAAGCAAACATATTTTTGTAATTAAACAAAATAAATATCCTTCAATATTATTACTCTGTTAGTATAGCCTACTGAGAAAATGTTAAAGAGTTATTGTATGATGAAATGTAGGTACCTGGTGTTATTTGGAGATCGTATTTTTTCCTCCTTACCATTTCTTTCTGTGTGAGATTTGTGTTCTAAATAATTCGCGATCTTACATGAACTTATGTAATATCGATCATTGGGTTATACAAATCGAACAAGATTGAGTCAATAAGTGACGAGAAAGAGTTACGACGTAATCAAATGATGAAGTTATGACGTATACTGTTTAACACTGGTATAGGAAAACGCCAGCTATATAGCGTTTATTGGTAAGAAAAATATAGGCTACATGGCTTGTGCAAGTCTTGTTCTGTGAAAAACTATAACATTAACATATCTATAAGCAACTTTCATTAGTAAAACTCTAAAAGTTTAAAATATAAACGATACTTATAAAGTTACTGCAAGTTCAGTATAATGGAGAAAATATATGTGTTATAGTGTCGAATTAACTGTAAGAATACTTGCAAACACTTTTTTTTTTTCAATAAGACAACGTAAATTTCCTTGTTACTCCGGTTGTGTACTCGAAAAACGTTAGTTTCATGTAAATCCGCCTGATGTTCTGTCTACTCTGCAATGCATCAGGCGTAACCGCTCGACAACCGAGTTATTCGGCCCGATGTTCATCGTAGCCGGTTGAGCTCCGACCGGTCGAATCTAAACCGGTTGTGTGCGCAGTTTTGCAGGTCTCTAGTCGTGATTACATCGTGTAATCAGAGACATTCAAACGGGTACGAGGAGTTTCCTGTACATTGCTGTGTGTTTCATTCACGTAATGAAGGCAAGCAGTAGCGGTATCATGTCGCTCTACAAACTCTGTCTCTACAAGCAGTAAGAGGTGGTTTCGTAAAGAATGAGGAGAGCTTTTTTGTTGTTCTGTCGGACAAAATGTAATATGTTTACTTTTTTCAACGGTTCAATTAGGAGCATATAGAAACATTAATTGCCACGCTGAATAATGTATTATTATTATTATTATTATTATTATTACTGACCACTAAGTATGTGTTTCTCTAATTCTTCTGTACGTGGATGAATATTGATATTTTTTATCTTCTCCCTAGAAGGATAAAATTATTAGGTTTCATCTCAATTTTAATCTTCTTAATCTTTAGATGAGGGTAACTATTATTTAGTTATTCATTTAATAATAATATTGTACTTAGAAAAACTGATTCAATATTATGAGCCAACGAACTGTTAAACGCCACGAATTGACATATCTTAAATGATAGCCAAGGAGAGAAAGATGAGATAAATAAATGTAAGAAAGTCAGCTACGTAATGGGATTTGAAATATCTCGTGGTCTAAAGCCTTTTAATAGAACAGAATTTCTCAAGACTAATGATTGAAATAGCTTAAATAACTTGTCCATAAGAAGTTTTTAAGTTTGAAAAAATTCTAATTTCTCGACCAAGTATCTAGAGAAGAATTTAGAAAATTCCTGATTATATTCAACAGGGAGGTAAAAGAAGGAAGCAAGAACAATCGTATATTATTCACTGGCTCTTGATGATAGCAGTGGCATTACTGATACAGCAAAGCTTGAGATTTTTATCTGCGGGATTGATCAAGATATTAGTACAGGAACCACCACTGATTGTAGTTTTCATGCCAAGTACCTTATCTTCGTCTCCTTACTTCATAGGTTGTCTGTCGCATCTAATTACTGCAGCTCGAGTTTTGGTCACCGCTGATCTAGATGCACTGCAGTAACTTTTTCAGCACACTGTCGCTAGTCAAAAATGGTGTTTCTGTCTTTGAATGTGACATAACTTAACATATATATTATTTTAATGTACCGAAGTACATATGATATTTCCATGCAGATATTCTGCGTCATCATACGATGAAAGAGTAATGGAACGGAGAAAAATTCTCTCCGGCGCCGGGATTTGAACCCGGGTTTTCAGCTCTACGTGCTGATGCTTTATCCACTAAGCCACACCGGATACAACTCCGACGCCGGTTAGAATCGTCTCAGATTAAGCTCCAACTCTTGGGTTCCCTCTAGTGGCCGCCCTCTGTACTACGTCATAGATGTCTATGAACGCAGGACCGAAGTCCACACATGTGCTGAGGTGCACTCGATATGAGTGACTAGTTGGCCGGGATCCGACGGAATAAGCGCCGTCTTAAATCACGAAGTGATTTACGCATATCATATATATTATTTTAATGTACCGAAGTACATATGATATTTCCATGCAGATATTCTGCGTCATCATACGATGAACCCAAGAATTGGAGCTTAATCTGAGACGATTCTAACCGGCGTCGGAGTTGTATCCGGTGTGACTTAGTGGATAAAGCATCAGCATGTAGAGCTGAAAACCCGGGTTCAAATCCCGGCGCCGGAGAGAATTTTTCTCCGTTCCATTACTCTTTCATCGTAACTTAACATGCTTAATTCTCCTGTATTTGAGAACAAGATGAAAGGGAATGGAGAATAACCCATTCATGATGCTCATACCACCGTAGCTATTTCCACACTTCTAAGATACTTAAAAAATTTCGTGTGCGTGGAGATGGCAGGCGGAGCCAAGAGCTGTAAGAATAAAAGAGATGGTACTTAGAAGTTAAGAATAACTCATTTCTTCGTTCTTCCCAATGAGTTTACATACGCACAAGTTCATTAAACTTTACATTAACATAGCCTATACCATCATAATTTTATAAATGTTTAATTCTTCATTTGTAAGAATGTTTGGAAAACGAGACAAAATGGAAAACCGACGGAACGGGCGGGACAACGTAAAAAATGGGACTATCCCAGCAAAAACGGGACGTATGGTCACCCTGCCTATCCAGATTGTCTCTAATTTGGCTTAAAATATCTTCCTAATGGCTAACCATAATAGAAGTACCGGTTGTGGTGGTGGTGGTGGTGGTGGTGGTGGTGGTGGTGGTGGTGGTGGTAGCAGGAGCAGGAGCAGCAGCAGCAATAGTTGTAGCACTAATAGTAGAAACAGTAATGTTAGCAGTAGCAGTAATAAATTAAATTAAAGTACGGTATGGTTTATTTAACTCGCTCGCAACTGCAGAGGTTATATCAGCGTCGCCGGTGTGCCGGAATTTTGTCCCGCAGGAGTTCTTTTACATGCCAGTAAATCTATTGACATGAGCCTGTAGCATTTAAACACACGTAAATGCCATCGACCTAGGCCAGGATCGAACTCGCAACCTCGAGCACAGAAAGCCAGCACTACACAGACTACGCTACCGAGGTCGACCAGTAGTAGGCCTAGTAAGCCTAAGTCAGATATTGTTAATGATGTTTTCAATTTATGTTACTACACTGACTAATTACATTCACAAATACATTCAGGTGCACTTAATATTTTTCATCTTATACATTTCATTAAGTGTTTTAATATTCTATCATGTTTAGACTTTCGGATGGCTCGGAATGTTCTCATTTCTCACTATCCTAACAATTTCTGTATTTTATTTTATAGCAGGACGAGTTTATGTAGCGTACGTCACAAGTTGAATTGCAGCTTTAAAGTATACATTGAAAACCAAATAACAAATGAAGTTCCTCAGAGTAATCACTTGGAATAGGCCTATTTGATATCATTCGTCAGAAATTACACTAATTGGCCTATGAAATTACAAAACTAACAGGCCTACAATATAATTTCAGAAGCAACCAGATGACACCAACAACGTACTCAGGGTTTAAATGGACAGATATTAATGTCCAATCTGCAGTTTTGTTATATTTAAGCTGATAATATCCTTTAAATAGCCAGATATCTTGTCTATTTTATATCGGATCTTTTTCCTTATTGTTGTAGTCTTATCAATTAAGTTAACGATCGCCTCTTGTATTACTTGCAAATTGAGCTTTTAATTCATGATGCAGAGAGAATAGAAGTGTAGCATTCAGACGTGCATGCTGCATGGAAAAGTAAGTATTTCGTTATACGAGTATGCACGTGCGACATGTAACCCCGAGAGGTACAGACGATGAGGTTCTCGCATTTCCCTCTTGGCTGGAACTTTTTGGAGCACTTCTGCGAAAACTCTGAACAGAGGAAGTAAGAAATCTCTACGTAAAAGCTCGATGAAGGCATGTTGCGTTGAGTGAGTGAGTGTGTGTGTGTGTGTGTGTGTGTGTGTATGCGCACGTGCTCCAGCTTGTGTGTGCGCGAGTGAAAAAGAGAGGAAGAAGATATATGAGAGTTGAGAGAGTTTTCAGGAACTCCTTCGGTAACTTGACAGAAAGAATAGGTTCAACTCAGATAAAAAAACCGCTCGTTGCCAAGAGACTATGAATAAATGACATCTTCTAAAATTCCGAAGGAAGAACACATCATGCTGCGAAATCAGAAATGAGCTTAAATTTGAGTAGGCCTATAGTCTACATAGTGAAGGTAGACTACGTACGCAATCAAAATTGTATCACAGTCTAGTATATACAGTCACGAAGCTCAATACGTAGTAAATATGCAAACATTAGATAGTTGCTCACCACTAGGATCGCTAATATCGCCTCATTACAGACAATGCGAAATAGTACCGGCACAGTCTATTGTTTCTAGCATCCTCAAAACTCTAGCTTCGTGACTGTATATAGTAGACTGTGATTGTATGTTTGCAGCAAGTCGTTGAGAATATTTGGAAGTTTCAAAATTATTTAGTACATGTTCAATTGCCAGCGTTATGTTTGCAAGATCTGAACTACAGCAGTTGTTTGAACTAGTCGTTACAACGAATCCAATAAAGAAGGCGATCCTTCAGGTTTCGAGGACGTAACCAAGGTCGTCTTAACAGCATTGTAGGTCCCCGGGCAAAGCAATGCACTGGTCCCTACCTCCTAGACAACCACTCACGGTAATAAACATGTAAATTATCTAGAAAAGAAACTTATGTTTATTGGTACCTCCAAAAAAATCAGTGCTTTGTCATTAAAAATATTATGTACAGCAAAGATTAATCAATACAAACGTTTGGGCAATATAAAAGGCTTGAACTTGAAAACCAAAAATGCAACATAAATTAAAGGTACTAGGTTGGTAAGTCATACTGACAAAAATAACACAGGAGCACTTTATGAACTACCACGGAGTATTTATTTCCAAAGAATTCCTTCGTAATTTTTATCGTTTCATCGAGTGCTCGGAAAACAAAATTAGTATTAAATTCTGGTCTGTGCATAGATTAGCATGGGGCCCTTTTGCTCGTCGGCCCTCGGGCATCTAGCAGTTGCAGTACCAGTAGCAGTAGCAGGACGATTAGAAGAAATTCGTCCTGGTAGTAATAGTCCTGGTCATTCCGCAGGGAAGCATAGGGCCATGATGAAAGCACGCTATCGTACTCTATTGTTCGCCAACGCTTTAATTTCTTTCCAGCTTTTCCCTGCCTGTTTAGCTTCTTCTCTAATATGTGTTGCTTCACGAAATTTTAGATCTTTCTCTTCGTCTGTTCAGTCCTTGGGGGTTCCAATCCAGAGCCATTTTAGTGATGTTATCATTTTATCTCCTTAGTATATGCCCAATCCACTTCCATTTTCTGAATTTGATTTCTTTGCTGATTTCGTGCTGATCTTCTCTTCTCCAGAGTTCCTTATTAGTTATAATCTCTGGCCACCAAATACCCATGCTGTTCCTCAGGCAACGATTTATGAAGACTTGCAATTTCTTTCCAATTTGTTTCGTTGCCTTCCAAGTTTCACACCCGTATAGTAAAATCGACTTTACATTTGAGTTAAATAATCTTAATTTAAGTTTTAAGGAGATCTACTTCGATCTCCGTGCCCATTCGTTAAGACGACACTGGATGTAACTAATTACTCAACCTATTACGGTTCCGAAACGTCTGATACATTAATTGTCAATCCACGGCTTGAAACTCTATAAATTCTTAAGAACTCATCATTGTAAGCTTAGATCTCATAAATGCAACAAGCTTTAGAGAAGTATCATCATCAATAACTTAAATGTTTAGGCCTATTGACCTGTTCCGTTTCCAGGGTTCAATTATAATTGTTCTCTCCAGCATTTCTTTGGTCGTCCAGGTGTTCTCTATCCATCTTAACATGATTCTTTCAATATAATCATCCTATTTACATGGTCCAACCAGTTCTGTCGGTATTTATACAGTTATTCACTCATTAGTAATTTCTGTCGAATATCTTCATTTCGAATGTGGTCCAGTGTTGTATACCCCGTCAACGCTCTGAACAATCGCATCTCAGCACCTTCTGATCTTTTCAGTTGCGCTTTAGTAGTCCACGTTTCAGCACTTTATAACAATACTAGAACTGCCATTGTTTTATAAAATTTTAAAATTGTTTCCGTTTTGACTTAACAATGTGCGTTTTATGGTACCAACTAATTTCTGGTTTTTACAAATTTTATTTCCAACAACATCTCTGAAGGAGATGTTTAGATAAATGGCAACCTAAATAATAATAAAAACCATTAACTTGCTGTTCTAATTTTTGCTCGAACTGAACATTTCTCTTTAAAAGTTCAAATGTTGTTTTTGTTAAAGACATTAATAACATTAGGCCTATTTAATAAAAATATGGCTCTGCAGATTACCTTCTGTACTAGGCATTACTACCTGGTCATCTGCGAATAACACCAGCCTAGAGGACGTAGAGATCCAGGACGACTTAAGCAGCGCTGAATTGATCTTAAGAAAAACAGAAACTGGCTCAATGGTGCCATAGTCTGTAAAATTCACGATGATGATGATGATGATGATGATGTTGACAATGATATCCCTTTTCAAGGTAGGTATGTGTCATTTTCTAATAGCATAGTCTATATTCAACCATTTTTCATTTTCATTCATTCATTCATTCATTATTCATAGTTTTCTACCCAAGGGCAGGCCCTTAACTGCAAATCCAGCATTCTAATATTTCCTATTTTCTACATTTCTCTTAATCTCCACGTAAGATCCATATCTCAATGTCGGCCATCATTTGATATCTAATTCTGCCCCGAACAGTAGCGATCTGTAGCGCGGTTCATAAGAGGCAAGATTTTTAATTCCTTCTCAGCATATAATAATATTTAAATGGAAAAGTAAAGCGAATATATCGTCAACATAATGACCGAAAACTTTCGGCTCGGAGCATGCGCAGTGTGGCAGTCTTTGACTTGTGTTGTAAGTGAAACAAAATAAATGAACTCCAAATTTTATTTCCGTATCTGTACATAGCAATAAGCAATACTTCAGGATCCATATGAGGGATATTATTATTATTATTATTATTATTATTATTATTAGTATTACTATTATTATTTATTGTCTGTATTCAGAACAAGCAGTCTTAGATCTGTGGACAGCGTATGCGCTTCCCATCCAAGCGGTCCGTGATTCGATTTACGGAGTGTGCAATGAAAGAGATTTATACTCCGTCTACGGGACTCTGTGTTTGTTCCTCGTCATGTCTCGCAAGCAAACATTCTCATACGGGCAGATAAAAAAATATATTTTTTTTTCTTCCACCATGTTAATGATGTCAAAACAAATGTTTATACAGATTTTGACCACACTGGAGCGCAATTATGAGGGCAGCTTAGAAAGTAAGTTTCCCTGGGACAGTTTACAGAAAGAAAACAAAGTTTCATGGAAAGGTTTATTGGAACGATATAGCAATTGTTGAGTTATTTTTCAAAATATTCCCCACCGAAATTGAGACATTTGTCATATCGTGGGATCAACAGAGAAGTGCAGACTGGTTCAGATCCCAGACGGCAGAGTTCTACGACACAGGGATACAAATGTTGATTTCATGATATGACAAATTTCTCCAATCAGGTAGGGAATATGTTGAAAATCTGTTCCGATAAATCTTTCCATGAAATTGTGTTTGCTTTCTGTTGATCCTCTAATTCTAATTACGCATTATTGGGTGGATTGCGTGCTGTTGCTCAGACAAGGTAAACATCCAGAGAAACTTACTTTCTGGTGGTCCTCGTAATTGTGCCCGAGTGACCAAAATTTGTATAAGCACTCGTTTTGACATTATTAACATGGTGAAAGAAAAGAAAATAACTTTTTTATTTGTCCCCATGAGAATGTTTGCTTGTCAGCAGTGGCCCTGTGTCGTGTTGACCACACGGCTAGAGAGGCTAGTAATGCGCACTTGTCTAATATTTGTTAAATGTATATCCCTATATTCTCCCCTATACCACACTGAACTATACGTCGATAAGAAAAGGCAAGGAAAAACATGACAGAGAAGGAAAGAAAATTCTGAACAAGAAACAGAAGAAAAGAAAAAGTAGACGTAAAATGTGTTCCATTCCAGAGAGCAACTGAAAGCTCTGCAATCTTGTCCTTCTTCCTGATGGCTGGATGGCTTTTTCATTTCATAATTTAGTAAATAAATATGCGGACGTACGAGTCACATTATCACACATCTTCATTTCCGTGAAAAGGGTGATAATGACTGAGGTAGGCCTACGTCTCACACAAAAGGATAATAGCATTTTTCTGAAAATTCCAATGAACACACGGAAATGAGAGGGGAATGTAACAGAAGCAATGTTAGTTGAAAATGGGGAGACATGTAACGTACTTAATGGAACGGATGTGAAGTAGGTGAGGAAAAGCAATGAATGGAGGAAAGTTATACAAAAAGTAAAAAGACGACTATTCTCTTTGGAGCAAAGTCTGGTATAGATAGTTACATAATCTATGGATTCTACTATTACACTTGCCAGTGTTTAATAACAAACATGGCGACATTCACGTGAAATCTCGTGTTTCATTTGATATTATATACAGTATATTACCTCAAAGACAATCAACATAAAAACGTAAAGATAAACATTTACAAGTAATTTACGAGCATGGAACTTCCATGTTTCCTTAACCTCTGCACTAAGAGATCACGTGGTCTGTGCCTCGTTCTTACCCCGGATAGGATGAAGGATTTTACAGGAGGATCTATGTACTCTGGAAATTATGACGAAAAATTCCGCCTTCACCTGGACACGAGCCCACGCTCTGTCGCTCTACCGATTGACTTCAGCGAACTCCTGCATTGTAATTCAGTGATCTCTGTAGTCCATCTTCTACAACGACAGTTAACAGAGGTACAGCCACCTGTTAACACTACAGTAGCCTAAGTGTTCAAAATGCAGTCACTGATATTCATACACATCTGAGTGCGGTGCTTCAGGGATCCTCGGACACGGGCGAATATATCCTGCGTCTCTTGACGTCTATTACACACCTCTTGAATATGCCTACGTCTTCATAGGTCGTCCACATTAGGCACTGGGCCACATAGCACACACTTAAAGTGGCCCCACACAAAACAATCTAGCGCAGTGGTCGTCAGCTCTCGCTGAAATGAGTAACGGATAAGCGGTGCAACGCAATATGCCCCGTAGTACAGCAGGAAGAGGTAAAGAGCATACCCACCAACTACGGTTGCACCATAGTGCAGACCAGAGTGCTGCATTGGAGTTAAATCGCTCGCTTGAACTCGGTCGAGTGTCGCACCCTCGAGTAAGATACGATCGGTCGTCATACGCTCGTAATAAATAGAAGCACAGTACAAGGTCATTTCACCGACATGTCTTATCTTGTATGGAAGGCGACAGATAAGATACACATATGTTTTGCTCACACTGTAAAAATAAGGCTTTATTTTCTGCGTTTATGACAAACGTTTAATGGAACAGTCAATGGAACATACCAAAACAGGAACATGAAGTTATAAATAAAATAGCATGAAAAACTTCGATATACAGTTATTATTGCTAATTAATAATTATTCAATATTTGATTTACCACATATATAATATGATAGGTCCATACATAGTTTTCCGCCTATATACTGCGACAATGTAGAAACGTTTTACAAAATACAGTATTATTGATATAGCAGTAGATTAACAATATCAGTACAGAGATAACGTCACAGAAAATATAATAAAACGAATAATCATGCTGCACAACTGTTACAGACGCAAAGATTGATACACTAATTATTAGAGATTATTATTATATTATTATTATTATTATTATTATTATTATTATTACTAGAAAACTTGATACACTTCTTGCATTATCGTGATTGTGTTCTCCGTTTATAATAATTACATTTACATCCAATAACATCTATCAGATGTGGCAAAAACAAAATCACTCCTGTGTGTGTGTGTGTGTGTGGGGGGGGGGGGGGAAGAAAAACAAACACATTTACCTACAACATTTATATTACATTTTAAAGCAAGTTTTGTAGTTGTACTATGGAGAGGTTAGTTAAACACTGCAAAGTTTTGAAAGGATAAACATCTATGATGTTACTACACAGTTCATCACTGTAATAAGAACGAATGTCTAACGCTCGGCTTATACCGTTCGAGGATTTATCGCTCGTGACAATTTTACCCATCATGGATGTGCGCTACCTATCGGATTATGCTATGAACTACTTGGCGCTCGAGCGAAAACGTCCGACGCATACCTCTGGTGCAGACTCTTATCCGCGGCAAGAGCCGCTAGCCCGAGAGTACACTGTGTTGATGACCGCTGATCTAGCGGGTTAAGGTCTGGCGATCAGAATGGCATTTAATAGATCCATCACGGCCTATCCAATACTAATACCCGGGAAGAAACATTCTCCAGTTGACATTACACATTTCGGTGGAAATGGATGAGTGCCCCATCGTATACAAATCACATGGCTGACCTGCATAGGATCATACGAGCTTCTATTGGTAACATTTTCCAACTGATAAGGCTAAAGCGAGGTCAAGCTGTATTAGACTCTCTGGTGACGACATGGCCTCAATATAGTGCTGCTTATGATTAGGTTTCTCTCCGGAGCGGTTGTTTGTGCGCTTTCAATCGGAGACCTCCGGTTACCTCCGATTGACGCCGCGCAGGTTGTATATGTGCTGTGGCGCAGACATACATTTTCCGCTGAGCATTCCTTTAATCGTATCAGGTAGTGATTGGAGTCCGCTGACGTCCGTGGATCTTTTAGAATAAGTGTGTAATTTTTGTTGTTTATTTTCTCTTTTTTACTTACCTCTCTCTCTCTCTCTCTCTCTCTCTCTCTCTCTCTCTCTCTCTTTCTTCTGCTCTTCTTTTTTTGTTTTGCCTGAAGTACTATGTTAGCAGACAGATTTTATTTTCTAATTTTGAAATTCATAGTATATGTGGAAAGGCGTATTAGTTTTATGTCATTGATCAAATTAATAACATTAAAATTAACTGAAAACTAACGCAGAAGTAAAGCTTTTCAGTAGCTAATGTAAACATTTATAATTTTCATGGAAACACTCGTTTATTCACAAACAGTTTTTGTCAATTATTATTCTAATCGGTTTAGTTTAATGTAAAATATATTAAGGGAGTTTCAGAATGGAACAAAAGAAACGTGTGGTATCAATGGGTTAAAGTTTACTGTCCAAAATAATTTATTAACATTCTTCACCAGACAGGATTGTGATCATTGTGTTAAAGGGTGTCAGTATTTGAACTGTCTCTTCTAAAACGCGTCACTCTTCCTCTGTAATAAAACATATAAGCGGATATGAACTTAAGGATAATTGTAATTATATTATTACCACACGTTCCTTTAGTTTCAGAATGAAATTTAATATTTTAATCTGATAACTTAAGTTGCCTTTTAAATATTCCATAATTATGTATGATTTTTATTGCCTCGAAAGTTACGTTTTATAGAAATTTCAAGACTTTTTTTCTAGACTGTGGACCTTTGGAACAATAGCACTAAAGTAGTTTAACAAAATTGTATCAAATGTTTTCCGTAATTTTTAAACTACGAAAACGATGATATCACTAATTAACCGTTAATGTGTATCTGAATGGTAATAATTAATTTTTGATAGCAAGTACGAGTACCACAACCGCGGTTCTTAATGTTAGCCTAAATACTTACATACCTACATTTTAAAATTTAGACCTACTCAGAGAATCTATCTAACCTGGTCCACGCCATAGAGATTTCCAAATACGGACCTGTTAGCGTCCTAGGAGCGTTTGGCTTTTCTGGCAACACAATCACCAACTCATATTTCATTTCAAGTAAGCGGCTCATCACTGAAGTTTGGACTTTCATCTCGTAACAATATGCTGGATCAATCTTAGAGGGTCCTCTTTTGCTGAAATTCTTCTGCTTTTCAGTTTTTCATTCGCAATGTTACTCTATCTGCACACAAAACCGCGGAATTATTTATTAGAACTTTTATATATAAATCAAAGTAAACACGCTTTTTAAAATAGTTCTAAAGTGTTTTGAATAGTTAAATTTACTTACTTAGTTTCTTCAAGGTCGCGATTGTGTGATCGCTTCAAATGGTCTAACAAATTCGAAGTACTACCAACCTTAGAGTAAATTCGCCGACAAAGTTAATAGCGTGCCACTTTATTATTATCTCCAACTATATTAAAGAATTTCCATGCGACGGATATATGATTTGGTGCCATTTTATTCCACTCACAACTACCCTCAGTCCGTACGAGTCGGTCGTCCTTGAGCTCTACGTCCTCCACCTTCGCTTCGCTCTGAACCACCGCATCCCTCCATATGTTCCCTATTCCACCTACGATAATACCGGAGATCACCGGTGGAGAGCTTTATTCGTAATCTCCGATTCCTCCTCGGTAGTAGTCACTCCGATTAGCAGCACTACCTCAATATGTTGTGTAATATGGATCACATAAAGGTAACATGAAGCATAACACACAAAAACAAGAATATGACGCGATATCCACAAATCCACCTTTTCATACACAAAGGGTTATAGCTTGGGAATGGGAGGTTTGTTTATATGTTCACATGCCTACATTTTTATTATTTTTGGAGTGAAACTACCTTCTGAAATTTGTAACAGTATTATTCTAACAACCTGTACACATACATACAAACGAACACAAAATCAATATATTCCGGTCATATTTTCTGCCTCAAGTGTTTTCATTTCCTGTCGGTGTACGCCTGCATATTCCTGTTTTCCTGAATCTACAATAGCTAGAGAACAGTGGTAATCGGTTCCAGCCTACAAATAAAATAACACAGGGAATTTAACTGACAGGGCATATTTTCATGTCTTGGACGAAATTAGAACCCTTGTTCACGCTTCCACGTGGAGTCATAGTCGTTCTTTAGCTCGGAAATATTATTTTCACGGAAGAAAAAATCTCAAAATGATGTTGATATTGAGACGGAAGAGAAAAAGTGGATGTGTACATGTCTAGAGTTGGATTATTTAAGTATTCATTGAAGCTGTTAAAAGACCGTAATGATCTCTCTACGTTTGAAATAGGGATTTGCGTTTCTTGGAGATGAAACTGGCAAAAAGTTGTATACATTAGTGATACTTCATTTTGCTAACTGTTAAATGCAGCTTAAGGCGAAATTTGAATCATCAATGCGCTGAGACTGAAGATGGGAAAGGCGAAAGGTTTCAGACCCTTCATTTTCGTAACTATTGTATTCTTATGAAGATTGAAAGTGTAACCGGAAAATATTTGCAAAAACTATCAGATACCGGTACTTTATTTTGGCTTTATGTTCTTGAAAACTGAAGCTAAGATTTAAGGTATAATTACATCGACTCTAGAAATATCAGATATCTTCAAAATTTTTGTAAATAATGTTTTGCCTCAACTGGAAGCTCACTTATTCTACTTTCCAAAAATATATAACTTGTATGCATTATCTCAATAATTTCATAATTATTTGGGCATTTATAATATAACCGCGCTATACTTACTATACCTTACGCCATCTTCAGCGTCTGTTTTATCCTATTTCACATTTTTCCGACGGACAAAAAGCAGACTTCAAAATGGGCAAAAGACTTCATTGAGATAACAAATTAAGCTTAAACACGTGGCTATGTTGTAAACTAAAATTATTATTTTCAACAGATTATAAAATTACACTGAATAACAAAAAAAAAAAAACATTTTCGGTGGATATCTTGGTTCCCAACAAGTGTTCTAAGACAACTGAAACATGCCGATTCCAAATATCCAAACCATTTGTCTCTATTGCCCACCGTTCTTGAAATATACGACATCAACCATTATGTTTAACAACTCACAGAGGAGTTTCAGTAGAGCGTTTATTGCTACATATGCTACTAATGAACTTGGCTCTAGCTAAGAAAATAGTGCAGACGCGCCACATGACACATAATTATAGTAGTAATATTTCAATACCACCTAGTAGGTCTTGGAAGTGGCTGTCTGCAATGATCTTCCTATTTGTGGACCTATGAACAAACCTTCTTTCACTTTTGCGTAACTCAACTCTAGAAACTTGTTACACAGGTATCGAAAAGCATCTGAGTCGGTGTCTAGTGCCTTCACGAAATTCTTCATGAGCCCCAGCTGTATATGAAGCGGTGACATGATAACTTTGTCATGCTCAACCCACGTCACACGAAGGACATTTTTACTTCCTGGCTGCATTCTATCTCTGAACGGCCAATTGTTCTTTATGTAATGATTCTTTCTATCTCTGATGTCCCACTTGCAGATGAAGCAACAGTACTTGGTGTACTCTTTCTGCATTCCCATGAGAATAGTGACAACTTTTAAATCACCACAGATACGCCATTTGTACTCGCGATAACGTATTTTTTTTTCAAGAAGTAGTGACATGGTTTCATACATCTCTTTCAGGTGTGTAGAATATGCAGCCGGTACTGATGCATATCTTTTTCCGTTGTGTAATAATATTTTTATTTACTACCTTCAAGCTTGTCTTAATTGAGTCTATGAATAGTCGCCAAGCTTCAATGCTGTGTTCCACCCCTAGGCTTGATATAAGATCTTGAATGTCCATGCAGTAGCAAATAGTGTCACTCATTGCAAAGAACTTTACAAGTTCTTTATGTCTGTGCCGAAACTGTGAAGTAGTTATACCTGGTGCAAGGAAATTAAATTCTTTAAGAAATGAACCGAGCAGTTCAGCTTGGCCTTTTGTTAGCGCCAGGTCCCATACAAGATCGCAAAGTTCAGCATTATTCATTAAATGAATATCTTCTCCAGTAGTCAGAGTCTGAGTCGTTGGTAGGAGATGAAAGAGGACTTTCTTCTTGCATTTCTTCATTAACTGTGTATTCTGCAGATGCTATTGGTATTGGACAAGTGACGGGATCATGTGGGATAGGTTTAAAGACTGAAGGAACGTCTGAATACTTTAAAGATGGACGAGTTTTGTAGGAGAATGCGGTGACATTTGCCTAAAAGAAATAACAGTATGTGGTGTAGTTGCTTGACTCACGCCATATCATAGGAACTCCAAATGCCAGATGGCTGTTGTTCTTCGCCTTCCTTACCCAACCTCGCAAGTTGCATGCATAGGTCAAACAGATGAACTGTGGTGCCCACGACTACCACTATCCACTTTCGAATCAAAATATAGTTCATATTCAGTTTTCTTAAGAAACGGCGTAAAAGTCTTCCGATGGAATTTGTCTGTTACATAGCCGCACACGTATCAAAACACATCTGGTGAAGTTCTACACCATCTGGAAAAACGACAAAAAAAACTCAACGAACCATGTTCCATGTAAAAATAACATTTCGTTGATAATTTTAAAATCTGACGTGATAGTGCAAAACGGTTTTCAGATTTGAAATCAGCATGAAAAACTACATTACAAACAGTAAACATCATGTCAGGTATCTACCACTTGTTTATCAGTGTTATTATTTTATCCCAAAAATATACAAGTATATTATATATATATTTTTTTGTGCTTATATAATATGGCATATACGAGTATTTTGAATGGTTCAAGATAAATAAATAATTTCAATTTGTAACATTCTGCATATGATTGGGATCTTTTTTTACCTTAGGCCTATTTCTAATGGAATTAGGTCGGTCCGAAATATTATTATTTTAAAAAACGTTTTCTTTGAGCCCCCAAATTCGATTTTGAAGTTTGAATTATATAAATTGCTTAGTTTACTCCCAAGAATCATGTCACCGAAGTTTGAAAGACATTAAGGAAAAACTACGGATTTTTATGCTAAGAATCGATGTATACCTTAAATTTCTTGAGATAGGTAACTTGTGTACATTTTGTTGGAGACTAAGGTAAAACTGTCAAGAGTTCTTGATCATCGGAGAAATAGTCTACAATTATGGAAACTATTGCTTGTATGTCCCCGGAGATTTAAACTGAAAATGGTAATAGGTTGCACAACGTTGGTTATATTATTTTTACTTCAGTAACGTATATGAAGACCGAATATAAAACCAGTAAAGGGTTCCAAATAGTGAAAACGATCTACGCTATCGAAGTGCATACCGCACAACTACAGCACACCTCAATTACTGCGAAATTCTCAAGACTTAATACTGTTTCTGAAGAAAACTTCGTTGTTTCGGACGGAGGTAAATAAGCGACATCACGTGATCTTTATACCAAATTTTGCACCACAAAATCACCGTATAAGTTGTCACCGTCATGCGTGCACGCAACACAATTGTGACAAACGTTCTGTTAAATGTCACTTAGCATAACAAGCCTTACATAAAAGATCACGGGCCTCGTCGTGGCAATGTGTATTTAGGGTCAGTTGAGAGTCTCTGAACAAATAAAATGCACTTTCAAGATCTGTTGTGAAAACTGTTGTAGAACAGACTTTCTCGATTAGCTTATCTACTCTAATTTCACCACTGTTCCTTTATTATATGATCGAATAACAAATGATATTTTAAAGAGATTGTACAATAGTTATAAAAGCGATTACTAGAATTAGGCTACACGTATTTCGTTCCTCAATTTCCACTCTCATCGATTTGCATTTCATGTGCCATTTGGACAACGTTCTGCCATACTAACAATTTATTTCCAAGTACCCACGCTACTTCTGTCAGTAGGAACATATTGTATACTCCTGCCGTTAATAAACGACTCAGTTCCTGTCCACTTGAGAAAAGAAATTTGTAGAGCTTGACATATCGATACGTATCACGTTATTGGTCTGTTTACGTTATCTATGTAAGCTTCTAGCTCTAGCATACTGAGTTTTTATGGAATCAAAGTACATTCTTCTGTCATTATGCTGACACTAAACACAGCCAGTCTTCAGAGTGTGGTGTTTCGTGTTTAGAAAGTTTTAATTTTAAATGTAATATATTAGACTAATTCATAAATTCTTAATTTATTTTCTATTAAATCCGAAATGATTTATTTATATAACATTCTTATTGAATTTGGTATTCCCAAGAAACTAGTTCGATTAATTAAAATGTATCTCAGTGAAACTTACAGCAGAGTATGTATAGGCCAGTTTATATCTGATGCTTTTCCAATTCATTGCGGGCTAGAGCAAGGAGATGTACCTTCACCTTCACTTTTAAACTTCGCTCTACAATATGCCATTAGGTAAGTTCAGGATAACAGACAGGGTTTGGAATTGAATGGGTTACATCAGCTTCTTGTCTATGCGGATGACGTGAATATGTTAGGAGAAAATTCACAAACGATTAGTGAAAACACAGATATTTTACTTGAAGCAAGTAAAGCGACAGGTTTGCAAGTAAAACCCGAAAAGACAAAGTATATGATTATGTCTCGTGACCAGAATATTATACGAAATGGAAATATAAAAACAGGAGATTTATTCTTCGAAGAGGTGGAAAAATTCAAATATCTTGGAGCAACAGTAACAAATATATCTAAAAATGACACATCGGAGGAAATTAAACGCAGAATAAATATGGGAAATGCCTGTTATTATTCGGTTGATAAACTTTTGTCATCTAGTCTGGTATAAAAAAATCTTAAAGTTAGAATTTATAAAACAGTTATATTACCGGTTGTTCTATATGGTTGTGAAACTTGGACTCTCACTTCGAGAGACAAACAGAGATTAAGGGTGTTTGAGAATAAGGTTCTTAGAAAAATATTTGGGGCTAAGAGCGAAGAAGTTACAGGAGAATAGAGAAAGTTACAAAAAGCAGAATTGCATGCATTGTATTCTTCACCTGACATAATTAGGAACATTAAATCCTGACGTTTGAGATGGGCAGGGCATGTAGCACGTATGGGCGAATCTAGAAATGCATTTAGCCTATAGAGTGCTAATTGGGAGGATAGAGGGAAAAATACCTTTGAGGAGGCCGAGACGTAGATGGGAGGATAATAAAAAATGGATTTGAGGGACGTGGGATATGATGATAGAGACTGGATTAATCTTATACAGGATAGGAATCGATGGCGGGCTGATGTGAGGGCGACAATGAACCTCCGGGTTCCTTAAAAGCCATTTGTAAGTAAGTAAATGATATATTCTTCTGTATTGCTTATGACTGACACCGAACGTTCTGGCAGTTTCTCGATTCTATGCGTCAAGAAATCCGGTGGCTTGAAGTTTAAGAAGAAATTGTCAAGCCAATTATGAAGAGCAGCTTCGTTATTAAAGGAGAATCCCCGGATATTGTTGGATAAAGAGCGAAAAAGATGAAAATCTAATAAAGCAAACAAGGAGTTTAGGGTGGATGTGGAGGAACCTCCCAACTGAGCTTTTATATGTTAGTAGTAAGCGAACGGACATTATGGTGCTGCAAAATCACTTGATGCATTCTTTCCGGTCGTTTTTCTTAAACTGTAGCCCCAATGCGACTGAACTATTGACATCTCAGCAGTGATGGTTACATTTACGAGAAACAATTTACAGTAGATGATACTTTCTTTGTCCCCAATTATTATTAATTTTTATTATATTGGTGGAATAATTCAATTATACCAAATATAAAATAAAACATAATACAAATAATAATGCTGACAGACATTAGCTTACGAAGATGAATCAGCTTTTGCAAGAGAAGTTGCATTTTCTATAGAGGTCAGATATTCCGTTCTGTTCTTGATAGTGCAAAGGCACCATTTTTGCCACCAGTAACAATGGCTCAAAACGTAGGTACCCAAACAATTTTTTTTTAATTTGTCCATGGAATGCATAAATACAGTATATCGAACGATGGTTTATTGGTCACAATTCATCACACTGGCAAGTTTCCATGTTGAAGTGAATTTAGTGCATTAAAGAGAAGCTACTAGAAGCATTTGAAATGTGGATATGGAGAAGAATGGAAAGTGTGAAGTGGACAGACAGAATAAGAAATGAAGCTGTGTTGGAAAGAGTGGGTGAAGAAAGAATGATGCTGAAAATATCAAGAAGAGAAAAAGGAATTGGTTGGGTCACTGGCTGAGAAGAAACTGCCTATCGCATGATGCACTGGAAGGAATGGTTAACGGGAAAAGAGTTCGGGGTAGAAGAAGATATCAGATGACAGACAACATTAAGATATATGGATCATATGAGGAAACAAAAAGGCAGAAAATATGAAAGATTGGAGAAAGCTGGGTTTGCAATGATAGACCTGCCCTTGGGCAGAACACTAAATGAATGAATGAATGAAACCATTTAAACGGTCTTCAACAAAGCCAGGCAGTCTCTCTGAACGTGGAGAATCGTTCATATGAACTTGAACCTCTTTGAAACGAAAAAATCATTTTCGTGTCATACTTTTCTAGATGGTGTATTCCCCGTAAACAACAGAAATGGTTCTAGAGGCCTTCGATGTTTTTACTCCTCAGTTAAGCTTAAACGAAAGGATGTGTGGAAAATGTAAGCTTTTATTTATTTCATACCCCATTTTGTTTAAACAATAATTAATTCAAAACGTATACAAAATTACAACAAAATTCAAGACTTACTCAGTAACACAATATTATGACATTAAACTTGTATACCCTAGATCAGCGTTTCTCAAACTATGGTCCGCGGACCACCTGTGGTCCTCGAGTTCTGCCCTTGTGGTCCTTCAAAAAAAGACAGAAGAAAAAATAAAATTCAAACGAACTGCATATCGCACTATAGCATAAAATCTCAGAGTTTAAAAATGACACATGGCAAATGAATTTCACTTTTTCTCCCAGTTACGACATCTCGCCTGGATTGACTCACCAAGCGAGTACACTTGAGCCATCCCTGTCAAGGGGGTTCTAACCCCATCACAGGAGGCCTGTGCCCAACATGGGACATCATGGCTAACATTCATTCATTCATTCATTCATTCATTCATTGACATTTTATGAAATTTATTACCCTACCCGTCTACCGACTTCCCTCCACTCTCAGCAACAAAAGAGGGATTTAAAGCACTATGAACGTGGTGTTTCTCGTCATCTTTTCCCTGTACATCTGGTGTCGCGACTTTAACTCAGCCACGGACCACCCGAATTTATAACAGAGGACCAAAGTACCGAATCTTAATTCTATTTTAAAATATAAGTATATTGGTATTAAAATATGCTACAGAAATGATAAATTTGTTTTCGAAGGGAACAAGAGTAAGGTGGTCCGCGGAACTGTTCTAATTTTAAAAGTGGTCCCCACTTCAAAAAAGTTTGAGAAACGCTGCCCTAGATTGTTTAAGTACATATTAGACATAAGGCTATACAGTATATACATTTCCTAACAGTTGCAAATGGTGCTAAATGGTGCTTGTTTGCAGAATAACGGAGAATTTGTCCTAACGATTCAGTATCAACTTTTTCTTTCAGAATTACTTTTATTCCATTCGACTAACATGAACGTATCAGATCAAGAATTAGTATGTATCAATTATGGTGTCTAGCTCTTCCATTCTATCCCTAGTTGAATATTTAATGAGAATATTCAGTTGTTGGTTTTGCCTCACCTAATAATATCCCTTATCACAATGTATATCAGATTGGCCATTCCCATGTTGTAAAATGGCAATATATAAAAGAGAACAACCACCAGGATCTTCCCTTTCGAAAATTAATTTTTGGTATTGACCGCTAGTTGGGAGTACTACTGCAAGATATTACTCAATGCAATACCATCAGGGTTATAACGTTAACTTTTTTTTGCAGTCGCTGAATGGCAGCATAGTGAAATTTATACAAGTTGTTATCTTTAAAATGCATTAGGCTGATCAATCTGTTATATGTAAAAAGGAATAATACGAATAAGAATACAAATACATGTACCAAATGAATAATTTCAAGCGAAGAATTCTTTCGGGGCCAGACAACGTACCCGGGACCTTCCGCTAAGCGCGCCAACGCTCTACCGACTCTACCCAGGAGCTCTATAAGACCCCGGCTCAATTATTTCCTTCATTTCAACATATCTAAAGTGGGTTGACAAGACGTCACAGACCCATTTGAGGTATGTGGAAATAAAGGGAATATTTTAGCCGGAGTCCGATAGGGTTTCTGGGCAGTTCAGTCGGTAGAGCGTTGACGCTCTCAGCCAAAGGTCCCGAGTCGATGTCTGGACCCGAAACAATTTTTCCCTTGAAATTCAAGTCAGCTGTACATGGAACTATACCTGAAAACCAGATTTGCACATGTAGGCCTACAAAATGTTTACAAAATGCCAATAATGTACGTGAAATTATACCTTCATAGGAAAAATTTAAATGATATGAGAATTTATTGAATAGGATCATACAATAATTTATGCTATTGGAGCTAAATGAGAGCTCTGAGCAGTATGGGATGAAGATAAATGCAAATAAGACGAAGACCATGGTTGTCAGAAGAAAAATAAAGAAGATAAACGTGCGAATACTAAATGAGGCAGTAGAACAAGTAGACAACTTCAAATGCTTTAGGTGTAGGTCTACTATAAGGAGAAATAAGGAGAAACATGAGCTGCTACCAGGAAATTAAAAGGAGGATAGCAATGGCAAAGGAAGCTTTTAATAGAAAAAGGAACATCTTCTGCAGACCTCTGAAAAAATAATTAAGAAAGAGAGTAGTGAAATGCTTTGCGTGGAGTATGACATTGTATGGACCAGAAACATGGACATTACGACGAAGTGAAGAGAAGCGAATAGAAGTATTTGAAATGCGGATATGAAGAAGAATTGAGCATGTGAAATGGACAGACAGAATAAGAAATGAAACTGTGTTGGAAGGAGGGGTGAAGAAAGAATGATGTTGAAAATGGTCAAGAAGAGAAAAAGGAATTGGTTAGGTCATTGGCTGAGAAGAAACTGCCTACTGAAGGATGTAATGGAAGGAATGGTGGACGGGAGAAGAGTTCGGGGCAGAAAAAGATATCAGATGATAGACAACATTAAGATATATAGATCATATGAAGGTAGTAAGGGGAAGGCAGAAAATAGGAAAGATTGGAGAATGCTGAGTTTGCAGTGAAAGACCTACCCTTGGGCAGAACACTATGTATGTATACAATAATTGGTAAACTAACATGACGGGTGTCCAAGTCTGACTCAACAATTGTCCGAGGCCGGAAACTGAAAAAAAATTATAAAACCTCCGATTACGTATCAATACAGTACCCAGGTACGTACTTGAAAATTCTAAAATCTTCAACACAACTCAGACACACACGTGTACGGTTAGTAAACTCACCATGTAATAAGAAGCACAAAATAATTGATAAAATCTTTATTACTTATTTAGAATACGTATACAGTGTTAGAAATTACAAACCCCTTCTCTCCCCTGCACTTTAAATTCTTTGCAAGTTATAATGAAACTACATTACGCAGCCCCCCTGATGGAATAAGTATAGAATTTTATGCGACACCTCTCAGCTACTGCATATGTATCGGGGTTATATTTATTTCATAACCCCTTAATTCAATTCCAGCAATCCCCAACCGCCATCTTTCCTCGGGAAGGTTCAATCTTGCTAAGTAATTTGGTTTGAATTGTTAAATTTACTTGACAGCTCCTTCAGAGTTTCGCGAAGCAGGAGTCACGGAATATTGTTTTAGTATGAGAGAAAAATATACTGTATACTGGATGATAATCCGGGGAGATGGCGATCTGTCGAGTTATTCCTCAGTGGCAGGCAAGGAGATGAATATGACAAAGCTACTCTGCAAGATATGGAAATAGGCAACAAGGGGGTGGAAGAATAAATAACGTCTCATTGCAAGTGACAAATACGCTCTCTAAATTCCAAAACTTAACTGTTACAATGGGAAGAATATTACTCAGGAAAGTAAAGAGCAAAAACAGCATACTTTACATGATTATAGACGTAACGTTTCAGTGGACTTAGGTAGTTTGACGGTTACAAAGCTGGTCGTCAGATTCGAAGTTCGGAGGTTCAGCCTCAACAGACAGAATGGATTTAAAAGGCAATAAATTCCTCAGTATAGCTACTGTTAGGAGGGATGCAACGCTGGAGGCCCATGTCGTAGCTTTACGGAAAGTGAAAGACCCCGGTTTCTGATAGAGGATTCCATTCCAGGTTATTTCTCGACCACACTTAATTTCGACACTGACTAACATCTGCAGCTGACAGCGTAGTTAAATAAACTACTCGCACTGCCACCACCACTACGGCTACAACCATCACAACCACCATCACCACTTCTACAGACGTCTAGTTTTATCGTACGGATCAGAAACATGGATATTAATATAGCCTATCGTCGATTTACAAGCAAAACACATAAAATCAAAAATATTATTTTTGAGAAAAAGGCGTATATAATATACATAATGTATATGTATAAACTCAGAATTGGAAAATGAAATACACATAAAGAGAAACAACTTATTAAAATAATATTTTGAGGATTCAAATTTTGTGAAGAATTTTCAAACGCCTTTTCTCAGAAGTAATATTTTTGACTTAAGATGTTTTGCTTGTAAACCCACGATACTGACAAGTTAAAACTGGATATTTCAGATATCATGTTGGTTAGGTATGGACTGTAGGAGGAGTGAACAAGTCAACACGCTCTTACGCCACTAATATGGGTTCACTGCGCTGTCTTCAAATTTTACGTAGGCGAGAATTGGCTTATAAATATTGCTTGGATTCCTTTAACTGAGGGACAAGGTTCTTTAACTGTCGTAAACGAACAGCGTGGAACTTCCAGATTTACCTTCCTTTCGAAGGAAGCCATGTTCTGGATTATGATAGCTCTCAAATCCATTAGAAAGCATATATCCAATTGCCTACTTGTTGGGCATAGCTTACTACCTAGGTAAAGTACCACAAAAAGTAATAGGCCGAGAGTTGACGGCAGTCCTCCTGTATGTAGGCACGTCCATCGCTGTGGAGCATGTCTGACCGTGGAACGAGCGGGCCCCGATGCAAATCTTGGTTGCGGCAAATTACTTGGTTGAGATTTTTTCCAGGGTTTCCCTTCAACCCATTGACAGTAAATGCTGGGTTTTGGTTCTGGAAATCCTGGAAAATGGATTGTGTCAAACAATAAACACAACTTCTGTACTTTGCTCAAAAACTTTCGGCCGGTAATATACTGTATATATTTTTTCCATTCATAAACGCATGTGAAAAAATTCCTGAGATTTAAATGTACGTCTCAAACCTTCCTTTATTCAAAGGTAGAGCAGTATTGAATACATATACAATCCTGAAATACTCAACGAGAAATCTAATTCGAATGTTTTGTACCTTAAAAATCTGTAGTTATTTGTAACAATTTCATTTCATCGTCACTCTGCTTGATTCAATTAATTGCATCGTGTCGTGCTGTGTATCATGAAACAGGCGTGTATAATCAGACATAACAACCATATTAATTGCAATGATTACCATCAAACTAATAAATTCCCGAACTCGAATCCTAAAACATTCTTATGTTCAGTGATTCAGACTCATTTTCAGTGATTGTGTGACTAAAAACAATTTCATTTCTCTCGCTCTGTTGCTATCCTACAAATTGTGGCAGTAGAAATGTAGATTTTTGTGTCCCACATTAGCAATAAATATTTTGTGTACGCTACGGATAACTTCCAGTGAGTTTACATCATATTGTTAACAATCACGCTATAGGACGCCTTAGCAGTGGTAGCACTGAAGAGCAATTATTTGAGGGCATTTTTAATTAGATATATTTAGATAAGTTTTGAAAAGAAAATTACACACAGACAAAATCTTAAATATACCGAGTATCGGCCGTCGTGTACGCAATGGTCAAGATGCAGCTCTGGCGATAGGCTTACATGAAGTCACAGTTTCGTGTTGGGATCCAGCCGTAGGATAACAGAGATTGTTCGTTGTCATTTTATGATGTCATTATTTTAATTGCTGTAAGAAATCCTATTGTATGTTCAAATTGTGTCAGGTAAGAAGGGTTCAAATATGGGCTTAGGGTAAATTTCAAATAGGAGCATTAAACTTCGGTAAGATATTATAAATGGAGATCAGCAAAAAGATTAACAAACGTTAAACTGTTAAAGGGACTAATTCAAGAGTTTTGAGATAGGAAATTCCCATCTTCGAACTTCCCGAAGAAATCGATGTTCCGTCAAGCGGTAAGTCCACGGGCCACTACGAAATGTGAGAGCTGCAAGGAACATTCACTTATTTTTGTTTTCATACATCTCATTTCTGGGAGCTGTAATATAGCCTAATTAGTTGTAATTTTATAATGACTTACGGTCTAATATAACAGTGCTCAACATGCATGGTGAAAATGACACCAAAATAATTCATTACGTGGTTTCATCATGCCCTGTTTAAGAAGAAAAAAGACTATATGGCGATATGATAAAGTATGAGTAAATATTTTCATTAGCAGGCGTGTCAGATTTTCAACGTCCTTGACATAGGCCTGTGTACCAAATCTAGATTTTCGGTTTAATATAATATAATCACATTCTGTTATACGAGTGTTGCACTGGAACAGCTCAGCTAATAATATGGATATAGCATCCCTAATACAGGGTTACCGACGAAGTCCCCCCCTCCCCCCAGGTTTATGGAGGCGATTCCTGAGGTTATTTGGAACGAAAAATGTAAATAAATTATTGGGATCACATTCATAATAACTAGACAGTGGATGCAGGATGACTTAAGGAAAAGTGAAGTTGTTTCGTATCGGAGTATATGGCACGTGCCGCGCCGTTCGTTTTTTGTGTATCTGGCGAGTACAGCAGGGTACATAACGAAGGAACCCCGGTCCACATTGCAACTCAATGTGTGCAGTTGTGTTATCCTGCTCAAGTATTTAGTACGAGTTGAATAGTTAGTTGTAGTGCTGATCCATTCATAATGTTGTAGTCAAAACGTTAAATTCGCTTAGAGATACGAAATGCAATTGAGAGTGACATTTTATGTATTAACGAAGCCAATATCGTGTGTAATGTATGTAAAATTGAAATAAAAACCAGAACAACTCAGGCTATAGAGAAACATTGCAACAGTACATCGCACAGGAAATGCGTTGAAATGAAATCTGAGGAACCATCATCATCATCATCATCATCATCATTTAGTTGTGCGGGTCTAAAAGACACGTGCAACATGATGCTCAGTGCAAATATTCCTCTAAAGAAATTGAGTGATCCCCATTTTAGAGTTTTTCTTCAGAAATTCTCTCGATACAAAAACTGTTTAAGCGATAGGCGAAGACGATTCAGCTTCGACAACTTACGAGAATATATCGTCGTTTACTGAAGCGCTGGTAATTGCATCAATGATGACGAGGACTGAACTTGCAAGGTATGTGCTACACTACTAAAGTACGTTATTTTTCTTTTTCCTGCTGACTATACGGAGATACAGAAGCATGTTGACGTCGTCTGTTTACGTTTAAAACCTGTTGAGCCAATGATCTGAATGAAAAAAATGTGACATATAGTAAATGTGCATTCAACGATAAGTCATCCCGCATCCAATGTCTAACAATAACAAAGTTACAACACATTTTCGAAACGCGTCATAATGAATGGAGCGCTAGGCATGTTTGTTGCCATAACTTCGTGCATGTTGTTGATAGTCGATATTTATTAAGTTGCTTTTTCCTGAAGTACTCCCGTTTTCCTCTATCATTCCACCAACACTTTCCAATTTCATCTCATTTCATCCTATCATCAGCAATAGTAAAAGTAGGCTGGGTTAATGTCTTGGGAGTAGTAGAGCTTCCAATGCTGATATGAAAAGGGTTTGGGGCTCAGGGCCCTGGGACTTATCAGGCTACTCGTCTGCGGATGGGACCTGACTATGAGGACGGAGACAGGATGACTCACCTGCCAGCACCGATGCAATCCTCGAAAAGTCAAGCTAAGCATATGGCACTGCTCATATCTTCCGAAACTGCACTTTTCGTACCTACTTCTGAAAAAGCTGTATAAAATCTGAAGTTATCAACAGTAATCTCACTAGAGGTTTTGCTTTATCTAGAGAAAATCAAAGTTCGAGTGGGATTTTGACTATTACACGATTAGAAGAAATAAAGTACTCAAATACAATGAAATTTTACTTACTTAAATTTTATTTTACTAATGCTAGCTTAATCAAAACGTTTGAACGAAGCCACCATTTTCAGTTCACTGTATATGCGGTAAACAAATTACGATCCCAAAGCATGTTTGTAGTACCGTAAAGAATTTGTAGTTTGAAATGTTGGCAAACAAAGAAACAGAAGTATATAAAGATTAAAAGAAATAAATTACTCTAATACAATACAACATATATTAATTGACTTAATAAAATTCTATTTCACTAATGTTACCTTCACCAAAACGTTTGAATGGAGCCGCCATTTGCAGTCGACTATCTATGCGGGAAACAAATGGCGATAGCAAAGCAAGTTTTATAGTACCGTAAAGAATTTGCAGTTTGAAATGTTGGTAAACAAAGAAACAAATGCTAGGGAAGCAATAAAAACAAACAAATGCTAGGGAAGTGATAAAAATAAACAAATGCAACGAAAATGATAAAAATTATGCGATAACCAGTCATGATTTGTTCAAAGACGTCCTTTTGTACCGTTTTATTGGTCAAAAGTAGTATGACGTAGTAAAAGTGTAATAGTCTTGAATACACCACCGACATGATCAGGTTCTTATCGGAAGTCAGATATAATAATAATAATAATAATAATAATAATAATAATAATAATAATAATAATAAAAGTAGTAATAATAATAATAATAATAATAATAATAATAATAATATCTCTACTTTTGCTACCCTTGAACTTTCATGAAATATACGTGTACCACTATGCAGAGTCCTCCCTACTAGGGACATGACATATATTATAGGATTGGGAAAAGTATCGACAAATGAGTATCAAGTATAGAATAACGGAACTTTATTTCGGTATCAGCTCAGCTATTATGAAATATAGTACAAACCGCGTTCTCCAATGTCTCGTCTCATTTCATTTCATACGTCTTCAAAGTCGACGGCTTTATGGGCGTACAGAATGCAAACTTATCTCTCAGTCGGATAAGGGGGAGGCGTCTGACTGCGTTTCTGTTGCATGTCGTCATCAAGTGAGCCTGCGAGGCGGCAGAAGCAGGGCATGTGAAGTTAATTTCTTTCACGCAGGTCACTCGGAAAATTAGGCACGAGAGGAGGAAGACCGAACTGGAAATATCTTGCAGCTAAATTACTGTCTCTCTCATTCCACACATGGCGGCGAAGCTGACATCGGTGCTGGGAACGCCTGATTTATGCAACATAGCGCTACACGTGTGCGTCTGCAACGATCCCGGCGTACAGCGAAGCACTGCTGTGATTCTACATGGCAATGTAAATCAGTTTCTTTACATAATTACAAATCTGAACTACACATAGGGCTATCATCGTGTATTTTAGTGGAGTCACTTATATGGGACACTCTTGGGGAGTAGTGGCGGAACTAACTCTTTACAGTCATTACTCCATAAAGCTCACTGTATTTAAGTAGTCTTAGACTTCAGAAATGTTTTTGACTTATTAGAGCTACATCCTTCCCAGAGTGTGTGTGTGTGTGAGAATGTACCTAATGAGTTTTGGATGTCCCAAAAACTGTACGGAAATTATAAGAGCTACGTAAATTAATGACTGTATACCTATACAATTTAACCGAGGAAAGATGTCGCTTCTTAACAATATATGAACCGGTTAGACCAGGTGCGTGAAGGAAGCGCGGCGAAAATGGCCTTCTTCAGCGAAATCGGCGTAGCGCCGCGGTATGACTTGAGATACGGAAGCGAACTATACCTCGTTCTGTAGTATAAAGACAAGTCTATCAGATAAAACTAACAATTAAAAAAGTTACGAGACCCAGATTATGACGGTACCTATAGGAGTAGTGAAAATTTCAAACAAGCCAAAGAAATTCGGAGCGATCGGCGAAATGCACTAAGATGAATCTAAGAGGATACAAGGATCACGTATGTCGAGAGGCGAATGAAAAAGGATGCGCGTAAGAATGAAAATTCGCTTCAGCATGTAGTGAAAACTCGTATAGGTCCCTTTGATATGAAGTAATATTAAGATATTTCTGTGATTCAGATGTCTCTACTTATTATTTTGTTTCTGCTAGTATTCCCCTTGTATGATTGTACCCACACGTAGTTATGTGTAAAGATACTGTAAACAGCACAATAAAGCCATGCACCTGTCAATCATTTATTTATCTCACATTTACGAGCACATGATGGGACTTCCGTGGACACTATATCAGGGTCCCCTGTAAGGCAACACTAGACATAGACCTACATTGCGGCTCATAATATCCACCTCAGAATCTCCATTACGATAGTGTCCACTCTCATAACATGTCCACTTAGCCTACTATGTTACGGTAATGGCGACTTTAATCGACGTCCACTTTTTCTATGCCAAATTGTCCATAATGTCCATCTATGGGACCGATTATACATAAAAATTACGGCACATTAGAAGATAAACTCTTCAAGAAACAATTCCGACAAGAATTTATTCACGAATATATTTACACGGACGTGTTGCAAATACGTAAGGATTCGCGTAATGTTCACGAATTGATCTGAGTTAACAAAATGAAGTTGTTCGTGGTCAAGAGGTAACGGGTCTACGACAGTAAGGTTTACTTGTAAGTAGGTGGTATGAAATGGCTCTAAAATACAGGTCGCTGTATTATTGGTGAGGTTCTACTACATTTGTAGCACCCTTCGTTAATTTCTTACGCATTTCTTATCTGACATTCACATCAATGCCGGCCTGTATTTGCAGCATCTGATTTTGTGTTTCGTTCTGTTCTGGTCTTATGTGATCGACAAACGAAATCGAATTTTTTAACTCACTGTACTGCTGCTCATCAAAGACACATCAACAACGGAAAGTGATTGATTTGTGATTAAGTATGTATGTATGTATGTATGTATGTATGTATGTATGTATGTATGTATGTATGTAGGCCTATGTACGTATATATGTATTATATGTGCATGTATAGGCCTAGTATAGTTTTGTGACGTGATATTATGTACAGTCTTAGAAAAAAAAATTTGCCGCACAGACTCTTTTATTGTCCCAGAAAGGAGGCATTGCGCATGATCAGAGGACGAGGAATCTGGTTCACAAGAGAACGACTAGTTGAGGTAATAAAATTAGTTTAGTTTCGTTATATGACCATGCGCACTGCCTTCTTTCTGAGAATTACAATGGAATGGAATGGAACGGAATTGAATTTACAGAGGGGGCACTATTGCCCAGCACTGCGACCTGTTGTCTATTGCGCTAACCCTCTAGTGCGCATTCCCAAACCCGCACCGGCTGACCACACTAAGATTCTCTGTGTACCCAGGTTTCGAATAGACAACCCCACTCGTCACTAGGCCAGCACCCTCCGTGCGTCGCCAGCCGGCAATAGGGGAATGCTACGGAATGATAACGAAATGGAGAAATCGTGACAGAATGATGTAAGTGCCTAATATGGGGAAAAACGGGAGAACCACGGGAAAAACCCCAACTGCGACCTTGTTCGCCAGAAGTGTCACTATGGATTTTTCAATGAAAAATCCCAGATCTGACCGGGACTCGAACCCGGCCCGCCTGCGTGACAGCCTGAAGGTCTGACCACTCAGCCACCGCAGAGGAATCTGAGACTTGTAAAGTATGTGCGCGACAATTTTTTTTTCTAAGACTGTACGGTACGTAGGCCTAGTGTATGTACGTAGGTATTTATGCAGGTCGCACTTATATGTATAGTTGTACACTGTACATCGTCGATTTGCACGCTGGAGATTTGGCTTAAAATTCTGACTAGTCGATGTTATGATACACTGAACAGTAGGCCTATTAGCATAGGTACTTCAATTTCCTCTTTCCCCACAATTCACAAACTTCTTTGTAATTTAAACAGAAACCAACGAGACGCTATCGCACAGCATCACATTTTTCAGAGGCCGACTTCATGACTTTCCTATGAAGAACATTCAACGGATCAACTGAAGTACTCAGACGCAGACGTCTCAGACATCACGTACGAAATGATTATGATAAAGCTTTTTTATACTGTTAAGTAAATAAATAAACATGGACATTTATTATATGCAACGGCATGGACGTGGTGCGCAATCTCTAAGCACATTAATGTATTTACAGAAGCGTCCTACATTTTATATTTTGGTGGGAGATAAAAACTATAAACAATGTCACGTTGTCAGTCCCGAGGCAAACATTATACTGTATGAGTGCAGAACCACGTGATTCATCCGCAGTACACCACTGTGTCCAACACTAAGCAACACTGACATGAAGTGCAATAAGTGCTAGAATGCAACTACAATCGACCAGTGACAAGATTTCAATCACAACATCATTTTAAACAAAAAGCACATCGTCGCATAGACTTACGATTTGAAAGACTACGTCAATTTTCGTGATGATGATGATGATTATTATTATTATTATCATTATTATTATTATTATTACCGGTATTAACATCATTCGTGGCACGACAGCTCTTGAAGGGTTAAAAGCTAATAAGTCGACTGCTGCTCTCACGATCATATGCCTTAGCAAGTGTAAACGATCATCCAACTAGCAGGCCTATGTGGTTAGCGTGTAGTCAATACGACGATTCCCCCAGCCGATTATAGCTGCTTTACGAACCCGGATTCAGATATTGAAAGTAGCTCCCTAGTTCATCTCGATGCTGGGTAGGCAACGGTCCCATACTGTAGGCCTACATTGGCCCCAATTTCTTAATCAAGTTTCTTCTCCCATCGCTCATACCGTACCACTATCATTCTTTACACCACGCAGCTACGTTGCGAGACAACCAAATTAAATATCCATTTCAAATAAACAGTACAGAGAAATGTCATACTTTTCGTCTTATACAGCCTGTCTTCTTAGTTTAAAAGCTAAGACTTAGACCTACTTAAAACAAACAGCATACATTTTCCCATATATAAAATTACTTCAGTGTTTCGCATATTGAAATCGAAATTTTCTGAGTCAATAGGCTACACTGTAGAGAAACAGAATGTGGTGACCCGGCTCTCGACCGAACGGCTCACAGACTCCGTTTATGAAGACAATTTGTCATTGGTTATACGTTACGCAGTACTGATAATTCTACACATCATTAAGCATTAATGTGAAATATGACTAAATTTAAGCATTTAAAACATCATTTCTTGTTCCAAATACCGTCGCACCTGTTTGAGAAGTGATACATTACTCGTTGAAAATCTCATTGGGAAATGGAGACGCGAAGAATTCTTCTAGGGTATGTAGACTATATCTTTACACTTCGTCTTTTAGTTCCTCACAATAAAAATCACACGGGATTAGGTCGGGGATAGAGACAAAACTAAGCTCGTCCGAAAACAGAAGATTAGAGTCAATTCCGCCATCATTCACTTAATTTAAAATTCACTCATAAAATTTACGCCTGACTACAGAATCACTGGGTTGTAGTTGTTGCATCATTGCACTGTGTGTTTGTAGGGTTCCACCTGCAATAGCTTTATAGCAATTCGCACAAAAAAGATATACCACTTTCCTACGAAAGGCAACAAAGCGATTTGAGGAGAATTTTGCAAGAAATGTGCAATGTCATCCAAATTTTCTTGGTGAGCATGGTACGCTGCCTTCTTCGTTTTGCCACTTGGAACGTTATCACCTGGGAATCTTCCCTGATATCTTCGCCTAATTATACGAACCAAATTTGTCAACTCATAATTATTACACACAAATCGGGACTGTGCATTACCATATCGTGTGTCATTTTCTGTTAAAATTTAGTAACGATCACACTATTACAACTGTGTCAACTTATTTTCAGGAAGAACTCAACATGACTCACGTCAGCTATCCTTAGAAGCTAGTGTTGCGTCAATAGCGATAGCAAGTTCGCTGCGTAAGCGAAATCCACGAGAGTATCGAAGGAGAGTCGGAATGCAGTGATGCAATTTCTCTACTATTTACTCACGCAGTATTTTAATAAAATCTCAAAGAAAATTCACATACTTTGGTATTTGTAAACTTAAAAGTCCTTCAGATATCCAAATGAATATCTATTTAAACAAAGACGCAAACCACGTCGCAACTAGTCAATCAAAATTTCCAATATTAACACAGTGAAGTAATTATTACTTGTTCAATGGCGTTCAAGCAGTTATATATTTAAATTTAAATCCATACAAATCCAAAATATGTTTACAAATGTAAATTTACTTCAGTATTTATATTCAAAAATTAAGATTTACTTGACATGAAGACCAGACACTCAAATCAAGACATGTGTATTTAAAATAGACAATCAGGAAATTCCTGCACAAGTTCATATATCTGTATGTCATACACATTAGATGCCAGTCCACTTTTGAATATGGACATGGTGTCCAATGTTTCTGAGGTACAGATACCAAAACTTACTTCAGTCAATCACACATCTAAATAAAGAACTTTTTTAAATGAACAACAAAATTGACTGAACATCGTTTTAAATACGGAAATTAAGTTCAGTTCTCCATACATGCAAACAATTTTTATTTGAAATGGACATGGAACTTCGTAGCCCTATCACACAGGTGTAAATTAACTTAAATGCTTAAAACGTGTTCAGACTAAGATACGTACATTTAAATAAATAGCATAAACTGTATACACATTCACATATGGACATTAACGCCAATGTGGGAGGTAATAATTCTCATTCTCGGTGGTCCAAATTGATATTTATCTTACCGAATATGTTTTATGATGATATTGCACAATAATTGGTTTTTTATGATTTTGTTGATTTCCTTTCCATATCTACTAAATGGAAGATAAATATATTCAATAATATACGAAATCTGGTATATTTTTATAGGGGAATATTTGTAAACTAGAGTTCTCGTGTTGAAAGGCGTTACAAACTGAAATAGTAACAATCTTACGTGAGAAAAAAACTGCGTATCTTCATACTAAATCTGAAACAGATGGCTCTGCTATCAATACTCAGTCAATGATAGTAAACCATAAGTTTCTTAATGATAATGGCAAACGACAAATTCGAATGCCTGAATTTTGATAGATGGAATTATATTTTATTATTTCGAATTATTAAAAGAGACTTGAAATAGAAATTATGTCTTAATAAATAGCGTAAACTAGGGTCTGTTGGACACTCTGTACTTTAACGTGTTACCTCGCCACTTGTGGGCACCACATTCTGCTAAAGTCAATGATGGAAATAGCCACGAGTGGGGCTACTTCCGTCATTAACTTCTAGCAGAATGTGGTGCCCACAAGTGGCGAGGTAACACGTTAAAGTACAAGGTGTCCAACATGCCCGGCTGTCCAACAGACCCTAGTTTACCCTTTGCATGCATGCATGCATGCATGCATACATACATACATACATACATACATACATACATACATACATACATACATACATACATACATACATACATACATACATACATACATTCCACACCTGTGGAGAACGGTCAGCGCGTCTGGCCGCGAAACCAGGTGGCCAGGGTTCGATTCCCGGTCGGTGCAAGTTACCTGGTTGAGGTTTTTTCCGGGGTTTTCCCTCAACCCAAGATGAGCAAATGCTGGGGAACTTTCGGTGCTTGACCCCGGACTCATTTCACCGGCATTATCACCTTCATCTCATTCAGACGCTAAATAACCTAAGCTGTTAATAAAGCGTCGTAAAATAACCTACATACATACATACATACATACATACAAAGAGGCAATAATCTTCGAAGAAATTTACAACATAAGGTAGGAGAAAAGAATTATATTAAAACTAGAAGTATCATACAGACAAAAGTAAAATCAGAATGTCTTTATTTCTTATTATTACGATGTACCAAAGTAAATATGGAGTTTCAATGCAGTAATTCTGCGTTTCCATATAGTGAAGAATCGGTAGAACGGAGAAAAATTCTCTCAGGCATCGGGACTCGAACCCGGGTTTCCAGCTTTACGTGCTGGCGCTTTATTCACTAAGCGCAGTATTTCTTCTGCTAATTGCCCAAATTTAATTTCCGAAACAAAGTATGGGTCGGTCTAAGTTATCGCAGATTATTATTATTATTATTATTATTATTATTATTATTATTATTACTATTATTATTATTATTACTATCACCTTTACTTTTTCACTTTGCTCTAGAGTATGCCATTAGGAAATTCCAGGATAACAGAGAGGGTTTGGAATTGAACGGGTTACATCAGTGGGATATGATGATAGAGACTGGATTAATCTTGCTCAGGATAGGGACCAACGGGGGGCTTATGTGAGGGCGGAAATGAACCTCCAGGTTCCTTAAAAGCCAGTAAGCAAGCAAGGAAGTAAGTAAGTAAGTATTATTATTATTATTATTATTATTATTATTATTATTGTATTTTTTCCCAAGCAACGTCTCATTACATTATTGTTTATGCTCACGGTTTCATTAAATGTTGTAATTACTCTACTAATTTATTTCTCACAAAAGTAAAATATATAATTTATAAAATGTATAGTATTCGTACATGTGTGAATTCTTCTACTTTCTCTACTAGGTACTTTGTTACACAAAGAAATTTTGCTCTATACAGAAATTTTAGAGGGGAAATCATTACTTTAGGCGACATATTATTTTGTTGACGGGCATAATTAAATAACCTTTGACACTATACGGTAGCACTAACAATAATTGCTGAAACTGTACACGTGTAAAGATACGGCAGTAGAAATCCCAGCACACTTGAAGCAATAATTCATCTGGCGCGTTCAACGGACAGACACGGGGAGAAAGAGTTACTCCAGGGTATTCATTCTGCAAACACAACACAAGGTACGAGGATTAAACGCAAGCCCCTTAGCTTTTTTTAAATAAATAACAGCTATCCTATCTCCGTGTGCAGTGGTGCCCATCTCCACTTAATTCCGAAGCGACGTTTGCAGTTGAGGGCGCTCAAATGCCGTTAGAACCCCTAGCATATAGGCTATCCTCATAAAACCTCGAGTAAATCAGACCGAGGTGACAATCTAATTGAAATGATGCTGGACTTCGGGGAAAAAACGAACTATATTGCTTTACTTCTTCGTACTCAGTGATGGAGAGGTCACCGTGCCCGCTATTAGAATCGAGGTTCACGGATTCAAATCTGATAGAAAGTTTTGGCTTATTAGAGACCATTAAAAACCTTAGCATAACTTCCCATCGATAGGGAAGTAAAGATGGAAGATCAGCGTAGTGGATCTACGGCATATGAAAAAAATGTCCCTGTGTAAGAGAGCTTCCGCGTCTGAACTCAATATTCTTATCATTCTCTCGGAGTAATTAAATCTGTCTTAGGCCGAGTACTCACTCGCATGAGAACTTGTACAAAACTAATTTAATATTCATCATCATTATTAACCATATGGACTAGGCCTTTCGACCTATTCTCTCCATCTCTTCACTGGTCTTCCTCTATCTCTTTTGCCTTGCGGTCTATAAATTAAAATCTTCTTGGGCATGCGGTTGTCTGGCATTCGCAGAATATGGTTATAATATTTTCCCTGTTATTCTACAATTTTATCGTTTAAGTTGAATATATATTTAATTGTTCTCTAATATCACTATTCTTTTATCCCCCACCCAACATCTTTCAGAAAATGCATTTCTGAGACTTCAATTTTTTGTTTCTGTTTCTTTGTTAACGATTAACAGTAAGATCCGTAAAGGAGAGCTGGAACCGTCAAGACTTCTTAAGTTTAAGTTCGTTTCTATCCGGGTTTTGTTTCAAACGTCCTCTTTATAATCCCACATAGCGTATATGACCAAAATTTTTTACCGGTACCTTCTTTTGTAGGTACAATTCTTCTGTAATGTCTACCACGTAGCCTATATATTTAAAATCCTTTATCTGTTCAATATTATTAATGTTAATTGTTGTTTTGATTTTTAAAAGAGCTTTCCCTTGGAACGTCAAAATCTTTGACTTTTTTTTTAGTAAAATTGTCAAATTATATCTTGAAGCTGTATTTTGTACTTCATGTAGAAATCTTTGAAGACTATCTTCCGAAGCAGGCATAACAATTTGATTGTCGACGAATAGCATTATTGTCAAATGTAGAATAAAACCCTTTAAAACATCCTAAACATTCATTCATGGCCTGGTCTATATTCAAGTTGTATAACTGAAAAAATGAAGCGATTTTGACGTGAAGAATAGAACTATATCTAATGTACTATCACGTGTGGACATGTACTTGGCTGCGAGCAGCCAAATCCCATAGCTTCAGCCATGAGATCATGTGAAAATGTCGCCCACCTGATTTGGTCGCTAGTTCTGTGTATTACATCCTTTCCATTATTAATAGACGTATGTAAAATTTCATGTTGATAATGTAAATACAACACAAACTGTTTAGATGTCCTTTACTTTTAAAATCTGAAACAATTATAATAATGGAAATGGACATTTAAAAAGTTTCACATGTATGGGACCAACGGATTTCGAGCTATAGCCTAATAAATAAATTTCAACCAAGACAAAGACAAAATATCAGATTCAGAAATTGTTATTTATAACCAAGACAAGATTGACTATACCAGTGGTTGTCAGCACTCGCTGAAATGGGTAAAGTGTAACGAGTGCATCGTAATATGCTCCGTCGTGCAGAAGAGAGAAGTAGAAAGCCGCCAACAGCCACGGATCCACGCCAGTGCAACGTCTTATCCACGGGTAACAGACACTAGCCCAAGGGTGCACTGTGCTGATGACCGCTGGACTATACCATTTAGATTCGATAACTAGTCATTTAAATCTTTTGGATCTCACATAATTGTCAAGTTTGTGTGCAAGTTCATCAGACTGAGTTTTTCAATGAATATAAAGTTATATAAATGAATAAATTTACTAAAATTTAAAAATTGATATCCGTGTTCGCATGGAATGACCCACATACGTATATATGAATTCTTTTTAAACATGCGATAATTTGTAACCTAAGCCTAGAAACTATTTTTCTGTGTACAGAAGTAAAAATAAATAAACAAAGGAAGAAAAAATAAGTAAAAAGAAAGGAAACTAGAAGGAATATAAAATAAAGAAGGAAGAAAGGAGAATTAAGAAAAAAATATAAAAGCTTAGAGATAAATTAAGTGGAGAGAAAAATGTTGAATCAAGAAGAGTTGAATGAAGTGGATGCGTGACGATAATATATCCGAAATGAAAATGGAGTTGGCAAAAAAGGAAGACCACACAATGATACGCCTAACATTAAAAAATATTTCAAACTACGATACACACACTATCGGCATAACATTGTTGAACATCAGTAGTAACAGCAGCGCCATCACGATACTGCAATATTTGCACATACTTCTTCATTCCATCATTGCTCCATTTTCATTATCGTCATCGCTTCTGAATAATTTATAGCATTAAAATGGGCGCTGAATAAAGACTCACAAACATTACTAGAGCTGTACACAGTACAAATCACACTGCTACGTTTATTCGCTGATAAAGCTGCTATAGATTGCACGAGAGGGAAAGTCCAATATTATATTACGCGTTAATAATCCAGCTGAGTCGTACGATACTGCAATTAACTAATGGATCGTTTATTGATGACCACATAGAGCAGTAAACCCTATGATTATTCCCACTGTTCGTCAATATGAATTACGATAATGATTGTCTTCTGCACGCCTAACAAGCGGAGTCAGCTTTCATCCCTCACATCTCCTAAAAAATCATTATATTCCAATAAAGTTCATCAAAATAATCTATATCAGTGGTCCTCTATGAGGCATCTTAAATACTGCGTCCACTGAATACTTAACGGGTGAATTTTTCTTCCTAGGTTCCTGTTTTCCTTGTCAGAGGCCTCTGGTGCCAAAATAAGATGTTTCGCAGATATATCTGCTGTCTTAATGGCTGTTCATTCATAGTGTTCTGCCCAGCATTCTCCAGTCTTTCATATTTTCTGCCTGCCTCTTTGTCTCCACATATGATCCATATATCGTAACGTCGTCTATCACCTCATCTGATATCTTCTTCTGCCCCGAACTCTTCTCCTGTTCACCATTCCTTCCAGTGCATCCTTCAGTAAGCAGTTTCTTCTCAACCAGTGACAAGGCCAGTTCCTTTTCCACTTTCTGATCAATATCATTATTCTTTCTTCATCCAGTCTTTCTAACACAGTTTCGTTTCTTACTCTATCTGTCCATTTCACACACTCCATCCTTCTCCATATCCACATTTCAAATGCGTTTATTTGCTTCTCTTCATTTCGCCTTAGTTCTTTCTCCAGAGGTCCAAAGAAGATGCTCCTTTTTCTACTAAAAGCTTCCTTTGCCATTGCTATTCTCCTTTTGACTTCTTGGCAGCAGTTCATGTTACTGCTTATAGTACACCCCAAGAATTTGAAGCTGTCCATTTGCTCTACTGCCTCATTTAGAATTCGCAAGTTTACCTTCTTTATTTTTCTTCCTATGACCATGGTCTTCGTCTTGTTGGCATTTTATCTTCATTCCATACTGCTCACAGCTGTCATTTAGCTCCAGTTGCATAGCTCTTAGTATCATATCCTCTTCTGCTACAACGCCATATCATCAGCAAATCTTACGCACTTTAATCTTCTTCCTCTTACTATCACTCCTTCCATGTTCTGAAAACAGTTCTTCACTAAATCCTCCAAGTAGATGTTGAGCAGAGTAGGTGATAAAGGGCATCCTTGTCGTATTCCTCTTCCTATTTCACTTCCTTCTGACATTTCTTCTCCTATCCTAAATTTGACTCGTTTCACATAGTCTACTGGTTGCTTTCCAATCCACGCCAATTTTCTTTAGGATCCCCATCCGTTTATTCCAATCCTCTCTCTCAAAAGCCTTTTCTAGGTCCACAAACACTATTATACACTTCTTTAGTCTTCTCTAGGTTTTTTTTTAAGTTTATTTATACTCGCTTTAACAATCTGGCATTTACCTTTGTGACTGAGGGGAAAAAATGAAAAATCCTTGTCAGATTATTCGGTCACGGTGTTTGAACCGGGAACCTCCCGAATGCGAGTCTAAAATGCTACCGTCTGAGCCAACTCGCTCGGTACAATGTGTGTTGTTTGCGAGAAACAACGGTCCTCAAAGCGAGGGAAAATGGTGGGGTGAGGAGTAATCACTCATATTTTCTCTGTCAAGAATTCACATACATGCCATCAAACTACAACATGGACGATCTAGTACTGTTTCTCCTGATTGCCCTTGGTTGGGTTCGGACAGTAAACTTCGAATCTAATGGCAAATATGGTAATGGTGACAACCCGGATTCGTACACTGTTACTGTCTAAAGCCAATCTTGTTTTGTGTTCAAAGCCACATTGGGAAAAAAAAAAACCATAGCCTACTAGAATTTTTGAGAGATTAAAAACAACGGATTTGGATATATAATTAAAAAAATTGTGACAAGTTTAAATTTTTAATTCTGTATTACATACATACATACAAAATTGTTCTGCCCCAGGTCAGATTTTTCACTGCAAACTCAGCATTCTCCAATCTTTCCTATTTTCTTCCTTTCTTAGTATCCGCATATGATCCATACACAGGGTGAGTTAGGAGGAAAGGTACATGGTTTGAGGGAAGATAATATTGGAGATAGTGAACAAAAAGGTTTATATGAACATTATGTCCTGTTCTTAAAGGTTTCGGAGAAAACTAATGGAAACAATGAGGAACGGGAAAAGTGCAGGTGACAGTAAATTCAAACACTATTTCTTATGTTCTATTTAATTGTGTACTTTTCGTTACAGAACATGTTCAAAAAGTCCACCATCAACTTCAATGCATGATCTGAGCTCATTCGGACATTCCTTTATTTGAGCACAAGCATGTAAAATGAGAGCGAGAAGTTCCTCCCTTGTTTCCACTTTACGCTTGTATTAACGCCGCGGTCTCATGCTTAACATTCGGCAGGTTTTTGAGCGGCCTCGTGCGTTAACATTCGACAGGTCTTTGAAATTTACTTGTATTATTGTTTTCAATTTCTTTTGTCGCCGCTACAATCGCTCGCCTCAATTTTAATGTTGCAACCAATAAGCTGCTTCCATAATAAAATAACACCTACTTGTCTGATCCACGTGGATTAAAGCTGAGATTGCAATGTCTTGTGCTGAGGACGAACATAAAGGTATGTGATTAAAAATTATTATTAAAGAGTTATTATTAAGAGTTAAGAATGTCAACGTAATCGTATATGAAACAATAATAATAATAATAATAATAATAATAATAATAATAATAGCCATTTAACAATACAACAAACTAGGGCTTATTCTTATCGAGAAAGTAGACATGACAACGTGACGCTTAGAGTGAAACCTACAGAGCAACACTCGGCCGGCAAAATTATATTTTAAAAGCACACCGCACGTTATTGTATGATGCCGACATGTTAAGTATGAGGCCGCGGCGATAATAGACTTTGCTCTTAAGGCAAGCCCACATAGAGTAATCCAATACATTAACGTCGGGTGACCTCGGTGGCCAAGAAATTACTTCACCGCGACCGAGCCAACGTCCAGGATACGTTTCATTGATCCTACTACATCCAAATGTCATTTTGGTTGCGTTCGCATATGTGTGCTGATGAAGGACACTAGACACGCTCGTGATTTTCAAACAGCTGTATGTCAGCTACTGTTAAGAATAGGGCATATCTTCATACAAACCTTTTTGTTCAGAATCACCAATATTATCACACCTCACAACATGTGCCTTTCCTCCTGTCTCATCATGCATCTTAATGTCTTCTATCTAATATCTCCTTCTGCCCCGAACTCCTCTCCCGTTCACAATTTTGTATTGTTCACTTATTTTTCGAAAAAAAAAAAAAAAAAAAAAAGGAAAAGGAAAAGAAAAAGAAAAATATATCTGTTGGGTTTCTTATCAAATAGTGTTCAGTGACATTAGATAAGCATGCTCATTATTGTATTCACTGTATACTTTGTACTGCACTATTTTATTACTAATATTACTATTATTATTATTATTATTATTATTATTATTATCATCATCATCATCATCATCATCATTATTACTATTCTTATTTTATTATTATTATTATTATTATTATTATTATTATTATTATGAATAATTGTCTTTTTTTTGTATGCCTCATTTATTTTGACCTGCTGTTCACATATTATTATGCTTTTTTCTTTCTTTCTGTATGTTATATATTATATTATGTCCGATTTCTTCTTATTTGTTGTTTATTTATTATTATTATTATTATTATTATTATTATTATCTTATTCAATTTTGTGTGTAAAATTGTAGTGTAATTTGTAAATTTGTAGTGTTTTTGTAAAGCAGTCTTTACTCCTGGTTGAGTGTTAGAGAAGGCCGTATGGCCTTAACTCTGCCAGGTTAAATAAATCATTATTATTATTATTATTATTATTATTATTATTATTATTATTAAGGAGAAACGAAAGTGCAAATTATTCCCAGGCTCACTGTCGTATTTTAGACAATTACAAGCTTCAAATACTTGGGATGTACTATAAGCAGTAACATGAGCTGCTGCCAGGAAGTCAAAGGAGGATAGCAATGGCCAAGGAAGCTTTTAATATAAAAAGAGTATCTTCTGCGGACCTCTGAAGAAAGAACTAAGGAAGAGACTAGTGAAGTATTTTGTATGGAGTGTGGCATTGTATGGGGCAGAAACATGGACATTACGACGAAGTGAAGAGAAGGGAATAGAAGCATTTGAAATGTGGATATGGAGAAGAATGGAACGCGTGAAGTGGACGGAGAGAATAAGAAATTAAGCTGTGTTGGAAAGAGTGGGTGAAGAAAAAATGATACTGAAACTGATCAAGAAGAGGAAAAGGAATTGGTTGGATCAGTGGCTGAGAAGAAACTGCCTACTGAAGGATGCACTGGAAGGAATGGTGAACGGGAGAATAGTTCGAGGTAGAAGATATCAGATCATAGACGACATTAAGATATATGGATCATATGAGGAAACGAAAAGAAGGCAGAAAATAGAAAAGATTGGAGAAAGTTGGGTTTGCAGTGGAAGACATGCAATTGGGCAGAACACTGAATGAATGAATGAATGAATGAATGAATGAATGAATGAATGAATGAATGAATGAATGAATGAATGAATGAATGAATGATATCTCATCAACACCTGTTTGGATTTCCATTACTTTTATACTTTAACCTAAGAGTATAAAAATTTAGCACCCAAATTTTTAGTGCTTACAGCTGACTTATAAGGAGTATTTAATAAGAAAACTATCATGAAAAAATTGACCACATAAACGTCCCGTTTCCTCAGAAGCTACCAAAATTTCAGAATAAAAATTCTGCGCTTTAAATATGTTAGTATGCTGCATGCGCTTTATTTTTCTAATGAATTGATAAAAATGTAAGGTTTAAAAAAACGTACGAATTCTAAAACGAACATCGAAAATACTTAATTTGAGATTTTCAAACCCTAAAAACTAGGAACAGTAATTTATTACTAGAACGCCGATGACGACCAAGTAATTAAAGGATTTCGTAATACACCAATTTTTATTTTTGTTGTTATTGTTCTTCTTTCCTTTGTTCCTTTCCGTTCCGTCCTCTTAGTCTTGCGAAGATTAGGCATATTCAGAAATAGTGTAGCTGATCATGTGATTATCAGTGGCGGCGTCATTAAATAACCAACTAATAAAAACAGTACGGCACGAGAAGTCCGCAGTGAAAATGTGACCAGCCCATGTTGCCACATTGCTGCAAGTGCCACTCCTGAATCGAGGGAAAAGCAAAGAGAGCGCGAATGAAAAAATTCAAAAGTAAATAAAATCTGGTCAATTTCATGGTGGTCATCATGGCGCAAGATCGTTTCGAAAACGATATGAAGGACATGTTTCCAGTCTTCAATAAAGCGATATATGTATTCATATCTTTGCCAGGAATCGGACCCAAGATCACTTCTGTACTGTATTAAGTGCAAACGCTAACACATTTACAAAGAAGGACGCTAAAATATGTAAAAAGCTTTCTGCAGTCCACGACGTAAACTGTGCAGCGCGCAAGGTGTGCAGTTTCAGTGTGGCGTGGAAGCTGCAGTCGTGGATTGGAATGCACTCATGTCAATGTGATAATAACGTGTGTAATTTCAGATACAGAGGGCGTCGTGCTGACACCACGCCACAAAATTTACATCATGTGCAGATCTTGCGTCAATGGTACAAAAATGGGTAGGACTAAGAAAGATTTCGAAATAATTTCACATATGCGTGTGTAGTTACTACAGCCCTCCGTTTGGTCGCTTTTGATACAAGTTAGGTGTACGGCGGTCACAACTAGCTTCGCTTGGTATGGAGAGCACTGCGAGCTAAAGCATTTATCTACAGAAAGCAGCCTTCCCTCGCGCTTCGGTACTGTGTGTTTACATCTGTATATTCGTATATCTGTGTATTTAAAATACCACTTGTATATAACAATAATAACAATGTATTTATTTAAAGGAGCTTATACATAATAAAAAATTATTTTACCAGGGTTAGACAGAATTCCAAACTTTTCAGGAGTCAGATTCTTTTTTTCAAGAACCATCTTATTTTACTTACACATGTAATGAATAAACCATTCGAGCTAAGCTAAAGATACATTTACTAGAATATATCGCTCATTTGCGATAAGAGTGACAACTTAAAAAGTGTTAATTTTACAGGAGAAGCATTTTAAAATTTTCATATTCTTAAAAATCAAATTGTAGGCACACGCTTTTTCCAAACGGAATCCAATTTTGCACATGTATTATATTTCTAGTGTTGCAGCGTATAGTACCATAATTATTAATTAATTTCAATAATTTCAAAAATTATTTTAAGTTGTGTCGTTCTTTTTTTAAATAAATATATGTCTGTTTTTAGTTATGACAGGGAGAATATTTACCTGACGTACAATAATTGTACAATAATTGCAATTGTACAATAACTACACAATTATTGTGTTTGTAGAAAAGTAATTTTTCGATAAAGTAATGCAATGGAATAATTTATTGGCATTTCGTTACACAATAATATTATAAGGATGCTCTGTGACATTCATTAATAAATTTAAATTTTAACAAAGATGTTATTGTATTGACAAACAAATGTAATAACTTTTTTATGAAAATTATACTGTATAATTAACCGTATAATTTAAAGACTATTTTTAAATACATGACTATGAATTATGTTAGAAAAATAATATAATTGCAACAATCTAGATTGAGAAAGCATTATACAAAATCTTAAATTTTTTACACAAAATTATTTTAGAAATAAATTGCCCAGTAAACATAAACTACAGCACAACACTTTCAATACAGTTCACAACACCTCTCTACACTTTCAGATATTCAAAGAATTCTTTATAGAAGCTTGGAATGTGATTCGGTTTAATCAGATCTAGTAAATCTGCCTTTTTTCCTCTCACTTATATCTATTTTTTCATTATGAACTTGTGGCAATTCTGGAGTCTCGGTTTTGGTTTTACTTCTTGAAGAACATTTTTTTAGTTGTACTTCTTGAAATTCTTCGTCGAAATAGAATGTTTTGTAGAAAAATGACAATGGATGACTTTGATGCACTGTCAAAACATTTACTTCGTTGATTTTCCTTGTATTCCTGAAGTAATTGCGTTCTTGTAATTTGTTCCTAGGTTCTTGATATTGAAAAAGTCCTTATGGGATATTTCCTTGGTTTTGTAGGTCCGTTCTGTTTTCTTTGCAGCTTTAACAATAGAGACAAAATGATGTGGAGTGTAAATCGGACCACTTTTGGACACGCGTTTTACTTCGCTCTCGATCATTGAAAGGGCACTATCATCTTCGTCCTGAGTGTGTCCAGTTATCAAGAATTTATGGATAATGGATTTTGAGATTTGGGAATTTGGATACAGTGAACATGTACAGATGGATCATGAACCTTAGAACAGAAGTCCTCAGCAATGATCAGTATAGAAAATTATGTTTATGTCTTCAGCCGACATTTTTTATTTTTCTTCCAAGAAGTTAAGTACACAGATACCTATTTCATTGACACCTCTTTCTGCTTCTCCCACATGCCAAATGAAACAGGTGACATCAGTTGTTTTGAAGTAAAAAATGTTAAATTAAAAACATTCTATTTAGAATCTGCATCAGCATCATTTACACTAGCCTGCTTACTTTCTGTAAATAACAGGGCAGATCATTATTCATGTTACATATTTTAAACTTATTTCATTTACAGGGACACTGTTATTTCTTTTAAATTTTTAATCAAGGCATTAATACTATTCATTTTGATAAAATTTGCGGTATATTATTAAACAAACCTTCGAGTTGTGTTTGAGTAACCGGCTGCCAGACATATTCTAAAAATGTTTGTTTTGACAGCTTTAGAATTAGATAGGAACGTAATTGACTCATTTCCGTGTAAAAAAATTACGAACCCTATTAAAAAATAAAGGTAAAACGTTATTATACTTTTCAAATAGACAGACATAACATGAAATAATTATTAAATTAAAATAGTTTTAATCATAAATACCGTCACAATATTAAATGTAAGCTTATTGATGATAAGGGAAGTTAAATAATTATTTGTCACTTTTCTAAAATAATGACACAACGCAGAATAATTCCTTGCCGCTGAAGAAAATTATTCAATGAAAAGACGCAACACAAATTCTGTCACTCTTCATGAAAAGATTTAAACGTTTCAGTTTGAATGCTTCGTAACAACTAAAATTAAGTCTTTGTTGTTGTAATGATTTTGTTAGATTAAAACAATTTAATAAAGACAATCTGCCAACTGGGGGGGGGGGGAAATAATGTAATCATGTATTTGTCGTTATTCACGATAAAAATATACTACCTTTGGAGTTCATTTTTGTAAGAATCTCAAAAATGAAAAATTTTGAGTTGTGCCTCTCTTATCGCAAATGAGCAATATATTAAACAATATTAAATATCTAAGCAATGCAAACACATGCTCTCAGAGACGTTTCGTGTTCTTCACTGAAGCTGTGTAGTAAGAAATATAATACTAACCTAAGAAGCACATTCGAATTTGTTTCTACAACTGCTTTTGTTAACACTGAGCATTAGTCGTAGTGACAAAAGAAAAGTCTTACAACATTTTAAAATCAATAAAAATATCCTTACACATTTTAGTCGCGATGACTATCTGGCGCCCAGGATTTATCTACCCCTGATTTTTACAATAAGTAAAATCAGACACATTAGATCTAATTAAATGTTAGAATTAAAAATTGAAAGAACATAAATCTTTGTGTACAAACTTAAGGGGTTAGGTACAGCTTAAAGCAGTAACATTTTGGAAATATTCAACTTTTTTTTTCCTCCATTACTGTATATTGTACAATAATGAAAATTAGTATGTATAAAACACTGTCCTTCTGCTATATGATCAAAGCTCGGAACTTGGGGACTTGTGTCTTTGAACGTGGCCAAGCGACCGGACTTCAATGTCAACAAACTCCCGCTTCCAGCACAGAGGTACTGTAAGGTCTGCTATAAAAGTGGTTCCTGGCTGGAACAACATAATGATAATATTATGGTAGGTTTAAACAAGTAATTTTATAGCATATATATATATATATATATAAACAAACATGCAAAATATATCAAATTTATAGTTCTGCTCTGTATATTTTATTACAGTGTGTGACTACATGCATTCGAATATTTTTCGAACCCATACCTTCTTCATCTGTTAGTTAAACATGATTTGAAACGAAAGAAACTTATTTCCACGTCACATGAAGTGACGGGAGCAAAATTAATTTTTTTTATTTTATTTATTTTAACTAGCTACCTACTGAACACAAATTACATTTATAAAACAAAAATGTTTCTAGCCACTGCCGTAAGAGCCAGGCTCGTGTACGGTGTGGTCTTAGTCAATAATATAACATAAAATTTACAAGGACACTTTACTAAATACAGTAAGTAACTTAATTCAAACCAATTAATACAACACAAGAGCAAGAATAAAGAAGAAAGAGAATAAGAGAGAAAAATACACATTTAATATAAATTGACAATTCGACAGAAGCCAGTGATATTCAATAAAAACAAGAATATAGTAGACAGAAATAAAAGGTAAAAAAATGCATTTGTTAATATTATATTATATCGTGGATAATTTTACAAATTTATTGTTTAAAAGCTTCAATTTAAAAAAAAAATTTCAAATTTGGAAAATGGTTTGTAATTGTATTATAAAGTCTTAGGCCGAAATAAAGTATTGAATGTTTCCACTATCACTGTTTCCTGTTCGATTTTCATTAGTTGCTAGCTGATCTCGTATCTGAGAAAGATAAGTATCCTAAATTTGTCTCGAAAATAGTTTTCAATTTCTATGTCACTACTAGGGAAGGTTCCACTACGACTTGATCCATGGCTATGGACAAATTTTCCACCGATTTAAGGGACTGCAATGTATTTCAATGAATGCCCGTTTTTCAATCTCTAGTTTGTGTTTGACACAAGTTACAAAATATAAAATATGGAAGAAAATAATGTATCTCCTCAGAATTCCTCCACGAAATTCTGTACCTAAATTTTAAGAAATCTATTTTCAAACGTATACAATACCCATTCGAATAATACGTATTTTCTTATTTTCAAACATACCGTCTACCTCTAATTAATTATCTGAATGTCATTGGCTTCGACACGACACAATTTCCTCGTCCGTCTTCCTGTCATTCGATGTGACCATTTTCTTAGTACACACGACTGTCCCTGAGCACTTGCAGGGTGAGCTTTGTGTACGTTGTACCTGTAACCTTACTCATGCACACGACACACAAGTCCCCAAGTTCCGAGCTTTGTATATGATAAACATATTTTTACGATTTAAAAAAAAATATTTAAGTTCTCTACCTTTGATAGATTGCCTGATAAAAAATAAATTCACTTTTAAAAATGGTCAAATATCAGTATTTTCTTCTAACACAAAATTAAAAAAATATATATTATTTATTAAGGAATGTAATTGAAAGAGCATTGTAAACATGAGTTTCAGCAATAAAATAAAAGCGAGAGAACATGAAAAAGTTAACAAGTTTAAGAGTTATGAGGAAAACGCTTCATCACTGCACAGTGAACTGCCACCGTTTTAAATTTTAGAAATATGTATGTATATATATATATATATATATATATATATATATATTTTAAATCGTAAAAATATTTTTTTCATATAGCAGGACAGTGTTTCACACATACCAATTTTAATTATTGTAGAAGATACAGTAATGGAGGAAAAAAATGTTTAGGCTATATATTTCCAAAAATTTTACTGGTGTAAGCTGTAACTTACCTAACCCCTTAAAAAATGACTGCGTGCTTTACAAGTCTCTACGCATTACAATGAATAACTGTGAATATTTTAAGTGCTTCAAATTAATTTTCTTTTCCTTCTTTTTGATAAAAATACATTTTCTTATTTCCTAATAAAGTTTTCGCTCCAAATTCTTCTATTACAGCGCTGATGTCCAAGCGCCTATTTTTTTTCCGCATGTTCACTGAACAGCAGATCTGAACTTATTAAGATGGGTTGGATGTAGCCAAGCTACAGTCTACTCCATACATACTGTACCTACACTATTGCGGATTGCTTGGAGGCTCCAAGTGTCCAAACTCTAGTAATCACATATAAATGTTACAATATCAAAATTATAAACCTCCATTTCCGTAAAAATAATCACTAAATTTTCTTCATAGTCAGTGCAATAAGCAAAATAGAATATAATTAGAAGATTCTGTTACGGACTCAGTACTCTGTTGTTGCGCGTTCTCCTCTATTAATCTGGCCTGCATTATAACCAAATCGAAGTGGTCGTATTCCATACAATCACTGGACCACAGACGCTCCGCAATGCTGTTACTAATATGACCACACTGCTGGCACAAACACACCACAAGCATAATTACAGCTCTAATACGCGATCGTAAGACCGCCCGCCATCACACCGCCAGATAAACGTCCGTTCAAATTCTTACAGATGAAAGTAAACCAGTGTGTGGTTCTGAAATTGTGGGATGTGATATCCGGACAGCAAGTTTTGAAAGGAACAGCGAGCGTATAAAAGAGGTTTTTCTTCCGCGCAGTACGGGTGAATTCAAATTGCAATGCGTCCGGTTATTCATTTGTTTAAACGATTATCATCTCAGCAACATTACTTGTTATCGGAAATTACCTTGTTGAAGCGGCAACTTCTTCCACTCGTCTATTTTGTTGGTTGGAAACTTATCAGGCGCTGCGAATTTATAAGCAACAATAATTTCATCCACGTTAATTTCAAATTCGTTCTAAATAAATAATTCCATTTCAATACAAAGTAAGATCCTCTGAGCCACCGGCGTAGCTCTGTCGGCTTAGGGTACGTATACGTTGGAGCGACGATAAACGATAAAAGAAGCAGCGATGTTATATCACAGAGAATTGAAGCATGCATTGTCATTGAGGTGTGCATATTGGAGTAACGGTAAAAGCGAAGATAAACGATAAAAGCGACGAAAAAGAAACATTCCATTTTCTTCGCTCTTCTCGTTCATATGATCTCTGATTAAGTAGTATTAATCTGAATAATGATCGGTGGTTATCAATATATCCGAATATTAATCGATTTATTATTATTTCAGCATATTAAATTAATTATCATGGATATTGACAAACTGATCAGTTGAATATTTATTCGTGATATGTTATGTGATCACAAGAACCAATCACATCACAATTATTTATACTAGCTTTGAGATGAGAAACGGGTTCAATTTTGTACGTATTGAAGTTATATTAACCTTGAACTTAGCAGCTGATATTTTAAGTGGATGTATAGAATACCTTCTACTGATAAATCAAAATGTTCGCTTCCCGCATCCTCGTTGCTCCGATATGAACACACGATTCTATGATAAGAATACCAAAGCGTCGCTAGATCATTTCTTTTATCGTTTATCGTTGCTCCAATGTGTACTTACCCTAAGGCGCTTGCCTACCGATCCGGAGTTTCGCTCGGACGGCGGGTTCGATTTCCGCTTGGGCTAATTACCTGGTTGGGGTTTTTCCTCGAGGTTTTCCTCAACCGCCAGACAAATGTCAGGTAATCTATGGTAAATCCTTGACCTCACCTCTTCTCGCAAAATATCATCAATCACCTAGTATTTCATCGTAGTTGGTACAGCGTCGTTAAATAACCAAGCAAAAAAAAAAAAAAAAAAGGATTCCCTGCGGTGGCTGAGTGGTCAGACTTTCAGTCTGTCACGCAGACGGTCCGGGTTCGAGTTCCGGTCAGGTCTGGAATTTTTCATTGAATTTGAAAAATCCATAGCGACACTTTTGACGGACAAGATCGTAGTTAGGGTCTTTTCTCGGGGTTCACCTGTTTCCCCATATTAGGCATCTACATCATTCCGTAATCATTCCATAGCATTCCCCGAAGTCCGGCTAGCGATGCATGGAGGGGGCTGACCTAGGGACGAGAGAAGGGACTGCCTGCTCGAAACCTGGGTACGCAGTAAACTTTAGTGTAGTCAGCCGGTGTGGATTTGGGAATACGCCTACTTTGAGGGTTAGCGCAATAGATCTTAAAAACTCATAATGCCCCCCCTCCTGAAAATTCCATTCCATTGCAATGCATAGTAAGAAGCAATGTTGTAAATAAGAATGTACACAATTGAAGTTTATAAATTTTGTTTACCGAAACACAAGCAGACACCTTCGACATCAAACTGTACAGGCGTCCATGGACTTTCAACGAAGTATTAAGTGAAAATTGCTCACAATCTAGCCTAGTAGTAGAGAATTATAAAATATGTGTAGTTGTAATACTGATACTGTATTTGGTCATCGAGTTTTCCAGTTTTAGCAACGACTATTTTCTTGTGGGGATACCTAAAATTGCGGGTGTATGTTAACAAGGCTAAGGCAATCATGGACAATACTAGTATAGAAATCAGAGTGTTACAGTCAGAAAAACTAAGAAGTGTTATGAAAAAATATTGTGGAGAAAGTTGGTATATACGAAGTTTAAAAATGGTCATTTATGTGAAACTGTTTTTACATACAATTAAGAAACCCTATTTTATAAATCTCATTACATAAAACCAAATAAATAATAAGGAAACATGCTAATTAAAAATTATTATATTTTTTCTTGATATATCGTCCACATAAAACGTTATTAAAAATATAAACACGTATAATAAATATGGATATCAGCCAAATGGAGGAAATAAATGACAAAATATGGCATTGCTGGAGATATTCTACCAGAGAATCCAGATACGATTGTGTCCGAACTGAAAAAAAAGAGATGAAATAAACAAAAAAGAACTAAAGACAAAGTGCATATTCTCGTGAGATGTCTGAAAAGGAACAAAAAAAAAATAATAAGAATTACAATTATTACAACTATTTACAAATTCCAAAGTTTCCGACCTAACTCGTCTATTAATGAAGTGAAATAACTGTTCCTTAGTAGTATGACAGACCCACTTCAACGCAGACACAAGCCTAAACTTACGTCGTCAGGTCGATCTTGTTCGTATTATCTGCGAAGGTATTTTTCCATACGCCGTTTCAGCGTTCGATAACCGCATACTGAGTGGGACTAACGACCAGTATCTTCATGCTCACCCACGATCACCCTTCCAGCTGCTGTCTTCAGCTTCTCATCTTCCTTCCCTGCTATCAGAATACTCCCAAGCAACCACTTCGGTTCAAGTACACAAAATAAAGCCCATTCTTTGTTTCCCTCAAGAGAGACATTCACATAGTATAATGTGGTGGGTCGTATCTGCTCAAGCATTTCGGGTAAATTCACTCCGTCGAACACTTCATTTTTTCCGCAGAATAATCTGCTGAAAGCTAAAAAGTTCAAAATATTGATTATTTTTTAAGGTAAGGTATAATAAGTTACAGTGTCTCACCATGTACATAACTATAGTGCTCAATTTTAATGCTGCGAGGAAAATATTATTGTGGGTTCGAATTCCGGCCATATCGTTGATATTCTGTTCGTCGTCAATTTATGTTCTGTAATATTTTATATGTGGGCCCGACGCCAACCTATAGATAGCTAGTAATGAAACTAATTTAAACTTAAGCACAGTTACCGTTTGTGATTATTATGGCTTTTGTAGAGAATTCTGTTACGTAATAGCAACAAATAATTCGACTCATCGGTGGGCCAAGACAGATAGTAAACGTCGATGAATCTAATTTTGTTTCAAGGAAATATAAACAGCGTAAACTTAAAAAAAAAAAACTAACTTCAACATATCTGGGTTTCCAAAACATTACTTACTTTCTTGAAATACATCACCAGAGTGTACTCAGGATAACTCCAAAAGCTTTAGTGAAGGAATAATCGAAGTGAATGATGAATAAAACAGAATGGTAAGTACTATAGGCCTACAACTGGCAAAACTCCGTTATAGGAGGTTACTAAACCTTACCGCTGTGCTGGAGACGGAGTCTGGAGTCTCTCTCCATTAATCTGAGCCATTGTCGCTACAGATTGACAAGTCATCTGACGTATCACTGCTATCAGTACGGGCTACTATTGGCTGATAATTAGGAAGGAGGAGGTGAATATTAGGCCTATATTGTGTGACTCTTTAAGATTGACGCATGCGCAGACCAACGGAGTTTTGCAAGTTGTTCTCCTATAAATATTATAAACGCTTAATTTAATGGCATTAGCTATAAATATGTAATGAACTCATCAATTAAAAAAAAACAACAAGGCGGTATAAATCTAATACCTTGTGACGACAACTATGACATCATACCTTTCCATCGTATCTTTAAAATTATCAGAAACTCTTTAGAGATTAAAAGTTATGTCAATATTTAATATGCTACCGAATAAAATACCGGTACAATAGAGCTGCATAATTAAACAGTTTTTTGCATCATCAAACCTTACCTGAATACAAGAACTAGGTAACTTCATGTTTTACAACGAAGAACTAAAGAAAAACTTCTTATATAGGCTGGATTCAACACTAGTTACTCTACAACACAAGTAACTTGTTCTGGCAAAAGATTCTGTACACCTTTTGTCAGTATTGTTTTGCACGATGAAAAACCCATGATGTTGCAAAAAGAGTAAGTAGGATGCAAAACTGATGGCTGGAATTTAGGGTACACGTTAAGTTATATAAGTAGACGTAGTAAAAATTAAAAGATTTTCACTGGATTCAAAGAATGAGCAAAGGTGGAACAGGAACTTCTTATTTTGTTTTATTTCTCGAATTCATTGACAGTACGAGTTCCATGACTCTAAGGGGAATTTTGAGATTTCACTTTCCCCTGGGAAATCCAGGAATGTTGGTGGAATGGATGGTTTGGGTTTTTAAGAGTTCCTGAAAAACATCTCTACTATCTCCTTATGATGTCTGGAAAGAAAAATAATAACAACAATATCAAGACTTTCAAGAGATATGAAAATATATCAAAATATTATGAAATATGACATTTTTGACGTTAATTGCATTCTACACATCGTAAATCGTAAAAATCCTTGTTCATGTCTAGAAGGAATAGTTTTGAATATATTAAATTTCATATTTTGCTTGTCCCTAATTCTAACCTATTAATGATGATTATAATGACTGCTTGTGGGCGGCAACACAGTAACTGAACGCTCTCGAGCAAAGTTGGATTGTTGCCGAGGAGTTGGAATTTTATTTTGAAAGTACTAAAGGAAGTTCTGTTGACGTGTTGCGTAATAGGCACGTAGTGTAAACATTTTCTGCTCAGTGCAGGAGGAGGTCTGCACAGATATTGAAAACAAGTAAAAAGGATTTATGATATCTCTAGCATTGCGTGAAACATTTTTATTCTTCATAATTCATGCAACTTTTAGTTTACGTAAGCAGAATTTAAGAATTCAGTAATTACTACCACAGGCAGGATGAATGCACCCTATCCAATAACACTGAACAACAAATTTTTACTTTTTGTCTTGCTCCGAAATAAAAATTGGTGAATATTAATATCGTTCCCTAAATCTGAATTTAAAATCCAAATTGCCCATCGCGTACCATTTTCCGGGGAAAGCGAACTGAATTTTTTTTATGAAAAACTTCCCTTTTCTTTATTTTTCACTGCTAGTGATAAAATTACAACAGACTAGGAATTCAAAATGTCTCGTAATACTTGCAAAATGTGTACTGTATACATAAATGATGTTACATAGTTTAAAACACAAAAAAAAAAACACAACAATAAATATAATGTATAATGAGAAAAATCTCGAATTTGAACTGACCGCTTAAAAGGATTTTCCGTTTATAACTAGACCCGGGACTATCTTTTACAAGGAACCAACAATAGTCTACAAGCATGCTGGACGATGATCTTCCTTTATATCGCCTTTCCATTTCAGATATTTCTTGATGAAATCTTTCCCCATGCTCGTCGCTTACCGCTCCAAGTTTAGGAGGAAAGAAATCAAAATGAGAATGTAAAAAGTGTATTTTGAGACACATATTATAGCCCGTTTTCTCATATGCACTTAACATGGTTTCCACATGCTCGATGTAATTGTCCGCCCTATAATTTCCAAGGAAATTTGAGCAAACGTCTTTGAAAGCGCGCCATGCCATTTTTTCAGTAAGTTTTCCTCAAACAAAGAGTAAGCATAACTTTGCGAATCTGTGGACAGATGAAAATATCTTCTTTAATTTACCTTCGCTCAAACTGGTAAACTTTTCTTCTAAATACTGAAAATCACACCCTTGTTTGCTTATTGAGTAGACCACACTTTGAACTGTTATAAAATTTACTGAATAGAAGGGGCTAATATCTGTTTATTTATAAGCACGAAAGAACATGCCAACAACCATAAGAAACCGGAAATAGATCATAAACTCATAAAATGCATTAGCTTTTGTTTTGGTTTACAACCCCTAACCCGCGCCAAATGTTTCCTGGGAGAGCGCTTATCGAAAAGTGAAATCATAGTAGGGGAGACCCGGGCAAAACGAATAACCCGGGCAAAGAGAATAATGCATATTTCTTAGAAACGCCAACAGGTAGCGCTTTCTGCTATGTTGGGGAAGAATCCCAACCAGATTTTGCTGCTGAAACTGACTTGTCGTCATTCTAGCTAGTGAGAGAAGAAGTCAGCGTGTGTTTGAAGAAAATTGACTGTTTTCTTAAAATATTTCAAGGTAAGAGAAACAAATGTACAACACACAATACTGCAGAAACGTTTTCTTATGTGATAGTAATATATAGGCGATACGATTACTTCTAAAGTGTCGTACTTACGAAGAAGATTATTGACGTTTATGTTTGTATAACCTTAAATGAAAAGCGAATTGGCGTCTGCGGGCAAAGTGGATAACTTATCCGCTTTGCCCTGCCACATTTATTTAACTATATAAGTGTTAGCTGTATTTTGGTATGTATTTCTCTATTGTAATAAAGCGTGTTAGATCATTTTACATAGTGGAGGCATTAAGTCACACTAATTAAATTATAAATCAGTAACACTGATCTTAATTTTTACTTAAAACGGTCGTAATGTGTTTTCAGATGGTTTAATTTTTCAAGAGGAAGACGGAACAAGCCAAATGGTCTGAAGAAGCCATGAAGAAAGCACGTGAAGAAATAAAATGTTCCAATCATTGGTTCTGCTATCTGGCCATACAACCATAATGTGTTTGTTGATGAAGATTTTGCTCCAGATCAACTTACAGATCGCCCACTTGAGATAGAAATCAGCGAAACGACAGCTGGCTCAGATTTAACAATTCTGCGGTGCCAGCTTCTTCAGCGGCTGAAGAAACAGTTAATACTCACTCAGAATCTACCACCTTTGTGATGTCCTTATCTCCAGAGATAGAAGGAATATTCAATACATCAATTACAATCAGATTTTCAGTTCCGGATACACCAAAACCCTCAACATCGTCAGCAAGAGAATCCAAGTCAGTTCTTTTGATTTAGACCAGTGTCAAAAGTGGATGCTCGAAAGATACGAGGTAAACGAAGAAAATGTCAGCGCTCTGAAGTTCTTACATCTATACGGTACCGATTAAAACCGTTGAAAGGGAAGTAACTTATGGGCAGCAGGAAAAGCAGATGAAATCCAAGTCTTCAGTGCTAGTGAAACGTCGACTTGTTCAAATTTGTATTTTGTACTAATCTAACGTGCAGTAACGGGCTGTAAATAACATTTCCTATCGTCTAATATAACTCATTACCATCGTGTTTATGTGTTGATTTAATTTTATTATCAGTGAATAAAAATGAAATAGAAATGTGAAAATGTTATAGGGATATTCACTTTGCCCGGGTTAATTATTCGCTTTGCCCGTGTACACGGGCAAAGCGAATAATTAACTACATTTACTTTATCACTGTGCGTAGGTACGAGAAACGAATTGCTGTTTTTTATATATGTGGACAACATGTGTCACAACCAATGTTATCAAGATTTTATTTCGGGAGCACCAAAATATAGCCTGTGGCATTGTTTGTTCTTAGCTTATCCGCTTTGCCCGGGTTTCCCCTATATCTTAAAAACCTTGCTTGATACGAAGAAAAGAGATGCATTTTCGGATTCAGCGCACACCAAACCATAAGGGATACATTGTTTGAAGTCTTGTTGTTCTATATAATTGAAGGGCTAAGTGGATGAGGGAGGGGATATGTATGTGACACTTATTTTAAATGTGGGTTTTCTCAATGTATGATGGTGGTATGTGTCAAGCTAACTTCTGAAACTTATCAAATCATTAAAAATATCCATTATTAAGCATTTTAGAGAGCTGGGGTAAGTTTCAGAAGTTAGCTTGACACATACTAACATCATTCGTTGAGAAAATCCACATTTAAAAAATATGTCACATTCTCCATCCACCTTACCTCTTCAATTGATAATGAACCAAACGTGCTCAACTTTCCGACGGTAATTGGCAATGGACATAGCTTGGCAGAGGAAATTAAAAAACCGCATCATTTTTGCAGTAATCCCGCACATTCTCTTTCAAAAGACAGTTCCCATTGTTTTAGCAGTAAGTTTGATTATTTCTGTAGATCATCGACAACACAAGCTTATATAAATGAGCTACAGCTGTCATTTACTCGCCAAAACTTTACAATTCTTCATTCCTTGTAGGTCGAATATAGGCTACAGGTTTCGTTTCAAAAGAGGTGCAAAGAAAAAACCTAGTGAAAAATCTTAAGCGGAATCGTGAAATGTAGCTGCCGCCAGTCCTTTACGTAATTCTTTTGACGTGGGCCTACATTTCCGTGAAGTAATGTTCAATAAGTATTAATGTGTAATGAGGAAGTGTACACGCTTCGTCAGCGGAATGTGAATCGCAAACACTTCTTGCGAATCGATCTATGGAGCTGGGCCTGAAGAAGTACTTTCCCTACATTCGAATGTTATTTGCAGACGACTATAAAAACTACCACTATTAATCTAAGACACCATTCGTAGCGCACTCAGCGGTCAAACCGCAAGTTTGACGGTGCACGAAAGCTAAAGTTTGAGTACTATCCAGAACTCTAAATTATCTAGATATTAATTAACAGATTGCCTGACCTAATGCCCACAATAAGGCAATGGAGTTTAATCACGTGTCAGTTTAGGGCAGGGCCGGGAAACAGCCATTCTCAGAGAGCTTAGCTTCTCCCGCTACATTTGCTGTTGTACGTAGATATATCATGCTGACTGCTCTGTTTATAATACGAGTTTGCCACCACTGGTTTAGGGTTAGGTTGAACAAGACAAGACAAATGTAATCAATTTCTACATCACAACGTCGAGGATGATGGCCGTTATGTAGACGAAGAAAAATATGAGTAAATTATTATTAAGCCTAATCGACATCAAATGTAGAGATTAAGAATAAAATAAAATTACGGACAAAAAATTAGTAGATACACATAAAATAAAAAAGAAAAAGAAACTATAAAATAAGTTTATAGTAAAAGTTGAAAATAAGTAATTTTTAAACTTATTTTACAACGCTTTATCAACTGCTGTGTTTATTTAACGTCTGAATGAGATGGTCATAAGGCCAGCGAAATGAATCCGGAGTCCAGTGCTGAAAGTTATCCAACATTTACTTTTAATGGGTTGAGGGAAAACCCCTGAAAAAACCTCAAGAAGGTATCTTGTCCCAACCTAGATTTGAACCCGGGCCCGCTCGTTCCACGGTCAGGCATGCTAATCGTTACTCCACAGCGGTGGACTCGAAATGAGTAATAAAAGGAATAACATTCTTATCTTGTTCCCCAAAGTAAAACAATTCATGTTGTATCTTTGTTTCAAACGTGAAGTGAGATGTAGAGTTTTAACATTACGGAACTACTTTTTGGGTACAAGGAGCGCGTCACATGTACTCCGACTTTAGTTTGACTCCTGAGAAGCAAGCTTCAGGAAAATTTCGACATGGAACTCAACATAGTAGAAAACCTTTCCAGGTGACAAGGTGCGATTGTGGTAGATGCGACATGTTGCAGTAATTCAGTTCTCTGAAAATCGAATCAGTAACTGCTTTTCAAGGCTTGGGAACTTTACATTTCACATTCGGTGAAGCTGCACCTCAAACCTAACGTACAGTTTTAATAAAAACCAATGCCACAATGCAGATATCCATTTGAAAAGAAGCACACTATAGAATCATAATTTTAGGATCTTCGTAATTACAAAAACTGTATTTTTGATGTGACAAAAATTGAGATATGTGTTATAAGGGTTAATAAAAACATCTGTCGTATGTAAAGTGGGCAAATACATCATAATATTTGATATAAAAGAAAAGAATGCACATTAAAATATTAAATATGAGTCAAAATATTTTTAAATTAAATAACGTAAAATATACAGCAGAATAGACACCGCAGAAAGGAAAGAAATGCTGTAAGACAGTGGTCGTCAGAACTCGCTCAAATGGGTAACAGGTAAGGAGTGTACCGCAATATGCACTGTCGTGCAGAAGGGAGAGGTTGAAATCATTCCCACCAGCAGCCATGGATGCACGCTAATGCCGCTCTTATCCACGGGTAAGGGACGCTAGCCCGAGGGTGCACTGTGCTGATGACCGCTGTTGTAAAGTATCCGACTGTAAAATAAAGAACAGAGATACCACAAAGTATTTTATGTGATATAGGAGAGAACACGCCTGAGTGCTTGATATGATACGCATGGAAAAATACACCAAGTTACTGGTATGAAATACAGGAATTAAAGACGCCAATGTGTCTGATATAGACCACTCATAGAAAAAAAATACGTTAAAATATTTGATAAGAAATAAATGAATAAAGCTTCAAAATCATTTTGCAAGGAAAGTAATAAAATATAAGAGTAATTTCATGTAAAACAAAGGAAAGAAGTATTTCATAGTATTTATGATGGATTCAGAAAGAGGAATGAGTATCTAACATAAATGGAGGCATATTTTGTAATCGATCCTCCAATCAGAGGACAAAATAATGCAGATGCTGACGATTAGGATGGTGAAAGCATTATTTTGATAAGAAATGTGCTAACATTTAACACAGATCACATGAAACAGTTGAGGAAATAAACAAGTAAAATGTTTCTGTCAAATAATTCACAAAAGGAATAGCCAAATTATTTAATGTAAAAAAGCTGAGAAAGGAAATATTCTCAAACAATTAATATCAAATAATTGAGAAAAGTGATTATTTCCATCTTATTAAAAAGCTTAGTAACGAAATACGCTGAAGTATTTCATATAAAATGGCTGAAGAAAGAAATACTCTTAACTATTTGGTATGAAACAGTTGAGGAAATAATATGCCGAAAATACTTATTCCAAACGAAATGAGTAATAGAGGAAAGAAATGTGCTAAAGTATTTGGCTTGAAATTGAAAGCAGAATATCATCCACACTTCGTGGTAAGCACATTTGCCAATTCGAGATTCAAAGCGTAACACACGTGTTTGTGCTGTACAGTTGTAAGAGGCTTAGTAGCGCTTGGGTTTGGAGTATGAGCAGGCAATATAAACAAATTGATATTGCAGAGAGGCTTCAAGCCTTAACAAGCAACACTCTTAGGTCTGGTTGCATAAAATTATACTTATATGCAGAACCAATAATAATAGAGCTCATAAAGTTGTTGAATGTATAACATCAGTATGCGTTTCTCAAACGTGTTTATTCCACTAACATTCTTTCAATAACTAGTCATTCAAAGTCTTCCATAATTCCTTCTGTTAGCAGTAATGTTCGATAATTAACATATCGAACATTTCATTATTGTGTTTTTTTTTTTGTTTCTGCTGATACATTTATGGTTTATTGCTTTTATCTTCATCGTAATGGAAGCTGAAACCGTAAAGATAGGAAAGAACTTCACTGAAGTTGAGAAGCAGTTATTGATAGAAATTTGTTTAAATTATAAAAACATCGTAGAAAATAAAAGAACAGATAGTTTGTCAGTCAAACAAAAATTTGAGGCGTGGGAGAAAATAAGAGATGTTTATAAGGCATCTTCATAGACTGGACCAAGGACCATTAAGCAATTACATGCATTATATGATACTTTGAAGAGGAAGGTCTGAAAGGATAACCACGATGATAGAGTAGCCTAAGTATCTTTGAATTTATTTATGTATAATATGAATACATGATATTATTCCTAACTTCACCCATTAAAACATGTATAATATTAATATGATATTCCTAACCTAATCTAACCATTTAACGTATACAATTACATGTAAAATGGAAATGGATAATATTGTTCGGTATGTTTTCTTTAATTGTTTTGCACTTGTTGTAGGTGGAAAAATACAAAACTGGAGGAGGTGCATACACTCCAAAAATAACTGAAACAAGCACCAAGTTACTTTCTCTTCTAGCACCACAATTTGAACATCTTGATTCGCCACATTTCAAATGGTTATAATCGTTTCTATTCACTTCGTCATAATGTCTAGGTTTCTGCCCCATAGAATGCCACACTCCACACAAAGCACTTCACTAGTCTCTTCCTTAGTTATTTTTCTAGAGGTCCACAGAAGATGCACCATATTCTATTAAAAGTTGCTTTTGCCATTGATATATAGGGGAGAGTAGCCATCGAAAAATGTTTAAATGTTATGTTTTATTTAACGACGCTCGCAACTGCAGAGGTTATATCAGCGTCGCCGGATGTGCCGGAATTTTGTCCCGCAGGAGTTCTTTTACATGCCAGTAAATCTACTGACATGAGCCTGTCGCATTTAAGCACACTTAAATGCCATCGACCTGGCCCGGGATCGAACCCGCAACCTTGGGCATAGAAGGCCCTAGCCGTAGATGGACCGTTGCTTTCAATGGACCGTTGCCATATTCTTGGTCATATTGACTGCGTGTGCGTGAAACGTCACCTCAAGGCTTCCTCCTCGCAAATGTCACTCCTGAGTTGTCTTTGGTGGTCGCAGCAAACACGTGGGCTGAACAAGAAACTCAGATACTTTTTTTTTTACTATAACTTTAAGGGAACTTTAAGTACCTACAGAACATATTGTCTTAATGATATTAAGTTAAGAAATGACATATATAGCTGGAAACAATGTTCTGTCTGCTTCCTTTTTAGTTGTATATTCATAAATTTTGTATAACTTCTTCAGCGCTCTTGAAGTGTGATTAGAAAATGGCAAAGTCGATATGGATGGACCAACTGAGTTCCCATGAATGGACTGTATTTTAAAATTGATCATTCATGAAACCCAATTCCATTTCAAATGAACTTGACAGTTTCATCCATCTCAGCCTCTCGATGCCGCTTTCTTCCAGCCTTTCTCAGCAAGATGATTGAAGAAACTGAGAATATTCTAGTGAAATGGAACTGAAAGTAAAAAGGATCAGTATCGTTTTTGGCAAGGCATATGCTAAAGCAGCTTCATTATTCAAAGCCATGAGTGCATTTCCTACATTCGTACAGCAGGAGTTTGGCCTGCGAATAGAGATTTTTTTCAAGATCATCACTTTGCTTCTTCAGCGGCTTTCACAACTGAAGTCGACGCCATCCCTGATGCTAGTTGCAGGCCTAATACGTCCATCATTATTGGCGTGAATTGTTATGATGCCACATCTAGCAGAGAGAACACAGAGTCTAATCTCACTTACGCTATTGGCAAAATCTCTCCTTTATCCCAGGCAACAGCTCATGTGTTGAAAAGCCAGAGACCACAGCAAAGAGTTATTAAGTTAACGGTTTCACCTTACAAGAGAGCACTTGAAAAAGTTGAACTTGGGTCTAGGACTAAGAAAAGGTCGACCTCAAAAAGGGACTGTTATATACTACTGAAGAAGAAAATTAAAGAAGTGAGCCAAAAAAGAAGACAATGAAGAAACCTTTAGGAAGCAATCAAAATCAAATAGCCTACTGGTTTGTTTAATGTGTGAAGAAACCATCGACGAAAATATGATTCAGTGTATGTCTTGCAGGAAATGGGTACATGAAACTTGTGCAAAAGTCAACGGAGTCAAAAGAAATTCTTTGTGTGTCATGTGTCTCTTGAAAAGGAAAGACTGTTTGATCTACAGCATAAGAATAATCTCAGACTCGAGAAAATAATTTTATATGTACAATCACATCACTATGTTGCTGTCTCGTAATTTAAAGTTATCTGCTAAACTTTTTAGCTACAATATGAGCTAATTTGAAATAGCCTAAAACTTTAAAATAGTGAAATGACAAGGACTGTATTTTTCATGGTTTCACTTTCAAAATATGATTACAATTGGATTAAGAGTAAGTTCAACATCCATTAATCGAATCTATGTTTTCCAATGTTATGATTTGTCGTTTGTAGGAGTTATTTTGAGATTTTTTTTTAATTTTATCTTCGTCCATTCATGGGAACATGGTGGTCCATTCATAGAACCCTGTCGCCTTCAATGGACCAATAGCCAAATTTTAAATAACCTAATCTTTAAACAGACATAAATAAGATGTAGCCCTAAAACTTTGTTTTATCATTCCTTATTAGTAAAGTAATTGTTGAAGCCTAAAAACGGGAATTTTAAAGAATTGCTTTTGTCAGATATAATAAGAAATCTTTAGGTGGTCCATTGATGGCAACCTTCCCCTATCCTTTTGACTTCCTGGAAGCAGATCCAGTAGCATGTCACTTAGTATCGTCTCCCCTTCCGCTAATAACGTCATATCATCAGCAAATCTTATGCACTTTATTCTTCTTCCTCCTACTATCACCCCTTCTATGTTCTGAAAACAGTCCTTCACTAAATCCTTCAAGTATGAACAGGATAGGTGATAAAGTCACTAACAATAATAATCAATATAGTGTGTTAATTTCTTCGTGCAAAGGCCAAACATAGGTAACAATCAGCTGACGACTTTTCATTAAATGGATGGGCATAATGCTAGGCGTGTAGAGAGATTTGTCGTGAATAAAGTAACTATCCCGCAGATTTTGTTGAACTTCGTACGTACCTGAACTTAAAAAAATTTACCAAAGCACATGCACACATTTAAGACAGTATTTTAGCTAGATGTTGTGTTTAACCTTTTCTTCACAGTTTTTATCTATTTTAATTTTATGGTTCTGAAAAACTCCATTGTTAAGAGTTTGCCAATCTGTTGAATAGAAAAAAATTTCAGCAAGAAAATAATGCTGTCGCTTTCGAAATATCACACATTTCGGCTCAAAATAGCACTGGATCTTTCAATGGCAATTAATCAAACCAGAGATTGAAAATAACTGCCCTTTTTAACTAGAACCGTGAAATGAACAGTTTAAACAATGCCAGTTTTATCTCATTTATGTAAGCCTGAATTTATTGTAGATAATGTAGGCCTACAGAAGGTGAAACATATGACTAAATGGGAACCGTATTTTGTAAAAATGTGCGGGATTACGCGTAATCGGTGCAATTTTTAAATTGCCTCTGCAAATGTATGTCCCTTCACAGCATACTTAATTACCTTTGAAAAGATGAGCGCGTGTTGCTAATTAAGGATAAAAAACACTGCACAGTTTCTAGGAAAGAGCTAAAGGGTCGAGATTTAGGCAGCAGATGTAATTTAATATATGTTCAAGTGGTAACCATACGTAACTGTGAAATCATGCTATTTGTAGTTTGTTTCTGTTTTCATCCACCATTTCATTCGTCAGCTATGTTCGATTTACGTCCTCATTTAATATGTAACAAATTTCCAGATTTTTGTTTAATTCACATTTTCAACAACCTTCCGGCAGTGTACAGCGCTTTATCATAAACTAATGTAGGCTACTGTTTCTGTTCACATTTCATATCTACGAGACAAGCTGGCCGCGAATTATGCATATGAAACGTAATATATTTCAATAAAAATTGGTAGTTACGTAAAATCAAAAATACAAAATCACTATGAACTCGAAATCGATTCCGACAATTTTAAGTTTATTTCTTGCATAACACGATAAAATGAAGTGAGCTGTCCTGTAGGCTTATTCTCAAACCCGTACGTTTCAGAGAAATTATCGAATGTAGGATTATAACTACTTTTAGGTGTGAATTCTTTCAATGTCCAATAGCTGCCAGGCTTAGTTGAGTAGTCACTAACCTTAGCGAAGAGCGCTTATTTGTTGTAGGATTAGCAACCCTCGTCATTAAACCACATTAACCCATTTATTACGTCTGAGTGAAATAATGTAAAGTTTAATATGTATTTTAACATTCATATAGCCTAATTTTTAATGAAAATTTCCGTAGATACAAACATTTTAGAAACTATTAAAATATACATATAGCAATTTTTATGTAAAATTGTGAAAATCTTTTTGTATAATATGTAATTTATAATTGAAGAAGAATGTCTTAATTTTAGGATTAGGCCTATATAGAACGCATTTTCTATTAAATTCAGACAACGAAGTTCCCTCTTTTTATTTGGGCCATATTAAACGAGTTCAATTACATAAACCTATGCCATTTGAATCACAGTTCAAGAAAATAAATTATACACAGAAATGACATTCGAAAATGATAAAGGAAATTATTTGCTTCTGGACGTACTTATAGTAAGAATTATCTACCCAGTGGAGACATAACAGATCGGAGTTTTATATAGGATGCGGCAGTGGAATATGGCTATTTTTATAGCCCTGTTGTGGGAGGACACTTAGGACGAATTAAAAGAAAACACATAGCCTATACTAGAAGTAATCTAGTACAATGCAATTTATTTATGTCTGATTACTTTTTAAAAGCTACATTTCGTAAGTCGCCTCCATGGCAACGAAAACATTCCTGCAATCTGCTATGAAAGTTCTGCATAACTCGCCCCAACAAAACAGGTTCAATGGCACTGATTTCGTACCTTATATTTTGTTTCAGCTCGATGATGGTGCGAGGCTTATTGCAATACATCCTACTTTCGAGGTAACCCTATAGGAAGTAATCACCGCACACTGCTCATGGTTCAATGAACTGTTTCTGCATAACATGTTTCCAGGACGAATAATTTCACGATTTGAACACACAGCCTGACCGCCAAGATCTCCTGACTTGGCTGCAACAGATTACTGTCTATGTGGTTATTTCAAAAGTAGGATGTATCGCAACAAGCCTCGCACCATCATCCAGCTGAAACAAAACTGTTTTGTTGGGGAGAATTATGCAAAACTTTCATAGCAGATTGTAGGAATGTATTCGTTACCGTGAAAGTTACTTACGAAATGTAGTTTTTAAAACGTAATCAGACATTAATAAATTGCATTGTACTAGATAACTTCCAGTATATATGTTTCCTTTTAATTCGTCCTCAGTTCCCAAAACAGGGATATAAAAACCGTCATATCCCACTGCCGCACTCTGGGTATATTTGAAAGATGCCGGGATGCTTATAATTGTATTGTTTGAAACTATAGACAGTAGTCATTTTTTGTTTCTACATAATGATGTAGAACATAGATTTCGTTGATTTCGTGTAGAACATAGAATATAAACTCGTTGATTTCGTATAAGATCAAGGATAAGAAGAAATTATGGTCGTGGTGGTGGTTGTGGTGATGTCGATAACGGTAAATAATGTTCATTGTGGTGTAGACGACGTTAAAGAAAATTATTGTACATTCGACCGTGAAGGAAATGGTAATTTAAGATTTGTTATAGAAATTACAGCAGTAGTGGTGAAGAAGGCGGTAAAGAAAATGATGGTGATTGTATTGAAAATGACGATGAAGAAAATGCGGTTGTTATGGTAAGATAGCTGAAAGAAAATGGTAGTAGTTGTAGTGAAGATGATGAAAATCGTGGTGTTGTGAAGATGACGATAAAGAAAGTGGTGATGATTGTAATGACGATGACAATAAAAAAAATAGTGGTGATTGTGGTTAAGATGACCGTTAAGAAAATAGTGTTGGTTGTGGCAAAAATTACGGTAAGAAAAATCATGGTGATTATAATGACTATGATAAACAAAGTGACGATGAAGATGGCGGTAATTAAAATAACTGCTAAAGAAAATGGTTGTAAAGTCGATTATGGTGATAAATAAAATGGCAGGGATTATGGCAGCAAAGAACAATATTGTAATAGTGCTGGTGACTTAGCTGGTCTTGGTGACTACGCTAATTATTATATACGTGATAGTACTGTATCAAAACTTGCTTCTACATGATGTACAAATAAGGATCATCTGTATAACAACTCGGGTCAGCAAGTTCTAATTTGCCCTAGTTGAAGAGGAAATCCGGCTCAGATTGGCTGTAGAGCACAACGATGAACCAAAGGCATATAATACTAAACTTCACGGACATAAACAATGATTACGACCCTTGGTCCCTGTTTTTATTGCTAACATGACAATAGGAGGGTAGAAAAGTTCAGGAACGGGCGTGGAATCCCCAACTGTTAAACTGTAGCGTTAACAATGCGTGAAATCACAGTGTTTTAATTCGAATCCGCCCTTGGGTATGTAATTATCGATAACATTATTTGTCGTGTATTATCCCAAGTGACAGATCGGGTGTCTTCTGTTTATATGCGTGCGCACCATATCACTGGGTAAATTGGAGTACAGTACAGTACAGTACAGTAGACTGTAGTTTCCCTGTTTCAAGAATAATTAAAATTGTCTTATAGCACCTCGGCCTGTTAATTTGGACTGTTATGCTTCTCATTTATATGCATGAAACCCGACAGTCCAGAAATTAGTATATTTTTTCATGAAATGATTTAATCCGCTTCAAATCATCAGGAGCCAATGGACAGTTCTATAAGGTAAAATCCAATAAAACTGTCTCTATTGTATTTCCGTCACCATACATTATATACAGAAGAGAGTGAACAGTAACAGCTAGTGAGAAATTTCACTTACACCTGTAATCTCTTCGGAGTTTCTTACGACTGTCTTATTTCGGTGTATTCAACACAGCTTGTGAGAATGCCGATACAGTGCGATCGAAAAGTCTCTCCGCAGCTCTATTGGTTCTGACTAGTAACCCTAGAATAACTCTGTAGAAAGTTGGCACTCCCCCATTCATTCCGGGTTGACAACCTCACTCCCAGTCCATCATATGCTTAATTGCTAGTGTTGCCACTTGAATTCTCTGCCTATGTAGTGGATTCTCGGCTACACAAGCACTGCGGAGAGACTTCTCGATCGCACTGTACAACTCCAGTCCAATAGTGCTGGTTGAAGCTTTCTTTCCAAGGCATAAACCTCTCCCTTACTTGTTACACACACGTGCAGAAAATCACACATCGCCATTGCTAGATCTAAGTCAGTACTAATGGCTTGTAGCTTATCAGCCATAACTTCGAGTATTCAGAAACACACGAATATCTCGTGAGTGTTCAATTGGAGAGACATTTCAGTTTAAAATTGTTTGAGAAGATAACTGAGGGAAGAAAGACAAGTAGATAACTCCATTAATCCATTTCACTAAACTAAGATTTATTTTTCATTACTCAGGTATTTAACTGAAAAAAAAAATATATTTGTAAAATTTATATTATTACACATAGAACAAATTAAGAATGTTCATCAGTCATATTCAGATATCAAACATTTCAGTCTGAGCAAGTCTGGATTCATTATCTTAAATATCATCAACATGAAAGTACTTTACAAACAACTTCTAACGGTTGAAATTCAAATAAACTGGGTACTTTCAGAAGAGAAAAAAACCTCTCATAAACTTATCTGATTTTATTTCATTTTTGTGCTAATGACAATGTTTCAGCAACATTGTCTGTAAATTTAGCTGGCATCATGAAAAGAAAAATCACAAACAATCTACTGTACATTTCCAGACGATTGTCATTTGTTGTATAAGGGCAACAATATTTTTTAACAATAATGTGTATTTCTTTTTTGTACACTTTTAAATCAATATGTTAATAACTGCGTTACTGTTCGATTCTGTAATATTCAACAACTTCTAAGCGATCTGAGATAACCTTGTTATATTGGAGGATTGTGGAAACTCTTTCTTTTCTTGTGAATTCTTCATTATGAACTCACAATTTTTACCACACATTTTACACAATTCCCCTTTCATTATCATCTTCGTCTCGAGAAACTGGGCACCACTTGTGTTTGCGCGACGCCGAACAGATTGTCTGTCATGGTGCCTGTTTCTCGCAAGTTTCCGAAGATTGATAGATGGCCATGCTTGTGAATTCTAGACGAGTGATTTATCTACATAAAGGGCCTCATACACGCAAAGACTTATCTGTACCAACTTAGCTCAGGGAGGCATGTTTGAATTGGATGGTTGTCCATACACGCTCAGACTTACCTCCTACATTTATAGTTTACAAAGAAGATTAAGAGGTCATTAAAATCAACAATTCCTCGTGAAGAAATGCGATTATACGAGAAATACTATTCCTTCATGGTTCTACATTCACAAAATGTATAAGAATAGTTTCTCAAATCTGTATTTTCATAATTTTCCGCCATTTCGCTACAGAGAAATGCTTTAACCGAAACAATGACGAAATCTCGGTCACATGTTTCCAATATCGTTTGTTTCTATGTTTACGTTTTCTCTCGCTTAACTTGGACAGCGCTACAGTCGGAAAAAATTCAAGTAGCCGCTGAAATCTGAAGACTCACCTCAAGGCCGAAAGTCCGAAGTCGTAATATTTTTAACCATATACGAGATGATTTGTCTGTGGATTTAGCTTTGTACAGACTTACCTCCAGATAAGTCTCTGCGATTACGCATGGAGTTAAAAAAGGAACAAATCATACATTTTTATTCGCTGCCGGATGAAACGTACTCACGGGCCAGATCAGATCCCCCATTTGGCCATCACTGCTTTAAATGATTTGTGGGATGAAAGGTATGCGTCAGCTGAGTTTGTTCCCCCTGTCAATTCAATTGTTGGTTCGTCCTTCAGTAGTGAGATCCGTTGCACATCACAGTGACAATACGACTCTGCCCATTAATTATACTTCATGAATGACAGGAGTACTCCAAGAAAACATCCTGGAACACAACATTCTTCACCAAACCGACACTCTAGTTAACGCTGCACTTACTGTTTTCCTAATTTTCGTGAGATTTTCCACCATTCAGTGAAAGGTTTTAACGGAAAATATACCGTTTTGGTAAAAGTGACCAAGTCACATTGAAGGCTTCCAAGCATTATGAAAATTTAAGACATAATTTTATATTGAAAACTAATAATATACCACATTTACCTTCAAAATAACTAATTACTAACATCTAAAGAAGTACAGTTATCTTTGGATGGATCATTAAATCTTTAAATGACTTTTCCCAATAATTTTGCATTTTGGACTTGGTCACTTTTACCAAGACACCGGTGCATGTTATTGGTGACAGTGCATTTGGAAGTGGAAATAATGGCATAGGGAACGGAAGCAACCAGGTGAGACCTACTCAAACACGTTTTTACGATAGTAGTTTATTTAATGATGCTTTCAATTGCAGAGGTCAAAAATATTACGTAGGCGAGAACTAGCCAAGCACGTTTCATAAATATACGACAGGGACCGTACGTTTACTTCTCTCCCGGATTATATCGCCCTTTAAAATCCATTACTCTCGAACGGTTTTGAATCCGCGAACCTCGGATCCGACGGCTAGCACGATAACCACTAAACCACCGGGGACGCTTTTATTGACGACAAATTCCAACTGGACCCCCATAATTTGAACCCACGTCTCCGGCATGTCAACGCACTAGTTCCTCGGCTAATGGTGCGCCTAACAGTTTCATTAAGTCTTTTAAGTTTCCACCCTTCAAAGAAACGTTTTGATACCGGATACGAAGTGTGAACAAAGGCATTCCTCCTCATAACAGTTCCAACAAACTCATCTATTGAAATAACGGGCTTTGCGATAATATCATTATCAATCACCGTGACGTGTGCTTTGGAACGATGTGGCAACAGTTGATAGCTGCACATTGTCTATTGTTATTCGATTCCTTCTCATTATTGTGAAGGTCAGTTCCCGGAACTGCCAACAGATGCCTATTACACAGCAAACCAATAATTAGATTTCACTCACCCTTTACGGAATAACCCTCGAACATGTCACAGATGGCATAACCATTTATTATTAGCGGGTATAGCCCTGAGGGCGCCTGTTGGCCAAATTATTCCAATGGATGACTCGCTAAGCCGCACAAAGTCCCTTAAATGATGCTTCACGCGAGCATGCCAGGTCCCCTCCTTTGCTTCAAGCCCCGGTTAATAGGTTCCAGTGAGCCAATTTCAACAATCGGACAAATGCCAATGTAGTCAATTAGGGAAGTGTTCACACTCCTCAAAACTAATCCCTCCCTGAAATCAATAATTTGAAACATGTGCATTCATTCTTTGTTCTATTATTTTCTGTCAAGACGCACTAGTATTCGAACTACAGCAGAGGTTCTCAAACACTTCGAAAGTAAGGACCACTTGAAAGAGTTTTAAATGAATGAAGACCAACCATAAATTATTCAGGTGTTACAATGCACTTTTCTAACGCAGTCCTCAAACTCTCACATACCTCATTTCAGCTAATTCGTTAAGAAACCATTCAGAATTGTTATAGGCACTATTAAAATAAATTAATACTTCTACTAAATAATAAGATAGGTGACGAATCGGTAGAATGGAGAAAAATTCTCTCCGGCACCGGGACTCGAACCCGGGTTTCCATCATGGCCATCAAGATATACTCGTATATCGAAGACCACTATAACCCTTTTCATGCGACTTAGTTCATGGAAAGCGAGACTTCTTAGCCCAGAACAACATGAGCCATTAGAGATTAAACAGCGTTGCCTAGTTGTCATGCTAAGGTTCAGTCGCTGTTAGTTACGGCAAGTTAAATAATATATGCGCAAAGACAAAATATTGTAGCCACAAAGAAGATCAGAAGTATGACCTACGTCGCGTGGAAAGTATTATAGCAGTCTGTGGATCATAGTTTAAGAAGAAGGCAAGATCGTTGGCTTTCCACGGTGATTTCTAGCGATCGCATCCCTTTGTTCTAATATTCTAATACAGATTTTTTTTACAAAACTAACGCTTTATCGATATTAGATTTAGTTTAAAAAATAATCTTTTATGAGTTATTCATATGAAAATTATTGACATTAGGCCTACTAGTAGGCCTATACTGAATTCCCAGATCACAAGAAAAAGTAGCCATATTTTAACGAAACCCAACCAAATTGCAGGGCTTGAAAAATACCTAGATTCCAACACATCTATTGTTAGTTTAAATTGCTATAGGATTGTAGAACTGTGGTGTAATGCAAATAAGTTCGCAGATAACCTTATTTATTACTAACCACAATGAACGCACAATCGTAGTAACGAAAATCCGACATTGCCTAATATATTTCCCCCACAGGTTATCTTAATACAACAAATTTTTACTGTAAGATGGGACAACACTAACTACATTTAGGCTTATTACGCAAAGCAGTCTCAATATCACCAACCAGTAGGGATTCCGTCTCCATAATAATAAATTTTAATCGCTTCTTTACTTTTCGAAGACCAATCGTTGGCTGTCTACAACACTGACAACATAGCGCTCCTACAGCACTTCACCACAATCTCTGAATTCCAAAATAATCTTATACAAACAGTATGTTATCAGCAAAGACGATCAGCCAGGTTTTTACTAAATAATCGTGATCATAAAACTTTTTAAATGCAACAAATTGGAATGCAGACAGACGTTCTAGCCTGTCGCAAATGGAATCTATTTCCATTTCCTTATTTGTCTAGCATTTATTTTGATTTATTTCATTCCACTGTTTTAATAGTAACTTAACACTGATATCCTTTTATTAAATGTGATGTTTGTATCAACAATTTTCTCGCCTATGCCATCCTATGACGCTCTTACGTTGGGATATGAAACAATATAGTGTTTCAATATAATTATAATTATGTAAAATTTACTATAGACCTAGAATTACTGAACACTAAAATACTGAATTGAACATGAACAGAATAAAAGAAGAGAGATTTAAATCTAGAACCTCAGACATACTAGCATTCACTATTTACTGTTAGATTAGGCAGACTAAGGGAATACAAGCTACAAAATATGTGTAGTCTAGAAATAAAACGATGAAATAGTTTCATGGATTTACTTCGTTTTAGAAGAACGGCTGACCGCCTACGCCTATAACTCAAGTGGGTTGCAGTCTACTATTGAAATGCTACTCTCTTGTATGGATTTCATTCCCACATATCCTTTCCAGCTCCTCTATCTAGGGTTGACACAATACGAAATCTGGAACTCAGAAACGATTCATACGACACTTCGTTATACATAAAAGAAAGTCATGTAGCATGCTAATGATTAATGACTAGATTTCTGTATTACATAATTATATTTTTCCGCCAGGGGCATACTTTTGTAAAAAAAATGTGTAACGAGCGAAAATGTATTTTTTTTAAGACAGAATAAAGAAAAGAGAGTAAACCAACAACTCGTCGGCGATTATTCAAGTACAATTATTGCAGCAGGTATAATATAGATGTTCATTTTTCTTGCGATATCACCACAGTCTAGTATATACAGTCACGAAGCTCAATACGTAGGGAATATGCATCCATAGATAGTTGCTAATCACTAGGATCGCTACTATCGCCTTATCACATACAATGCGCAGTTCACTGTTCCTAGTACTCTCATCAACTCATGCTTCATGACTGTATATACTACACAGTGATATCACTTCATCCACGTAAATATTGTGAATGTGTAATTATAACTGCAGAGTTTTACGAGAAAGATGAACAATGAAAGATGGGACGACAACAGAGTTATAAATCATCTAGTTATACCTTGATAAATTATTTCCAAACTTGTAATTTGGAGAATTTTAAGCAATTTTCTTAATTGCCACCATATTTTAGTGAAGCCTGTCTAACTTCAGACTCTTTTCTGTTAAAAATCTTAAACTATTGCTTATTTTTCTCAAGCTCTGGTATTATGACGGCCCAACTCAGTCTTTTGTTTTAATTTTGAAAATAATGTTGACATCCCGGTGCAAAGGACATTTTTTAATATATCCTTTGTTCATTCCGATATATCATTGAATTCGGGACCGCTCCAAATATCTTCCTCAGAGCCATTAAGTTTACTAAATGTTCATCAATTTTATTAGAGACTATATTTCGCAAGAATATATGTAAGGCAGGTTTAATGCCGCTTACATACAACTACGATTAGCATTAACAACTGGCACAGATCTATTTTTATAAGCCTTCTAGTTATTTTTGTGAGAATATTTTATTACTGTAATGAAAGCTTAATTTGAAACAATATTTGAAGAGTCCACTGCAAGAATGATGGATGTCGTTTGGAATACATTTTGCAGGAGAAGCAATTAAAGTTTGAAATGCTTAGCGCTCAAAGCTTAACTGTGATTTTCCGATCATTACTGGACAATGACTACCAGTGTTAATGCCATATAACTCTGTATGTACATTCTATATGTCTTAAGCTATGCACTGACAGTCTCGGTTCATTTTCGACAAGAAAGTGACATCCATCATTCTTGCAGTGGACTCTTCATTTGCTATTATTTTATTGCATGGAACTGTTAACAAAATTTGAGATAATCAAGTTCTGTAATGTTAATTAAGGACGCCATAGCAATTATTGCACAGTTATCTAGCGCCGGTGAAATTATGATAGCGAGAGAATAACTGGTAAGACGACTCCGAACAACTGGATAAATCTCTGGAGGTGGGAACAACAAACAGATAACAGTCCAAACGGGATTCGAACATACTCGAGCACAGCCTCGGAGTACGAGTTCAGCTTGTTATGCATGAACTGCAACGGTGGCATATCTTGGAGGTATGTATACTCTATCTCAGCGGTGCGACACCGTAAGTTATAAGAAAGCAATGATTTTCATAAACTCGTTGAGTATCGGATATTTTTCTGACACTAAGATAAAAGCTACGACTCTCGTAAGATCGGTTCAATAAAACGCCGGATCTCCATTTAAGGCAACACACCGCATCATACTATCATGCTGGTGGTTCTTTCTTACTTACGACTTTTAAGGAATCCGCAGGTTCATTGCCGTCCTCACATAACCCGCCATCGGTTCCTATCCTGTACAAAATTAATCCAATCTCTACCATCATATCTCACCTCGCTCAAATCAATTTTATTATTATCCTCCCATCTACGTCTCAGCCTCCCCAAAGGTCTTTTTCCCTCCGGCCTCCCAACTAACACTCTATATGCATTTCTGGATTCGCCCATACGTGGTACATGTCCTGCCCATCTCAAACGTCTGGATTTAATGTTCCCAATTATGTCGGATGAAGAATACAATGCGTGCAGTTCTGCATTGTGTAACTTTCTCCATTCTCCCTCTTAGCCCTAAATATTTTCCTAAGAATCTTATTCTCAAACACCCTTAATCTCTGTTCCTTTCTCAAAGTGAGTCCAAGTTTCACAACCACATAGAACAACCGGTAATATAACTGTTTTATAAATTCTGATTTTCAGGTTTCTTGAGAGCAGACTGGATGACAAAAAGCCAAAATAGTAGCCGTCCATTATGAATTCTTGAGTACAGTAAACCTTCAGAGCTACTTAGCAGAAACCATACTTCAAGTTTGAATCCAGACCACGCACGTTGTCTATTGTGAAAGCGACGTTCTGTATTATTTTAGAGGAAGTCCGTCTGTATGTCGACTAAGCGTTAACTTGAGTGCGCCTAATATGGTATATAAAACGAGGTAAATATGAATAGACAAAGGAAAAAACCGAAGGGTGAGAAAGAAAGAGAAATGAAGTAAGACAAAGGAAATAAAAATAAGGAACATCAGTAGAAAAAGTGTGAGGACTCATAAAATAACAATAAGGGCTCTGCTCAACCAGTAATCTGACGAATTACTATGAATTGTACTGAAATCCTAACTGTGGCAGTTCATCTAAAATTTGAAGGGAATAACCATGTGGGAAATTTCTCCTCTGAGTGTATTTGTTCCCTTTACAACTTTTTCTTCCATTACTCCTATACACCATTCACGTCATTTGCAATTTTTTTATTGTTGAAAAGACAGTACTCGTGCTGTTTAGGCAAATATGTTGGCGCACATATTTAAATGCTGAGTAAAATATTATTTTCGACAACATATGTCACGTCAGAGTATTCGAGTATGAAGCCAGAACTGTGGTGGTGGTGGTGGTGGTGGTGGTGGTAGGCCTTACAATGAAAGTGACACATATACAGGACATCATTTTATTTTTACTTCAATTTTTATTGTACCTGAGTTTTTGAATGTACTTCACTCTCACCCTTCTACTAATGAAATTCAACCGTCCTCCACACAGATCCAAGACCGCATATACAGTCATATTAGCTTTACGTTCAGAGTAAACAGTACGGTCCAAAAATATGTTCGCGTTTTCCAGTGACGAAAGAGCTTTCAATATTGCATCATTTTCGCACAGGTACTGTCGTCCATTTGCCTACGTCGTATCCCGGTTTCCCCCACCAGCTTTTATTCGCCAGCTAGTGGCTGGGCTGTCTTAGCTCTTTTCTGAAAACATTAATTTCTGTTAGGAATTGGACGTCTACGTAATATTATACAACTGTTTAAAATAACTTAAATAAAAGGGCCTCGTTAAGTAATTAAATATCACGTGATTTCCTCCCTTCCTATGACTCTACGACAAAACCATTTGGACGAACAGTAGATAGTATGTCTGAGTAATTTTATCTTTTCGGTTCGGGCAGAAGTGAAGATTGAATTTACAGTACGTAAGGTACTCTTTTATAGAGTAGGTACAGACTTATTTCAACATGACTTACTAGTACGAATGACGAAACTGGTAATTGGAATTACGTACAATAGTCTATAGTGCGATAATATGCACATTAGAACTGAAGACTGTATCGAAATGAACGGCCACCATTTTAAAAAATGTGTTTAAATATCCATATTATGATTATTTTTCAATTTAACTTCATTCTCTATATTGTACGCTAATGTGCTGTAGACAGTATAATTTACACTGCTTAATGAATACGTCCGCATGGACAGCTTAGTTCGTGAGTAAAAACACTTATTGTTAATACTGTACTGTATTTTGATTAAACAAAAACCTAATGAAAACTATCAAACTCAAAATATGCGATATTTCCTAGTTTACGTAAAGGATGAACTACTTTTCTTCCCTCCTATACCTAGTGAAGCGATTTGTTTGTATATTACACCAGTATCATCGAACTCCAGTAGTGGAATGGGGTAGCAAACGGCGTTCATCCAGAGGTATAGGCAAGTTAATATTAAAAATTTTAGTAAAAATAAAATGATGTCCCTGTATAATTAACTACTACATAGTATATTAAAAAATAAAAGAAACAAATATACAATTAGGCCTATTGCATTTTACGAAGTACCTACTAACAGTAATTTCAACATATGGTATCAAAAACTGCGTTTTAAATGGAGTAACTAGGCCTACGCGAAAAATAAAAACTGAAGAAATGTGTTCCATGACCCACAAATATCAGGACTTTCCACAAGAGATCGCAGATTATACACGCAATTGAAAAATTTAATATATGTATTTAACATAGAAGAGACAATTAACGACTATAAACTTCATCGATCCAATATAGAACGAGTGGGAGATACTAGAAAAAAAAAACAATTGCTACAAATCAAAAGGTTACTATGCTACAGGACGTTCAAGAGCCCGTTGAGAAAATTCTTACAGTCGAAGCAGACTACAAGCCTAAACTTGATACAGAAGAAGAAAAAAATATATTGTACAACATTTTGCAATTGCATTATACTCTGGTTAAGTGCTTTGTGTGGAGCGTGGCATCGTATGGAGCAGGAAAATGGGCATTACGACGAAGTGAAAAGAAACTATTACTGTAGAAGCATTTGAAATGTGGATATGGAAAAGCATGGAGCGTGTGAAATGAACAGACAGAATAAGAGTTGAAGCTGTGTTGAAAGAGTGAGTGAAAAAACAATAATACTGAAACTGATCAGGAAGAGAAGAAATTGGCTGGCTCACTGGTTAAGAAAAGCCCCAATATGTGTTTGGGATAAACCCTAGAAGTGTATGAGTAGTCTCTAGGGCAATCGTTGGCATTTTCTGTTGGTCGCACTCCTTAAGTTTCCAGAATGTGGTTTCTCATTTCTAGAGAAAACCGTTATAATTTTTTTATTTACATTTTCAGCCTAACTTAGGCATGACGGAGAGATTCTGAGAAGAAATTATCTCTTGCCGACTACAAGTATTAAATTATTAGATACAATGTTACGGATATATACTGTATAATCCTGTAATTAGATTACATAATATTATAAAAATATAATCAAGACGCGAAACCATTTCTCTGTTCTTATGCAATAAAAACTTTATCGAGTCGTCCTCTAGTTTATTTTCCGCTGAAGCAGACATTAGCAGTCAGTATAGCGCAAGGTCGTCCCTCAAGACAAGAAACGCAATCCCTGTATAAGCGATAACTCTGCACCACCCTTCTTGGAATCAAACGAGAGACCATCGTTGGACATTGTGGTTGAAGGCCAGAGTGAAAAATTACAAATGAAATAATAATAATAATAATAATAATAATAATAATAATAATAATAATAATAATAATAATAATAATGTTTTCTTTGAAGACACGAGAGAAAGAATGACAAGGAAAATAACAGTGTGCTTCCCCTACTTCCCAATAAACAGCACACCTGTCTGTAAGTCTTACATTTTGCGTTTACTTAACGTAGAATGAGTCTGGTATTGGTAGGTAATGATAATTAAGAAACCGGAGCTGTGCTGCACTATATTGCAATAGTGTCAATTACACTGAGAATTGCGACGTATTATATGAGACAATTCATTCTTCGTTGTACTAGGCAACGAAAGGACTAAAATGCGAAATAATTAAGAAAATGTTGGAACTTACTCAAATATAACAATGTCCCCACATAATAATAATAATAATAATAATAATAATAATAATAATAATAATAATAATAATAATGTAATCATTGACTTGCCAAGCATTGCAAGTGGACAATATCGATGTGGTTCAATTTCCGATACAATATTTTTTTAGAATTACAAGAATCGCCAGGTTTCAACAGAAGTATTGAGGACACAATACAAAAAAAAATATGTAGCTATATAAGAATGTTCATAGATGTTCCATAAAACAGAAATAACTGACAGTCTCGTCAAAATGGCTTATACAAAACGTCACAACTTCCAACAGTGAGGTTAGAAATATATTTTTACAGTAGAATTTAATAGTTCGAACGTTCTATTTTCTAGGTGGTAACGCGAAGTAAACAATGTAACCATATGTTCATGGCATAAAGACCATCCACAAATATGAACATTAATAACACACTCTAGAACACAAAAATACATTATTTTTGTACGATACTGAATGACGAAAGAATGGAATATTTTCAATAACTCAAGTCTAGGAAGAGCAACTCGGAGCAACTAAACATTAATCAACACTTTACAGCTTAATATTATGTAAAAATTACTTACCAATTAAAGTGTAAGAACTTCTTTGAATGTAGCTTATTCTTGTAATGAACACCAATACGGGCTGAAGCTACTCCTCCATACTAAGTGGATCAACGCATCCCAAACAGATATAAAAAACTGTCCAAGTCACACCCCCACTGACGTTTAAAGAGACATTGCCCATAAAATCGTTAGTCACTCACTGGGCATGGCAGAGAACGTTATCTTCTCGGAATAAACAACACGTAATTCACAATACTGGAAACTATCATGAGGAGCTGCATAAATGAAGATGTGCCTCCTGTTCAGCCTCTTACACCAACTACAATTTTACTCTCTTACCCCCTGCCGTCTCTTTTGATTCCCACCCCCACTGAAATTCTCTCTCTCTTTGCCATTGCCTGGATTCTGTGCTGCTCGACCGTCCTATTGATTTTTAGTCCGACGTGTGCGCAAGTTATACCACGCAGCTCTCTGAATTCCGCACCCTATCCTCCTCCTCCTCCTCCTCCTCCACCACATCCACTACCCTCAGACAGATTGTGTTTTGTCTATAGGGTCGATAGTTGTAACAAAGGCGCATGCGCTAGTAGATTGTTTAAGATTTTTCTTTTGTTTTCGTGTCGGCGGCTGCGACAATGGTAGCGGTTGTCTCGAATTATATATTTTTTAAGAGCTGAGACCCATGGCCACAGACGACTATGGTCAAACTTCGGTTTTATGACTTGTTGAGTTAGTCATGCAGCCGTCTTCAAAACCTACTCAGTCATTGGCCAGACTTGTACTCAATTCGTTAACTCACGATTAGACTTCAAAGACGGGAGATGTGACTCAGCTGACTGAAGGCGGCCATTGAATGACATAAAAAACAAGCTGGCATCAAGTGCCGTCGATTGACTGCTGGCAGCTGATCGTGGTAACTGCTGGTATATAATTAGGCAGTCCGATGGACAATCAATCATAGTGACCGATGGGCGGGAAAACAGTCAGTGAGCAGAGCTGTCAGATGAGGAGTTTACTCTTCTTATTGGTGAAGGTTGCAGTTACCTGACACGATCAGTCTTAAATAAATGTAGATAATCCACATTATTTCGGTAGTCTACCATGTATAGCCCTATTTATTACTACCTACACTTAGTAGAAATTCAAATAACTTGAAATTGAGGCTGCAAACTATTACTACAAAGGTTTTCACAATAAGAAATTCACATCTTCACGTCATGTGTGGATTTACACGACAGCTCAGTGAGCTGATGGCCTCTCCCGGAAATCGGAACTACACAGTATCCTATGAGATTTGTGGTGAAGTGGGTTTTTTAGTATTCGTTTTCCAACATTACTTCATTATTACCATATTTTTTTTACCATAATAAAATTAATGCAGTACTAACTCTTACGGAAGTAAAACTACTTTATTCTTATCTAGAAACTTACTTTTCTGGAGACTTAAGTACGAAATAATTTCAAAACTTTATTTCGCATAGCTTTACTTTGCTGCATATCTTTACGAAAACGTGTGACGAAGAACTTGAGAGGCTTTGAGGCTTAGCCTACCCAAAAATGTTAGTCATTAGCTATACCTAGTAACAGTAGACCTATAAGTTCGTAATAGCAACACTTGGTTGCACTCCGATCCTTCCATATATTAAGTTCACTGTGGGAGGTCTTTCCAGGATGGAGAGTTCAGTGCGAGGCTGTGGCAGAAGCCTCTAAAGAGTCTAAAGGCATGGCTATGGCCTTGACTCGCAAGTTTGAGGAGGGCTCAGGGAGAGGGTATCGATTCGCTACATCTCCGCACGAAACGCGGCTAGCTTCAATAATAATACATTGCGCTATATTCGTGTTCTGTGAATGCGCTGCGTTGTGCATGCGCGCAAGTGTGTGTTACATATTCATTTTGTGCAAAATGGCTCACATTGAGGTTATTATTTGTAGAATTAAAAGAGAAACCGTTTTCAAGTTGGACATATGATACAAAATGAGCTTACAAAGATCGACACTACATTTAGGCCTACATATTAAAATAGCGGATGGAGGAAGACAAAATAGGAAATTTCAATTTTCATGGTATAAGAAATATCCTTGGCTAACAGGGTGCTCTGAGACAGATAAGTTGTATTGTTATACCTGTATTCTGTTTCGAGGTGAAAATGAGTGGTTATCATCTTCTTGTAGGGTCTGTATCACAAAAAATTTTGATAGAAAAACAGAGAAACAACTACTGTATAAAAATATATAAAGTAAGCAGATTTTCTTCTGCCTACCGGTACTCAATATTTACCCTTAGCTTCACCACTGGTGGGTGCGATCACCTGTCGACAGTTGCACAGCTTCACTATGCTGCGTATCTTTACGTACAACTTGCGTGGGTGGTGCAAGAAATGAAACAAGGAAATTACAAATAATACAAGAACAATGCAAGGATTTCTTCGGAAGCTATTTTTAATGCAGGGCCATGCATTTATTCCTATATTTCTGTTTATTGCGTATGTAATGCCTGTGATACTTCATTGATTTATATTCTTTGTTTCTTTCGTAATTCTTAAAAGTATTCTTATTACTAAATAATATCTTAAATATATAAATGAACATAATTTTTAGAATTAGCATCATATTTTGACATAGCTTATCTCATTTTTTTATTATTAATAGATTTGTTCTTCAAAAAGTAAGTAAAAAAATAAATAATACATGTGACTACACATTTCTTAAGTTTTCAGTGTTACTGACAGACAAATTTAGCGGATTATAGTTTCTACATTGAAACATTTTACATTTCCGGAAATGAAAACCTCGGGCACTCGTTCCCACAATCGTAATTTCGACGGGTACAGCAGACAGACAAACACCCTGGATTTAGCCCTAAATTCACCCCATTTGTGTGTCCTATGGGTCTACCCCCCACCTATGGCAGCAGTCATAACACATGTCTCTGGGGAAAACAATACTTAAGAGGGGAGAGATGAAGGTAAGGTAAGGGGCGAGAGCGCGTGTCTGTCGGGCGATGAGCTATTGTAACGAGACCAGATCTTCCCTCTTCATCCCTTTACCCCGGTATCATATAGAACTATAGAGTGTTAGTAGCACACAGACTGCGTCGTTAAGGATTATGGACGTAGCCACAGCAACAGGAACAGGAACCTGGAGGCAGCGATCAAAGAGGCGAGATTTTAGACTCTGAAGATACTTTTCATTCCTAACAGAAAAACCAAGAATCTTCCAAATGCTTCTTTTCATGTGAGTTAGTAGCCTAATCCTTTAAGGGAGAATATGAAGTTGTTGATCGTTCATTTTTCAACCCTCTGTCGTCGATCAAGAGAAACTACGATGGCATTTCTCATACTCAGGTTGGTACGAACTGACACTGCTTGAAATGCATATGGTTAGGACGAGACTGATCAGTAGAGACCGGATTTTAAAGAGAAAATTTTTCATCAAAAAAGGACAAAAAAGAGAAAGTTATGGCCCCCCCCCCCAAAAAAAAGGACTTGAAAAGAACTATATTACTCCCCAAACACATTTCAGCACATTCATGGGTATACATGGCACACACAATCTTACATTTATCTCTTTACAACATAAGGAAAGTTATGTATTTGATATAGTCAAAAAACGACTTCGAAAAGGACTTTATTATTCCCTCAAAAGGGTGCTATTTTAATGGAAAACACACTTTAGCACATTCATGGATACACATAACACACACAAGCTTATATTTATCGCTTCGCAACATAAGAAAAGTGTTGTATTTGATCACATTCAACATTTCAATATGTTTCAATATGATTCTGCCTCTTTGAATGGAGAATGTCTTTGGAAACAGAAAATGACCGCTCAACATCAACTGAAAGCAGAAGTGAAAATTTTCTTTTTATCCTGAACTCTAAATCAGAGCACTTTATTAGTTTTTCAGTGTTTGGAATCAGAAGAAGAACGATATTTATTTTCGCTTGCTCAGGCAGTTATAGGCCTATCGGAAAAATACAGGAAAATTATCTAAATGTTTGCGATATTCTGTCAAAAAAGTACCAAAATAAGAGATGTTTTTAAAAAAGGGAGAAAAAGGGAATATGGACTAAAAAAGGGCGAAAAAAGGGAAGTCAAAACCACATAAATTGGTCGATGGTAGATAGTTTTGAACATCGTAATTAATTATTTCATGTTTCATGTTGAAATAAAAGAGGGATTCCCTTTAAAATCCGGTCTCTACTGATCACTATAGGAGAAGCATTTCTAGTTCCGCACCCAGACAAATGCCATTCACAAATTTCTGCGAATCATGTATACAGGATTTTCCCATCATTAAAATCTTACAGCGATGAAATAAATCATAAACTACAAATGCCTAAAAAGAAACAATTTTTGTTCCCTAAAAGCTCCTTTATAATCTTCTGTGTACATTTAAAAATAATATTAAGGGCAGTCCTTAAATTCCACCACACAAACATGGTGGCATGTCTAGCACACGCGGTACACCGCGTTGCTGAAGAAATTCGACTGCAAAACCCAAGTATCAACAGAGTTATTTTTCAACGGTCAAGAAGTGTTGCTTTTCAAGAACGTGCTTAGGGAGGCTGCGACACTGCATTTAAAGCTATACTTGATATCGATATTGAATCCTATATTCAGTACCGATACTCTATAATATCGGAAGAATAGTATCAATACTGAAAGTATCGTACTTTTAATATATGAAATAATATTCAATATATAGGCTAGTTGGCAAAGAAACCTTTAATATTACAATTAAATATTTAAATACACACTTCCCAATAAAGGATGAGTACTGGTATACAAAATCGTTGACAATGAAGATCTTAACATACCAACAAAATTGACATTTCTGGTATACATGGTGAAAGGTGTATAACTGCATTAATTTTATAGTAATAGATACCAATAAAACTAGTAGATAAATTCGCATAACCGTCTTAGAACTCTGGAGATTGTTATACCGCTGAACCAGGGATTCTCAAATTGTGATACGCATTTAAATTTGTAAAAATTGCGAATTGTCAGTATGTAATCACGCCATCTGTCAATTTTCAGTTCTAATGTTCGCGATAGTAACGAGCGTTTTTTTTTTTTGTTCTCGGCTTCAGTGATTCCATTATCTACAAAAAACAAATGTCTATGTTTGCTTATGTTGAAAACTTTGTTGAGGAAAATGATATTCGTCTCAATCCTGAAGTTCTGGCTAAAATACTACACTGCAAGTAAATGATACCAGTAAAGCCTTGCTTTTTCTGAACCGACGCATGCGACGTGCGAGGTGCGAGGCCAGTCTCGCACAAATCCGGACTTCAGGAGAGATAGAGAGTGGTTTCTATAACTGCGAAATGTGAGATCTATGCACCTCGCAACTATAGAAACCACCATCTATCGTGTTGTCCACAATTGTGCGAGGCGGGCATGCGTCGGTTCAGAAAAACCAAGGATATAGAGTCCCGGTCTGGTCTGAGATTTTTCACTATAGTGACACTTGCGGAGGACACGATTGCAGTTTTTTTTTTTCAGGGTTCTCCCGTTTCCCCATATTAGGCATCTACATCATTCCGTCAACATCTCTCCATTCCGTCATCATTCCATAGCATTTCCCGAACGCGGGCTGGAGGAGCACGAAGGGGACTGCTCTAGAGACGACTGGGGTTGTCTGCTCGAAACCCGGCCACACAGCGAACCTTAGCGCAGAGCCTAGCTTGAGGGTTAGGGCAACAGAACTTGAAAGATCGCAGAGCTGGGTCGTAGTGCCCTCTGCCGAAATTTCATTCCATCTGTCTTCACTTCATTACATACAGTACAACCTCGCATTAGACCTGAAAAAATGTGCAGAGTTGCTAGTCAACTAATTTAGTACATACAGTACTTATTAGAGTAACATGTTTCAGATTTTACCGGCTACCAAAACAAAAATAGACTAAGATAAATGAAATAAAGAATAGTAGAACAGCAATACAAAATTTCTTTCAAGAAAAATATTCTGTACTCATATTTGGGTCATTTGCAGAATTTGTATAACAAATGACGCCCAACAATTCACACTCTTTCCATTATTGCATTTATAACGATAAGTTATAAATTCCTAACAGTGAGTAGTTTCAATACTAATTTAGTAAACGTCACAAGAATTATTTCCTTCATGTGAAATATTTCACGAGAATAAAATGAAATTCTTACAGTAAGAGCTAAAATGCAGTGTCCATACTAGTGAAGTATTTAAAATAGAGCATGATTATGTCCAGATAAAGGTTTGTTTAATAATGTAATTGAGAAAAAAAATGAAACATTTTATATTATCAAAACTTCTTCATTTATGTCTGAGTTTATATTTCTTTAAATGAGATTGCATAATTACTCTAGTCCAGTAAATCAGTCCGGTCTGCTACACGATTCTGTTTCTATGTATACACAGTTGAAAAAGAAATCCCAAAGACATCAGCACAACCCAGGATGATGCACAAAGAGCCATCTTGATTGTACTGCTATGATCACCCATTTTGATTTGGCGAGTTTGTGTGTCATATTCTTGTTTTGTTTTTTAGTCTAAGCGTGCATTTTTACTCTGTCAGATCTGTGTTGTCTTTTCCACAAATAATAACATATAAAGTAAAGATTAAGAGGGCATAATAGTACACGAGTGCAGTAGTTAAGTTGCTATTTTGAAAACTTTTAAGCAAAAAAATTTTAGGTTAGCACATGCTTATGTTCGCTTTGTCATGTCTGTTGCCTGTCAGATCTGTTAGGCCTACTCCATGTCTGTTACATCATTCAAAACAGTGCCTTAATCTTTTCTAATTATCTATCATTAAAGAAACTAAGGCTCAAATATCTTCGCCTTAAGGGCAATCTACTAAAATAATTGTTACTGAAAGAATGGTTTTATGTTAGTTACTGAAGAAGTTATCTTTATATTAGGTAACAGATCTGATATTAAGATATTTAAAATATTTGTTCATTTTTGATCTGAAGTTAGTTCTGTTATTATTCTAAGACCTATACACTGTTTAAAGAATATCTTATATAAAAAATAAAGGAATTCTATTTCTATAAAAGATCCATTGTCTTATCCTATAACACACCTGACATTTAGTCATGCCATCAAAGATTCATTGATACTTGTAGAGAATGCTGTAAAGCAAGGTGAGTGTACAGAGGCTGATTACTATGGCAGAGACATTGCATTATATTAATATTTACAGAACATGTACTAAATAGTACTTTCATTTTGACGTTCTCAATCGTCCATTTGTTATAAAAATCTTGCAAATGACCCATTTATGAGCATTATAAAATAACACAGGACAAACAATTAGCGGATTTCCCGGTCCTGTTGCCAATATGGTGCAGGACCAAATTATAGGACAATAAAGGACATACACAGCACAAAAAGAAAAGCCCATTCCAAGAACGACATAAATTCCTGCTTCCAGCCAGGAATCGATCGCAGGTCCACTGGATTTTCAGCAACAAACGCTACTGTTTGAATCACAGGGAGACAGGAAGATGGTAACAATTTAAATAGGGACAGAGTCAGATTATCGACTATGGAAGGTGTCTAAAAGAGAAGCTAAGTAAATCTGAAGGAAATCACTACCACGATTTGGAGCGGATGATACGAAAGTTAAAAACTAGACCTAGCATCTCTGTCTGACAGATGCGCCGCTCCGGGCAAATCCATGACACACTCAACTTGAAAGTGAGTGCCGATAACGTTCTCAGAATCCAGCAGACAACCCACAGCAAGAACTGCTCTGTGCCACGCAAGTGTGCTTTGGCTGAGTCATTCTCAAACCCTGAAGCGTTGTGCACATCGATTACAAGTCTATCTTGACATCTTTTCCGGTCGTAAGGCTTAATTCCATTCATTATAGTTAACCAACTATCATCACGAGCAGAAGAACTGCTCTTTTCCTAGGGTTACCATGAGAAGAAATTCTATAGGAGGACATGGAATCTAAAATAAGAGGAAACTGCTGAAAAAAGGAGGACTTTTTTAAAAATTAGTATGAACAAAATTAAAGATAAAAATAATGGCTAACCTTAATTTTCTCACTACTTGTTGGATCAGTATTACATCTGTACCCTTCTTATCGGTGGAGCCCACTTTGAGCACAAGAGCCTGAAGGGACCAACTAAAATCTTGTAACAAATAAGTATGGAACTGTTCACACGACACGTCCTTGAAATTATATTTCACTATGATGATACCACTGACTGTCTCCGTTAGCATGCGATTTCGTTCTTTTGTCCATTGAGCAGATATTAGGGAAAATACTCTCTCAGCACTTCCATTGTGACTTGGGATAAATAAATAGAATTGACATATTTTTAAGAGTTCTGAGAAAGTTTCAGTACTCGCAGAACTATTGTAATTGAAGAATTTGCACCATTGTTTATCTAAAGTTAAATCTTTGTCCAAATTAACTTGATTGGCATATCTTTGTGCATTGAAGAATAAAATTAATAAAATACCTTAGAATAATGAATAGTGACATTTTTAGAGTGTAAGAATTCAACGCACGTCAATTGGTCATCATATTTTATGTTTTTTATGTGATCCAGCTTCAACCATTGAAAGCAGTTAAATTATTTCATAGATTTTCACCATTTGTTTAGATATTATATGCATAATATCGCACATTGTTCAATATTCATATTAATTCTAGTTGAAATGCGAAATGCCGGACATTTCAAAATTTTTTTAAAATGCCTGCCGGACTGGATAAAATGATTAAAAAAGACGATATGTACCGGACGGATGATAATCCTATCTTTTCCTTACTTTGTGAGAATGATAAACCAATACTAGAATCTATAATTCGTGGAATCTCCTACTAAAACGAACATAAAGCCACACTTAAAAAAACAGCAAATGAAATATAAATAAATAAATAAATAAATAAATATATATATATATTATATATTCTTATATGAGGTCTCGTCATCCTCATTGAATAATAATCAATGACTGTAAGTAGCCATACTGTAAATATCTGTTATTCATGTAAGGGCCAATGGCTTCACTATCTGCTGACTGAGCTTTCAATGAAAAATAACAGACTATTATATTCAACAACTTGTACATTACAGTAGAGCTTGGAACCGACGCCATCTTTCTTGTAAACAATACTGGCATTGCCGAAGCATTGACTTCCGCATCCGTTCAAATATGCAAAGTGTAGTACGTATGGTGTTACAGACATCGACAATCCGTGGAAGAAAATCGTCGACCTGGTCTACAGGTTTGTTGTACAATAGGGTCTTCAGATGTCCCCACAAGAAGAATTCAAGCGGATTAAAATCTGGCGATTTTGCTGGCCATGTGACAGGACCTTGATAACCAATCTATCTGTCACGAAATTTGCCGACTGTTGTTGCCTTGCCGCAAGACTGAAGTGCGCAAAAGCTCCGTCATGCTGGAACCATATCCTGGTGCGTACTGCAAACGGTACCTTTTGCAATAAAACGGGCAGGTGTTTTCCAGAAAGTCCCTGTAATTTTATCCCTTTAGGCGATTTGCCATGACATGTGGACGGAGGCAATGACGCATCATTGTGCATTGTAACAACAAACAATCACAACATGCACGTAAAGATTAATTTTTTGGTCCTACAGAATACGTCTGTTACGGTAACAATTGAAGAGTCCACTTTCTTGTCGAAAATGAACCAAGATTGTCAATGCATAGCTTAAGGGCCGATTGTATAAAACCATTTAATCTTAGATCAGAGGTTAAATTCATCCTCGTTCTAGCTGAACTTGGAATTTTGTGTTGTATAAACTCTAATCTGAGATTAATTTGTCTTACACTAAAGTCAACTTTGACTGAAGAAATTTCTCCGATTAAGTTAGATGATCCAAGTTCAGTTATTTCTTTTTTGTTTAAAATATACGAGTGGCAGATTGTGCAAAAGGAATAACCATTATTATTAATATATATGGTAGATACATTTATATATATTTTATTCAATTTCTTGCTTTAATATACAAACATTCTTATATTTTATAAGGCTTTATCGTGTTCAGCAGTATCAAATAACATAACCTATAATTATATTATGTTTATAACAACCATTAATTATTAATGGATATGATAGGTACATTCACAAATTTTCAATTAACTGTATTACTAAACGAAAATTGTCGTTTTATAAAGCTTTATTATGTTTAGCAGTATCAAACACCATAACATAATAATTTGGAGAACGGTCAATCTTCTTCTTATTGTCCGCCATTATTTACAACGCACAACACAAACCAGTGTCTCCAACAGAGTGTGCGGAAAGTCGCCAAAAAGTAGTTGGAAAGTCGCTAGATTTCTTATTATCAACAAAGAAAAATTAAATTTTGTCACTATGAGGTGCTAAAAAGGTCGCTAAATCCCTATTTAAGCAATATAAAAGTTAAAAGAAATTGTCGTCGAAAAAGAGTTAAAGTCGCTAAATTGGCTACACTGAACAAACCTGTACCACATGGCCCGCGCATCACATACTTCACCTGTTTATGCGATGTTGCCAAGTCCTTTTCACGTGAACTTAGATTGCATTTGAGCCAAGGTAATTTGATCGCAGAAAAGTTTTATACAATAGAAGAAGTGTCTGAACTCGGTTCACTTTCCGATCTTCGATCAAAATTGATCTTTAGTCAGGGAGTTTTATACAATTGGGCCTAAGACATGTAGAATGTACATACAGAGTTATATGGCATTAACACTGACAGTCACTGTCCAGTAATGATCGGAAAATCACAGTTAAGCTTTGAGCGCTAAGCATTTCAAACTTTCAATTGCTTCTCCTGCAAAAATGTATTCCAGATGACATCCATCATTCTTGCAGTGGACTCTTCAATTAATATTAGAGGAGAAAAATTCGCTCCGGCGCCAGTATTAGAGCGCTTGGTACATAGAATCAAGGACCCGGGTTCGATCCCCGGCGCCAGAGCGAATTTTTCTCCTTTAATATTAATAATTAATCACAACATGGCAAACAGTCACAACACTAAAACAAGTGTACCGCCCTAACGGTGCGAGGTAGAACATACATTGCTTAATGAAAAATGTTTGTTTTAGTACTCTCTATTTACCATATACTTCTGTAACGTAAGTTCTGAATTACTCTGTAGTCTATATGTATAACCAATCAAAGTAGCCTATTTGAAACATCATCTCTACCTTTCAGTGTATAATAACCCGTTCCCCAATCTTTATTTAATAACTAGGCCCTTATTAAAAGAGTAGGATTTTTTTTTCGTATGTTTGAGATCAAGTGTACAATCTCAAGTAAAAAAATATATATATATTAACGCTTTATTTAACGTTATGTTTTATGTTTGTTAGAAATTCAAATTTATTTTAGATTGTCTTTTTGTATCATTTAAACATATCTAATGTTATTTATTTCAATGATGTATGTTATTCAAAGTTACGAAATTTTTCCACGCCGACCAAATGCTATTTCGAGAATGATGAGCAGGACTCAGAGCGCACGACAGTTACGAGACGAGACTCGAAAGGCAAGTGCAACGAACACAGTGAGCGAAAGCGGCAGTTAGATTTGTTCATCTCTAGAGTATAGGCTTTCATACCGGTACTTATTACAGCTATAATACTGTATATACTTTCATCGCGTTCGTTGCAGGAAAATAATTTAAGCAAGTTGTAGGGAGACTTTTTGTATATACATAGAGCAGTGTCAAGCGCATTTAGCAGGTTAACATGTGGCACCCATACAAGATGCAGATGTTGCAGCATCTGACTGAGGACGATCCTGATCGCAGGACGGAATTCTGTGAGTGGGGACTGAACATGAATCAGAATGCTCCTGATTTTCTTAGTTCCATCATTGTTTCAGATGAGACAAACGTTTATGTTACTGGTGAAGTGAACAGACAGAATGTGAGGTACTGAAGTGATAGCAATCCACATTGGATGTCGGATTCCATATGTCAAGGTACGAGGTAACTCATGGTGTGGTGCGGGATTTGGAGTAACAGCATTCTTGGTCCTTTTTTTTTCATTGAGAGAAACCTCAACGCGAATGGTTATCTCGACATGTTGAAAAATGGTATCTTCATGTCAATCCTGGACGAGAGTGGGGACACCTCCGCACTACGGCAATGAAGTGCTTCGATGGCTGGACCAGCAGTTTCCTGGGCATTGGATCAGTCGACGTGGTCCGATGGTGTGGCCACCCAAGTCACCAGACCTCACTCCCGTGGATTTTTACCTTTGGGGCCACCTAAAATCGATTGTGTACCGGAAGAAAATCCGTAATGTAAACCATCTTAAAAAAAGAATCGCATAAGTTTGAAAATAAGTAACGGGAGAAACATTGTCACGTGTTCGCCATAATTGGTTGGAGCGCCTGTCATTTTGTTTGGACATGGAAGGGAGACATGTGGAACATATCCTGTAACTGTAGCATAATATAATCCCCATTTGTATGGAGACTTTTGACTACTCTGTATATTGATCACACTTGCAAGCTCTACTCAGAAACCAAGCATTTTCGTAACCATGTTGATATAACCATTTTTTATTCTAACCATATCGAATTTTAAAATTAGAGATGTCGTTAGGTTTCAAGTCCAATAACATAACACAGAGTGAAGAAAACTCCGCTATTCATAGACAAATACATGCATACACATAGGCATGCATACATACATACACACACATACATACACTAGCGACAGAAAGTTTAAACTCACCTTTAAAAATATGTTAATTTAACATTTTATGATACTCCTTAAGTAAAAATAGTTGAGGTCAATTACTAATTTTATTCTGCAACAAGCTTCAGTACATATGCTATGAACTTCACGCAACTCACGCACATAAAACATATTTTAAGACTGAGAAATCGTATTTTTTCGTGAAGTAAGAAAATGGTTCAAATTTTGTGTTCACCTGTATGATCATCTCTTGCTTTGATGACAGCTTTACAAATTCGGGGCATCCTTGCAATCTATAGTTATAGAGCTCCAGATCGGCAAAAAACACTGCTACAACTCATCCACATTAGTATGGGCCGCTTGTTTTGCTTTTCTTTCAAGTTCCTCCCAATTGGTGACAAATCCAGGGAGAGGGGTGGTCAGATCATGTATTTTGGCATGTGTGCTGTTACTTTAATACTGATATGGTTCTTACACATCTTTGAAGTATGTTTAGGGTCGTTGTCTTGTTGGAGAACAAAACCACGTCCTATAAGTATTTCACCAGATGGCACAGCATGGAGCGAAAGAATCCAATGGTACTCTTTTTCCCAAAATTCCAGCCACTTTTACTAAATCTCCAACTTGATCATTCCGAAAACACTCCCACACCATTACAATACCACCACCATGTTTCACAGATGGGGTGAGACAACCCTCCAGCATTCTTTTCCCAGAACAACAGTGGACATATTGCTGACTATTTGAAGCAGATTTCCCGAATTTGGATTCATCCGTCCATAGGACATTTTTCCAGTCGTCCATGGTCCAATTTTGGTGCTCTTGGCTCATTACAATCTTTTAAGCTTGTGCTGACGGATTAGCAATTGTTTGCGCACAGCTATGCGACCAAAAATGAAGATGCACGCAGGCGACTTTTTTACTGTTGACACTGATACTGACTCTTCCCTGGCATTATTTATTTCACTGCAGTTGGATACTGCTGAACTTGTCTGTCACGTTTGTCCAACAACATAATCCTGTTGTCTTCAACTTTGATGTTTTTTCTTGGATGTCCATTGCATGGTCGATCAACTTAGGATCCAGTCTCTTCTCTGCTCTTCAGTGCAGAATGAACACTAGTCAGAAATGCCCAGTTTTTCAGCAATTTTTCTGTTTGATCATCCTGCATCTTTATATGCATGCCATTCCTCTCTTTTCTTCACTCCCATTGGTTTTTCCCCCCCCCCCCAATCTTGATTTCTTAAGATACTTAATACTGCACTAATAAATTTTCTGCACAATTAAAACGATAATGAAAATTCATACACTAGGCTATCATCAGAAGTGGCCAAAACGACTTTAAAAACGGACTGACTGCACCACATGCTTTGGGAAGTGCTCTGGAATATTCTACATCAAACATTTTTTCACGAGCCATAAGAGGGTAGATCGTGATGTATAAACAAACAATAGCATATCACAAAATAAGGATCAATAGAAGAGTACAATCACAGGTTAAAAATGATATAACACGTGAAATGTGTACAAAAATATAGTAAGAAAGCTCAATCAACTTGTAACAGTGTACTTTGTTACATACTTTATAGTATTTAATAGGGAAAATTATTTTAGTAGAATAAATAACATTATAAACAAGTATAAAGCAAAATATAGCAAGTGAGTTTAAACTTTCTGTCGCAAGTGTGCATACATACTGTACATACATACATACATACATACATACATACATACATACATACATACATACATACATACATACATACATACATACATACATACATACATACACACACACACTCGATAATGTAAATATATTGCACAATACTTAAAACTCGTTAGAGGTTAGAATAAATAATTGTCAGTTCACATTTCAAGAGATTTTAGTCGGTTATTTAACAACGCTGTATCAACTATGCATTATCAGCGTCGATAAAATTGGTTATAGTGAAATGATATTTAGCAACATGAGTCCGAAGATTCACCATGGAATTTTCTGACATTCGCCAAGCAGCTAAATTGTCCAAGCGGGATTCGAACCCACGCCCGAGCAATACTTTGGATAACAAGTTCCGCACGTCACCTTGAAATCTCGCCGATGGATTTTCAGAAGTAAAACTTTCTTTCCGAGTACCTAATCTAGAATAGAGCCGTATGTTTGAATGCATTGGGGAGGAGGGAATATTGGATCAGCGTAACACAGTTCATTCGAATAACTGGAGCTAATGGAATAGAGATAACGATCCCTGACAGATTAAAGACCGAAGAGCTGAAGTAAAAGCCAATATAATTCTGTCGCGGTATCTGTCGAGTTTATGGGCTCTAGATATGAAAAAAATACGTACGTCGACACATTCACTGTGAGATCCCAAGAGAGAGTAGTTGATGTTACGGCTGTCGGATGCCGTTACTTGTCAAACCGGCTTCACCGCATCACAACACAAATCCGAAACACATTATAATATACACCGTACTCAATCGAGAACATGATTTCTGTCAACAGAGTATGCAGTCCAGACCTGTCAACTTAGGGAAGTAATTAGAAAGGACAGAAATACGTGGAAGAGAGAGAGAAAATAAAATGAAAAGAGGAAGATAAGAACTGAGAAAATTAGAGTGTCAGATAAAAGAGAAAGAAATAAGAGTGAGAGAAAGGATACGAGGAAGGAAAGAAATCGAGAAGAAAATGAGGCAGCAGAGGCAAAGAACAGAGAGGAAGCGAGAAGAAACTATAAGAAGAAACTGAAAAGAAGACGAGAGAGATAAGAGAGAAGAGAATGATATAAGGGAGGAAGAGAGAAGGTAGTAAAATGAGAGGAGGGAAGAAAGACAAATACCGGAAAGAAAAAAGAAAACCAGACGAAGAGAAAATAAGAAAGAAGGTTTCGGGAACGGAGAAGTCAAAGAAAGGAGAGAAAGAGAGACGAAAAAACGAGGGGATATACTAAACGAAAGACTTACACGACACCAAGAAGAAAACGGAGAGTAAAGGAAAAAGCAATTGAAAAGAAAGGAAATATTGAAAAAAATGCAGAAGCAAACGAGAAAATGAAGAAAGAGAGAGAAAAGAAGAGGCAGAGAGAGAACGGAAGAGGAAAGGAGAGAACAGATAAAATATAATAAAAAAGAAGATGCAAAAATCGAATAAGGAAGGAAAACTTGACAGAAAAGGTACAGGAGCGAATGAATAAATAAATAAATAAATAAATAAATAAATAAATAAATAAATAAATAAGTAAATAAATAAATAAATAAATAAATTACTTTAGTGAACCAAATATCAGCTACATTTAAACAATCAACTCTTTGTAATTCGCGTTTAAAATTTTACAACTACGTACAACATGCCCCGTCTAAACTGTATAGACTAGAATAGCATGACAAAAAAAAAAAAAAAAAAAAGAAAAAAGAAAATAAGCAATGACATAATAACATAGAAAACAGAAATTAATTAATAAAACGCTCTTTGTCCATAAAAATATGATAGGTATACCCGCCTAGTATAGACCCCGTCTACTTTGACTAAACATCAGCTGATAGTTGTAAGGCAGGGATACATTGCCACAGACTCAAAGAGAGAGAGAGAACGTACACTGCTCAAAAAAGTTTTGCACCAATTTGATTTTTCAAATCACAATGAATATAATGACCCGATGAGGTAAGAGGTCAATGAAAATGAAATAGCCTACAGATTTATTGTAAAGGTAAAACAAAACACTGACAAAAACAAAGGCATTATTCGGGAAAGTGTAGCTCTGCCTGTAAAACTCTGATATTAAAACATCTACTCCTGGCTAGTTTCAGTATCTTGTACCCCGTGCATTTCAGCATGCTCGGACCCTTCGCGGAATGCTGTCCAAAAGGTGATTGAGGAGGTTCTGGTCCAGTCTGTCCTATTCTTCGACAGCGGCTCTCCGAAGATCATCCAGGATTTGGGGCGGATTCCTATGTCGTTGTACTGCCCTCTTCAGTTGGTCCCAGGCATGTTGAATAGGATTCATGTCTGGAGACATCGCAGGCCATTCCATCCGATCGATTCCTGCTTCTTGAAGGAAGGTTCTTACAAGGAGGAACCAAGGTGCACGCTAATTGTCATCTTGAAAAACAAAATTGTCTTCCAATTCTTGTCTACGAGTACATGCCCTGGAGAATCCGATCACGATATACTGCACAGACGTCAAATTACTCTGGATGGCGACAAGCGGCATCCAGCGTCCATACATGAAAATGGCCCAAAACATTACTGATCAGCCTCCCTGCTGGAACCGTGGAACTGAGTAGGCCTACCTGAGATGCATGACCCTACCCGGCTCCCTCCACACTCTTCTCTGGCGATTGCAATCATCGCTGAAGAAAATTTATGCCACTATTCTAGATTCCAATCCTAGCACTCTTTAGTCCATCTGTTTCTGGTGCCACGGTGCAGAGAGGTTGTCTGTGGTGCTCGCAAATGTCTCCTGGAGTGTAAATTGTCCCTGTGGAGACGGTTTTTGACCCATTGGGTTGTCACAGCCCTTCCAGTTGCCCGCAGTAAGGCATGGAGTAGCTGGTTAGGTCTTCTCGGTTTCTTTGAGCTGTTAATCAAAGATAGCGGTCTACAGTTGGTGTTGTTGATCGCGGGCGACAACAAGTCTTCAACATTTCGAGTCATACGATAGCGGTTCCATGTCCTAACAACATCACTATGACGTCTTCCGATCTCGCGAACGATTTCCCTCATGCTGAAGCCTTGCTGACGAAGGAAAACTATCTTCTATCTGTCAAAGGGCAGAATAGGCTCTCGGGCTACTCTATACATTACTAACTTAACTCAAAATCTGCTTAAAATCACATTTTCGATGAAAAAGTTACTTGTGTCCATTAATTGACTTGTTGTCAATCAATAAAGTGCGAAATATTGGTGTGTAATATTGAAAGAATTGAATAACAGATGTTCATTTGTTTCGAGATAACATCTTTTATTTATATTTATTTTTAAATGATCGCTTATCTATAGCAGTTATAAAAATTGTAGTGGTGCAAAACTTTTTTGAGTACAGTAGTGTAGTATCTCTATAGGTTATAACGGAATTTCAGTTTCAGATTTCATAAAGACAACTAGAACAGTTATGTAAGGAATGAGTCATGCCGTTAATTAGAGTTCATTATGAAAGTTGGAGAATTACCTGAGAGATACTGCGGGGAAATCTCAATCAATACATTGTTCTCTGCCTCTCGTAGCAGTGGGGGATGTTCTGAAACATCCAAATCTCTCATCCTCTGTGACTCAGTCACCGGAATGAACTCTACCGGTATATTTATATACTGCTTCTATCTGATTCCAGACAATAGACAACAGTTGTCGATATTTTTTTAATAGCAAGTAAATGATTATGGACTACATACTCAGGACAGAAGTGGTTTGAAAAATGATGCTCAAGTAATGACACAAACAGTACAATATTGAACTTTATAGCTTATACAGAATAGTCAATAACTTCATGACTATAATTATTGTGAACTGTGAACATATAATATGAGATAGTTTTCAGTTCAAGGGAACAATCCTGAAACAATTTTGTTTAATCAAAATGCGTTTAAGGACTTCCATTGCAGATGGCCCCTTGGGCGACTGTTGTGCGCATAATACCAATCACTCTCGTAGCGTTTGTCGCCTGAAACATTGCACTATACGTGTGCCATCTTCACCGTCTTCTTGTTGGAGTGTTTTGAGAGTTTTATTTGTCGTTCTGCTTAATTTAAGACAAAAAATAGACATTTGTATGCCGTTCAACCGCTGACGTGATGAACTTACCCATTAAAACTACAACACACTTTATGAAGCTAACACTGTTCTCGAGTGTCGATGGGTAGGATATAGGCGCACTATTGGTAAATTTCGGGATACAAGACCTTAGCCATAAATCCGCCAATAACACAACATGTACGATACTCACAACCGAATTAGAGATCTTTACAATGCTAGAAACATCTCCAAATTGTAATCTTTCCTACTGAATTTCCTCTGTATAAATTACTGACTTTCTCTTCTTATGCCAAAATACGAACAATAATTTACAAATTTAGTTATTTTTTTAGTTATCCTGCCTGAGCTGTTGGAGTTAACCATCAATCTGAAAATTCTTTTTAAGCCTTTCTTTTAAATGTTTTAAATTTTATTTGGCTTTGGTAAAATCTATGTCCCCATTGCCTAAGTAAAATTAATTATTTATATTACACATATATATTTTGACATACTATTATATTATGACATTGTTGTTGCTTAGTCAACTGTCCGAAGACAGGTCTATACCACACAAGTGATGCTAATAAGGCACCACTTATGAGGCAACTAAGCCAAGAAACAATAGAGAGAGAAAATGTGTGTGTATATATGTATGTGTATATATATATATATATATATATATATATATATATATATATATATATATATATATATAAACAACTGTCTCCAACATTTAGGATAGTACAGTAGTGGCAAAAAAAATGGACAAACCCTTGTCGCTGATTTGAGAGCCTTATTCATTCCAGAGCACGATAGACTGGTAACTATGACTTTGGTGGTTCGAATCCTGCCTGGGAAGGAAAATTTTTATTCCTTATTCAAATTTATTCCCAATACTTTTCGATTGCTGGTAATATTCATGTTCTGGGAATAATAAGTTAATTACGTAGCGGTAGTAAAATATCGTTGCAATCGAAAAGTATTGGGAATAAATGTGAATAAGGAGCAAAAAAAAAAAAAAAAAAAAAAAAAAGATTTCCTTCCCAGGCAGGATTCGAACCACGAAAGTCTTAGTTACCAGTCTATCGTGCTCTGGAGTGAACAAGGCTCTGAAATCAGCTGCAAGGGTCGTTCCGGTTTTTTTGCCACCTGTACATAATATGTTCCACATACGCAAAGTAACAGCATTAAAAAAACTGAGCCTGAAAACTTATACATAATCCACTTCATTATACTTTAATCACTTAGGGGTGCTATTCATAGAATTTCGTTATCCCCGCTACGAGCGTGCTAAACTAGCCCCGACTTTGCCAGAGGAGGGACGAATTATTCATATCGCTAACATTGATTTATGAATATGAAATGAGAGACATTTGGATAGCACTCGGCGTCAGATATTTTAATTTCGAACAAGTGACTGTATGAAACTGGTTTCCATGCAATGTTGTTGGTCTGGTTACGGTTAATGGAAAACAAGAAATTAGCGTTCCAAATTGCGCAGTTATAACGTGTGCATTCAACTTAATTTAATTATTTCTCGTTTTTAGATTTTATCCGGATTATGGATCTACATGCTTTTAAGTATAGCCCATTCACTTTCGTATGCGATATCGCACCTTGAGCAGATTCGAGCAGCAGTACCTCCACTCAAGCGAAACAAACCACTGACCTCCACGACTCTCCCAGCTACCATGCACGTAAAATATAAGGGTTGTCAAAACCTTTAAACTTGTAGCTATTTATTGGTCTTATCATCATCCACGGGAAAACATACATATTGTAACTTTCATTCATAATTATTTAATACTCAATATAAATTGTCATATCTACAGCATGTGTAGTCTATTGGAAAAATTAAGAACATCGAGGTAAGTTAAATCATGGATGTGATACGTTAGCCACACGTTAATATTATTACAGAAATTATTTATTTACTTATTTAGATACTTTTTACTGATTATTTATTATCTATTTATTTATATTTTTATTTATTTGTCTGTCTGTGTGTGTGTGTGTGTGTCTGTCTATCGGTCTATTTATTCGATTAGGTACTCATTTATTTATTTATTTTTTAGATTTGCAACATGTAAAGGTAAAATTTGACAAATAAATCTTACTTGTGGGAGAAACAAATAAATTTATATGTAAAGAAATGTATATCTTCAGGCCAATTGCCAGTATGTAGACTAAAAGAAATTAAGAACACCGAGGTAAATTAAATCACGGATGTGATACCTAAGCCGTACGTTAATATTATTCGAGAAATAAAGTATGGCTGTAAGGTCATATTCAAAGAAAGTGCAATAAATCAAATTACATCAAGCTGAATGAACGAGAGGAGAAAAAGAAAAAAAAGATAAAAGAAAACCTTACACAAACGAGTATAGTAGACAAGTAACAGAAAATAAAACGGCATTAGAGGACTGGAATAGTTGTTGTTAGCATCCTTGAAACGATACGTGTTAAATGAAGGACAGCAGTTGTTTACACACCCCTGTCCCAGACGATGGCATTGATCTTGTCTCCGAGCTAACAATGTGTGAAGCATCACACGGTCGCCCCTGAGGGCACCCACAGTTGATGATTAGTCACTGGAAAGGTCTGCACATTGCAACGTCTTATAAGTCAGTCAATTGGAGGCAAGACGTTGTTCAGCCAGCTGACGGCTTCTCCTCTATACGGCTTAAGCAACAGAAGGTTCTATTCTTGGTACACACAGTGACATTTGTGCTCAAAAAAGTGATTGTAATTCAGTGTTACTTCGAGTTCTTTGGTTTCTCCTGTTATCATTTAATAATAATAGTTTCATTCGCTCTAGAAGATGCCATTAGGAAAGTTCAGGATAACACAGAGGGTTTGGAATTGAACGGATTACACAAGCTTCTTTTCTATGCGGATGACGTGAATATGTTAGGAGAAAATCCGCAAACGATTAGGGAAAACGCGGAAATTCTGCTTGAAGCAAGTAAAACGATAGGGTTGGAAGTAAATCCCGAAAAGACTAAGTATATGATTATGTCTCGTGACCAGATTATTGTACGAAATGTTAAAAAATGTTATGTTTTATTTAACGACGCTCGCAACTGCAGAGGTTATATCAGCGTCGCCGGATGTGCCGGAATTTTGTCCCGCAGGAGTTCTTTTACATTCCAGTAAATCTACTGACATGAGCCTGTCGCATTTAAGCATACTTAAATGCCATCGACCTCGCCCGGGATCGAACCCGCAACCTTGGGCATTGAAGGGCAGCGCTATACCAACTCGCCAACCAGGTCGACTGTACGAAATGGAACTATAAAAATTGGAGATTTATCCTTCGAAGAGGTGGAAAAATTCAAATATCTTGGAGCAACAGTAACAAATATAAATGACACTCGGGAGGAAACTAAACGCAGATTAAATATGGGAAATGCCTGTTATTATTCAGTTGAGAAGCTTTTGTCATTTAGTCTGCTGTCAACAAATCTGAAAGTTGCATTTTATAAAACAGTTATATAACCGGTTGTTCTGTATGGATGTGAAACTTGGACTCTCACTTTGAGAGAGAGGAACAGAGATTAAGGATGTTTGAGAATAAGGTCCTTAGGAAAATATTTAGGGCTAAGAGGGATGAAGTTACAGGAGAATGGTGAAAGTTACACAACGCAGAACTGCACGCTTTGTATTCTTCACCTGACATAATTAGGAACATTAAATCCAGTCGTTTGAGATGGGCAGGGCATGTAGCACGTATGGGCGAATCCAGAAATGCATACAGAGTGTTAGTTGGGAGGCCGGAGGGAAAAAGACCCTTGGGGAGGCCGAGACGTAGATGGGAAGATAATATTAAAATGGATTTGAGGGAGGTGGGATATGATGGTAGAGACTGGATTAATCTTGCTCAGGATAGGGACCGATGTCGGGCTTATGTGAGGGCGGCAAGGAACCCCCGGGTTCCTTAAAAGCCAGTAAGTAAGTAAGTAAGTAAGTAAGTAAGTAAGTAAGTAAGTAAGTAAGTAATTAAGTCTGTAAGTTCCACTGTAATTCATATTACTAATTTACCGGCTTGGTGTGGTGTACGCATTTTAAATAATTGTAATGAAGAGGTGTCAAATTATTCTTCATTCACTTCTTCTCTAGTATCTAATCACTTTAAAATACGGATAGACATAGTATTGAGAAGCGTTTTCTAACAGTTTTGTAAACTAGTGATAACAGTTTTTGTGAAATACAATAAATATATATATATATATATATATATATATATATATATATATATTGGAAAGAAAAAAGACAACTAACTGCATATCTTCCTCAAGAACAAGCAATATTTCAACGCTACTCACTGCAACTAGCCGCATGGATGTGAAATAATGTAGAATACTTGGCCCATCTGAACACCCAGTAAGAGCAAATAACATCGACCAATGGAGAATAAATACGACGGTATCAGCAAAATTCTACCATCATCAATATCTCTTTAAGTTAACTTCCATAAATTTCATTCCAGGGGCATTCATAAGATCACCTCCAACCCCACAAGCGACCTTCCAATTCGATGGTCAGTCAAGTATAAGGCTGAGATGGGGAACGCTTCATTTCGTAATGGCTGTCTTTATGGTGGGCATCATTTACTGGGGAGCTTTTCGCAAACGATGATACGGATCGGGACTATAAATTCACGGTGCGCCCATGAAATCTATTCCCAGGCTGATGAAATCTTCTCTCACACAAAACACCCTCCTCTCATCTTCAGGTGCACGTCGAAAAGAAATGGATGAAGTAAGAATGGTAAAAAGATTAACTCAGAGCAGGGGAGACAGAAGCACGGAAGTTTATGAATATATTAGAGATCACCAATAATTAAAGCTAAAAGATAAGAGCAAGTACAAAGCACTACTTTAAAGGAGTTGTTGAGATTAGCTGCACACGGCGACACAAAGTAAAAAGCCCCGAAATTTTCATTCAGTTGGATAACTACAAACACAAATTCTCTGAAAACACTCAGAGAAGTTGAGTTTAATACACTGTGAGAATCAATAGGAGAGGATTGCACCTAAAAGAGCCCTCACTTCCAAGGAGAAAGAAAGACTCCGCGTCGCTTTCATGATGGTTGCGAATCTATTATTTTCGAGTCTTTTTCCAAACAATTGACATCAAAATGAACTCTCCGACAGAAAGGTTTCACAAACAAATGTTCAAATAAACTTATTAAACTACAAATATTCGCGACAGAAACAAGTTAGGCGCAGAAAATATTTCAGAATTCTACCGTGGTGATTTTGATAATGAGAAAGTTTTATTCCGTAGAGACATTTGTCTAGATATTGCTAAAAGCCTAGTAAAAATTTGAGATTGAACACAATCGTTAAATTTCTAGAAAAAGGAGAAAGTGATCATCTTTGTGCCATGCTTTCAGGATACGTGAGATTTATTTGATTCATTCTTACGATCTCAGTTTTCACGTGTTCAGCTGAAATATCCTTCTCTACACTGAGGCGCTTCAAAACCTACCTTCGAACCACCATGAGCCAGTAGAGGCTGAACCACCTTGCTACTAATTCCTTGAAACTTTGAATTCACTTTCTATCTACTGTATCTACATTTGAGGGGGGGTCAGCGCAGAAGTGGTCTAAGCCACATTTTTAATGTAGAAAAAGCAAGTTAAAGTTATATATATTTATAAGCGATATTTTTAGGGGAAAAATTACATGCTTCCTAACAAGCTATAGGCTATAATAATGAATTGGTCTATTCCACTTCGTAGGAAGATAGTTCACGTCAAAGTCAGCAGAAAGCTCAATATTTAATTTTTCGCATTGAGGAGGGTTAGATCACTGTTGAGCTAACCCTCTCATTTAGAAAACTAGTTTTTACTAGTTGGAACTGGTTTTGTCGGATTTCGAGTTTTAACGGTAACATATACATGCACAGTCTCGAATAGAGGTAAAATAAATTATAACAGCATTCCCCCCCCCCCCAGACTTTAGCTCAATATAACATAGCCCACTAAATTTATCAAAATGACCACAATTAAAAAAACAATGTGGAGACTGTGATTCTGACGCGGCCGTGGGCTTTTTGGCGTGACTATTACACTTTTACTATGTCATACTACTTTTGACCAATAAAATGGTATGAAAGGACGTCTTTTAACCAATCAAAGCTGCTGCTTATCGCACAATTTTATCATTTCCCTAGCATTTGTTTATTTTTATCACGTCTCTAGTATGTGTTTGTTTTTATAATTTCCCTAGCATTTGTTTCTTTGTTTGTCAACATGTGTGTGTGTCTAATGCCTACCCACTTCACTTCGCGTGATTCGGGTTCTGGATACTGCGGTTAGATGGCAGGACTGTGAACCATTTTCAAATTGCACACCACTTCTTCGGACCACGTTATACATGACGTATATCTGTGAAGAGTTACGTCGTGTACTAGGATGAGTGTATGTTAAGTTTTCGTGTAAGTGTAGTGTAGGGAATGGGTGAAGATGATGATGGTGAGGAAGGGAGAAGGGGAACCCTGTGCCGGCACGTAGTCTACTCCTGTCGAATAGCACCAAGGGGGCCGCCAGGCTTAACGTCCCCATCCGATGGACGGATCATTATCAACAGTGACATATGTCTTCCCTTCATACGCACTGTGGAGAGATTTGGGGTTTAACCCGGGCATATTGGTGCACAATTTAGTGATTGGAAGTTGTTCATCACTATCTATCCTAGTCCCGAGGTAACAATTTCACAAGAAAAATTTCTGACCCCGCCTGGAATCGAACTCGGTCCGGCTACTCTGGAGGCAGACACGCTACCACAGTGTGTTTGTCAACATTCCAAACAGCAAATTCGTTACGGTACTATAAAACATGCTCTGCGATCGTCATTTGTTTCCCTCAAAGATAGTCGACTGAAAAAGGCGGCTCCGTTCAAACGTTTTAGAGTATTTTATTGTATTAGAGTACTTTATTTCTCCTAATTTTCATATACATTCTTCTGTTTTTAGGCCTATAACCTCTTTCTTTGTTTGCCAACATATCAAACTGCAAATTCTTTAATAAAATCTATAGGCTACTAATAATAAATCTGTAGCCGAAATTTTTCTGGTAATTTTCGATTTTCCAAAAATAATTGGTCCTAACAGATATAATTAACCGCCCTGAAACCGAAAATCGCTTTTTTGAAATTTTTGTTTGTATGTCTGTCTGTCTGTCTGGATGTTCGTTACCTTTTCACGTCATAATGGTTGAACCGATTTATATGAAAACTGGAATATAAATTAAGTTCGTTGTAACTTAGAATTTAGGCTATATGGCATTCAAAATATTTTATTTAAATGGGGAGTTATAAGGAGGCTTGCATTAAATAAATCCAAATATCTCCCTTAGTATTAATTTTCATGCAAAATATTACATAACAAAAGTTTCTTTAAAAATTATTTCCGATAAGTTTTATTCCACGCAAAATTTTGATAGGGCTGATATTTAATGAGATAAATGAGTTTCAAAATTACAATAACAACGCCATCTAAGGCGGTGTAATGAAATAAAAAACAAATGACTTCGTCTATAAGGGGCCTTGGACAACAACAATAGAAAGCTATGAAACATAGCCTACAGAGAATGTTTCTGTGTTTGTATGAAGTAATATTGGAAGCTAAATTAACCGATTTGTATAATTAATTATTAATTCACCATTAGAAAGTGTAGTTTCTCTAGATGGACATTATGCTATAATGTTATTACAGTAACTTCTGAGTGAATCGAGGACAGGTAAGATTAAAATAGCTTCTTATGCACAGAAAACTTGATAGGCATTCGTTTCCTGTATTTCCTAAAATAATTTTTATGACCAAATGAGTGGTCTCTGGATCAAAATTATAGCATTTCAATTTTTTAATACAATTTAAGTAACATAATAAACGATTTATCCTTCTATCAAACACGAATGTTCCCTGGATCAAATGTCCTATTTTAATTATGTAATTACTTTATATTTATTTCTAACGGGTGCAGCGGAGCACACGGGTACGGCTACTAATAAATAATAATCCGTGACGCTACAGCCCGTGAAAGGCCTAGCTAGACCGACCAGCCGGCTGCTGGCCTCACGCCCAAATGCCGAAGCAGAGGTGGACGATCAACCAACTAGAATGGAAGTATTGTGTGGTTAGCACGATGATCCTCCCAGCTGTTATAGCTGGTGCAAATTCTTTACGGTACTATAAAACATGCTTTCCGATCGTCATTTTGTTTACCGCATAGACAGTCAACTAAAAATGGCGGCTCCGTTCAAACGTTTTGGTGAAGCTAATATTAGTGAAATAGAACTTTAGTACGCCTAAGTCAATTAATATTTTATTGTATTAGAGTACTCTATTTCTTCTAATGTTTATATACTTTCCTCTAATCGTGTAATAGTCAATTAAATCCCAATCTCCTCTTTTGATCATGTCATTTGGACATACACCCGTTGGACATGTGAGCAGTAGAATGGCCGGCAGCTCTCGTGCCTCACTGAGCGGCTTCCGTGCGCTAGGCTTTCTGGCGTTCCCTGCACTTTCTGGTCCGTTCAACCCCACTCATTGTGACGCTGAGTTACGCTAATTTTTCACTAAAATTTCTTTACGCATTTACAACACCCAAACCGAAATTTCTGATTAAATATCACATCTGTCCGGGAAAATAGGTTCATTTAGAAACGTATGCCGTTTATTGCATCTAAACCGGACAACGCGTGTAATCACAACGCCTTCTCGAAGTTGACTGTGTACTTGAAATTATACTCCAGCTATCCGCGCGTCCTCCTCAGTCGGCACACCTAGTCGCTTAGTGGGGAATATAACCTACACGTCGATGCCAAAATGAACGAAATTTATCATGAACTTCCTATTGTACCAACGTTTCAAACCCCTACCGAATTTTGTTAAGCCAACTTTTCCAGCTTACACTCCTACTGGCAGACCGAATTAAAAGACAGACGTCAATATGAACGTTGAACGTTAATTTACTTTTTGACCGATCGTGTTTTTTAATAACCTCACCGATGTTGTTGGTAGGCCTTGTAAGTTAAACTTACAACACATGTGCGGTAAGTCAATAAATCAAATCAACTTGTATTTATTTAGTTAAAAGTAACGAACTATGAGTGTCGCCCACCACTATGTGCTATGGGGAAATAACTAAATGTATTATTATACCTGTGCTCGTTTCTAAATTAATTTACTGGAGTAGAGATTTGTAAGAAAACAGAAATTAATGTAGATAAGATATAAGCGTGAAAACCATTTCTGACGACTTCCGGTTGTTGCTCTAAACGCCAGTCGTGGGGTCATGGCTGAACGCGAAAACATCCATGGAGTAAAATACGTAGGCCTATTCAAGCATTAACCTATACCGGTATGCAATTTATTTACACTGATGTATATGTGTCACCACAAACATTTTCTATATGCTATTTATTTATACTGATGTAGAAAAACACAGAAGATGAACTTGCGAATTCTAAATGAGGCAGTAGAGCAAGTGGACAGCTTCAAATACTTGGGGTGTCTATAAGCAGTAACATAAGCTGCTGCCAAGAAATCAGGAGGAGGATAGCAATGGCCAAGGAAGATGTTAATAGAAAAAGAAGCATCTTCTGCGGACCTCTGGAAAAACACTAAGGGAGTAGTGAAGCTTTGTATGGAGTGTGGCATTGTATGGGGGCAGAAACATGGATATTACGACGAAGTGAAGAGAAGCGAATAGAAGCATTTGAAATGTGGATATGGAGAAGAATGGAACGTGTGAAGTGGACAGACAGAATAAGAAATGAAGCTGTGTTGGAAAGAGTGGATGAAGAAAGAATGATGCTGAAACTGATCAGGAAGAGGAAAAGGAATGACTGCGTCACTGGCTGAGAATAAACTGCCTACTGAAAGAAGCACTAGAAGGAATAGTGAACGGGAGAAGATATGCGACATTAAGATATATGGATCATATGAGGAAAGAAAGAGAACGGCAGAAAATAGGAAAGATTGGAGAAAGCTTGGTTTACAGTGAAAGACCTGATCTTGGGCAGAACACTATGAATGATTGAATGAATGAATGAATGAATGGATAATTAATGTGTTACCTACCTACTTCTTTCAAGACAAAACTACCTTTCTATAATTTATTTCATAACAACATTTTCACAATCGCTGAAATGAATAACACCTATCGACAAATACGAATAACAAATTAATGACATCTATCAACAAATAACAAACGGCGATCACACATGAAAAAGTTAACATCCAAAAACAAACAATTTATTTAAATTAAAAATGATTAATAATAATTTATTTATGTTTATTAAGATCGGCCAAAAAATAGTATGCAATATATGTGTTAAGCAGTGGCGTATACTGGTTTAAGGATCTGGGCTACCACTGACCCTATTATTACACAAAATATATTTTAAAATCCCCATAATAAAATTCCTTACCTATTTATATGTGAATTCCAGACGTCTTAATTGGGACCAAAATACTTTGATGACTTCATCATTGAAATTACAGTTGGGCAGCTTGCGAAGTTTCTGTAGAAATGACTTTTCAATGGATGTTAGTGCCAAGCCGGATAAACGTTCTTGTGTATGAGTTGATCTACAGTAGGATTTTATTCTCTTCAACGCAGAAAATGTTCTTTCTACCGATGCTGACGTAGCTGGTATTGTCACAATTAATGTTGCCAATTTAAGGACTTCAGGAATAACTTGGTTCAGCTGGTTTTCATATATGGCAGATAATATTTCATGGATAGGTTTGTTCGAAAAATCAAAGACTTCTGCTGAATATATTACACTTAATTCATTTTTCAAACGTACTTGATCAAAGTGACTGTTATAGGACTGAAATAATTTGTTTAGTGCGTCATTCGGGAAGTTTCCTCTATAAGCAGAAAATTTTTGAGAACCTAGAAGATGTGTGAACTGAAGCTTTCCATAATCAGAAAATCTGTCAGTAATTTCCATGTGCGTACGATCTAGAATGCTGTAGTACAGCTGCCTGTACTTCAATTCATCATCTCCTTTTCTTCGCTTTAATGGTGTTCCATTGTATTGTCTGAAGAATTTTCATTTTCCATATTACTCCATATGGACGGAAACCCACTACGTCTGAACTCGGATATAGTATTTTTTAACTTTGATACCTCTTGCAAGCAGTATGCTATGTCTAGACTTTTTGTCTGAAGAATATTGTAGAGCACATCTGTATGTGCGAACACTCTAGCATAGACTTCAAGAAGAAATATATTCTGAAACTGTGTGAAAAAATACAAATATCCTTGAGCCTGCACAATTACATCATCATCCCAGTTTTCTTCAGAGTCATTACAAATGATATTTTCAAAGAAAGCAGTGAGTTGTTCTCTGTATTCCTTTACTGTATTTACAAGCCGAGATGTAAAATTCCATCTAGTTGGTGCTACTTTTGGGAGTTTCTTTTTCATAAATTCCTTGAGTTTTTCTGATTTTTTAGGAGATGATGAGAAAAATGCAGCTAAACCCGACAGTGTTTTAAAAAAAAATGCGGCATTCTGGAATGGATAAAGTAGTTTGTTGCAAAACTAAATTGAGAACATGGCTGTAACAATGGATAAATAGTGCTTCAGGATACTTTTCTTGAACTTTTGTTTTTAAGCCATTAATATTTCCCGCCATAACTGAAGCACCATCGTATGTCTGTGCAATTAACTTATTGCCGACATTGTATTCTGCTATAACACCTTCCACATGCTGAAACAAAGCAGCAGCAGTTTTGCCCGAACTGACATTTGTGAATCCTATAAACCGTTCTTGAACATTGGCAGTACTGTCGACGTATCTTAAAACAGTGGACAATTGACTCTGATTAGAGCAGTCACTTGTTTCATCAACAACAATGGCCACAAAAGGTGCTTCTTCTATTTCAGATTTTATGTTCTTTATCATAACCCCACTTATAGCAAATATTAAGTCATTCTGAATTGCGGGAGAAGTACCATGGAATACTGTTGAACTCTCAAGATGATTGGCCAGTAAATGGTCAAATTCACTTAAGGAACTTAAATATTCAATATAATTTCCTCTATTGTCTGATTCCACACTCTCATTATGACCCCGAAAAGCCAATTCTTGTTTTCCTAGAAAGCAGACTGCGTTAATAAGACGCAGTAAAATCTCCCGATTTTTTTTTCACAAGAGCATTGTGTTGATGTGTAGAGCTTTTTGCTTATCTAGCTGTAAATCAATTCTTGTCTTCCCAAAGTCTGCAAAGTTCATGCTACTATAAATATGAGCTTTTGATTTGTCGTGTTTTAGGACTGCCGTTCGAAGGGAGTTCATATTAGAAAACCCCTCTTTTGACCACACATTAGTTTCGCGGCTAAATAACAAACATGGCCAGCAAAATAGTTTAGATAGTTTAGAACTACCACACAACCAATTCCACTTACCATATGATGTTGAAGTGAAATGGCGTGTGTACTCACGCTGTTTTTCTTTTACGTCCATGGACAAACTTAACTCAGGAGTTGGTCTTTCCATTTTCACAATTTCAACTTTCTCGTTGTATGTACGACGGTTAAAAGGCACTTTTAATAAACCTTCTATTACACAGTCATTTTCAACACAAACCTCTCCAGAAACTTGTTCTGCCATAGTTTTCACAATATCACTTAATTGGGAAATTAAAAACTTAATAATTCACAATTAATATAACTCTTAGACTCTCGAACAAATCACAAATTTAAAATACTGCACTACAAGAACACAATCACATTAATGAGCTAGCGTACTAAGCATATTGTTGCTTCGCGCCTTCCAAGAAACCGATCACGAGAGCGGCAACTCACCCGCCTACACTACACGATAGAAACTGAAGGGAGTGGGGGACGGGCAGTTGTGCGACGTGAGCGGAACGGTCACAGGCTACCCTTCGCGGCAGCGGTTTCTCCAGTGATGCCGCCTTGGCAACTTGTTTCTTTTCGAGAGCAGAGAGCGCATATAAATCTAACAATTACTTTAATTTTAATTACTGTGGTAAAACTAATACGGTAATACAAAATTATTACATTATGTTATATTATAAACTTTTTCTTTTGTAATTTCCTTGGGCTACCGCCGGTAGCCCCGGTAGTCCGCAAAATACGCCCCTGGTGTTAAGTGCATAACAGAATCTCGGAAATAGAGAAGACCTGACTTTGTCTCGTCTTCTCTAACTTTTCCTCTATTCTGTTATAATGCACTTACCACGCTTGTATCGCTATATACTATTTACTGATTACAGTAGTATCAATGCAAACGTGTAAGCACCACTGACAAAATTGAAAGTCGGTGCCTATGACCACAAGTGTATAACATATGTAGTTAAGTCCTCTTTTATCTCTTGACATGGTGCAGATAGCCAGAGTACGCCAAAAATTAAATAATAAAGGAGGCAGGAAATAAATAAAAATGAAGAAGGAAAATAAAGAGAGAAAAGAAAGTGAGAAATGGATAAGCAATCATTCAGTCTAGACAAAAAGGAAAAGGAAAAGAAGAACATCGACTTACCTTCACAACAAATTTCTTGACCACTATGTTTCATAACAAAGCCAATGTCTTACATGCCAAGCAATATCGCTTACTTGGTTCGTGATCTTCTAGCTCTAAATTCCCATATATTTCTTCCCACGTTTAATACGCTGAAACTCCGAGCCGTGCGTTGGTTGAAGAAATCACAGGGCCTGCACAACACTCCACCTCACACGCTGATATGCAAGTGAGTCGAACGTAAACACTCACACATGGGTTCACACCTCCTCGTCGAGCATGTCAAGTCGCAACTGCTGTTCTTGCAGCTGTGCGTTCTAATTAAGGAATAAATAGTTGAGTAGCACAGAGACACACGCCAGGCTTTCCAGCGTTAGCCACAATAAGACTTGCACGAGAACACCACGCAACGATGACGTAGGGATCGACCAGATTATTCAGAATGTAAACATCACTTCTATAAAGAAAATTCGATTACGTAGAAATAGCAATTCAATTTCTATAGACACATGAATTCCCTACTGTTTGTGTACATCTGAAGTCTGCCTATAAAAAAACACTGTAAGCATGTATCTCCTGGAATAATTTCTACATGAGTGATGCCTTATTGCTGTCACTTATGAGGCTCAAACCTGTCTTCGGACAGTTGACTAAACAATAACAACAACAAAACAACATTAATTAAAATTAAATCAAGCATAATACGATTTAACGTTCATATTGACAAGGTGGTAAGAAGAAGGTTAAACGTTCAAAGAATGATGATGACTTACTGAAGATCAAAAACGTGGAGACTTCGCCCGCAAAATAATCTCTTGAATTTGCTCGCAGCACGACTATGCAAGCAGGCATGTATCCACTAATTTTATTAAAAGGTGTCCAAAATAATACACAGAGTCTTTCATTAAGTTATAATATTTCAATGTTTTACTTAAATATACGTAGGTACAAAATTTCAGTCTACGACTACTACTTTAAAAGACAGACGAATACTTTCAAGGTAGATCTAAAATAAAAGTGAAATTTGGAAATCTGAAACTATTTACTCAATTCTTTTTAAATTTTTAATACAAATTCTTATTAGTTACAATAAAAAACTGATAAAATTTAAAATCTCTGGCCTAAATAGTTTCGGAGTTGGTAATGAATTTTTTTTTCTATTTTAATTACATCACAAAAAATATCCCCGGTGTTATATTTGTTTACAATGTGTACCTTTTTGTGAAGACATTCTTCATGAATACAGTTTTCAAATTTGGTATTAGTTTATTTATCTTGATTAGTTTGTCATGTAGAAATTTTCTGTCTTTCAAAATTGAATAATGATATGTGCTCCTTATACTTCCCTTGCTCTCCTTTTATTTCTCTTCTTCTCCTTCTTCTTGTATTCCCCCTTTTCTCCTTGTATTCCCTTTGTTATCCTTATCTTCCCCTTCTTTTCATTGCATTTCCCTCGTTTTCTTATATCCTCCGTATCGTCACTGTATTCTCCTTGTACTCCTTGTATGCCCTTCCCTCCTTGCAATTCCCTTTCATTCCTTCTATTCGACTTTTATAGAAGCGTTATCATTTTGTAAGATTTATTTCATTTTGTAATAGCAATAACACACTTAAATCAGGCAAAAGTTCTTTACAAGTAAATAATAAGTAAACTTCAAACTTGAGAGATTTTCACAACAAAAAATTAAGTTGTAATGTATCTCAGAAGAGTTCCCTCAAAATATTCCGGCGGAAACTACTGTCAATTTGAAACGAATGCTTGCTGTTCGAAACTGAGACCTCGATAAATTGAATGTTTCCAAAGTATTGCACAGTCTATTGCTTGGAAATGACTTACATGGCACTATCCACTCTCCCTTTGTATGTGTTCAGTTATCAATATACAGAGAAGTTCGATAAAATTCTTGGATATATATGTTACATCCAATTCAATGCGGATGTCATGAAAGGCAAAACGAGAACTCAGTATCAATGTATCGCAATTTAAACAGGACGGGAGACAACTCAGTGTCGCATTTTCCGCGATTACTGACCGATAGGCTATCTTTACTGCTATACAATAACTGAAGATAATAGCAGGTGTGGTACCTTTTCCTGCTACATGTCTAGTAACAGGCAATCGCGATTAGTTTACTCATCTGTTGCCAATTTATTGTGCTGTCAATAAAATCATCTATTAGGCCTATTTCACAACTATAATTTATTCGTTTGATCAATGCAGTCAATTATGTTTATGTTGACGCATAATACGAAACACAAGGACTTTCGTGCTTGTTAACGCATAATACGGAACACAAGGACTTTCGTGCTTGTTAAAGCATAATACGGAACAGTGGGACTTTCGTCCTTGTTTACGCATAATACGGAACACAGTGACTTTCGTCCTTGTTGACGCATAATACGGAACACAGTGACTTTCGTCCTTGTTGACGCATAATACGAAACACAGGGTCTTTCTGCTTGTTACCGCATAATACAGAACACCGAACTTTCGTGCTCGTTTACGCATAATACGGAACACAGGGACTTTCGTGCTTGAGGCATAATACACAGGAACACTTATGCTTGTTGACGCATAATACGGAACACAGGTATTTTCGTGCTTGTTGACGCATAATACGGAACACAGGAACTTCGTGCTTGTTGAGGCATAATACTGAACACAGGGACTTTCGTGCTTGTTGACGCATAATACGGGACAGTGGCACTTTCGTACTTGTTTACGCATAATACGGAACATAGGAACTTTCGTGCTTGTTTACGAATAATACGGAACACAGGAACTTTCGTCCTTGTTGACGCATAATACGGAACACAGGTATTTTCGTGCTTGTTGACGCATAATACGGAACACAGGGACTTTCGTGCTTGAGGCATAATACGGAACACAGGAACTTCGTGCTTATTGAGGCATAATACTGAACACAGGGACTTTCGTGCTTGTTGACGCATAATACGGGACAGTGGGACTTTCGTACTTGTTTATGCATAATACGGAACACAGTGACTTTCGTGCTTGTTTACGCATAATACGGAACACAGGGACTTTCGTGCTTGTTTACGCATAATACGGAACACAGTGACTTTCGTCCTTGTTGACGCATAATACGAAACACAGGGTCTTTCTGCTTGTTAACGCATAATACAGAACACCGAACTTTCGTGCTCGTTTACGCATAATGCGGAACACAGTACTTTCGTGCATGTTGACGCATAATGCGGAACACAGGGACTTCCGTGCTTGTTTACGCATAATACGGAACACAGGACTTTCGTGCTTGTTAACGCATAATACGGAACACAAGGACTTTCGTCTTGTTAACGCATAATACAGAACAGTGGGACTTTCGTCCTTGTTTACGCATAATACGGAACACTGAGACTTTCGTGCTTGTTGACGCATAATACGGAACACAGGGACTTTCTGCTTGTTAACGCATAATACAGAACACCGGAACTTTCGTGCTCGTTTACGCATAATGCGGAACTTAGTACTTTCGTGCATGTTGACGCATAATACGGAACACTGGGACTTCCGTGCTTGTTTACTCATAATACGGAACACATACTTTCGTGCTTGTTAACGCATAATACGGAACAATGGGACTTTCGTGCCTGTTTACGTATAATACGGAACACAGGACTTTCGTGCTTGTTTACGCATAATACGGAACACAGATACTTTCGTGCTTGTTGAGGCATAATATGGAACACAGGGACATTCGTGCTTGTTCATGCATAATAGGAACACATGGATTTTCGTGGTTTGTTGACGCATAATACGGAACACAGGACTTTCGTGCTTCTTCACCCATAATACGGAACATAGGGACTTTCGTACTTGTTGAGACATAATACGGAAGGCAAGAACTTTCATGCATGTTTATGCATAATACTGAACACAGTAACTTTCGTGCTCGCTGACGCATAATACGAGGCAGTGGGACTTTCGTACTTGTTTACGCATAATACGGAACACAGGGACTTTCGTGCTTGTTGACGCATAATACGCAACATAGGGGCTTTCGTGCTTGTTTACGCATAATACGGAACACAGTAACATTCATGCTTGCTGACGCATAATACGGAACACAGGAACACTTATGCTTGTTGACGCATAATACGGAACACAGGTATTTTCGTGCTTGTTGACGCATAATACGGAACACAGGGACTTTCATGCTTGAGGCATAATACGGAACACAGGAACTTCGTGCTTGTTGAGGCATAATACTGAACACAGGGACTTTCGTGCTTGTTAACGCATAATACGGGACAGTGGCACTTTCGTACTTGTTTACGCATAATACGGAACATAGGAACTTTCGTGCTTGTTTACGAATAATACGGAACACAGGAACTTTCGTCCTTGTTGACGCATAATACGGAACACAGGAACACTTATGCTTGTTGACGCATAATACGGAACACAGGTATTTTCGTGCTTGTTGACGCATAATACGGAACACAGGGACTTTCGTGCTTGAGGCATAATACGGAACACAGGAACTTCGTGCTTATTGAGGCATAATACTGAACACAGGGACTTTCGTGCTTGTTGACGCATAATACGGGACAGTGGGACTTTCGTACTTGTTTATGCATAATACGGAACACAGTGACTTTCGTGCTTGTTTACGCATAATACGTAACACAGGGACTTTCGTGCTTGTTTACGCATAATACGGAACACAATGACTTTCGTCCTTGTTTACGCATAATACGGAACACGGTGACTTTCGTCCTTGTTGACGCATAATACGGAACACAGGGACTTTCGTGCTTGTTGACGCATAATACGGAACAGTGGGACTTTCGTACTTGTTTACGCATAATATAGGCTAGAACACAGGGGCTTTTGTGCTTGTTGACGCATAATACGGAACACAGGAACTTTCGTGCTTGTTGACGCATAATACGGAACACAGGGACTTTCGTGCTAGTTGACGCATAATACGGAACACAGGGGCTTTCGTGCTTGTTGACGTATAATACGAAACATAGGGAGTTTCGTGCTTGTTGACGTATAATACGGGACACAGGGATTTTCGTGCTTGTTTACGCATAATACAGAACACAGGGACTTTCGTGCTTGTTGACGCATAATACAGGACACTGGGACTTTCGTGCTTTCAACAGTATGTCGCAGACTAAAATTTCTGATATTATTACTTCCAGGTAACTTCTCTATTTAGTCACTATATTAGATTTATCCAATTAATTCACTTTCATAACTGTAAAACTTTGTGTTTTAATATTGTAGAAAGTTTTCCAGCTGAATCGCGAGAAAATCTGCAATGGTGTACCAGCTCGTAACGTATGTAGGCACATGTACGTACTTTCTGAAACAATTTCTTCTAAAACTTGGCTTGGTTTCAAGTAGAAATGCCAATAAGCAAAGCAGCTCTGCCATATATCTACATACTGCTGCCGTTTAGCTCAGAATTTGCATTTAAACTTTGTAGTCAGAACGAACTGCATTTGTTTCTTTAGCTCATACACCGTAAATATACAAGTGTAGGTCTAAGCATCCTGAAGAAACAGAGTGTAAATCAGCTAACACGACAAACAAAGAGAGAAGACAAAACGATTCGGAGAGAGAGAGAGAGAGAGAGAGAGAGAGAGAGAGAAAGAGAGAGAGAGATGGGGGGAGAAACGAAAGGAAAGAACAGAAAATTAATGAAGGATGAAGACGGAAAATTAACGTAATGTACTGTTATTTAGAAATATCTTCACGTTTATTTGAGATATCAAAATTCCACAATATGCTTCTGTCAAAATTATAATCTGTTCCGCTCAAAAAAAAAACACTGGAAATGTACATTGAACACACCATAACGGAATGAACAGATATTTTTTCAGGAGAAGTATGTATGTACAGTTACCCTTACAAGGAATGAGACGACTCTTGGTCACTCGATATCGACGTAACAATAAATAATATGACAAATATAACAAGAATTGTTACAAGGACCATAACAAGGACAAGGACCAGAATACGGATCACGAAGAAGATAGCCATTTAAGGCCACGATTTCACAACATAGCTCGAGTCACAAAATATCATTGCTTCTTTGTACCGAATTGTAAATGCCTGCTATGGGGTCTATATTCTGGACTGCTGCTGTCACTGTCTTGTTTCGGTAGCTCATATAGTAGCGTGTAGGTTCCACTGTATAACCGAAACGTCTCGTGTTCGATCCCAGGTAAAACATTTTTTGTTGAGGTGTAATTAATTTCTTCAGAGTTCCTCGATTGTCTAATTTGTCGAAAAATATGGAATAATTTATGCCCAATTTCTGGGTCTTACAAGTGGGCTGAACCTCGTCAAAAAATAAATCTTACTTGGAAGTTATAAGTATTCTTCCTCAAACAAAAATCATTAGAAACAAAAAGAGACCTGTTAACTTAAAATCTTGTCCACATGCCATCAGCTTCTATTACAGCTCTAAGTCGGTCCGGCATGGATGTCACGAGATTGTGGAATAAGTTCTGATCCCCGGCGAGATCTTCCCAGGTATCAACAACTTGTTCCCACAATTTTATTAGTCTCGATTTCGAGGGCATCGGTGGGCATAGGCGGATATTATTCTCTTTTTCAATTCCGCCCATAAATCTTCGATGACATTCAAATCAGGTGACTTCGGAGGCCAATTAATGATTTCGATCTCGGGTCTCCTTTGAAATCATCTTTGAATGCTTACGGCATAGTGCACGGGATGGTTATCCTGCTGCAACAGCAATGTTCCTTCGGCAAAACGTTCTCGGGCGGAAGGAAGGAATATATTTTCCAGAATGTGCTCGTAAGTTCCCGCATTAAACCGGCCATCGATGCGTTCTATAACGCCAGGTCAATCGTAAGACATCCACCTCCAACACGATATGCTAAAGTGCCCCGATCTTTCACGTCGGTGCACATAGCGCTGATCATGTCGGATACCATCCTCACGATAGACACGGACAGGACGAAATCCACTCGATTGGTAGCGAAGGCAAGACTGTCGACAGCTTGTGCTTCCCCCAATATTTCCATTTGCGCAGCCCTCCGGCTCCTAATACCGCGGTTCCTCAACCTGTTGATCACAGTCTGTGAAGAACCGGGAAAGTTAGAGCTGCTCTTATTTCGTTAGCAGTCCGAAAGGGGTCCTGTCGAACTGTCTCGAATACGAGAGCATCCTCTTTCAATGAAGAAATCCGCGGACGCCCAGGAATAGGGCGATTTTCGACCTTCCCTGAATTTTGGTACCCACCTCGCGGCTGTACTTCCAGAAACACCGACCAAACGGCCAGCAGATCTAGACCCATATCCAGCCTCAACTATAGCTATAACTCGCTGTCTCATGTCACGTCGGTTCGCCATTAAGATGAGAAATGAGGGATGACGATAATACTTTAGTGTAGACAATGACTATTTAACGTGATAGGCTATAGAATTATTGAAATAAGGGGCATCTTGCACAGTAAGAGTTAATAAATCAACTCTAACTTAAATATTTAAATAACAGGATATAACAGGAAGTACAATTGTTGCGAAACTAATCAAATTCAATCTAATGACATTAAGTAAACAAACCCCAAGTTATGACACCACATTATTAACATAAGCATTGAATAGGTCCGTACTTAAGCGTAGGACGACAAAACCAAACATCGAAAGTTCGAATCTTGCCGAGGAATGTAACTTCTTGCTTTTTATAATGTAAATCAGACTTATAACTACAATCATTCATATTTATTACATTATTTAGTAATATTTATAGCCAACATTTAATTTGTAAAGAAAAGACTTTAGAAATATCATATGGAATTTGTGATCTGTAGTGACATAAGCATAGATTATCTCTCGAAACTTTTCCGTAAAAGTAAATTAAATTCACTCCTTGAAACTGAAAACCTTAGTCTTAGAGTAATTTTCCCACCAGCATACAAGCTGAAGTAGCACAGTCATTGATAAAAGTTTTGTACACAGAATTAGACTGAATTTCTATTCGACAGAATCTATAATCAATGGCTTGTCTGAACATGATAAACACATCCTAAGTGTTTCCAATGTCATTGAACAATTTCAAAACATTAATTTAAAAACTAAAAAAGGGTCGTAAATGCTGTATCTAGTGACTATTTACATTTATGTCTAGAAAATGAATCTTGGGAAAACGTATATGACACTGGTACTACTGATATTAAGAGTAAATGTATTGTACTTTTCACTTAATTTCAGAATCACTTCAGTGGATGTTCTCCACTCAATGTTGTGAAAAATTCAAAAGTAAAAAATGTAGATAACGCAGGGACTTAAAAATCTCATATATTATTAAAAAGAAGAATCTATATGTAACGATCCTCATGTTCTTAAATACTACAAGAAGTACAGTGTAATTTATCAAAAATTATGAAAGAGGGAAATAGAAGTTATTTGAATAGAAAAGTACAAAATTCATATAATGCAATTAAAGCTATTCGGAATATTATTAAAGTTAAACTTGTAGATATCCTAACAAAGAAAATATTTTTTCATTAAAACCAGTGATTATAAAGCAAAGGATCCCAAATCTATTGCAAATTCTTTTAACGTCTTATAGTATATAGTACAGAAATATTATTGACAACTTAAATATTCAAGATTTTACAAAAGATACTGCAATTGGTTACTTAACAGATGCATTTAATAATTAGTATTAATATATGTAATTAGTCAATAACTGCAACAGTGCGTTTTCATTCAATCATAACATGAATAAAATTGAATGCACATTAAATTAAATACTATTGAAAACACGTAGATAAAATAGTTAAAATCAACTGAAGGGGTGAGAATGAAATAATACAAAGCCACACTTTTAACAAAAAGTGTTTTGTGCGAGTGCATTTCTTACACATATGGGAAAGCTACTAATAAAATATTGTAATAATTACTCAGCAAATGACATAGCCTAAGGACTATAAACCTTTGCAAAAGGTTGTCTGTGTGGCTTAGGAATATTTTTTAAATTTCATTTTAATTGTTAGTTCTTAATATATATGCATTTACATTGTATATGTGTGTATATATAAATGCATTCATCAGATTAACGTTTATAATATTATAACTTGTAATTTTGTATTATCTGTGATCATTAACACTTAATCTGAGGACTTTGTAAAACTCTATTTTAACGTTACTTAGCTATTTAAACGTTATTTAGACAAAAAAAATCGTTGGTATAGACTAAGAATCGAACTGGCTCTCTTCTACACAACACGCAGAAGTCTTCGCGTCTGAGCTATTGAAACGACACGAAAGCGTTCCTTTCTGTGCGGAGTGTCGATCTAGTCATGAAGGTCCATTGTCGATTTAACTATATGATTTATGTATATATTTATCTTTTATTTACGTAATATTATCATATTTTTTGCAGTTTTTGAAGTGAATTTCGGAACGATGCTAGTATAGATAAAAGTAGATTGAATTCCTATTCAACAGTACCATTAGTCAATGGCCTGTCTGATCACGATGCACAAATTCTAAGTGTTTTCAATATGAGTGAAAAATTCCAAAGTGTTAATCTAAAAATAAAAAAAAGGATTATAAATGCTGAATCTCTTCATCATTTAAATACATGTCTACAAAATGAATCTTGGGAAAATGTATATAGTACCGATACCATTGATATTAATACTAAATTTAATGCATTTTTCACTACATTTACGAATTATTTCAATGAATGTTTTCCAGTCAAGGTGGTGAAAAAATGTAAAAGTAAAAACATGTGGATAACTCAAGGAATTAAAATATCATGTGCTAGAAAAAGGAATCTATATTTAATGAGTAGGAATAGTGATGATCCTCATGTTCTTAATTACTACAAGAATTACTGTAAAACTTTGACAAAAGTTATAAAAGATGCAAAGAAAATGTATCTGAATGAAAAAATACAAAATTCAGATAATAAGATTAAAACTATTTGGGATATTATTAAAAATGAAACTAATCGATATTCAAAGAGTGAAAGTATTACTTGCATTAAAATCAATGATAGTAAAATAGATAACCCAAAATCAATTGCAAATCATTTTAATGACTTCTATATAAATATTATTCAGAACTTAAACATTCAAGATTGTCCAGAAGATGCTGCACTTGGTTACCTAACTGATGCATTTAACACTGAGTTTTTAGGTCTCAAATTTATTCCCACTACCGCAGCAGAAATCATGCATGTGATAAAACAACTAAAAACAAAATATTCCTCTGGATATGATGAAATTCCAAGTAAAGTTCTGAAAGCTTGTTCTGAAATATTATCCCATCCGTTAAGCTATCTATGCAATTTGTCAATGCAATGTGGTATTTTTCCAGAAAGACTCAAATATTCAATAGTAAAACCAATATACAAAAAGGGAGATAAATGTACTATTGCTAATTACAGACCCATATCATTATTAACAACATTTTCAAAAGTGTTTGAGAAAGTTATGTATAATAGATTATATCATTACCTGGAGTCCAACAATATATTAGTTTTAGAACAGTTTGGATTTAGAAAACAAAAATCGACAGAGAATGCTGCTTTTAGTTTGGTGGATGAAATACTAAATTCATTAAATTCGAAACTACATGTAGGTGGGATTTTTTGTGACTTGGCTAAAACATTTGATTGTGTAGACCATAGTATATTAGTAAAAAAATTGAAGTTTTATGGTATTAAAGATGAGATGTTGGGTTGGTTTACATCGTACTTATCAAATAGAAAACAAAAAGTAGAAATAAATGTACCAAATAGTCATAAAGTTACTTATTCAGAATTTAAAAATATTAAACATGGTGTTCCGCAGGGGTCAATTTTAGGTCCATTGTTGTTTCTAGTTTATATTAATGATTTAGCCTTGACCATAAACAATTCATCCCATGTAATTTTATTTGCAGATGATACAAGTGTAATTATTTCAAGCAAACAATACGATCATTTTATAAACACTTCTAATATAGTGCTGAATCTAATGAATGAATGGTTCCATGCAAATAAACTAGCACTTAATGTTGATAAAACCAGTGCAGTCAAATTTAGTACCCACAATAGTGCTCAGTTTTCCTACAGTATTCGATTAAATGGAACTCATCTCAAAGAATCTATAAGCACAAAGTTTCTTGGTTTAGAATTGGATAATCACTTGAACTGGAAAACGCATATAGAATGTATTACTCGTAAATTGAGCTCTGCCTGTTATGCATTAAGATCCTTATCTACTATTGGTGATATAAACTTACTTAAAATGTCATACTTTGCATATTTTCACTCTGTAATGAAATATGGATTAATATTCTGGGGTAACTCGTCTGAAGCTAAACACGTTTTTGTTTTACAAAAGAAAGCTATAAGAATAATGGCCGGTGTGCATAAAAGGACCTCATGTAAAAATATTTTCCGAAACTTAGAAATCTTGACTTTACCTTGTGAATACATTCTTTCCCTAATGATGCTGTATATTAAGAACCAAGATAAATTCAGTACTAATCAAGACATTCATCATTTTAATACAAGACATAAATCAGATCTTCATCTACCCTCTGTTAGTCTAAGCTGTTTTAAAAAAGGAGTTCGCTATTCATGTATAACAGTCTTCAATGCACTGCCTAATTATCTTAAAGATTTGAAGAACAACGAGAAAAGGTTCAGAAAAGAATTAACCAAATTTCTACATACTCATACCTTCTACACAATTGATGAATTGTTTATGCTTGTGAATTGAATTATTCTACTTAAATGACATGTACAATTTTATATAGGTCAACTACAATATGTTTTTATATTGACTTAATCTGTTTACTATGTATTGTATTTTTTGTTTAGCATAACTGATGAATTGTATGTACTGTATACGTCAACTGATGAATTGTTTAAGCTTATAAATTGAATTAATCTACTTCATATGAATTGTATAGCTTAACGAAAATAAGTTTGTAAATTGAACTAATTTGATTGTATATGTTTGTATAGTTTGGCTCATGAATTGTATATGTTCTTAAAATGATTACTAGTCTGTGTAGCTCTACTGATGAATTGTATATAGACCTACTGTAAATTGAATGGTAATATGTATAGCTCAACTGATGAATTGTTTATGATTATAAATTGAATTAATCTACTTGATATTAATTGCACAAATTTGTATAGCTTAATGAAAGTATGCTACTTTGTATTGTATATATTTGTATAGTTTTGGCCGATGAATTGTATATGCTTTAAATTGAATAGTAATCTATATAGCTCTACTGATAAATTGTTTGTGTTTGTAATTTGAAGTAGTTTGCATGATATGTATTATCAATTTCTGTATATCACAACTGGTTGAATTGTTTATACCTTAAATTTAATTAAATTGTTTTGTATTATAATATAGCTCAACTTATGAATGATCGTTTGCGTTTGTAAATTTAATAATCTGATTGGCTATGTATTGTATACTTTTAGTAGAGCCATCGATGTAGCTCAGTCGGCAGACTCGCTGGGCTGCTGTTCCGGAGCTGCGTTCGGGCTTGGGTTGGATCCCCCTTTGGACTTTGGTTTCTTCCGAGGTTTTCCACAGCCGTGGGACTGAAGCCGGATGGTCTATGGCGAGTCCTTGGCATCAACACCTTTGAGTTGATTACCCCCTTTGATTTGATTACCTGGTTGGGTTTTTCCGAGGTTTCCCCCACCGAAAAGGCAAATGCCGGGTAATATTTTGGCGAATCCTCGGACCTCATTTCATCTCACTACATCTCGCCAAAATGTAAAAAAAAAATTGTACAACATTGTAAAAATTGTAGAAAATTACTAAATTGTAAAACTATAAAAATTTGTAAAAATTGTAATTGTAATATTGTAAAATGTTGACATGTTCCACATCTTAAAGCTTCATTGCTCATGTAAGATCTATGGAATAAAATAAATGAATGAATGAATGAAAATAGCCTGAATCTAAGTAACTCAATATTCGTTATTTTGTGTATCAGTGCTCTGGTCTCTGATCATGCGCAGTGTTTTACATCTGAGACTTAGGAATATTCAATCGTCTCATTCTTTTCCAGGGAAACTGTACCTGAATCACGAAACATATAAAGATCATTCATTTCATTATTACTGCACTATGCATCTTGATAGATAAACGGAGACATACTAGTATACTAGTATAGTAGATATTCGAACTTTCAGGGGTGCAGACTGTAATTCTGACCATTATTTGGTGATTGGAGAATTAAGAGAAAGATTATCAGTAGCCAAGCGAGTAGAGCAACAAGTTAATATTACTAAATTCAATATTTTGAAATTAAAGGACGAGGAAGCTAAGCAAAATTATCAGGTCGAAATTTCGAATAGTTTTGCCACTTTAGAAAGTTCCGACGAAGTTGAGAAAGAATTAGATGTTAATAGCGTGTGGGAAAATATCAGAGATAGTATCAAAATTGCAGCTGAGCAGAGCATAGGTTATTATGAAACTAAGAAAAAGAAACCGTGGTTTGATGAAGATTGTTGCATGGTAGTAGAAAGAAGGAAACAGGCAAAATTGAAATTCTTACAGGATCCAGTTGAGGAGAAGAGAGATAATTATTTCAATGAAAGACGGGAAGCAAGTCGTACACTTAGGAATAAAAAGAGAGGTTACTTGAAGGAAAAACTGAATGAGGTAGAAACAAATAGTAAGAATAAAAACATTCGAGATTTATATAAGGGTATAAAGGAATTTAAGGACGGATATCAGCCAAGGGTAAACGTGATCAAGGATGAGAATGGTGACTTGCTTGCAGACTCTCCATCAATCCTAACCAGATGGAAAAACTATTTTGCGCAACTACTAAATATACATAGGCCAAATGGAAATGATCGGGACGAGATTGAAATACAAACTGCTGAACCATTTATACCCGAACCCACGCTTTCAGAAGTCGAAATTGCGATAGAAAATCTGAAAAAGTACAAGTCTCCAGGTATTGATCAAATTCCAGCAGAATTAATACAAGAGGGTGGAAGTGCATTATATAGCGAAATTTATAAACTTGTACTTGCTATTTGGGAAAAGGAAATTGTACCAGAACAATGGAAGGAGTCCATAATTGTACCTATTTTTAAAAAGGGGGACAAAACCAACTGTGGTAACTTTCGAGGAATATCACTTTTGTTGACGTCGTACAAAATTTTGTCCAATATCCTTTTGAGAAGATTAATTCCGTACGTAGATGAAATTATTGGGGATCATCAGTGTGGTTTTCGGCGTAATAGATCGACTATTGATCAGATTTTTTGTATTCGACAGATAATGGAGAAAAAATGGGAGTATAAGGGTACAGTACATCAGTTATTCATAGACTTCAAAAAGGCATATGACTCGGTTAAGAGGGAAGTATTATATGCTATTCTTATTGAATTTGGTATTCCCAAGAAACTAGTTTGATTAATTAAAATGTGTATCAGTGAAACATACAGCAGAGTCCGTATAGGTCAGTTTCTATCTGATGCTTTTCCAATTCACTGCGGGCTAAAGCAGGGAGATGCACTATCACCTTTACTTTTTAACTTCGCGCTAGAATATGCCATTAGGAAAGTTCAGGATAACAGGCAGGGTTTGGAATTGAACGGGTTACATCAGCTTCTTGTCTATGCGGATGACGTGAATATGTTAGGAGAAAATGCACAAACGACTAGGGAAAACACGGAAATTTTACTTGAAGCAAGTAAAGCGATAGGTTTGAAGTAAATCCCCAAAAGACAAAGTATATGATTATGTCTCGTGACCAGAATATTGTACGAAATGGAAATATAAAAATTGGAGATTTATCCTTCGAAGAGGTGGAAAAATTCAAATATCTTGGAGCAACAGTAACAAATATAAATGACACTCGGAAGGAAATTAAACGCAGAATAAATATGGGAAATGCGTGTTATTATTCGGTTAAGAAACTCTTATCATCCAGTCTGCTGTCCAAAAATCTGAAAGTTAGAATTTATAAAACAGTTATATTACCGGTTCTTCTGTATGGTTGCGAAACTTGGACTCTCACTCTGAGAGAGGAACATAGGTTAAGGGTGTTTGAGAATAAGGTGCTTAGGAAAATATTTGGGGCTAAGCAGGATGAAGTTACAGGAGAATGGAGAAAGTTACACAACGCAGAACTGCACGCATTGTATTCTTCACCTGACATAATTAGGAACATTAAATCCAGACGTTTGTGATGGGCAGGGCATGTAGCACGTATAGGCGAATCCAGAAATGCATATAGAGTGTTAGTTGGGAGACCGGAGGGAAAAAGACCTTTAGGGACGCCGAGACGTAGATGGGAGGATAATATTAAAATGGATTTGAGGGAGGTGGGATATGATGATACAGACTGGATTAATCTTGCACAGGATAGGGACCGATGGCGGGCTTATGTGAGGGCGGCAATGAACCTTCGGGTTCCTTAAAAGCCATTTGTAAGTAAGTATTACTGCACTATGAAACCTATTTAAGTTATTTTCGATTTAGTTATGTATTAATTTCAATTTTTAATATCTATTTCATAATACAGAGCGAATTAAACCTAAGGGACTGGTACTCCTGCCAACTCTTGGCACTACAGTCTGGAAAGCATCGTCAACTCTCGCAAAAGACATGTTTGCCATTTTTTCTTCATTCTTGATTACACACTATTAACATTTATTTGTCACTGAAACTGTTAAGTTATTTAAATAAAGAACTATTTCATCATATTTATATTAAACTAAGTTGGTATTTTACCTCAATTGATTAGTTTAATATTAGCACAATGAAGTAGTTGTTTATTTAAATAACTTAACAGTACTTCGGTGACATTTTTGCAGTTTCAAGACACTACAATCTGGCACGTAGCCTTCCGCGTAACTAATGAATTATTTATTTTAAGAAAATAGCGAAAATCTTACCTGAATTTCAGACCAGTTGGTCAAATAACATATATTAACAATGAAATTCAGTAGGCAGCATTTCTCCATAAATGGTGAAATAACAGTATAATTGATGTGAGAGAGAAATAAGAGTGGTAAACGGCGGTATGTAGAGCAGTATTGTCATAAAAGGAACATGCTGACTATGTAAAATTTATAAAAGATAGGCCCAGTGACATTGAAGATTTATTACTTATTCTAATTTGTTATTCATTCATACCAACATCCCTATAAGCATATAATAAACTGGCATACAAATCAGAAGGCCTACGGCGAATTACACGTTACGAAAGTGTTCTAATTGTGTTGGCGTATGAAAATCTATTGGACGGAACAACATTTGGGTTTCGACTGATTAAGCCACGAATGTTGCAGAACTTTTCGTCGCTAATATTGTTGTTGAGATAACGCCACCAGATAATATGGATAAAATGTTCATGCTAATATTGAAGCACTGAAGAGAGTATTGCGTCCTATACGACAAAAGTAATCACAGAATTGAAGACATATCCAAACCTTATTCATCTGATAAGTCTAGTTTACTACCTACACAGAGTGGTGGATGCAATTTGATGAATTTATGGTGATGGAGACAGCATTATACCTTGCGGAACTGGCTCTATAGATAACGTAACAATTTAGAGAATGGAAGAACCCGGACTGAAGTCCAGATGAAGACGGGGGATCCTAGATTTCGCTATAACTTCTGAACGATTCTGGGGTCCACTCGGTTTTCTATAAAATTGGATTTTTCTTAGGGTAGGTGAAGGGTGAACCGATGTTGAGAATATCACTACCTTCTAGTGCTCAGACCAACAAGCATGAGGATTCTATTCCCTGCCTTCCATGTGCTTCAATAGCGATATCGCAGGTTTGAAATTGAATTTCATACTCTATAAAATTATAAAAGAACTTCGAGGAAACCTATTCTGAACTCCCTGAATCGTAAAAATCCGAGGCTTAGTAACTGCATAAGCACTTAGTCTGTAGCCCACTACATCTATGCACTTAATTCGGCAGCTGTCTGTGCTGCGTACGAATTTTAAACTGCGTCAAGTATTAAAATATTAAAGCTCTCTCGAAACTAGACGAAATTATAGAGAAGGAAGAAATATGCGCGCCTTGGGCTATCCTTCTTTTCTTGGCAGTACTGCAGACGTAATGCCTCGGCTCTAAGAGTTAAAATTTAATTAAAAGCCGTTCATCGGCAGCGCCGCGGCGCCACGTCTCAGTCCGCAGTGGTTAACGAATTCCTCAATCTTTAGTGCGATTCCCAAACTGTGAGTCGCGAAGCAGTAGGCTTGGAGTAGTGAGAAAATCTTATTTCTTCTTCGTTCTTCAGTTTCTTCGTCCTTTCTATAATAAATTACATTTCCTCATTTTTACAATCAACATCATCATTATCATCATCATAATCATCATTCAGTAGTTGAATAAGGAAATAATTAAATTATTTTATTATCTCTAACATATTCCTAAGACCACGTGAGGAATAACACAATAATAGTATGAAGTTGGGCAAGTTTGTATTTGGTATAAACGAGCCGTTTACGAGAGCGTAATGCGTACATATGCCGTTGTTTGGGATCAGGCATAGCGTGTCACATTCGCCACAATCGACACAATAATCTGCAGAATACCTGTACAATATACATTGATTTCAGAGTTACACTTAAACTCTACGTTCTAACTGTAAAGTAAATTTTTGAGTACAAATTCCATACTTATAAGACGATGACGGTACTTACTTCCCATTTTGATTTACAAGTCTTCCGGTATCCACGGCAACACTATGTCGTTGAGGTCGCTCCGGCTTCTTGTTGCCTGAAAAAATAAATGGAATTATGAAAACATACCTACGTTTGTACAGTTACCGGGGGTGCTTGAAAATACCTTTCATTCTAATGAAATATACTTACAGCAAACTTTCAAGAAAAACTTATAGACCCTAAACTGTATTCTGTCTGTGTAACTGTGTGTATATGTATGCATGTATGTACGTACGTACAGATGTATGTACACCGTGTCCAAACTAAGAGTATTCAGAAATAATAGCTTATAATTTCACAACCTTATATTATAATTCCTTAAGATAAAGCTCAATCAATAGAAAAACTCTCCAAGATTTCGTTTCATACCTTTTCCATGGCCATTATTGTGTGCAATGTTTTGTTTCAAACTTATTGTTGCATGGTCATTGTTGTGTGAAATGTTTCGTTGAATGAATGAAAATGTGCATTTATCAGTCTAGTTCCTTGTCAATAGAGATGTGGACACGGTACAGCAAAAAGTTCAATGCATGCTCTGGTTTGCAAAATTGAATTCAGTTACGCGTGTTCAGCGGCGCATACGGAGGGAATGGAATATGAATTCTCCTACACGCAAATCCATTTACGAGTGGGATAGAACTCTACGAGATAATGGAAGCTTGATTTCAAAGACAGGGAAACATTCCAGAAAGCATATAGCCGAAATGACTGTGAATCAGGTACGTGAATCATTTGCTAGATGCCCAAGTAAATCACGTACTTTGATATGCTGGAGATCTTTGCTATTCCGTAATTTCCGCCACGTTTAACATTTCAGCAGGACGGTGCTGCATCACACTTCCATCGAAATGTTAAAACGTTTTTGGATGTAACCTTCCCAAAAAATTGGATTGGTAGGGGTGGGCCAACTTTCTGGCCGCCTAGATCCCCGGATTTAACTCCTTTGGGTTTTTTACGTGGAGATTTATTAAAAATTTTGCCTACAGAAAAGTTCATAATTTGATTGATTTGAGGCAGTGTATCATTCAAGCAGTTGAGCTTACAACACCTGATATGTTGGTGAACACCTGGCGAGAGGTTGAGTATCGTTTTGGTACGTGTCGAGCTATAAATGGCGCTCATGTTGAAGTGTACTAATGGAAATAAAAACTTTTTCAGTTACTCTATACAATGCAGAAGAAATTTATTTAATAAACCTTATCCAAGTTATGATATAAGCTGTTATTTCTGTGTACTTTTACTGTGGACACAGTGTATTTGTGTACATGTATGTGTGTATGTAATCTATTTACGCATTTATTTATGTAAAATATTTATAATGAAATTTTTAGACTAGACAATAAAATAAATATCTAGAGGAATTAACTCATTTCCTTAGGTCTATCTGAATTGTCACACATCATATCTTAGGAATTACTCTGAGATGTTTTAATCTGTGCATGAATGCTAGTGATACTAGTAGGTCTGTCAGAAATACATTTATAAAACTCATCTTAATGTTATACACTTCTGGCATCAACTGCATCAACACGAGCCAGAAACATACTCGTAACATTAAGTGATAAATAATAATTCAGAAAAACAGAAATAAGATTCTTGTAATGTGTTTAATGATATAAGTAAATTAGACAAGAATTCTTTCACGTACCCTTAGATAAATATAAACAAATGTAACGATGATTCCTTCTATCATTCCACCAACATTCACCTTCCTCTCATTTCATCTAACTTATGTGTAATACTTAAGAATGGGGTAATACGGGTTTTCGATGCTGATATAAGAAGGGTTTGGAGCCCCGGCATTAGGACTTATCAGGGCCAATGCAAGTCTTAGCGCAAAAGTCCGGACCTCGAAAAGCCAAACCAAGAGCGGGTTGAACATCTGAAATGTGATAAAGAGGACTTAGCAAACATTATAATGCCCTCACATAGCCTATAAATAATATTTTTGAACAGGTAGAAAAAATATTAATAATATAAACCAAGGTAGCTTACTGCATAATCATTTGAAGTATATGATATTCATGGCACAAAAAAGAACTTAAAGTCATTTAATGCTATTGTTTTTGGACAAAATATATGAATAGTTTTCCAAATCCCAAAAAAACTTGTTTTGTAAGTTTTGTCAATATTTGTGTCAGTATGTGAATCAAACTCCTCTGACGTAAGTAATATACAAAATTGTTACAGAAATAGATTGTCAAAGTTACTTTCAAGATGGTTTACGATTATTCACCATCTCTCACATCTCAACTTAGATACAATTTCCTGTGAACATCGTGCCCATTTCTCTCATTAAGGGGACATATATTTCTTTTTTTTTTTTAATTGACTTTCCTCAATAGAACGGTGAAAAAATGTTTAAATATATGAGGCACTTTTTCCAAAATCGTGCCTTATCCATTTTTTTTAATTAATCAATGTTGCCCTGGCTTGCTTTGTTTGTAATAATTCTATCGTAAACAATTATGCAAAAAGTTATTTTTCCCCATAGAAATTTTTAACGAAAACTGTAGTGTCAATCCGTAACACTTAAGCAAACATTCTGTTTTCATAATCCCCCACATACCAAAGTCGCAGAATGTAAGAACCGGTGATCTTGCAAGCAACTTAATAGTAATAAAATTGCGTAAGATTACTCCTTAGTGAAGTGGAGCCCCGCCTTGTTGCCAAATGAGTTAGTGCCGCATGGCGCATGTCTTAAAAAATTGGACTATTGTTTAATTCAATAATCACGTCTATCAACATATTTCTATAATTTTCACAGTTCACACAACCCTAAAAATTTGGGCCAATGATACTAGTACTTCATATGTCTCATGAAGTAATTCAATTGGAATAAATGTTCCCGGTGTTACAGCCTTGAAGTACCACTCAATAGATTTAAGAAATGCGTAATAGTTAATCAAGCGTAGTGGGTAGCGACTTAAGCCTCTTACGGTATATTTAAAAGCGTGGTCAATTAAGATACAACATGCGTAACAACTTACTTTAGTCGAGGGTAAATTTCTCAGAAAAACCGCAGGCTAGACATTTCTAGAACGAAAGAGAAATTAGCGTACGTATTACAAAAGAAATAAAAATTGCACCAATAAGAGATTAATCAGTACAGGACGAACTGACTATAGTAGGCCTATCAAGAGAAAGCTCCGAAACCAGGATATCTAAAAAAAAAAAAAAAAAAAAAAAAAAAAAAAAAAAAAAAAAAAAAAAAAAAAAAAAAAAAGAGTTCTTCGTTACGCCCGCAGAAAAAAAAAAGATCGCTTGTAATAATCAGATGATTGAAAGCAAGTAATGGTCTCTGAAACCAATTTATAATAAATAGCAATTGCTTTTGATGAGACGACTATAAGGACATGGCGGGAGACCGTAACAGGCCACTAGATCTAAAACTAAACAGAATGATGATGCTGATGATGATGTTTATGATGATGATGATGATGGTGATGGTGATGGTGGTGGTGATGGTGATGATGATGATGATGATGGTGATGGTGATGGTGATGATGATGATGATGAAACACTTACCTGCTTCACTATTATCTGTGGTAGGTTGAAGAAGTAATGAAGCTGTATGGAAAGAGCATCTTTATAGGTCTACATCAAGGACATTTAACTAAAGACGTAGGACTAATATCTGCACACTTTTAATAATCAAAATCACTATTCACTCAGTAGGCTATGTTTTTCAGTGAATAGCTGAAAATGTTTGATTTCCTGTTAGACTAAATATTCCAATTTCGCAGAATTTATCATTAGTCTACATTCTGAAGAATAAGCAAGCAAAATTGATTCCACACGACAGAATGTAATTTCATCATAAAAACTCAGGCATATAACTTTTTTTGATTGATTGATTGATTGATTGATAAATAAACTTATAACGGAAGCAATCTTCAATTTCCCAAATCATTAGTGTGTACTGCACGAAATAATACGCAGTACTTCCAATGACTGGATAGAGTTCGTAATGTTAGGTGGAATAACTTCTCTACTAATTATTTTGCCGTTCAAAAATTGCTGTAAATCTTGACTAAATATATTTTTGATGTGATCGGCCAATTAAAGACTCCAATTATAAGTGGGCTTCGTCTTTTACTTCGTAAATGTAGAACCCTTTCAACCATTGTTTAATAAGGTTTTTGAGTTTTCCAAAAGTATGTTAGTCGGGAAAAATCTTAAATAGATTCTCGATGTCAATTACCAGTTTTTGGCCCAATTTGATCTTCCTATCCCTGTAAAAATCATAAACACGTTTATCCACAACATATTTAAATGTATGCATTGTAAATGCAAACGAGTGAGAGATCGAAGTCGCAGACCGGACAACGAAAAGAATAATCTTTTCGCATAAAAGAGGAAGAGTCGTATAATACGGCATATCAGATTCTAATACTGATTGGTCAGTATCACAGATACAATAAAGACTGTGCAGTTTCTTTCTTCGAAACATGTTTAATAATTTTTCAAGAGCTAGTACGGGTTCCCTTCAGATCTCTGGAAATAGTTTACTGACGTAAAAGTAGTATCAGTTTATTGAGAGACATAACAGTCAATTTTTTATTTTTAGATTACAGTCATGAATGGAAATCAATTTTCGAAAATCTTTGAATGATTCTATTAACCGTTCTATTAACGCTGCAGGTCTAATTTTGCTCTGTGAACGAAATGAATTGGGCACAAACGTCTTTGCAATGTGCACAATGTAGGCCTAAATGATTTTTTCCATTTACATTTTAATTGTTCAATATGTGCGTCTATTTTCTTGTACAGAGAGTTCGTCAGGAAACAGGTTGCGCTAAGTAGGAATAAATAACGTCCGTCTTTTACTATTCTAGATCTAACGTGACTGCTTAGGAAATAGTGTGTACATTTCCCCTGGACAGAACATTGGGAAGGTTTTGTGTTGCATAGTATAGAAACATAACATAGCCTGAAGAGACATCAAGATTGGATCATTAGTATACATCTGATTTTCATTCAGTGCAGTTCACTTTAGAGCGTGGCAATTCAGTACACATTGAAGCTGCCATTCTTCATTTCTAATACGTATATTACAAAGAACTTGTACAAAAATATCATGCTGTATTTCCAGCGTCTGATAGTTGCATTCCTTATAAAGTAATGCCAACAAATTACAGGGTGAACACAGTCTTTCTCTGTTTATTACTGAAAAACTACTCTAGATATACCTCAACTATCAAAATTTTCATGCATGCATTTCAACATGTGCCTGGAGAACGTTAATTGATACTTGCTTTTATGGCATGCTTTCGTCAACATTTTTTTTTCCGACCCCCAAATCCGAATATTGAGTCTGTTGACTTTTCCGGAGGTGTGAAAGATTGCCTCATCAGAAAAAAAAAAAACTTGCTTAACGTAGCCATTATCTTGTTCAATTAATTTCAAAATGTCCGCAGCAAATGCAGCACTTCAGGGATGGTAGTCTGGCAACAAAGCTTCATGATTTGCACACTGTATATGTGTAACTGCAGCAGTTTGTGCAAAATTTTAACCACAGTACTCTGAGGTTCGCCAAGTTCATGTGAGGCACAACGCGTCGATTTTTTTTCGGACAGCGTTAAAAAGCTGTAACGCAGCATCAGTCTCTGGTTTCCAACACTGCGAGTCTTTTTTAAACTTTACATACTATCCATCAAAGGATAGTCTTCATATCTGGTGGATTTCGTCCATACTCCCTCTAGAAGAGTCGCTTATCTATAATGGACTACTTCGTTTATCTTTGATGAAGGATATCACAAAATACATTGCGCTTTTTCCAGCATAGACACCATATTGATATTGAACTGTACTGTACTGCAGTGCTGCATGCACAAAAGGAAAACTCTATGAATGGAAAATATAATGTCGCAACTCTAAATTTTTCTGTCTAAAATAGTTTTTAAGTTGCAATTGTTCATAATCAGGGAAATACTTATGTTAATCCTGTACATTTGTAATGTAATGTATAACCCGGGAGTATGTATGTATGTATGTATGTATGTATGTATGTATGTATGTATGTATGTATGTATGTATGTATGTATGTATGTATGTATGTATGTATGTATGTATGTATGTATGTATGTATGTATGTATGTATGTTTGTTTTCATGTCAGCAAATACATTCATTGTAATGGTGGATTTCACAATTTTGCATACTGTGCCACAATTAGATTTAGCACATAAACACTTTCTTCCGGACGCACTTTTATACCTAAATTTCATACCTATTATTTTATTCCCTCTTCTTACCCAAACGTAACATTCAAATATATGTTTAATGCTTAATCACTCTCTTTATACTCATCATGAACTTATGTATTTTTTCTCTCCTAAGTAATATTTATTGTCCAATTCTATTATCATTATCAACTACAAGTAGTATTTATTTAATTAGGCGTACTGTTTATTCATTTCTTTACTTATTTCTTCTAGTTTTAACTAGTCTCATACTATCTTTCCGCATAATTCTTATGACTATTCATTATTTTGCAATATAGGCCCTACCGGTAACGGATTCGTTTTTCTCTTCACTGTTTTCTACAACCTCTTATATCCATTTATCAGTTTACTTATCTTGATATCATTTTGATTACTACCAACCACTTGTCATTGCTTTTTCCCTGTACAAATAGATTCCTTATTATATATATTTCGTACAACAAGGCTGGTTGAGTGAAAGAGAAGGCCTTATGGCCTTAATTCTGCCAGCGAAAATAAAACATTATTATTATTATTATTATTATTATTATTATTATTATTATTATTATTATTATTATTATTATTATTATTATTACATAAATCAGTGTTCCCTACTTTCACTCATTCGTTTCTTTCACTTGTTTTCTCTAATCTTTGCGGAGATTTTATAGCTGAAAAGCTGATGCGCCGAACCACGGTTAAGCGGACTGTTACTTGCCCATGTCCATGTCACATCGCGAACTGAAGTGCTAAGCGAAACCTATTTCCAGGCGCACACCTGTTACTCCTTAAGGAAATATTCTTTGACCATCGTGGTTATTCTTTTTTTCTGGAGATGACTTCATAGTCGATCGCTGAGGAATGTTCATCACTCTAGCTTTCAGGAATCAGTTTAACATCTTCGTTTCCAGATTCAGTCTCAATGTATGTACAGTCTGTCACACAATGTTAAAGAAACTCTACTTTTTTAGTAATTTTTGTCATTCCTGATAATACATTTACGAATAATAAATCAAGTCTCTAACTAACTTTGCTAAATTTTATTTTATGGCAACATAATTTTTCAAAATGCTCACAACATTCATTGAATTAAATTCCTTCATGTCTATTATCAGAGACAAATAAGACCTAAAGCTGATCTTCCTTTAACAAAATGGTTTCATAATAATAAACGGAGTCTACTGCCACAAAACAAATTACGCCATTGGTAATATTTTCAATGACTGTCACAGAAAACATTCGTTACACGTTCAGGGCTATGTCCCTTACAAACCCTTTAGTGTTCGGGAGGATTCAGGGCTATGACCCTTACGAATCCTTTGGTGTTCGGGAGGATTCAGGGCTATGTCCCTTACTAACTCTTTAGTGTTCGGGAGGATTCAGGGCTATGTCCCTTACGAACCTTTTTGTGTTCGGGAGGATTCAGGGCTATGTCCCTTACGAACTCTTTAGTGTTCGGGAGGATTCAGGGCTATAACTCTTATGAATCCTTTGGTGTTCGGGAGGATTGAAGACTATGCCCTTACGAATCCTTTGGTGTTCAGGAGGATTCAGGGCTATGTCCCTTACGAACCTTTTTGTGTTCGGGAGGATTCAGGGCTATGTCCCTTACGAACTCTTTAGTGTTCGGGAGGATTCAGGGCTATGACCCTTATGAATCCTTTGGTGTTCGGGAGGATTGAAGACTATGACCCTTACGAATCCTTTGGTGTTCGGGAGGATTCAGGGTTATGTCCCTTACAAACCCTTTACTGTTCGGGAGGATTCAAGGCTGTTTTTATGACCGCGGGAAGATTCGGTCCTGCGCCCGTTATTTCCTGCATCGTGCCGGCCTACGGGCAGGGAGGCCCACAATGTGAATGTCTGGTGTTGGTCAAAAGAAATCCCTTCTGCTATGCCGCAGGAAGGTAAAACAGATGAAGAATTAAAGAAAATGTGAACATGCCAAAGAGTTTGTAATATATAACTAGAGACACCAACGGCGCTAGTTTCGCGTACAAAATTGAACCGCTGTTCGGCCTCCATTAAAGGGAGTTGATGCTTCGCCGGGAGTGCGAGCAGTTCATGCTTATAGAGGAGTACGAATAAATATAAGTACACTTGGAGGGAAATAATAAGAAAATGGTGAAATACTGCGCCGCAAATAATTGTTCGAACATAGCTAGCATTGTAGGATACTCAAGAAAGCATGCATATCTTAATATTTGGAACAATGTTCCAAATGCAGTTCCTCCTTTGAATGTGTTTACAGAATGTCAGAATATTTCTTGGATAAAGTTTTTCCAGAAACACATTAATCAGGTTTATAATGTTGGTATCAACAATGTATGTAAGGGTTAGGTGCATAAGAAAATTCTCAGACTATATCTGTCTAAAACTGTTTTGTTTCACAATAAATGAATTATTTATGTAATTTCCATATTGTACAGTATGTACTTCTAGTTTTTGGTTGTATTAAATGCAAAGAAATTAGTGAAAATATAACTGATGGCCTAGGTAGGCCAATCATTACCACTACTACTAGGTCTACTATGACCACTACTATTAGGCCTACTATTACCACTACCACTAGGTCTATTATTACCACTACTACTAACTAGGTCTCACTACTTCTAGGCCTACTAATACCACCAAAACTAGGTCTACTATTACCACTACTACTAGGCCTATTATTACCACTACTACTAGGCCTACTATTACCACAAAAACTAGGCCTACTATTACCACTAATACTAGGCCTACTATTACCACTACTACTAGGCCTACTATTATCACAAAAACTAGGCCTACTACTACCACTAATACTAGGCCTACTTTTACCACTACTACTAGGCCTACTATTGCCACTACTGCTAGGCCTACTATTGCCACAAAAACTAGACCTACTATTACCACAAAAGATAGACCTACTACTACCACCACTACTACGACACTTACTATTACCACTACTACTAGGCCTACTATTACCACTACTACTAGGTCTATTATTACCACTACTACTAGACCTACTATTACCACTACTACTAGGCCTACTATTACCACTACTACTAGGCCTACTATTACCACTACTACTAGGCCTACTATTACCACTACTACTAGGCCTACTATTACCACTACTACTAGGCCTATTATTACCACTACTACTAGGCCTATTATTACCACTACTACTAGGCCTATTATTACCACTAATACTAGGCCTATTATTACCACTAATACTAAGCCTATTATTACCACTACTACTAAGCCTACTATTACCACTAGGCTACTACTAGGCCTACTAATACTACCAAACTAGGCCTCCTATTACCATTACTACTAGGCCTATTACCACTACTACTAGGCCTATTATTACCACTACTAGGCCTATTATTACCACTACTACTAGACCTACTATTACCACTACTACTAGGCCTACTATTACCACTACTACTAGGCATACTATTACCACTACTCTTAGGCCTACTATTACCGCTACTAATTGTATTAAAAAGTCTGTAGGCCCTACTGACCTCTAACTAGGTGGTCATCAACTACACAATGAATAGATTGTTTTATGATAAAATTTATTCTCATTATATTTTAAATCAGTTTCCAGAATTTTTATGATCTCATATTTCACCACTAAATGTTTTCTAAGCACCATATACCTTCCTCTTCATTTGCATGAAAGGACTGAAATATAGACCATTTTAAATATTACAGTAAATATCCATTATTATGTCCTTAAAACAATACTAGTAATACAGAATATTAATGGTGGCATTGCCATTATTCAATATTTCACATACTTATCCCAAGTGTATATGGGTGATTTAATTTATTTTTTAGAATATCGCCAAAAATGAATCATTATAATACTTTAATAAATATAGCGCTCCTCTGTCATTCATGTTTATTTCATCACGACTCATCCCTTGTAAAAGATGTTTAAAACAGTGTCTATCACCAGGCTACATCAATGTATTGTGGTACTGTTTTTGAATTTCGCGCCGCAAACACTACCTTTAATGGCGGATGCTAGCCGATTCAATTTGTGACATTTTTCTTGCCTGCCACTCACGGGTGTGTGTCTCTAGTAAGTATTACAAACTCTTTGGAACGTGCAGATTTCTCTCTCACTCAGCGTCAGTTACCTCCCTCACCTCTTACAGATTAGCTTTGTATTTTGTTGTACCAGCTAAACGACTGGAAAACAAGAAGAGCAACTGTTACCACGTTAACCAACGACCCCACAATACTGCAGCTTATGAGAATTAGAAATGGGTAAAAAATAACACAACAGTTATTTTGGAACTGTTCCGGTCTCGGAACTGTTGCAAAAATGAACAGTAGGTCGGAACCTCCTGTTCCGAAATAACAGTGTTCCGACTCCGAGCTGCTCACTTGCCCAGCTGTTGCGGGCTCGCAGTACCGCGTTGCACAGGGTATGTTCCGACTCTCTCGGAACTGTTGCAAAAATGAACAGTAGGTCGGGACCTCCTGTTCCGAAATAACAGTGTTCCGACTCCGAGCTGCTCACTTGCCCAGCTGTTGCGGGCTCGCAGTACCGCGTTGCACAAGGTATGTTCCGACTCCGAGATAACAGTCGGAACGTCGGAGCTTGTTCCGATGAACCGACAGCTGCAGTTACACTGTTCTCGTTGTTCTTTATGTTATACTTGGAACTTCGTTGGATGAAGTTGGTACTTGAAACTCTCACGTGGTTGGAGGGGGGCGCATGGAAATTGAAATCCTTGCGGTGGCGCGAACTTTAATATCAACATTTGTAAGACTGGCCAATCATCTGTAATGTTATAGTAAGTATTTAATAATCTGTAATATTCATTCCCGCTTTATGGTTTATTTCACCATTAGTTGACTAATTCTGTTTTATAAACATTCTACGAAGTCATAAAGTACGCATACTATTATTAATTCATTGATCAGCTGATTCTATACAAAGGTTAAAGTCGTAAATGGTAATGAGTGGTTTAGTTACAATGTCTGTATGTCGTTTGTTGAGGTTAAGTCTGACAAGCACAAGTTTTTGTGCTATCTTCTCTGTTATCAAAGAACGACAAAAATGTTGTAGCATTATTTGTTGGAAACTACCCATATAAGTACTGATTTGGAGAGCGAGGTTTAATGCGAAGTTTAAATTACACTTTGGTAAAGATGCGATTCCAACATTTTACTAACCCACTGCGGGGTTTCCAGGTTTCAGTACTGCCAATATATATCTTTTTTATTTATGAAATTGTAATATTTATTATTATTATTATTATTATTATTATTATTATTATTATTATTATTATAACTGCATTAAGAAAAGTGAAAATAAAAATTAATGATTTGTTTTTTTATTATGTAATAGAGAGAAGAGAAATTACATACCATATGTTTTAAATGTTATGTTATTTTTTTTAGTTGGCTACCATGTCTTTATAACTTTATGTACGAAAACAAAGTGTTGTATTCTGTCCTTGTAGTCAACAGCTGTTTAATTACTAACATTAAGCTTTTGAGTTCTGTCCGCATGCACAGCAATTTTCCAAAATCGATTCGAATGTGCATTGCAGTGCCATCTATAGATAAGAATGTGTACTATGTCATGCCTATGAGTGCTCCAGTGTGAGCAGCATGGTAAAGAGGGAGGGTACTGTACCGTTCGTTTGAACGACTCAACGACTCCGACTCATCACCACTGGTGACTGTTATTTCGGAACTGTTATTTGGAACATAGTATTTTTTCGGAACCGGAACAGTCGGAACTGTTCCGGGAAAAGAACAACTTCGCCCATCACTAATGAGAATGACAGCATTAGAGTCGGGCAGACTGCCTCATATTATCGCCCGTTCTCGGTTGCGCAATCATCGTAGTCTCGCTCGGTGCGCGAGTACCTAACGTAGCCAAATGACTCATTGATGGAGAACACGAGATTCTCTTGGTCCCGGGATTACCGATACTAGGTCATTCCCGACAGTCTCGGAGTCTAGGCGGGACTGTAGTACTGATAAGCAAGCGATATCGCTCGGGCCGTGCTCCTATAGGAAGCATTGGCTTATACACTTCCCGGTTCTTTAAATATATATCATGTCGTAGCTCCTATAATACTTAATCAATCGCGCTGTAATTTTTTGGATTGATAGCTCAATGTCTAAGGAAAACATAGGAAAAAAATCGAACTGAAAATATTTTTTGGAAAGCGAGAAAAAAAATATTAACTTCGATGGAGATTGATGTGTTCAGAATAGACATTTGCAACTTCACCTTTGTAGGCTGAAAACTTTTTTGTTTTTCACGTCAGATGGGGGGTCAAAGCGAGAGAAATGTTGAGAAAGGATGGGAATTAATTTTAAAAGTGATTGCCACTCAAAATCTTTACTGGTTCTCGAATAACGGCGAGTTAACCAAAGAGCTGTTTGCGAAAGACTCATGACTCAAACGTTTGTTCCGTAAAATTTGTACGGAACCCTTCAACGCATGAAAACCCGTTATGGTACGGATAGTATTAAATGGTATTTTAATACAGGTAGTTGAAAATGAGGCTATATAGTCCAAGATGGTTTACACTTTACAGTAATTAGGCTATCTTTTATAGCAACTAAATAAAAAAATAGTTTGTAACACAATGATGTGAAACATGAAAATATTAAAAGCTGGTTCACAATAAACCGGGAACGGAAACGGCAACGAGAACTAGAACGGAAATATTGTTAAAATAAATGTATTTAAATGTAAGCATTCACAATTAACTATTCTGAATGCTCACATTTAAATACTGTAGGCTACATTTATTTTAACGTTATTTCCGTTCTCCTTTCTGTTCCCGGTTTATTGTGAACCAGCCTATACTATAGAAAACTACACTTTCTACTGGTGTGCACGTTATGAAGTATTGTTACAGAACAATCCTTATTGTATTGCAGCCATGTTGCAATATAAAATGACATAGGCCTATATGGTTTACAATAATTATCCTATATGTTATAGGAACGAGAATAACAAATTAAGAATTAATAAGATTTCTAATTCGTTGTACCTAATGGTAACTTACAAGACAATAATAAATAATAACCATCATAATAATCCTGATAATCATAATCTTGGTCATCCTAATGATTACGATAATGATAATGATGATAACAGTGATACTAATAATAATAATAATATAATAATTAATAACAATTAATAACAATAAGAAGAATAATAATAATCCATCGCTGTAGAGTAACGGTTAGCACACCTGACTGTGAAACGATCGGGTTCCGGTTCGAATCTTGGTTGGGACAAGTTAACACTGGTTCACAATAAACCGGGAACGGAGACGACAACGACAACGATAACGGAAATATTCTTAAAATAAATGCATTTAAATGTGAGCATTCACAAGTAACTTTCACGTTCCCGTTCCCGGACTCCGGCAATCTTCTCGTTAATTGTGAATGCTCACATTTAAATGCATTTATTTTAACATTATTTCTCGTTGTCGTTTCCGTTCCCGGTTTATTGTGAACCAGCCTTTACCTGGCTGAGTCTTCTCGCCTCAACCATTAAGAGCAAATGCTGGGTAACTTTCGGCGCTGGACCCTGGACTCATTTCACTGGCATTACCATCATCTCATTCAGATGCTAGATAGCGATAGCAGTTGATAAAGCGTCGTAAAGTAACTAATTTAATTTTAATAATAACAATAATAATAATAATAATAATAATAATAATAATAATAATAATAACCGTTCCCTCTTTTATTCTCTGTTATGATATAGCAAATATAAATGACACTCGGGAGGAAACGCAGAATAAATATGGGGAGAAATGCCTGTTATTATTCGGTCGAGAATCTTTTGTCATCCACCCTGCTCTCAAAAAACTTGAAAGTTAGAATTTATAAAACAGTTATATTAGCGATTGTTCTGTATGGTTGTGAAATTTGGACTCTCACTTTGAGAGAGGAACAGAGCTTAAGGCTGTTCGAGAATAAGATCCTTAGGAAGATATTTGGGGCTAAGAGGGATAGAGAATGGATGAAGTTGCACAATGTAGAACTACACGCATTGTACTCCTCACTTGACATTATTAGGAATATTAAATTCAGAGGTATGAGATGGGCAGAACATCTAGCAGGTATGGGCGAATCCAGAAATGCATATAGAGTGTTAGTTGGATAGTCGGAGGGAAAAGACGTTTGGAGAGGCAGAGACGTAGATGGAAAGATAATATAAAAATGGATATGATGGTAGAGATTGGTTTAATCTTGCTCAGGGTAGAGACCGATGGAAGGCTTATGTGAGAGCGGCAATGAACCTCCGAGTTCCTTAAAACGCGTTTGTAAGTAATTATGATCAATTTGTGAAAGGATCTACTCTATTTCGTAATTCTGTCCTTCCCCTTGCAAAAGTGTTTCCATTTCACATTCAGCATTTTATCAGTTGGGAAACAAAAATATCTTTTGTCAGAGTCTTTGGTCCCTTATAATAATATAAATAAGTATTAATTAATTTATTTCGTCCTTACACAGCGCAATAACAACGAAACGTCCAGATGTGAACGCGCAATATAATAATACAGTCGTGTGATATCCATTACTTTAGCGTATACAAAACACTATCGAATGATTAAATATGGAATGTCAACGAAATGCTGATAGCGAGAAAATATATCATAGCTCCAACCATAACTTGTTGTTGTTTTAGATTAGCTTAGGATTAGGTAACGACTGAAAGTGCTGCATTATTTTGCTTCTCCAGAAAGGCAATAAATAGTTCATTAAAATAGTGTGACTTCTGTAAGAATGTCGACAATCATAATGTGCTGTATTATTGCATACCACACTGCTGTGCCTTCTTAAATTACTTTATGAACATTAATATTTCAGAAAGAGTCACGAATTGCAGTGATGAGCGGCAATTAAGCCGGCAGTCAGTGTACGCATTTCATAACGATAAGTCGGCCGTGCGATAACAGGCCGGGACCCGGTATTCCTCGTTCCCGAGAGTGCCAATCTCGAGAATACGATTCTCGGAACTGGCATTATCGGCCAGCTAGTCTCGCCTACGAGAACGAGCGGGAGTAAGAGGCTGTTTGCCCGACTCTAGACAGCATCATTACTTTCCTAGGTAGATTTTTAATTTTATTTTAGTAGGTTATTTTACGACATTTTATCAACATCTTAGGTTATTTAGCGTCTGAATGAGATGAAGGTGATAATGCCGGTGAAATGAGTCCGGGGTCCAGCACGGAAAGTTACCCAGCATTTGGGTTGTGGGAAAACCCTGCTAGACAGAAGATGTCACTGACTTAGGATCACAAATGCAGGCAGAGAATGCTATCAAAATGAAATTAGTAAGCTTCTGTTTAATTCCGCTATTTTAATGTAAATAGAGTACTGACCAAGGTTACAGGGTTGCTTAAATCCGACATTTTAATGTAATAAGGTAAATACAAAATGAAGCCAATGGAATTAGGTGCTCACTGCTAATATCATCCGCCTCTGGATACATTCTATTTCGTTCTACAGAAAACAAATTCAGTGCTAGTAAAACAACTCTCGCATAAATGCCCGTCTCGAAACAAAAATATATAAAGTCACCTCATTAATGTTTCCGAACATAATCTCAAATACTTAACTTGCAGAACTGTTTTAGACATTCTCGTCTAACACAAACTTCAAAATATATTTTTGCAGTTACAGCTGCCTACTTCGCTCGTGGCCGAGTGATTAGCCTCTCTGCCTTCCATTGTGGTGACCCGGTTCGATCCCCGTGTGGGTCGTGAAGGAATTTGTGGTTAACAAAGCGGACGCGTGCGGTTTTTCTCGGGTTTTCCCGCTTCCCGTCACCACTGTCATCATTCCACCTGTACTCCAGAATCACTATGACTCTGCGAGATCCCGAGCCAGGCCTTCAGAACAAAATGGCTGAAAGTTATTGTACACATTATTTTTAATAACGAATACTACTACAGATCATTTCTTTTTTCGAACCCTATGACAATTAGTTACTACTTTTATTCATACAGGGTGAACAGTATGTAATGTCATTAATTTCAAGTGGCTATTCTTTGAGATATTTCAAACAAAAAATTTAATATAATTTTGCTAGTTTTTGCTTTTTTTTTCGAGATATATGAAACATTATGAATTCATAGCCTGTTTTGGGAAAGCCATTCATTGAATTCCCAATATGCATAGTCAGTTTAAGAGGAAGTGTATTTAATTATGATGAATGATTGAAAGAACGTTAGTTTTGTCCTTTAAATGTGCAGAAATTTGAGCCGAACAAATTAACATTTTAAAACTCCTTTGCAGAAAGAAAGTGAAATTTACGATTAATTGATAGAAAACCTCGTTTGAATAAAAAGGGCTGAGTGCATAGAATATCATCTCTTAATTATTAATGGCATCATAGCAGAGCCTTCGATCACTCGGTGTGGGAACTGAGCCATCAATCGTGCAGCATGGCGAGTAATTCCCCATTCCCTCCAGAGAGTTCAGCACTGACACATCGAGCGCAAGACCACGTCCACCTTTTTATACATCAGCTGTTTCACCGGCATGGCACTTCCAGTGACGTCCGTATTCATTTTTCTTTTTCTCATTATTCCTTTCATATCGCAGTTACCACTTAATGATGAAAAGGTAACGGGACAATGGAGGAATGAGAAACTGATGTACTAAGAGAAACCTGTCCACTGCTGGTTAGCATGCCTGGCAGTGAAACGAGAGGATCCGGGTTCAAATCCTGGTTGGACAAGTTAGCTGGTTGAAGTTTTTCCGGGGGTTTCCCTCAACGCAATAAGAACAAATGCTGGGTAACTTTCGGCGTTGGATCCTGGACTCCTTTCGCTGGCATTATCACCTTCTCATTCAGAAGCTATATAACCACAGCAGTTGAAAAGCGTCGTAAAATAAACAATTAAAAAAAAGAAATCCTAGCTCATAAATTATAGTTGATTTATTAATTAATACTCTTAATTAAACAATCTCAGAACAATCGAAACCCAAACCCTTCGGTAGGGATATGGTAAGGAAAGATATGTTCGGCAAGATAAGATAAAGTAGACTGAACAGAAAAGTCAAGTGGAATCGTCGACCTATCCCAACTACGCAACAACATATGGTCAAAGAGAACAGATGATGATCCGAAAAGCCATAATTTAAGATCAAGTAGCACACGTGAAAATAAGGCAAGGGCTAGGAGTGAAAGTGTTAGAGATCCTACGAGTGAAACGAAGTTAGATAAAGAGAGATATAGCAGGGACGGAGAATGTAGGAGATTCAAATCCAGGGACTGTGGTGGATTTTGAGGATTTTATAAGTGAAAAAAAGGTCCGAGGAGTTATGTAAAATGTTTAGCGAGTAAATAGGGACCAATAAAGGGTAAAGGAGGTGGAAAGTATGGGGAGGGAGACGAGTTGGGATAGCAAATCGCAATACATAGTACAAGAAAGACGAGTGAGTGAAGTGCAAACAACGAAGAATTAAAATTAGTGGTCAGTGAACATGTGGAAGTAGCAAATCTAGTAACCTGTTTTTTTAGATGATGAAACAATGACTAGTGATAAATAGGGACCGGATTCATAGGTTTTTACCAATTGTTTCCTTACTTCTAAACTCATAATTTCTTAAATAATTTCCCGAATCATGGTCATTATTAGTTATTACTAGGGGGCGGATGTTGAAGACCTAAAAATCTACTTAAAATGATCATTAAAATGCCCTTAAACTAATGGAAATAATTACGTAAAATTAAAAGAAAATAACATTTAAATATTATTCAAGTACTCGCACCACAACTTCTTAAAAATTAGTCACCTTGTTTCAATAACTGCCCCTCAAATCTCAGAGAGAGGAGGCAACATTCTGGAATTTGGCTAAGATAAAGGAAAAGAGCATGCAAAAAATGAAGGTTTTGAGGGAAAACTATAGATTTTAATTTAGGTTTACAATGTGTTTCAATCGGTGGTGGTCCATGACAGTGCCTTCATTCTCCATCTCCTCCTCCTTCCGTTCTTCACTTTTGTTACCAGATTCCAGATGGGGGAAGTGTGAATGACAAAACAAATTGTGGGTGCAGCTTGCATTCTTTGTGTTAAAAATACTCTCCCTTCCCGTGTCCAGGACACAGTGCAAGTTTTTCTCCTTCTAAACATAAATTCTAAAGACGCCCTCGTACCGACAAAAGAACAGTAGCGGTCAAAGTCCTTACTTAAACTAAGCTCTTGTCAGCATTTTATGGTCTTTACAGTTTGTTTCAAACTATAAAACTCAAAATTCACTGTTATTCATTTATTCGGTAGGTAATTACTACTGACCTATTTGCTTAGAAAAATATTTAACAGCCCTATCGGTAAAGAAGAAAGTAAAATGTATTTCAACGATCTAAAAGTTCTTCAAAGTATTAAAAATAACCAAAAAATGCTGAAAAATATAAAAATGACCTATTAATTCAAAAACTTCGAAAAATGCAAAAAAAAATTCAATATAAGAAACTAATTTTTACGTTGATATTAACATAGAAAGGATTTCCATAATAGGCATCGCCCTAATGCGAAAAATAAGATGATGACTTTTCATCAACATCCATCCCCAAGTTATTACAGAGAGAAGCATAAGTAAAGAAATTTGCTTTCAGACTTGTCTTTATAAAATAAAAATGCTCCAATAAAATTATATCATTATGCCTATTTCTGTTTAGAAAGTAGGCCTACATCTTTATTACAGTTTAAACATTGTTACGGTATGCTTGTCTTTTATTGTTATCCGACAGAATGAAAAAAAAAATAGTTATTGTTTCCTCTAAATATATAATTTGTAACATCGTTCTCGGTGTATCAAAAAACTTTAGTTATTCTCGTGCGCATGCGTCGATCTACCTCCACCTCCTACTTGAATGTTCGAGGGGAGGGGGATAGGAGAGTGATCGTGACTCGAACGTGAGGGCAGTGCTTGAGTGGCTCGAGACGGACGATGAAGAAGGCAGAATTAGCCCAGCTGGACGGATCAGGCAACTAAAATTGACGATCCTATCCGATAAGTATACACCGGGAACTACAGGCTGTGGCTGTGAGATATAAGACAGGAGTGGTTTAGAAGTTTCTTTAAAGTTATGTAAAAGGGGTTGCTGTTCAATGAAATAGTTTTGGTTATTTGTTCTTTTCCCTGAAGGTTTGTTGTGAGTCTATGTTGAGAGACATTATAATGTAGGGAGATGTTGCAACTGATGGTTGGAAGTTTTTGGATAATTCCCTTTTAAAATAGAGATTGTAATTAAAGAGAATATTCTTGTTGTTGAATGTTTTCCTGTTAATTCTTATCTAAGAGATAATGACAATAAAGGGAGGTTTTGGTAATTTTGGAATTTTTCCTTTTTCCTGGAATTCATTCTCGTTTTTCCAATTTCCTAATTTTTTTTTTAATTTTGGTGTAGCTGAAGAACCGTCACAACATTTCTGAATAAATATGAAATAAAATGAATATAATTCACAGCTTTGAGTTTAAAAAATATGTTATTTCAGGAAACACAATAGAACTTACTTATGTTATCCTTTAACTGCTTCATATTCATTCAGCACCCATAATCGCAGAGGAATGTAGCGGAATTTTGGAAGATTCGCAGCGGATTTCCCGTTTCTGAAGTTGGGTACACTGCCGGCAGGAGTTTAAGCAGTATGATAGCTGCAGTTCAGTAAGGCAGTTCTATCAAATACTGGACAATGCAGTTCAGTAAATGTACAATGATGTTTACTTTCGAAGAACTGAGCGACATTCACCTTACTTACGGGGAAATGCTATGCAATCCAGGTGCTGCATGTCGTAGATAAGCAAAGTTCACGAATAGACGTTTGCCATCTGCATCTACATTCATCGCTGTGGATGGACGTTCCCGCGAGTTAGGATCGCTGTCCAGACGTCGACATATGGCTAGTCCACTAAAGAGACTACATGTGAAAGGAGTCCTTGAAGCTGTGGAAGGAAATCTACGTAGCAGTACCAGAAGGATTGCTGCTACAGTGAACACATCTCAAAGTTCGGTTAGTCGAATTCTACGATGCGAACGATATCATCCTTACCACTATCAGCGAGAGCAATCACTCATTCCACTCGACCGTCCAGCTCGTTCGCGGTACTGTCGATGGTTGATCCTGCATTCATTACAAAACTGAGCGCCCATTAATCCTCAAACTATCGTACAACGTTTTTTTAGTTGTTTTTAGCATTCTGCTTAATGTATTGTTTGTCTTTTTGTTTTGAGAAGAATTTTAGATAAGGGCGCAAATAACCATAGCAACTGACGCGCCCTTTTTAAACCCCACTAACTATATCCCCAAACTATTCAAGAATCTCGCTTTCAGCACAGATTCTCCATTATTGTCTGGGCCGGAATTCTTGGTGACAGGATCACTGGCCCACATGTGCTACCAAATCGCCTTACGGATGCGTCTTATCGTCAGTTCTTAAGAACAGACTTGGCAGTTTTGCTCGAGGATGTACCCCTAAACGCAAGAAGGGAAATGTGGCTTATGCACGATGGCGTCCAGCGCGTTTCTCCCGTATTGTCCGTGAACATCTCAATGAACAATTCCAAGAGCGATGGATTGGACGTGGTGGCCCAGTGAATTGGTCACCCAGATCACCCGACCTCATCCCATTAGATTTTTATTGGGGTCATTTAAAGATTGGCGTCTATGCAACACCAGCGAATGACGCAGAGGAGCTATTGCAACGTGTTCAAAATGCATGCCAGTTGATGCGTGATGACAACGTTATGTTTGAGGGAATTCGACAGTCGTGTGTACGTCATGCTCAGGCATATGTAATCATTAGAGGAGGATACATTGAGGACCTTTTTTAAACATTAAATGACGATGTCATATATCTTTCAGAGTTTTGTGTTATTTATTTTTATTTTACCCAGAAATGCGCTCACCAAGTTTCCTAACATGGGCTTTTGATAAAATCAGAACAAAAGGAACAAAAAAACACTGTTATTAAGATACTTATGAAATAAAGTCAGTATTTAAAAGTATTTTGTCCATTTTTCGAGAAATAAAGCATTTTCTGTAAAATTTCTGTATAAGGAATAATTGTTCTCGTGTATTTTATCCAGGACCACGCTCACGCATATGCTATACGTAGGCCTATGTACAGTTAAGTTAGGGTAGGTAAATTAATATGAGATTATGGTAAGAATTGTAAGTTATAGATAAATTGATAAAAGTGAGGTAAGATATGGAAACCCGCTTTGGTGGCTCAGTTGGAGTCGTATTTGTAGTGAACAAAGCCAAGGTTTCGGGGTGTTTTTTCTCGGGATTCTCTCGTTTCCCTCCATCATTCCACAGTTGCTCTTCATTTAAATATCTATCATTAATATTTCACTAGTAGGCCTACTCGCCCGTAACGTTGCTGGATGATTTAATAATTGACTGGCGTGCAGACGGCATCAGTTTAAGGTGGCATAGTAAGCTTTGGGAGGGGAGGTGGTGAAATGGCATTCTAGTGAGATACAACGGAACCTTCAAGTCTATATACAATAGCTGAATCGCGGATGGCACCACATGGCCGAAAACAATATCTACTGTACAAAGAAAGCGACCGTTCGGACTTCAACAATCATTTATAAAAGGAGTGGTAAGGCACAATATGTCTATTCAAGACTGTGTTGCTAATCTTTCGACCTATCCTCCGTACAAAGGAAAAAAAAAAAAAAGACAAGGTAAGTAATTAGCGTGTGATAAGATAAGACAAGATATGAATGTGTATGTCTAGACAAAGCAAGCATAGTTGAAATGAGGCAAAGAAGAAAAGAGTATAAGGAGATCTAAGATAAGATAGAGTAGGTAATGTATGGCGAGGAAGTTAAAATAAGAGAAGCGAAAGGTAAGAAAAAGAATGATAAAATTAAGTAAGGTAATGACGCGAAAATGAAGGAAGGAAGACGTAAAAGGGGAGGGAAGGTATGATAAAGTGAGAAAATCTTTTGATAAAGTGAGAAAATCTAAGACAAAAAGAAAAACACGACGAAAAATAAGGCAAGGTAAACAAAGTTAAGCAAGGCGAGAAAAACGAAGGAGTGAAAATGTAAATAAAGGTGTGATATGAGAGCTGAAACAAACAAGATAAGGAACAGAATTAGCTACTGTAGTATAAGATAAAGTAAGGCTATTCCGGAAGCGTGATGTGGGGCGTCCAAGAAGAAGATGGAGGGATAATCTTATGACCGGTCTACTTTGATGATGATGATGATGATGATGATGATGATGATGATGATGACGATGATGATGATGATGATGATGAAGAAGGAAAAACAAATTGTAAGTTTCAACAATTGCTGAAATAAATACACTACGTCTTACAAAGTGCATTTGCTTCAGACTTTCTCCAAGTACTTCAATTTTCACTGTCATTCGTTTTACCACTGCTCTTTTAACGCTGAGTAATCTCTCTCTCTTTCTCTCTCTCTCTCTCTTCGAGAGTTCAAAAGAAATTTTTATGTACATGAAATTACAATATTTTACACAAGTCATCTATATAACGCCAAATTCGTTTTTGTTCCATATGACGCTGTGGCCTATGCTACAGGTTGAAGACATTCACAGATGTCAGCATTGGAAGACAAATGGCATGGCTCACAGGGAAATGAGAGCCGTTTCCAGAGAAAATAGGGGTTCAGATGTCCTGTTGTTTCCCTTGCGTGTTCTTCCAAAAGAGAGGAACAACGTAATCTGCTGATCTCCAAACCAGTTGAATATTCAGGCTAAATTACACTACAGAACATACTATGTCAAATTTTGTAACATTACAAGCATTATTTCTTTCTTTGCAATGCAGAGTCTCAAAGGAGACCGGGATTCCATACCGAACAGATATTGAGTCTTGCGGCGAAAAAAGCTACGGTGAGACAGGATCTTTCCTACTTGAACTCGTATTTATTCAGCAATTCTCTTCTCATCTCTTGACTATCGTAGGTGATATCATAAGAGATTTCAATTTACCAACCTTGCGTGAAATTTAATAATGATATAATATGATATGGCGTTGTTAGCAGAAGAGGAGACGATCTAAGGATATGCTACAGGAGCTAAATGACAGCTGTGAGCAGTATGGGATGAAGATAAATGCCAACAAGACGAAGACCATGGTTGTCGCAAAAAAAAAAAAATAAATAAAGGAGGTAAATTTGCAAATTCTAAATGAGGCAATGGAGCAAGTGGACAGCTTTAAATACTTGGGGTGTACTATAAGCATTAACTTGAGCTGAAGCCAGGAAGTCAAAAGGAGGATAGCAATGGCTAAGAAAGTTTTAATAGAAAAAGGAGCATCTTCTGCGGACTTCTGGAAAAAGATCTAAGGAAGAGACTAGTGAAGTGCTTTGTGTGGAGAGTAGCATTGTATGATGCTGAAATATGAACATTGCGACAAAATGAAGACAAACGAATAGAAGTTTTGAAATGTGGTTTTGGAGAATAATAATAATAATAATAATAATAATAATAATAATAATAATAATAATCTTCTTCTTCTTCTTTCTCTCAGTTTAACCTCTCCCTTCTAGGTGCATTTACACGACCCACGCCACCCGGGCCTTACAGGGCCGCGACCTGTCGGGAGAGGAATTAATCTATGGATCACATACATACTTTTTTGACCACACAAGGACATGGAGGGCCTCCCCGGATGACGGATCAGCTCAATGCCAGGGCCACCTCCGATACAACACAAACATTTAAGACATTACACATCATTCACTCACACATATGAAAGGATTAAGAGAAGGATCGCCGTCCATGGCTGGACTTTCAAGAGGTACAATCTCGGCATTTGGCTGGAAATAACTGAGGAAACCATGAAAAACCTTAGTTAGGATTGCCGACCTCTGGGATCGAACCCCGGACCTCCCGAATGCGAGGCCAGCCCTCTACCACGCCGCTAGCCCGCTCGGTAATAATAATAATAATAATAATAATAATAATAATAATAATAATAATAATAATTGAATGAAAATACAGTAAAACAGTAAACACGAAAGTTATGCGATTACCTCTAAATCCCGAAGTTTGCCATGTGAATGCGGAAGAGGAGAAGTTGTGAGCTAATTGTGGATGGCTCGCGCATTATGCATGAATGTTGGTAGGTCTGTAATTTAGCCATAAACCTACAGCAGCGATATGTTTCCGATACGGTTCGTTCCTTGGCCGTACAGTACATACAATATGTATATTATGTGAACTGATACAAAGTTACTTACATCTTCTTAAACCGTAATAATTATAAATTGAGTCAGATATCTTACTTATGGTATAAAAATAGCTTTTGTATGCAAATAGAAAAATGAAGAGTCTATAAGTTCATAAGAGTCGTGTAAAATACTTAAGAAGTTACAGGATACAACCAATTACGTGCCTGATGCCTAAGATGAATATAATTATGGAATGAGAATTACGAAGGAAACCTGGAAATGAAAAATGGACGGAAAGCGTAATGCAAGAGACGGTTGAAATCATGACTGTTCAGACAGGCTGCAGCTTAGAAAGTCCAAATTTTAGCAGTAGATGAACGAGAATATAGTCAGAACAATATCAAACCTCTAAGTCTATTATTATTATTATTATTATTATTATTATTATTATTATTATTATTATTATTATTATTCAGAGGAGGGCACGGACTGGGACTGTCCTCGCACGCAGGCCGCTGTACTGCCTGGGATTGAATGATGTGCATGTCTAAAAGCTCTACGCGTTACAGATCCTCCTGCGCGCCACCCCCTTACAGCCTATATGATCCCTTCACCTATCCGCGTAGGTCTCACCGCAGTCCCTCATCCCCAGTCCCACGAGTTACCATGACCCCAGTGGAGAGCCCACGGTGCATAACACTATCAACAACAACGAATGACCACAAATCCAAGGGACCCAACGTCGGTCGCGGCCCGCAACCAATTCTACATCGGAGCAATCCCGAAGGCTAGAGAAAAAACGGAAATTATTATTAAAGAGGGAAAGAATAAGTATGATGGCTAAATGAATTCAAAGTCCAACGCTAAAAGTTACCGAACGATTCTTCTGGTCAGACGTGTTAACCGTTACATCGCAGCGATGGACATCATTATTAAATTGAGGGAAAGAAGAAAAAAGATTAAACAAGGCTACAGGGAGGAGTGCAGAAAAGTACCTCTTGAAATTGATTGCAATGCTACAGTTAGTTATAGTCGTATGTATAGTGTAAACGTGCCTTCACTGATTTTGAGGGTTGTCGGCAATGCATCACCAGACTCATTTAGGAGGGATCAGCAATCCACCCCTCTGCTACAATCAATTGTACTGTCGATGTGACACCCGATATTTACATTTATTATTGTTTATTGATCGCCAATCACCTTCTCTTTCTCTCCAAGGTCAAGGGACATCAGAGGCACGTATGAAGAATGAGCGGTGAATTATGGGTGGGGCAGTCGCATAATGCTTTTTAAATGACACAGAATTTTATCTGCTAAAAATATTGAACCTATCCCGAAATAAAAGGACAAAATCAAATGGATACGTTATATTTACCGTAATAAATTCTAAGCTGTTTGAGAGTCTTACACACTACTAAAATCACGCACTTTCATGTGGAATAGGGAGGAAAAGCACACTGGAAGTCTGTCTTTTATTACACTAGAGTTGTTGAGTTGTTATTTGTTATAGTCGGAGGCACCGATTTTGGCAGATGACCTCCATGACATTTCCAGTAGGCGAGCCAATATTGTTTGTGTAAGCTTCGAGAATGAGATGCGATAACATTCTGAGTCGTTCATATTTTCATAACAGCAGCTCATATCAATTATCCTTATTATGAAACACACCACGGTACAGTCCTACTCAAAGAATGCCTTTAATAAATGTAAATGACTTCCGTTCGCAATGATTTTACAATACGTCTCCTACATTTTACATTTTCTAAATTAAATTAATTCTTAATTAAAAGGAAAAAGCATTGCATTGCGCATATATATATATATATATATATATATATATATATATATATATAATCCTACCCTTACCAGATCAATATACAAGATTTGTCCAGTAATAATCTAGGGATCTTCTACTGGTGGTGCGACAATTCAAGTTAATAAAATTACGATTCTTAATAATCAAAATATAATTTGGTTAATTGGGTAAAATTGCATGCTGCGGAAGTTAGATTTATATAAGAGTATAATAAATAGGATTGTAATGGATATTACAAGGGCAATAATTTCTTCACACGCACATTGTGAATAGAACAGAGAAGAAAGCATTTTAAAATATTCGAAATCATACAAAATATCGGAGAAACCAATTTTCCCTGCACAAACTGCACCAATTGAAAAACATAATTACCATTCACAATAAATACTGTACTTTATGGATTCTAAAAAGTTATTTATTAATCTAGAGGTATTGGCTGATGACTATACTCAATTCCAGCACAACATTCATTCAGAATATGTAGAAATTACACTTTGGATTTTACTAAATGTATAGGCCTTCTATCAAAAGGTGTTACATACCCCCTTAAATACTGTACATGTGTTACCTGTGCGATATCCGATGTTTAATTTTTAAAAATATAATTCATAGTACTGAAACTGCCATATTGAATTCGCACAAATTGTATTATTCGTAATTTTCGTCTCGAAAACCCCTAAGATATCTAATTTAATTTTTCACCCATTTTTGTCCCACTCCACCACTTTAGGGCCAAAGTCGGACTAATTAATACCTTATTCGTATTCTGTGATCGCAAAGATCCCCAGATATCGACTTTCATCGAGATCGGATGACATGAGATTTCTCACTCCCTTCTGCCTTTTCATCAGTACCGTACCTTAGGATATGGTATTTAAAAAATCTAAGAATGTTTAACCAATACTGTAGAGAGTAACCTTCATTTTAAATTTTACGTCTCTAGTTAAATATGGTTTAGTGAATTTTTAAAATCGTCGACTTCTTTCTCTCTCTTCTCTGCTCGGAAGTAAAAAAAAAAAAATAAACATTATTTCAAGGGACTAGCCCACATGAAATTGAATTTTTTTACTTTTCTTATACATTTTGGAAACAATTCTGAGAGATGAGATGAATAGTCTAACCCAATTTTATGAGTGAATCTTTGTATTAAATTTAAAGGCTGCACATCTGCTAGTTAAACAAAATAAATCGGTATAATTATTTTGATCATTACTGCCTCCCATTTTCCACATCTTAATGTTCGTATTTCGTAAAACTCAGTCTTATCTATTGACTAAGGATTAACATATTTCCATACACATATATATTTCCATATATATAACAGATTATATTTCCATTTCGTACAATATTCTGGTCACGAGACATAATCATATACTTTGTCTTTTCGGGATTTACTACCAAACCTATCGCTTTATTTGCTTCAAGTAAAATTTCCGTGTTTTCCCTAATCGTTTGTGGAGTTTTTCCTAACATATTCATGTCATCCGCATAGACAAAAAGCTGATGTAACCCGTTCAATTCCAAACCCTCTCTGTTATCCTGAACTTTCCTAATGGCATATTCTAGAGCGAAGTTAAAAAGTAAAGGTGATAGTGCATCTCCTTGCTTTAGCCCGCAGTGAATTGGATACTGCTGTAAGTTTCATTGAGACGCATTTTAATTAATCGAACAAGTTTCTTGGGAATACCAAAGACACACATAGACTACTGTAATATTTGTTTAGTTTTTGGAGGTGACTGTCCAGAGTGCACAAATACTCGGGCGTGCATGTTTACTCTTATGTTCTACCCATTCCAGCTGCGACAGAGATAACAGCCGATCTTGCAGCGGTAAGGGACTCGCTTTCCAGTTCACATTGAGAAAATCCATCTGCCAAAATCCCTGGCGCGACCTATAGCACGTATTACTTGCACGAGAGGAGAGGAGAGGAGAGGAGAGGAGAGGAGAGGGGAGGGGAGGGGAGGGGAGGGGAGGGGAGGGAAGAGAAGAGAAGAGAAGAGAAGAGAAGAGAAGAGAAGAGAAGAGAAGAGAAGAGAAGAGAAGAGAAGAGAAGAGAAGAGAATTTTAACATAGGAAAAACCACGTTTTGATATATTGATAAATGTAAAGAAATGCTTATTTATGTACTGACCATTAACATCCTCATTGCACTATTCAGTATTATATACATATATTTTTTAAGTATTACAATACTTACTCTATATTATGTACACTACAGAGAATATGACAGTGAAACGTGTCATAACACTGCGCACATTTCGTTTTGTTGACTACTGGGTGTTCAGTTCAAAGTGTGTTATGGCTCGCTGTATGCCGTCATGTGGCTAGTCGATGAGCCTAGAGAATTCAATCTTCCTAAACTTCCGCAGAGGCGTATTACCTACGTGCGAGAGAAGTTGCCTAGCAAGTACGGCGTTCATTCTGAAGAGTACTTACCGATACGTACGGTGACGCCGGTAGTGGCAGGAATGTGAACTGTTTCGAAACATGTACTGAGGTGAGTTTTTTTCTTACTGTCGAGATATGGGGAGGGGGTTAAGACGATTACTTACGTATTTGTTGACATTAACTTCGACGGTCAACATGGACACGGAGCATTTGATTTGTGTTGTGGAATGTTGCCGTACGCAACCGATGATAACAAATACCCTGTGTACGACTTGGCTTCGCAAAACACAGTTCGAAAGGGGTTACGGTAGCACACAGACATTACAGACCGCCATCTGTTGCTACGACGTTCAAGTTATACCGTACACGTTCTCAAGTTCAGATTGAACGCCTTGATTAATAGGCAACTTCTCTGACATAAAAGCTGAAACTCGCTTCAAATCGCTGACTCATCAACAGTGACGTCATGACACACTTTGAAATGAACACCCAGTATAAACCAGTTGTAGGCCTACGAGTTTGTCCGCTCGCGATAATTCATGCCAAGGCCGAAATGTGTGAGCACTGAGCAGTAGTGAACTTGCGGAACTCTTGTGCAGTGGGATAAAACAGAACTTTTATCTGAGCTGAGGTATGCAAGGTCAATAAAGCAGCGAGTTCGGAATTTAAAATTTTTGACATTGCTACTAGCGGAACCAACCTTGTGCAATAGTTTGACGTTTAGGCCTAAATAAGTTAGTAATAATAAAATTGTCTATTTAACGACGCTCGCAACTGCAGAGGTTACATCAGCGTCGCCAGTGTGCCGCAATTTTGTCCCGCAGGTTCTTTTACATGCCAGTAAATCTATTGACATGAGCCTGTCGCATTTAAACACACTTAAATGTCATCGACCTGGGCCGAGATCGAACCCGCAACCTCGAGCATAGAAGGCCAGCGCTATACCAAATACGCCACCCAGACCGACTTTTTAAATAAGATATAAAATGACGATAAAGTGTAATCGAAGAAAAGAACGAAAACAAATAAAACAGAAATGAAACAACTTCACGAAAATGACAGATTGGCACATACTGTAGATGGAGAATAAGATTTAAGAATAAAGTAGAAAGAAGAAAAAAAGGAAGGAAAAACGGAAGTGTGGAAGAAAGACAAAATACAGCGAAAGGAAGTTTGTTCAATAACAGCATTTGATAAATGTGCTAGAGTCCATAGTGATATAAGTCCTTAAAATTTGGTGTGTGCTCTTCAATGCGCATGTTTACACAAACTGCCTTCAAGTGTTTGTCCTCAACGAGTGACAATGACAATTTTCTTATCTGGCAAGTAGGCCTACGTGTGTTTGTTCTTAATATAGCCTGCTTAATTGTAGCCATTTCTTTTCCAACTGGACTCACGTGACTCCGTAACTGTTAACGATTCACAATGTGCATGTTTGTATATACATGCGGATATTTTATTTCCTATCTATGCAGTGATAAGCAAATATACAGTGACTTTGCAAAATTGCATGATATCAGTCAGAAATTAAACTTCCCGGCATACATGATGTTATGGAAAAATTTGGATCTCTTGTATAGCCCTATGAATGGAATGTGTATACGTTTGGAACTTATTTCTTGATTTAGCTATTCTGAGAATGGAATGTGTACACGTTTGGAACTTATTTCTTGATTTAGCTATTCTGAGAATGGAATGTGTACACGTTTGGAACTTATTTCTTGATTTAGCTATTCTGAGAATGGAATGTGTACACGTTTGGAACTTATTTCTTGATTTAGCTATTCTGAGAATGGAATGTGTACACGTTTGGAACTTATTTCTTGATTTAGCTATTCTGAGAATGGAATGTGTACACGTTTGGAACTTATTTCTTGATTTAGCTATTCTGAGAATGGAATGTGTACACGTTTGGAACTTATTTCTTGATTTAGCTATTCTGAGAATGGAATGTGTACACGTTTGGAACTTATTTCTTGATTTAGCTATTCTGAGAATGGAATGTGTACACGTTTGGAACTTATTTCTTGATTTAGCTATTCTGAGAATGGAATGTGTACACGTTTGGAACTTATTTCTTGATTTAGCTATTCTGAGAATGGAATGTGTACACGTTTGGAACTTATTTCTTGATTTAGCTATTCTGAGAATGTTTTCTTTCTTGTCTTAATTCTCATTATTACCACAATAATCATAATTAATAGCATTTACCACCAACTCATTTCTTTTCTTCTGCTTCTTCTTGTTTTTCTTCGTTTCCATATACAGTGAATCAATTTAATATTGGGCCAATGTCGCACTACCACTTTGTTGTCTTTATTTGACATCTGAAACAAATATATACAAGAAATTGAAGCTCAGAACATTATTTCAATTTAAACAACACAAACTTACTTCATAAAAAATAGAAATTTTTGCTTGAGGAGATACGACTCTGAAAAAAAAAAAAAAAAAAAAAAACTAATATACAGAGTCATTCAAAACCTCTGCGACAAACTCTGAGGGGTGATAGATCTAACAATAAGGAACCCTTTTTGTTAAACAACCTATGTCTTTTGACGCGTCGTTTCGAAGTTACGGTACCGTTGAAAATGTTTTTGCGCGGGCATACGTCAATGTATGCGAATGTGTGCACCCCTATTTGCTTGTTTGTTGAGATGTTTGTAAGAAACGAGAAGGGTTGTTTTATTTGTTTACGTTTAATGTTCAATACCTTTTCCTTTCAGTTCAGTGTAATCATCAATTGAAAATGGATGTCTACGCGGTCTTCAACCAATGCGCCTGGGACGAATAGACCCATCGTCTCGAAGGCGCTGATAAAGTCGAGCAAACAATGTGATGAGGGTCATTTTTGTTTGGAAACTGTTGTTGGTACATCTTGCGTTTCCGCGAGCCTCCCCTTAACACATTACCATGTCGGCTAACTCGGGAAAAGTGTAGACATCCATTCTCAATTGATGATTAGACTGAACTGAAAGGAAAAGGTACTGAACATCAAATGTAAACAAAGAACAATAACCCTTTTCGTCTCTTACAAACATCTCAAGAAAAAACAGGGGTGCACACATTCGCATACATTGACATACACCCACCCATTTTCAACGGTAACTTCGAAACGACGCGTCAAAAGACATAGGTTGTTTAACAAAAATGGTTCCGTATTGTTAGATCTATCACTCCTCAGAGTTTGTCGCAGAGGTTTTGAATCACTCTGTATATGCACACAATTTAATATTGGGCCAGAGAAATGAAACATTTCCTCGTATTTAGTTGGGTCCCCTTTCTGTCTAATGACCGCCCTCAACATTACAGCATATTCTCAATCATTTTATAGGTATAATTTGAGTCAATAAGTGCCCACTCTTCCTGCAGTCTCTCTTTGAGCTCGCGTTTTGACTTTATTTCTGTTTTTCGTAATCCACTTTTCAGCTCTTGCCAACAATTTTCGAAAGGGGTTTAGGTCTGGACTTTGGGGAGGTGTTTCTATTACTTCCAGGCAACCACATTCTGTTCTTCCAAACTTTATGTTTTGAGTCTTCCGAACTTTTCAGCACTCTTATGAAGATTGCTTTTCAGGAGATTTAGATAGTCATTTTGATTCATTTTACCCTCGTTGAAGGCCATCTCCTCTACCCCTGCTGAAGATATGTACCCCCAGACCATCACACTACCTCCACCATGTTTAACTGTAGGCTGCATGTTCTTAGGTTTTAGTTCGTCACTTACTCTGCGCCATACAGTTATCCTACCATCAGAACCAAAAACATTTACCTTACTTTAATCAGGAAAAAGCACATCTTTTCACCAGTTTTTATCCTTATTAACATATTCTTTTGCGAATTGAAGTCTCTTTCTTCTATTCACTTTACTTATATATGGCTTTTATTCGCAGCTCTGCCATTGTACCGTGCTTTCCTGACTACACAATACACTGTCTCTGGATGTACTTTCTTATTAAACCTGTCCAATAATTCGGAAGCAAGTTTGGTGCACTTATTCTTGGATTAGTTTTAACCATTCTTACTACGAACCGTTCTTCTTGCTCAGTTAATTTCTCTGGTTGACCTGTTTGTGGTATACTCTCTATCCTATCCTCTTTTTCGTATCGTCTTATAATATTTCCAATACTACTCTTGGCAAATTTAGCATATTGCCTATTTGTCTTTGGCTTTTACCTCTTGCACGATGGTACATAATCAGTTACCGCTGTCCAAAGTTAATGTTGGGTCCTCTTCGCCCCATATCACTCTTGTTAGCTTCAGTACGTCCATACAGAACCGAGATCGCACCTGACTCCACCTGACACTGAACTGAATACCTTGAGTGGATAATAGCACTGAACGGCCCAATATTAAATTGACGCACTCTTGCGCTATTTCGAGAAAAATAATGCAAATCATGTCTCCTGATTGAAATATTTTTACCATGTCATAGTGACTATAGTACAATATATAGTGACTTATTGTTGAAAAACCAACATTACCCAGGGACGTAAAGTTTAAGATAGTCCTATCGCAATGTATGCAGCTAATGTTTATGAGCTACCACGAAGACTAAACCGCGTTATGTACCAAATTGTGGACACTGCTCGCCAAGCAATTATAACAATTAACCGGATATTAGAACAACAAGAAGTCTTTCCCATGGTAAACATCAAAGGTTGTCCTTGTCACTTCTCGCAATCCCTTTGGCTCAGCATCTCCTCGACAGGTCTTGCTTGCTGCAAGAAGGGAGTCGTAGAAAGAGAGACACGTGTGCACGCATTCCTGATATTTAGGTTACCATTCGTGTCAGTATAAGTTGATCTTACAGCAGAACAAGTGCCTGACAATTTGAAATAATTCGTAAAATATGTTGAAAGCGTGTATGTATGAGAGTCAGAGCTAGAGGCCTCCGCAATTTCCATTTCCGTAATGGAAAGTATGCGAAACATAGGACCAACAACGCGATGGAAGGATGACATAATTAGTTCCAACATTTCATATTAGTCCATCGTCCATCTTTGTATAGAGATTTATCGATCGATTGCTTACACACTTTCAGCAAATATAGCGCATGAAATTCAATTATGACTGATAAAAAAAAAAGGTAAAGGTATCCCCGTAACATGCCATGAAGGCACTTGGGGGACATAGAGGTAGAGCCCCATGCTTTCGATGACCTCGGCACTAGAATGAGGTGGTGTGGTCGGCACCACGCTCTGACCGCCTTTTACCCCCGGGAAAGACCCAGTACTCAATTCTATAGGAGACTGAGTGAACTTCGGGGCCGTTCTGAAAAGATAGTGATTAAAATAAATTATAACTCATGGTGATGAAAATGAATGGCTGATGAATTACCATCAGTATTTCCTTAAAAACAATAAAAAATTAGTAAATGCCAAAGATCTTTCCTTATTCAATGGGACAAGTAAGATACAGTGCGTAGCATAAGTCTCTCCGCAGCGAATTCGCTAAACGTAGGCCTACCGCTTCTCGGAGCGTCATGTACTGATCCGGTGTCACGGAACTTAGTAATTAAAATCTCGCACAGTATCTCGATTAGGACATGCCGAATTTGGAAAACGTTCACGAAATTTACGTTTTACATTTTCCGAAAACGTATCACCTTCACGGAAGACATACTCCACTAAAAACGCTCTCTCTTCAATAGATAACATATTGACTTCTAACGCACAATCTGGCATACCTTCCACCCAGCCGCTATGTCCCAAGTCGTCATTATCAGCTTGTTGAATTTCTCTCCGGTGTTCCAGTTTTGTCATCTACTCTCGATTAGTGGTCGAAGTAACATAGTTTTCACCATCTTTTATGAAGATTTCATCAGATGTGGCAACACAGTAATTGACACAATCATGAGAATCGTACTCCAGTTGCAAGTAGCTTGGCACTCCCATGCACCAGTGGTAAGTGATAAGTACTGCACTAGCACTCGATTTTCTAGGTCAAAGCCACAGAAGTTCTGGTAGTGTCTGTAATACGTAAAGACAACGGTTTCATTCTGTCTCATTTGTTTCTTGCCAAAGAGCTCACAGTTTAAGATAAGCTGTTCTTATAGTAATGGTAAACATTTTCTCATTTCTCAGAATATATTAATTGTAGGATCGATGTTTATAGTACTTTTATTTCTTGTTTTGATGGATACTACCTCATGTCTAAGTATTGAAACCTTTTTCCAAACAACCTGCATATTAACTAAAAAAACATTCGAACAGAAATTACGTCCATTAGTACAGAGTAACTGAGGCATGTAAATGATAGTTTGTTAAGTTAGATTGTGCATCACAGAAACTGGGCAAAACTTTCATTAGGGTCAAGGTTGGTAATATCGTGATATGAGTAATATTGTGATAGTTCTTTTTGAGGATTTAATACAATTTTAATGAGCGAGAGGAAGATCGGTTTTTTGCGTCAACGTATTAAGGGAATGTTCGTGGACAGTTGTTGCACAAAACCGGTCCTTCTCTCGCTCAGTAAAATTATAATAAATTCTCAAAAAGAACTATTACAATATTACTCGTCTCACAATATTACCAACCTTTACCCTATCTTCTGTGAGATAGGTGAGTACCGAATTAATTACCTAATCAATTTCATGTTTAGTACGTCGTAATTATACGGAGGGGAACGTAGAGGACTGCCGGTGAAGTATTGTGGAGCCCGCCGTGAGATCACGGAAGGGTATGCTGACGGTTGCGAAAGGCTTGGGCCGGTAACCGATCGACTTTAAATCGATTGTTTTAAAAGTTCCTCACTGTATTTTAAAATCTCTGCTTTCTATGGAAGAACATTAGAATTCACTCATGGAATAAGATCCGGTTATTCGCATAGGAACGTCTGAGTCTAGTTACACCCTGTGTATGTGTGTGTGTGTGTCTATATATATATATATATATATATATATATTACTCCACACCTGTGGAGTAACGGTCAGCACGTCTGGCCGCGAAACCAGGTGGCCCGTGTTCGAATTCTGGTCGGGGCAAGTTACCTGGTTGAGGTTTTTTACGGGGTTTTCCCTCAAGCGAATACGAGCAAATGCTGGGTAACTTTCGGTGTTGGACCCCGGATTCATTTCACTGGCATTATCACCTTCATATCATTCAGACGCTAAATAACCTCAGATGTTGATACAGCGTCGTAAAATAACCCAATTAATATATATATATATATATATATATATATATACCGTATATATATATATATATATATATATATATATATATATATATATATATATATTACTTCACTCATTGCATTATCTCTTGTACCTCACTCGCGGTTGTATGCTAACAACTAGAGCAATTAGAGCTACTAGCGCTCGTCTCTTGCATTCGCGGGAAGCAAATTTAACTTGGGGGCATAATATAACAAATTACACTAGATTATTTATACAGTACGTCACTGATGTTGCAGTTTGGTCTGACAAATGACGTGTGAATGACTAGACGTGGGCACGCGGTTTGAAGTTGATGTGGCAAATGATTAATTTGTTGAGTCTGTCTTCGGCAGACTGGAGCATGTCCATCCAACTTCTGCAATACCATATATGGGAGTGGAATGAAATTCCTCCCCATTCAAGGCTGCTGATCTGTGAGCCAAGTCACATGAAACGGAGAACTTGTAAATAATCTGTTCTTCAATATGTAGTACGCAATTCAACACATTCAGCTACCAACCTTGAAATACTGTCTCAAGATTTCGGCGTTCTATGTATCTCCCAGTTTGGACATGTGGCCTGGACGTTGAGGGGGTTTTTATACCTGCACCTGCCTGCACGACAAAACAGGAGAGAGGGATGTGTCCATCTATAGTGAGAGTCACATAAGAACAATTCCTAAACAGCAAATATTGCCGTCTTGTCAGTGTTGCCAACTGTTACCAGATATCACATGATCCTTCGTACTAAATGACTTATTTCCTTACCGTACTTTATGTTGGAAGGTTATTCTAAATAATTCAATAATTTGTAACATATTTTCGTAGGCAAACTATACGAGAAAGGGATCAACATATCAAGTATTTTGTCTGGCAATACGAAATTCATTGGTTTGACTAAACAATTGACTCACGAGACCTAACCTAAAAATGTATTTTGTTTGACCACGTGAAATTATTAGTACTAACTCCGAAAACTTACCCGACTATAGTCTTGAATTATAACCATAACGCAACACATAAAATAACTATTATGTATTAATATTAACACTGATATTAATTCATTATTAGTATGTTCAAATTTCATTAGCTTCAGGTAAGAGACTCAGAAATCTAGTACAATTTCAATTTCATGGAACTCCAGTACAGACAAACATTGTCGACATTTGTCTCAGCTACCAACATAGCAGTTACAAAATCACTACCATTTGTAGTATTTGTCTGTATCGAAATTCGAAACGAAGTTGGGATAAGGAAATTCAACCTGCAAACTAGAAAATCCCCACAATCCACTAGCATATGTAGTAATGGGGAAAAATGGTTAGGTTTCACCCTTTGGGTATAAAGTGAGCTGACCCGGACTATACATCTGGAAGCTTCACTTGTTTTATAAAAGAAAATACGGCAACATATCCACAATGTCATTCCTGTGATGTAGCTGCGAGTAGTGTCGCCAACTGGACGGAAATTCCGTCAAAACTGACGGAATTTCAACGTAGCGGACGGGAAAAGAATGGCTTTGACGGGTGACGGATTTTTTGGCGGAAATTACGATTTACCTTGTCTTTTGACTTTTGTAGCTGTTGTCATTTTTAATTGTCTAATTTTTGTGGAAGCGTAGACCAACCCAGCACATAAAATGCAGAACTAGAGGCAGATGATATGGATGAATTATTATTTTAATCAAGATTGGTAAGGAAGTTGTGTTAAAATTTGCTTTTTATTTGTAGGGTAAATTAGGGTTCTTTTGGAGAGTCGGGTATGTTGGACACTTTGTACTTTAACGTGTTACCTCGCCACTTGTGGGCACCACATTCTGCTAGAAGTCAATGACGGAAGTAGCCCCACTCGTGGCTACTTCCGTCATTGACTCCTAGCAGAATGTGGTGCCTACAAGTGGCAAGGTAATACGTTAAAGTACAAAGTGTCCAACATGCCAGACTGTCCAACAGACCCTAATTTACCCTATATAGATATATTGAGTGGATTTTATTTTATTTATTTTTTTAATTCTGACGGATTGTGACGGATTTCCAGATGTTAGATTGATGGGGATACAATTTATGTGTTGGCCACACTGGCTGCGAGGTGTAAGGCCTCATGCCTTGGACTAGTAGGACAGACTGAGCACTGGTTCGAGTCTCTATGGGGGAAAAAATTTTATCATAAAATTTCGACCAATGTATGGAACTGGTGTCCATCAAGTATCGTGATCAATTTGGGGAGTTAAAGTAAGTAGCGAAATCGGTTTCGTAAGCCAGCTATAATAGCTAAAGGGATCATTGTGCTGACCACGCTTTCCCTTCGTATCTACTGGTTGGGTAATCGTTCACCTCTGCTGACGCATGTGGACGTAGCCTAAGACCAGCAGTCGACTGATCGACCTTGGCTCTTCATGGGATAAACGGCACGGATTATTTATGCTTATATCAGATTGACAACTGTAATATTAGGCTTCCCTTCAAAGAAGTACTTTTATATGAAACAGTAAGCATATTTTGACTACGATGGTGGCAGAAAGAACGTTTTGTTTGCTTATTTAGTGAACTGTCCAAAGACAGGTCTGAACCTCATAAGTGACACCAATAAGGCAACTAAGCCAGGAGATATGGTGGGTTAGGGTGGCCAGTTGCCTTCCACATCCATTGCATACAGATGCCTGACAGTGTAAATACATACCAGATAGAGAAGCTGGATATCGCAAAAGCACAAAAATGAAAAGCAAACACTGGAGGTGGGAAGGACAAATAATATAATGTACGAGTATAATTTCTTGTTGCTGTTACATCTTCTTATTCTTATGCAGTTAATAAAACTTTTCTCTGCTATATCTTAATGAATACATATTATCTCTATAATTTTTGCGAGCAGGAAAAGATGAGACAAAACTTCCGAAATAGGCCTATTTGACAGACGTTATTAATTTGTCCGCCGAGACGTAACTCATGTAGTAACTTTCGTAAAGGATGACAATGAGCATGACGATGATGATGATGATGATTATTATTATTATTATCATTATTATTATTATTCTTTAGTCAACTGTCCGAAAACAGGTTTGAACATCATAAGTAACACCAATAACGCATCACTCATGAGGCAACTAGGTCAAGAGATAATGGGGTAGGGTAGCCAGTTCCTTTCCGCCTCCAATGTATACATCGCCAATTAGCTACATATTCCACTAATCGTACTTCAGATGCATAAGTTCCTCTGAAACAGCGTTTCTCAAACTATGGTCCGCGGACCACCTGTGGTCCTCGAGGTCTGCCCTTGTGGTCCTTAAAAAAAGACAGAAGAAAAAATAAAATTCAAACGAATTGCGTATTACATTATAGCTGAAAATCTCAGAGATTGGAAATTACACATGGCAATCGCTTTCACTTTTTATCCCAATACTGACATTTTATGAAATTTATTATCCTACCCGTCTATTGACTTCCCACTCTACTCTCTGCAACAAAAGAGGGATTTAAAGCACTATGAACGTGGTGTTTCTCGCCATCTTTTCCCTGCACTTCTGGTGCTGCGCCTGTAACCCACCTAGGGACCACCGGAATTCATTACAGAGGACCAAAGTACCAAATCTTTTCATGTATTTATGACTTTAAATCTTTCTTATGTGGTACACGCTAGTAGCTGTCTATGTCTCTGTTAAATAGTGTCATTATACATAATGAAAAACTGGCTTCGATCCGGATCATTGAAAAGAAAGGAACGTGATGATACGCTTCATTTTGGCTCTGCTAATAGTTCAGAAGCTGTGTGAGAAGATATTAATATCAATGATTCTAGTGCCATTAAAGAAATATCTAGTCATTCAAATATAGGTCTAGAACAACTGTGTAAGAATCGACAGGCTCATTCATCTCACTCATATGAGTACCAACATTTATTTATTTTTTTTAGTTAAAAAGTTAAAGATTATCCAAACTCTAATAGCCTTGAATTATTAAAAAAAAAGAAAATAAATCTTCTTCTATTAACATTAACTTAATTAGTTAATACTAATATAAAATTAATTGAATTATTATTATTATTATTATTATTATTATTATTATTATTATTATTATTATTATTATAGACAGACTGCACTAATATAGATACCGCCATAAACTTTATTTTGTTTCTCTTTTCCTGTGGGCATTTCTGGTAGTACCTGCAATCCAGTTTCAGTTTATGCAGATTTTGTGAGTACCTCCTTGCTCTAGATATTTAAATTGTAGGATGTTTCCTTTATATGCAATATTCATGTGTAGATAGACCGTTCGGTATTTCGTGAAACCCACCTGCGCATGAGGGGAAGGAAAATGTAGAATAAGAGGTTTCCCTCCTTCGCTACGCGCCGACTTGCCCCGACCATTAGGGCCATATTCATAGACATCCTTAGCGCGGGCTTCCGCTGGATGATCAGCGAATTAACGTTTTTCGTATTCATAAATTAGTGTTAGCGATATGATATGATATGAATCCCGTGCAAGTATTCAGTCGACAGCCGGGACTAGTTTAGCACACTCGTAGCGCGGCAAGCGAAATGTCTATGCATAGCACCATTTAAGGTTCTTACTATGAGCTATGGCGTACGAATGCATTTGTTTTTACGAGGTAACGAATGACCTATACGGATATATACATTTTAATCATCACTTAAACGATAAAGCCTATGAAATAGCATTTATTTATTCGTGTAATTTCTAGTATTACCAAATAAGCATGGGAAAATATAACATAGAAGACAGAAGGATGGATGGTGAAACCGAATAATCATAGCTTAATGCTAGAAAGATGAAAGAATAGATACCGTCATTTCCCATAACTATGGTCCTGGAACACAACTATGGTCCATTCAAATTTTGTACTCCATAACGTAGTACCTCGTTTATCTATATTTTTGCTGTACTGTAGTTTGAAGTCAAGTCACTGAAGCTATCTACGAATGGTCTATGTTATTTCTACAATGTTCTTTGAATAGTTGTATCGTGGACCATAGTTGTGTTCCAGGACCATAGTTATGGGAAATGACGGTATAATATTTTAATTCCTTGACGTAGGCCTTATTGTCTATTTTCTCTACCGTAAATATTAATACAATGTGAACTGGCGTACCACATTACAACGGCTTTGTCTCACAAAAACATCATAGGAAAACCGTCGCGCTGGTTGACTGGTTGAGGTACGGCCGTGTCTGATTTTCTGAAGGGATGACAACAGCACTGCAATAATTACCTCAGAGCGCAGTGCAGTGGCTTTGTATTCCGTAACAATGCTGGTAATGAGAATAAGGCCGATTCGTAACTCGATATCTGCAGACCGACATGTGTTGCTAAGGAACCCGGAGCTTCCCACCCTCGTGCACGTCACTACGTGCTAAAGAATGACGTCATTTCCGCCGCGACATTATATGTTTTATAGCGGGTCTATTTTTCTGTGTGTCCTGTTGTCGCAGCGTGGGGCCGTCTGTCGCCTTGACGGATGGAGTGAACCGGATGACTACAGAGATCGCCCACTGGCCTTCACAGGACACTACAAAATCGTAGCCATTTGATATAGACCAGTCACATATAAGATATCAACAAAATCATCATTCTGTACTTCAGGCATGGGCAAAATATTAGGAACCTCGAACTAGTTAGACGCAACCCGCAAAGCCATTAAAGACGGGTAGTACGGAAACGAGTTTAGAAATGGATATGTGAACGGATAATGCGAGCAGTGGTGGACTGCTGATTCAGTAACAAATTATTAGTTTACAATACATGCATTTTACCCATATTATATAATGTTTATAGGACTACTATATTTTACTACTATTTATATTTATTTCGTATTTTGCGATAATTTCATGAAAACTGGATCATTTCAGTTTATACCACTACTTTCAGTTTAGCCAATAAATGTTCGTCCACTCAACACGATCAGGATTTTGAATTTTCATACTGTACTTCATTTGTAAAAACAATAAAATTATTAGTCTACTAACACAAATAAGTTGATGCAAACCTGTTCTCACTTTTAGCTGCAAATAATCTAAGTTTCATGTGCATAACACCAGAAAAAATTTCAACCCGATTAACCTACCGTCCTTATAGGACTGTTTCGTTTCATAGCAAAAATTACACAGATTTTAGAAGTACCCTACCTCTATTTCTTCAATATTCTTGTACATGAATTTTGTAATATATAAGCTATATACAAATCAACCACTTGAAGATTGGTCCGACCTAAGCTAGTCCCTACACCAGGTTAACGGAGTGTTGCCATATTTAGCGATAAGTCGCTAAATCTAGGGAATTTTGAATCAGTCTCGGCGACAAATTTTGTAAAATATGCAAATAAAGCTTTCAGGTATAATTCCCTTAAAGTTGACTTGAATAATTTCGAGAGAAAAATTGTTCCGGGGCCAGGTATCGAACCCGGGACCTTTGGTTAAACATACCAACGCTCTCACAACTGAGCTACCCGGTAACTCTACCAGACACCGATCCAATTTTTCCCTCTATATCCACAGACCACAAAGTGGGCTGACAACCGTCAAGCAACCAACATTGAGTGCACACTAACTCTGTGTGACTTAAATGTGGTTTTCTGTTAACGAACAGTGCCGTGTATTATGCAAATCAAGCTTTCAGGTATAACTCCCTGCAAAGTTGATTTGAATAATTTCGTGGGAAAAATTGTTCCGGGGCCGGGTATCGAACCCGGGACCTTTGGTTAAACGTACCAACGCTCTCACAACTGAGCTACCCGGTAACTCTACCAGACACCGATCCAATTTTTCCCTCTATATCCACAGATCTCAAAGTGGGCTGACAACAGTCAAGCAACCAACATTGAGTGCACACTAACTCTGTGTGACTTAAATTGTGGTTTTCTGTGAACGAACAGTGACGTGTATTATGCAAATCAAGCTTTCAGGCATAACTCCCTGTAAAGTTGATTTCAATAATTTCGAGGGAAAAATTGTTCCCGGGCCGGGTATCGAACCCGGGACACAGAGTTAGTGTGCACTCAATGTTAGTTGCTTCACGGTTGTCAGCATACTTTGAGGTCTGTGGATATAGAGGGAAAAATTGGATCGGTGTCTGGTAGAGTTACCGGGTAGCTCAGTTGGGAGAGCGTTGGTACGTTTAACCAAAGGTCCCGGGTTCGATACCCGGCCCCGGAAAAATTTTTCCCTCGAAATTATTTGTAATATATGATTAGCGACTTTTCTGCGGATTTTTATATTCTTCCACTTTTTTCTTTCTTTTCAGTTAAAACATTCAACTGAAGTAATGCACTTCTTAGTTTTAGAAGAGGCATGGGTGCATGTTGAGTAGTCTAATTATTCATACGTGAAAGCCCTGATCTCATATATTTGTGATCAGTGATGATCAGGAATGAAAGATGCTGATTCAATGATTCTCACGGGCTAGGTCTCTTTCTCAATGCTACTGCTCCAACACCCATAAAAGGTGGCAACTTTGATTGACACGTGACGAGCCGCGAGTTGCAGCTAATGTAATCTTGGTTCTTCTCCGCAACGCGGAGATTTTCCACTCCGAACCGACCCGAGGCAATTGAGTTTTGGGATTTTGTGCTGACAGTTCGTATGAAGGAAATGAGACTGTAGTTTTTGCTGGTTTTAATGTATTTAAAAAGTGTTACAATTTGCCAGAAAGTGTAGTGTCAATGATTGGATCAAGTGCAGTGTATTCATAATCAGCTGTTCCCAAACATCACAGCCGTCAACAATAGTCGGGCAAACAACCTCTTACTCCCGCTCGTTCTCGTAGGCGAAACTATCTGGCCGATAATGCCAGTTCCGAGAATCGTATTCTCGAGATTGGCACTCTCGGGAACGAGGAATACCGGGTCCCGGCCTGTTATCGCACGGCCGACTTATCGTTATGAAATGCGTACACTGACTGCCGGCTTAATTGCCGCTGATCACCGCAATTCGTGACTCTTTCTGAAATATTAATGTTCATAAAGTAATTTAAGAAGGCACAGCAGTGTGGTATGCAATAAATAATACAGCACATTATGATTGTCGACATTCTTACAGAAGTCACACTATTTTAATGAACTATTTATTGCCTTTCCGGAGAAGCAAAATAATGCAGCACTCTCAGCCGTTACCTAATCCTAAGCTAGTCTAAAACAATAACAAGTTATGGTTGGAGCTATGATATATTTTCTCGCTATCAGCATTTTGTTGACATTCCATATTTAATCATTCGATAGTGTTTTGTATACGCTATAGTAATGGATATCACACGACTGTATTATTATTATATTGCGCGTTCACATCTGGATGTTTCGTTGTAATGCAAGGGCATCTTCATCAGCATGGGTAATTATTGCGCTGTGTAAGGACGAAATAAAATAATGCTTATTTATATTATTATAAAGGACCAAAGGCTCTGACAAAAGATATTTTTGTTTTCCAACTGATAAAATGCTGAATGTGAAATGGAAACACTTTTGCAAGGGGAAGGACAGAATTACGAAATAGAGTAGATCCTTTCACAAATTGATCATAATTACTTACAAATGCGTTTTAAGGAACCCGGAGGTTCATTGCCGCTCTCACATAAGCCCGCCATCGGTCTCTATCCTGAGCAAGATTAATTCAGTCTCTACCATCAAATCCATTTTTATATTAGCTTCCCATCTACGTCTCTGCCTCTCCAAACGTCCTTTCCCTCCGGCCATCCAACTAACACTCTATATCCATTTCTGGATTCGCCCATACATGCTAGATGTTCTGCCCATTTCAAACCTCTGAATTTAATATTCTTAATTATGTCAGGTGAAGAGTACAATGCGTGCAGTTCTACGTTGTGCAACTTCCTCCATTCTCCATCCCTCTTAGCCCCAAATATCTTCCTAAGAATCTTATTCTCGAACACCCTTAACCTCTGTTCCTCAAAGTGAGAGTCCAAATTTCACAACCATACAGAACAATCGGTAATATAACTGTTTTATAAATTCTAACTTTCAAGTTTTTTGAGAGCAGGCTGGATGACAAAAGCTTCTCAACCGAATAATAACAGGCATTTCCCCCCCCCCCCATATTTATTCTGCGTTTCTTCCTGAGTGTCATTTATATTTGCTTTATCATAACAACAGAGAATAAAAGACTGTTATTATTATTATTATTATTATTATTATTATTATTATTATTAAATTACCTAGTTACTTTACAACGCTTTATAGCTATCTAGCGTCTGAATGAGATGATAATCCCAGCGAAATGAGTCCAGGGTCCAGCGCCGAAACTTACCCAGCATTTGCTCTCAATGGGTTGAGGCGAGAAACCTCAGCCAGGTAAAGGCTGGTTCACAATAAACCGGGAACGGAAACGACAACGAGAAATAATGTTAAAATAAATATATTTAAATGTGAACATTCACAATTAACGAGAAGATTGCCGGAGCCCGGAAACGGGAACGTGAAAGTTAATTGTGAATGCTCACATTTAAATGTATTTATTTTAACAATATTTCCGTTATCGTTGTCGTTTCCGTTCTCTGTTTATTGTGAACCAGTCTTAACTTGTCCCAACCAAGATTCGAACCGGAAGCCGATCGTTTCACAGTCAGGTGTGCTAACCGTTACTCTACAGCGATTATTATTATTATTATCATTATATTATTATTATTATTATTATTAGTACTGTTATCATCATCATCATCATTATCGTAATCATTAGGATGATTAAGATTATGATTATCAGGATTATTATGATGGTTTTTATTTATTACTGTCTTGTAAGTTATCATTAGGTACCGGTACAAGTATTAGAAATCTGATTAATTCTTAATTTGTTATTCTCGTTCCTATAACATATAGGATAATTATTATAAACCATATAGGCCTATATAATTTTATATTGTAACATGGCTAGAATACAATAATGATTGTTCTGTAACAATAATTTATAACGTGCACACCAATAGAAAGTGTAGTTTTCTATAGTATAGACTGGTTCACAATAAACCGGGAACGGAAACGAGAACGGAAATAATGTTAAAATAAATGTATAGTATTTAAATGTGAGCATTCAGAATAGTTAATTGTGAATGCTTATCTTTAAATACTTTTATTTTAACAATATTTCCGTTCTAGTTCTCGTTGCCGTTTCCGTTCTCGGTTTATTGTGAACCAGCTTTTAATATTTTCATGTTTCATATCATTGTGTTACAAACTATTTTTTTATTTAGTTGTTATAAAAGATAGCTTAATTACTGTAAAGTGTAAACCATCTTGGACTATACGAGTATAGCCTCATTTTCAACTACCTGTATTAAAATACCATTTAATAACATCCGTACAGTAACGAGTTTTCAAGCGTTGAAGGGTTCCGTACAAATTTTACGGAACAAACGTTTGAATCATGAGTCCCGCGCTAACAGGTTAACTCGCCGTTATTCGAGAACCAGTAAAAATTTTGAGTTGCCATCACTTTTAAAAGTAATTTCCATCCTTTCTCAACATTTCTCTCTCTTTGACCCCCCATCTAACGTGAAAAACAAAAAAGTTTGCCGCTTACCAGCGGTGAAGTCTGAACAGATCAATCTCCATCGAAGTTAATATTTTTTTTTTCACTTTCCAAAAAAGATTTTCAGTTCGATTTGTTTTTCTATGCTTTTCTTAGACATTGAGCTATCAATCCAAAAAATTACAGCGCGATTGATTAAGTATTATAGGAGCTACGACATACTATATATATTTAAAGAACCGGGAAGTGTATAAGCCAATGCTTCCTATAGAAGCATGGCCCGAGCGATACTGCTTTCTTATCATTACTACAGTCCCGCATAGACGTCCGAGACTGTCGGGAATGACCTAGTATCGGTAATCTCGGGAGCAAGAGAATCTCGTGTTCTCTATCAATGAGTCATTTGGCTACGTTAGGTACTCGCGCACTGGGCGAGACTGCGGTGATTACGCAACCGAGAACGGGCGATAATATGAGGCAGTAGTGATGGGCGAAGTTGTTCTTTTCCCGGAACAGTTCCGACTGTTCCGGTTCCGAAAAAATACTATGTTCCAAATAACAGTTCCGAAATAACAGTCACCAGTGGTGATGAGTCGGAGTCGTTGAGTCGTTCAAACGAACGGTACAGTACCCTCCCTCTTTACCATGCTGCTCACACTGGAGCACTCATAGGCATGACATAGTACACATTCTTATCTATAGATGGCACTGCAATGCACATTCGAATCGATTTTGGAAAATTGCTGTGCATGCGGACAGAACTCAAAAGCTTAATGTTAGTAATTAAACCGCTGTTGACTACAAGGACAGAATACAACACTTTGTTTTCGTACATAAAGTTATAAAGACATGGTACCAACTAAAAAAAATAACATAACATTTAAAACATATGGTATGTAATTTCTCTTCTCTCTATTACATAATAAAAAAAACAAATCATTAATTTTTATTTTTACTTTTCTTAATGCAGTTATAATAATAATAATAATAATAATAATAATAATAATAATAATAATAAATATTACAATTTCATAAATAAAAAAGATATATATTGGCAGTACTGAAACCTGGAAACCCCGCAGTGGGTTAGTAAAATGTTGGAATCGCATCTTTACCAAAGTGTAATTTAAACTTCGCATTAAACCTCGCTCTCCAAATCAGTACTTATATGGGTAGTTTCCAACAAATAATGCTACAACATTTTTGTCGTTCTTTGATAACAGAGAAGATAGCACAAAAACTTGTGCTTGTCAGACTTAACCTCAACAAACGACATACAGACATTGTAACTAAACCACTCATTACCATTTACGACTTTAACCGTTGTATAGAATCAGCTGATCAATGAATTAATAATAGTATGCGTACTTTATGACTTTGTAGAATGTTTATAAAACAGAATTAGTCAACTAATGGTGAAATAAACCATAAAGCGGGAATGAATATTACAGATTATTAAATACTTACTATAACATTACAGATGATTGGCCAGTCTTACAAATGTTGATATTAAAGTTCGCGCCACCGCAAGGATTTCAATTTCCATGCGCCCCCCTCCAACCACGTGAGAGTTTCAAGTACCAACTTCATCCAACGAAGTTCCAAGTATAACATTAAGAACAACGAGAACAGTGTAACTGCAGCTGTCGGTTCATCGGAACAAGCTCCGACGTTCCGACTGTTATCTCGGAGTCGGAACATACCTTGTGCAACGCGGTACTGCGAGCCCGCAACAGCTGGGCAAGTGAGCAGCTCGGAGTCGGAACACTGTTATTTCGGAACAGGAGGTCCCGACCTACTGTTCATTTTTGCAACAGTTCCGAGAGAGTCGGAACATACCCTGTGCAACGCGGTACTGCGAGCCCGCAACAGCTGAGCAAGTGAGCAGCTCGGAGTCGGAACACTGTTATTTCGGAACAGGAGGTTCCGACCTACTGTTCATTTTTGCAACAGTTCCGAGATCGGAACAGTTCCAAAATAACTGTTGTGTTATTTTTTACCCATCTCTATGAGGCAGTCTGCCCGACTCTAGTCAACAACACAACCAGACTCCGCAGAAGAGGATGACTACGAGGAAATGATACTTTTCTCCGCATATGTATGCTTTTCTTATTTTAATTTGGTGATATTTATTATTAATTTTTAGCGACATTTCTGGGGATTTTTTAAACAAACTTTGGAGAGATTTAGCTACTTTTTGTTGTTCCACGGCCGGGGACTCGTCCGTAGAGGCGAGGCGCGCAGCAGTGTACTCCGGTCCGTGGGTATTCTAGGAGAGGGCCCAGATAAAATAAATTGTGGTATGGCACGCCTATGTTGACGGGACAGATAGATGCACAACATTGTGGGACCAGTTTTGTTAATCTGGTTTGCGAACTTCATGCATGCTCTTCATAGGTAATTGTGGATTATACTACATTGTCGCTCAGCAATTATTTTACGTTCCCTATCGAAAAGTATAACAAACATAATATATGCAGTGATGAAATAACAATATGTACCTGAAAGATTCTGGCAAGCGACAAACGAGGAAATAAATTAATTCGTCAGACTGAGCTTCAGGACACTGATATGAGTAGAAAGTATAAAGGTCTATTATACTTAGTTATTTACCACAATATCCGATACTTACGCATTTTGAGGAACCCGGAGATTCATTGTCGCCCTCACATAAGCCCGCCATCAGTCCATATCCTGAGCAAGATTAATCCAGTCTCTACCATCATATACCACTTCCCTAAATCCATTTTTATATTATCCTCCCATCTACGTCTCGGCCTACCCAAAGGTCTTTTTCCCTCCGGTCTCCCACCTAACACTCTATATGCATTTCTGATTCAGCCATATGTGCTACATGCCCTGTCCATCTCAAACGTCTGGATTTCATTTTCCTAATTATGTCAGGTGAAGAATACAATGCGACAAGTTCTGCGTTGTGTAACCTTCTCCATTCTCCTGTAACTTCATCCCTCTTGGCCCCAATATTTTCCTAAGCACCTTAATCTCCAATACTACTTTCAATTTATATTTCGTAAGTATGTTGACAGCCATAAGATCATAGCTCAGTGATCAATATTGTGACGTTTAGATGTTACTTATTGTAAGTATATAAAATATCACCTTATTGTATAGGTTTTATTAGTTGTATTAGTTCGTTTTATTCGTGAAATAGTCCTAACAAATAAACTCGTTAATTCTGAACTTATCGTTAAGTTCAAAATCACTTGTGACATTACATGTGATTATGTTTTCAGTATTTACCACTACGACTACAATAGTAATAGTAATGATAATAATAATAATAATAATAATAATAATAATAATAATAATAAACAACTAAAAGTAGGGCAGATTTTTCGATCATACGACAGTGCTTTCAGTTCAAGTCAAATTGCTTCCGCGTTTTCCATTATTAGCAACTTAGATTAAATAACAGCACAAGGAGAGGAGAGAGACAAGGAGAGGGAGGTTTTGGATAAGGTGAGTGAAAGACAATTAATAGTGGATCAGAAAAAGAATTAAAGCCATAAGAAATACTACCTATATCACTAAGACATGCTACTCTAAGAAGTTTTACACAGTGTACACTCTATTATAACATAAGTTATAAAAAATTTATTACCCTGCCAAGCTGCGAATGCCCGCGGCTGAACTGTCATTTGGTTGGACAACATAATATGCTGCGAGAAATTGTGATGAGTGACGGCAGCAGCCAACTGAATATTAAATCATAATATGTGTTGCGATAGCCCTGACGGAAAGCATGGATTGTAAGTCTGCAAAAATTCTGGTAATTTAAGAGTCATTACTTGAGAAATATTTATATTTCTATGAAAATGAATAATTAAGTTCCATTTTAATTCTATATCATATCCGGCATACACCCATAATCTGCATCATACGCGGATATTCCCTGCTATAAATGTTCCTTTTTCTTTACTTACGTTTTTATCTCACGAAATTCAATTTGGTGTCCATATACAGAGTGTCCCATTTATCTTGTGCACCTATTATAACTTCTCTCTCTCTGTGTGTGTGTGTGTGTGTGTGTGTGTGTGTGTATGTATATGTAGTTTCTCTATTTAATTTCATCATCATATTAGGTACCGCTTTTTTAGTTCCTAAATAATGTATTACATTTCAATGTTGTATTTAATATAATCTGTTCACTTTTAATTGTAATTAGGTCCATTTTTGTATCACTAGTGACTAAGTACTTTGATGTAGCTGTGTTGATATTTAGCTGCTGCTGCTACTACTTAGCACACTTTTAATGTTTCACGGATATATATCTATTTAAAATAACGCTGGCGAAAGGCAACACGCCTGCAGTAGACTTTTATAGATGTCATGAATTCTTTAGGTATGTTTGATGTAATTTTATATTATAAGTGGAGTTTTTATTCAAATTTTTATTGTCTTGATTATTTTTCCATTTATTTTAATATATATCATTGTAATCCATTTACTTACTTACTTCTCTATGGCTTTTAAGAAACCCGGAGTTTCATTGCCGCCCTCACATAAGCCCACCATCGCACAGTGTGCAATTTTCCCAATCTAGGTGGGCAAAAATCAAATTTCGACTTAAGTTAAGCATAGGTAAATATGAACTCATGTTCTTTAACATTTGGAGAATGCTATGAGAAATATCTTTTTCTATTTTGTCAGCAGCAAGCTATATTTAGAAGAGTATGAACAACGAGTTCTTCCTAACACTTATAGCTCCGGTTCAGTCGTAGACAGAGAGGCTTACTTTATGGGTGAATAAGTGGCAATTGTTAACGATTTATTATGTTGTGAGACATGGAATGTGTTCACATAGGAACGTTCTTACTAATGTAACTTCAATTTTAATTTTGCAAAGTATTTTTCTTCTTACAGTACGGTTGGAATATTAGAATTGAAAAATATATATTTTTTTAAATTCTTCAAATGTAATGTGAGTTTTAGTACAGTCGGTCACGACCGGTTACAACAATTCTTTTATCATTTAATACAGCATCATTTAGAGTGTTCAATACTTGTTTGAAAGTTTGCGCGTTCTTGCGCATTTGTCAGTAATTATTTTTTTAGTGGTTGGGCATACGATAACGCGGCGGCAACTGTTTCACGTTTGGTTTACCAGCTGAAAGGAATAATGGAATAAGGAAGTTTTAATCACTGTGTGAGTGTTTAGGCCTGCAAAATTATTCACATGACATCGAATATCAGGTTAAAAATATATTGGGCACATTTTTACCTAACCTTAACAAACTCACCATGGATCAGAACACAAATCTCATAGTTGAACAACATTAATAACTTCTCTGCATTCTAACAGATTTTTATAAAACTTTGTACAGCTTTATATGTGGCACACATTTTTTGTCTATACAAACGCTGAGGGATTTGAGGGAGGTGGGATATGATGATGGAGAATGGATTAATCTTGCTCAGGATAGGGACAAATGGGGGGCTTATGTGAGGGCGGCAACGAACCTCCGGGTTCCTTAAAAGCCAGTAAGTAAGTAAGTAAGTAAGTAAGTAAGTAAGTAAGTAAGTAAGTAAGTAAGTACAAACGCTGATTACGTTTGGACAAGAAAAACTACCCCTTTATAGCGGGTGCATTTAGACAGAATTAATAACTTCTCTCCTATCTAACAGATTTTCATGAAACTTAATACAGAAGTCAGAGGTATCATATATTTTGTGTCTACGAAATCTAATTATGTTTCCACAAGAGGAACCACCCCTCTACAGTGGTGAATTTAGATAACAATTAGGCCTACTGGTAACATACAGATGTAATCAGAGTTTGTGCACATAAAATATATGCTATCTGTAACACGTGTACAAAGTTTCATAAAAATCTGTTAAGTAGGAGAGAACTTAATTTTGTGTAAATTGCACCCATATAAAGGGATATTTTGTCTTATGGAACCGTAAATATAGTTTCAATATAAAAAAAATAAGTTCCGTACAATGTTTCATAAAAATATGTTACACAGAAGAGAAGTTATTAATTTTGTCTAAAATCACCCCCTACAAAGGGAGAGTTCCTCTCACTCAAACGCCATCAGAGTTTGTACACAAAATATACGTGCTATTTATAAGATCTGTACAAAGTTTCATAAGAATACGTTGAAATCCAGAAAAGTTATTAATTTTGTCTATCTAGATTTGTATTTTTGCACACTGTGCATCGGTCCCTATCCTGAGCAATATTAATTCAGACTCTATAATCATATCCCACCTCCCTCAAATCCATTTTTATATTAGCCTACCAACTATGCCTCGGCCTCCCCAAAAGTCTCACTCTCTCATATCTCCCAACTAACACTCTATATGCGTTTCTGGATTCGCTCATACGTGCTACATGCCCTGCCCACCTCAAACGTCTGGATTTAATGTGCCTGATTATGTCAGGTGAAGAATAAAATGTGTGCATTACTGAGTTGTATAACTTTCTCCATTCTCCTGTAATTCTCCTCAATGAAATCCATATATTTTTAAATTGAGATATTGTCATATGTCTTTCTCAGTCAGTTTTTCAAAAGATGCCACACTCCTGTTATATTTCTCCTGTCTCCAAAATATCGCTCTACTGAACAACAATTTCATTCCCATTTTGGAATTTTCATTTTCACAACAGATTATGTATTATAGTCGGAATGGACTAGTTGACAATGTTGTTTAGTGGATATGCCGTAATTATTTGCATGGCAACGTCAGTATAATTTCCGTTCCACAAAAGTTTACTTTTTTCTCTCAGTGTATATGTAAGCTCCTTAATCTGCAAAATAATGATTTTTTATTTAAGTATTACTATTAGTATCACTACTGTTGTTATTGTTTGAATGTATATTTCACTTCTAGTAGTGTGAGAGAGGCCTCATAGCTTTAAATCTAACCATAATAAATAAAACAAATAAATAAACGAATAAATAAATAAAATTACCTAAATCAGACAAAATACACAAGTCAAAATATAGACATTACACGTCAGAAGTACCTCCCATCAAGTCTATATCAATTATTACTACTACTACCATCACACAATCATCGCTATCAAAACTGCAACTATTATTACTATCACTAAAGCTATAACTATTACTACCATCACCACTATTCTCGGCGTCTTTACTACCACTCCACCACTGCTAATATCTCCATTATGATTAGTACTACTGATGCTAGTGACAATAATACTGGTAATACTGTAGAATCCTAATTATATTCGGTTCCCGTAAAAACTAGTTTTGACGTAACGTTTTGCAAATGACATTACCTTCATTTGTTTTTGTTTAATTAACCATTTGTGATAAATGTCTTAATACACTGCAATATCAGTTAGTATATTTCAGGTAAAGCAGGCACAAACCGAGATAATGGAATTAAATTGCCTTTGAAATTCCCAGGAAATGATATGATTTCCGTTACGAGCTTCGTGGAATGGTATAAACTGCAAGATATGAGTTTTACACCGCTTGGAAAAATGTCTACCCCACCACTACATCCTCAGTGATTCATTCCCCGGAAACTGAGTCACATTTTTTCTTATTATCACACGTGTCATTTACTTTTTTTTATATATTTCTAACTAGCACTGCTTTACCCTTCACTTATACTTGTGTTCCGTCTTTTTCGTAGCTCTAACACAGGGGGCGCGCGGTCCCCTTCATCTCTGGAGCTCTCTCCATCAGGGAGGGAGTCCGCCTCCTCGTCTGGACCGGAATAAGGAAAACGTATGCTTCGTTCTGTTTGTTTTCAGTGAGGACAGGTCCAGAGCAATGCGTTATACAAAATGTTGCCCTCCGTTGTCAGCTTCAAATGACGTCGGCTTTTATCAAAATTGGAAAGGAGACAATAAAAGCTTTTGAATCATCTCTGGGAAGGGAGAACAGTTATTGATTGCTTGCTCAAACTTGTGTATCCGGCAACCATTCCTTTACTCTGTTCTTTTTCTCTTTATCTGGATGTCGTAGAAAACAAAACTTGTTAAATTTGACTCCGTTGAACACATTCAACCGAGCTGCGAGAGACCAACTGATACTAAAGTCTTTTTTTTATTATTATTAATACCTTTTTGTACAGTTCAATTCGCAATTCTGCAATTCAAATCATATTCTGTAATATACTGCATCTTTCTCATATAATATGTCCCCGTCTTTTAAAAATGGGTGTCAATAAATTACGTATTCGCATTAGGCCTAAATGAACTACGGAGAAAATTACAATAACCACTGCATTGTATTAAGGAAAGCTACGTCAAATTACCTCCGCTAATATTGTCAGAAAAATAACAAAATCGTCAGTGTCAGACTTCTTTATCCGCCCTAAGCTTACTTCCGGAGAGCTAGAATATAATGAAGTTAGGCTAAATATCACCACCTTCAAACTCAATTAGGCCAATATGACATTGTCTTTTCGTACGTTTTCTCATTGAAAGAGTAGGAATTAATAAAAAACATTTCCTATAAAAGTTGTTTGTTTTGAAGAGATCTATCAAATGGTACCCTATTTGACCTCGACTCCCATTTGAAATTTTAAAGTAATACGCCACTGACCCTACTTCCTGTTGGGAGTAATTGATGAAATCGAGCTCAGATGAAAGTTCGCATGTGCTTTAGTTATAAATATTTTTGTCTCGAAAATTTTAATGCACTAGTTTCCGAAATAAATTACTGTTACGGGTGGTCTAAATCACCTTGTATAATACCTACATCAATAATAGTCTCTTTTTATTTATTGTATAATTGCTATATAATTTCGGGGTACGAAGGTAAAAATAATGTATTTTTGGGGTATGCTAGCAAAAAAAGATTGAATACCACTGGTCTAAAGCATAATGCCTGGGACTCGAGTTATGGAATGTGCGCTGGTTCGAGTCTTCATAGGGAAGGAATTTTCTCATTACATTTCGGCCAATGTATAGGACGGGTTCCCATCCAGAATCCATTTATCGTGATGAATTTGAGGGGCTACAATAGGTAGAGAAATCCGGTTACGGAAACTAGCTATAGGCAACGGGTGGGAGATCGAGCTAACCGTTCTGGTTGGATGATAATTCACCTATGCTGAGGCATGTGGACGTGAGAACAGCAACCGACTGGTCGGCCATGTACCCTCATGGGCTGTCGCGCCATGAATTTAATTTCATTTAGGTTACTCTATATCAATTCTATTCGGATGACGTAAATGTTAGGTGAAAATCCACTAACTATTAGGGAAAACACAAGAATTTTACTTGAAGCAAGTAAAGAGACAAGTTTGGAAGTAAATCCCGAAAAGACAAACTATATGATTATGTCTCGTGATCAAAATATTGTACGAAAAGGAAATATAAAAATTGGAAATTTATTCTTTGAGGAGGTGGAAAAATTTAAATATCTTGAAGTAACAGTAAGAAATATGAATGACACTCGAGAGGAAATTAAACGCAGAATAAATATGGAAAATATGTTATTATTCGGTTGAGAAGCTTTTATCATTCAGTCTGCTCTCAAAAAAGTTAAAAATTAGAATTTATAAAACAGTTATATTACCAGTTGTTCTATATGGTTGTGAAACTTGGACTCTCACTTTGAGAGAGGAACAGAGGTTAAGCGTATTTGAGAATAAGGTTCTTAGGAAAATATTTTGGGGCTAAGAGGGATGAAGTTACAGGAGAATGGACAAAGTTACAAAACGCAGAACTGCACGCATTGTATTCTTCACCTGACATAATTAGGAACATTAAATCGAGACGTTTGAGATGGGCAGGGAATGTAGCTCGTATGTGCGATATAACCGATATCCAAGCGTAACCATGGATCAGCATGCAAAGGCGCTACCGCCTGAACTATCCCGGTGGCTGAAAACAATTCTAACGTCTAAAGCAGGGCTGGGCACCAAGAGCGAATTCTATTCTCTCATTGGGATCAATATGACTTCTCTTCAACCCCTTTCTTCCCCGCCGAACACCGCGCAACATTGATGCCGTGACAAATGAATATTAAGCGTCCCCGTTTAGAGTTTGGATTTGCTCCCGGTGCCCAGCCCTGGTCTAGAGCGCTATCAAAATAAGAAGACATACAGTATAAGACGAACTTCTTCCAAGCTAGTCTATGTCAAGTACCCAACGATAGTGAAACGATGTTGCCTAGTTAAATCGTCGCGAAACCTCGCTGATGCGTCGCGTATTACTTTCTTTATACCCAGGGTTGAATTTTAAGCTGTGCCATTCGATAGAGCTAAAAAATCTAAAACTGACTGTACAAGAACGTAAATCCTATGTCACCTGGCTCACATGTTATCGCTTTAAGACTACACAGAGATATTATCCAGCCTCCAACACGTAACATATGCTCTGAAATCCCTCGCTGTAAACAGAGATAGATTTAGTTCCCTTTCAAATTAAGACGTAGACTCTTTCCTTACCGTAACAATGTCTCTTGAAAGGACGCAAGTCGCTCTGGTGTTTCGTCTATTCCAAAAGGAAGGTTGATAGACGAAGAGTATGATACGATTTTCACTTTTCATTGTAATATTATACTGAATGTAACAAGATATATCGTAAAAAAACGTACCAGATATTTGGTTCATATTATAAACATCAAAATTGTTGCCAATTTTTCGATACATTACGAAGAAGATTATTAACATGTTTCCTTGAGAACATTATGAAACTTCATAAGATAAAATAATTTAATTACATTTCACTTTTAAAATAAATGTTGGCAAGCTATGAACGAGATTTTATAATTTTAAAATTTAATTTGTAATTTAAAACTTTGAGTTATATGTATTACATTCTGTATACTTTTTTCTCTAATAGGCCTATACAATTTTTACCTTCAATATTCGGACATGATATTATTGAGTTGAGCTTTTTACATTCACTTCTGTACATAAATATAGAACCTTGGAACTCTTAGAGCAGAGACAATATAGAACCTTGGACCTCTTAGAGCAGTGATCGTCAACACTCGCTGAAATGGATAAAGGGTATTCGGTGCAACATCATAAGCCTCATCATGCAGCAGGCAGAGAGGGAGAGAGCATACCCGCCAGCAGCTACGGATGCACCATAGTGCATTCTCTTATCGGCGGCTAAGAGATGCTAGCCCGAGAGTGCTCTGTGCAGATGACCGCTGTCTTAGAGAATTAAATTAAATTAAATTAGAGAGGTTTAATTCTGAAGAGAAAATACTGTTCTATTTAAATATGAGTAGCTACTAAATTACATATATGCAGATAATTTATACAGTGCGTTCGTAGCTCGGCCAGACCGTTCCGCGGCTACAGCGCTACTCTGGCGGCAGGCGCGCTAATCTTCACTCAGTCCAAGGCCGCCGCGGAACGGCCGAGCTACGAACACACTGTACTTTCGGAGTATTATCGCCAAATTCGTAGACAGCCTCCTACGTACATGCTGTCAGAGCAGTATACAGTATATTGGAGAGTACCGCATTCTTTTGATCCGACAAATGCCGACGCGGAGGGCCATATTTACTCCTGCGGAGACTCTGTATACCGCAAAACTTGCGTAGGAACACAGATTTCTAGTGTGATATTCCATCGTTATCTTGAAGAATGCCGTGTTGTTGTGCAGTTAATCAATGTGTAATCAATTGCTGTTGTACTGAATTAGCATTACAGCTTACTGTCTATGCGGGTGACATGAATATATAGGAGAAAATGCACACACTATTAGGGAAAACACGGGAACTTTACTGAAGCAAGTAAAGCGATAGGTTTGGAAGTAAATCCCGAAAAGGCAAGTATATGATTATGTCTCGTGACCAGAATATTATATGAAATGGAAATATAAAAATTAGAAATTTATCCTTCAAAGAGGTAGAAAAAGTATTAACTTATATCTTGGAGCAACAGTAACAAATATAAATGACACTCGGAAGGAAATGAAACGCAGAATAGATATGGGAAATGCTTGTTATTATTCGGTTGAGAAGATTTTGTCATCTGGTCTGCTATCAAAAAATCTGAAAATTATAATTTTTAAAACAGTTATATTACCGGTTGTTCTGTATGGTTGTGAAACTTGGACTCTCACTTTGAGAGAGGAACAGAGGTTAAGAGTGTCTGAGAATAAGGTTCTTAGGAAAATATTTGGTGCTAAGAGGGATGAAGTTACAGGAGAATGGAGAAAGTTACACAACGCAGAATTGCACGCATTGTATTCTTCACCTGACATAATTAGGAACATTAAATCCAGACGTTTGAGATGAGCAGGGCATGTAGCATGTATGGGCGAATCCAGAAATCCATATAGAGTATTGTTGGGAAGCCGGAGGGAAAACGACCTTTAGGGAGGTCGAGCCGTAGATGGGAGGATAATATTAAAATGGATTTGAAGTAGGTGGGATATGATGGTAGAGACTATTAATCTTGCTCAAGATAGGGACTGATGGCGAGCTTATGTGAGGGCGGCAATAAACCTCCGGGTTCCTTAAAAGCCATAAGTAAGTATAATGACGTAATATTTATAATTGAAAATATCAAGGTGGGCAAAAGCGGACGTTGGAAACTATTCCAAGCTGGTATAATACTGGTAATAAAAACAGTTCTTGATTTTCAAGAAATTGTCTTAATAAAGGGAACTTCAAATATTTTATGCTAGATAGATGCACTCAAGGATGCGTTAGAAAATTTATTTTCTACTATCCGTTCCTTAAATCCAATCCCGGATGCAATAGAATTAAAAAACTGCATTACGATTCATCAGTTTTTCTTTAAAAAAACACAAAAAAACATGAAAATTACGCAGTTTGCGATTCTGAACAATTAGTTGAGTTTCTAGGTACAGATGTAAGTAAACCCGGAACAGAAAGGTCTAGTGAAGATGAATGTGAGCAAAAGAAATTGATATAGGCTAAATTGTAATTTAACTGAAAATAGAAATATTGAGTGAACAACAAGCCCTTTTACTATTTGTTGGGATCAGTTTTGTTCAAAATAAAACAAAATAAGTTATATAGTATTTGTGAAAACTGTATTTCATATCTAATAACTGATAACAGGAATGAATCTATAAATTTCGTTAGCATATTAGTGACTCTCAAGTAGTACAAGAAAATGTCACTTGTATACCCTTGTAAATTCGTGTTTGATATAATTCTAAATGCAGAAAAATGTGAAACGTTGGTAGAAAATATATTGACACTAAAGGATTTGAAGTCTTTATTTATTAACACTTCAACTCATACGTTCCCAATTCGTTATAATATATTTGAAAAAGTCTTGTTACTATTTTAGGACTAGAATATATTTATTGTTAAGAAAATTGTCTGTTATAGCAAATGCACGACAACAATTTGCTAAATGTGGCGGTCGAAATGTTGGTGTGAGAATTGCACTAGAAAATTGCTGATGTTATCTCTATTGAAATGGACATAACATAAATAATAAAGTGTTATCTCTCATGAGTCATTTCACTATGACAATAATGTTTATTAATTCTTGTCTCCTGTGTTCAATAAACCACAACAACATGTATGATATCGCCTTTAATCACCATCGTTCTAGCATTACTGCTTACGCTTCTGTGCTGAGCAAGGAGTAAATATGGCCGCCACCGTCGAGAATGCGGTACTCTTTAATATACACTGCTCTGCATACTGTGGGAGGGGTTGCACTCTACAGTGCAGTGACGGATTTACAGACAGTTGCGCCACTGCACCCCTACCTATCATATGTAATTAGAATAGTCCATTCACGTGATATTTAATTAATCATTTTTCAAAACACTTGCTTAGAAATTGGGATTTATATCTGTGCATGCTATTTTCAATTGCGCAAGGAGATAAGCATCGCTTAAGCGGGATCTGTGGCTGGACTTTATAAATTTCATTTTAGAAAACAGCTGTTCGCATTGGTTGGTTGATGAATACATACCGTCATTTCCCATAACTATGGTCCTGGAACACAACTATGGTCCACGATACAACCATTCAAATATCATTGTAGAAGTAAATAGACCGTTCGTAGATAGCTGCAGTGACTTGAATTCAAACTACAGTACAGCAAAAATATAGATAAACGAGGTACTACGTTATGGAGTACAAAATTTGAATGGTTGTATCGTGGACAATAGTTATGTTCCAGGACCATAGTTATAATAGTTATAGTTTCGACGGTACTCATTATTTTGAAGCAAACTGTCTAAGCAGTGGATATGTAGTATTGGACATATTTTAAAAAATTTTAGCCCCCAGTAGACCTTCACATTCTGCTTTCAAGAAGCCATCATTCTGCAAATCCAGTACCTCTAAATGCAATTCTGGGATAACATTTTCAATTTAAACACGAAAAGGAGTGACAAAAATATTGAAAACCACGATCCTTTGAAAATCACTGAATCTGTGTTCTTTGAAATCGTATAACAGGTGGTCTATTTTAAGAGTGTACACTTAGCGGCAAAAAGAATGGGCCGACTCTTGGTCGATAGAAATGCTAAATTCTATCGCGCGGTTCACTCGTGTAAACGTAACCCATTGCAAGGCATTGCTGTGGTGTGTCTTCATTGAAAGTCGTCCGTCTATAATGTAGTAAACCTTAAGAGCACTGTGTGGCCCAGTGGTAAGAAGTCTGATATCCGTACCAGAGGTTGTGAGTTCGCCTCCCGGTACCGGTACGGTAAAATTATTAATTTTTATTTTAATGTTTAATTAATTTATTAGTTTAAATGTGAAATGGCATTTTTTAACAAACTTCGTTATGCCTGCCTTATAAAAATATTATTTCCCATCACCTGTGGGCTATTAATAGGTGAGACCTGGCCTGTATAAACAAAAATATTTGTTTCACATCCTAAAAAACCGGACGCATATCAAACACAAATAAATAATTAAATTAACAAAAACAAACAATTTTTTAATATATTAACAAAACAAGGCCTGTGGTGGGGACTAGTATCTCGTCCACAAACCACCTGCATCAACAACTGCCCTCATTCTGCGCGGCATGGAGTCCACAAGATTATGGAACAGGTCGAAATTTTTGGTCATCTCCTCACACGCATCTAGAAATCTGTCCCACAATTCCTCAGGTGTCCGAACGGGTGGTTGTTCTGCCCAATTAGAGCGTAGGATCCTTTTGACTGCAACCCACAAATTTTGAATCGAATTCATATCTGGAGAATTTGGAGGCCAGTCGACTGGGTCGACATCACGCCTCCTCGTAAACCATCTTTGAATCCGGTTGGCGGTGTGTATCGGATGATTATCCTGCTGGAAGAAAAGTGTTTCTTCTGGATATCGTTTTCCGTTGTATTAACAGATAGCAGTATTGCTTGAAAGAGAGAGGGAGATTTATTATTTATTAGAGTTTGGGCTTATTCTAAGAGATATCGCCACATAATTATAGCTTTGCGAGACACATATGATAGCAAATTTGTAATAAAAAAAAGAAGACTGGGAGAGATTCGAGCCTTGAGCTACTACTATCAACTTGTTCAATAGACCAATGCCGTAATGACTTAACACTACTGTGACTGTTAATATTAGTTCGACATAATACGAGCTGTTCCTGTTCATATTCGCTCCGGTTGATTTTGTATTTATCAATTTTATTATTATTTCACTCTTCAAGGGCCCTGGTGTATCTAGAATCAACCCGCCATTCGATTTTATTACATATTTTAGACTTTTAAACAAAATACAGCAAATTTATATGGTTTAATTATAAGTTACCTAGTGAACTACGGCTTTGACGAGACGAGCATGCGCAATGTTATGTCTCTGGAATTTAGAAATTGTCGGCCGGCCCATTCTTTTTGCCGCTAAGTGTACATATCTGCAGTGCTTGGGAAAAGTGACATAAGTCAGTTTCCACAAACCTTTTTTGATAATTTATTGACAACTTACACTGGTTTATGTCGATTTGATTTTTTTCTGTATGAATTATTGTAATGGGAGAAATACTTACGTATTTTTTTTTCCGAGCGAGCAGGTGTTCCGTAAGTTGTCAATAAATTATCAAAAAAGGTTTGTGGAAACTGACTTATGTCACTTTTCCCGAGCACTCCAGATATTTAAGTTCGCGCCCTGAATATTTGTAACTGATCCTAAACATGAGAAATGAAAGAACCGCCTTTCTTGTAAGTGTGATATCCTCTCGATTCATATGATTGTGCGAAAGACATTGTATCACTAATGAAGCTCCGAAGTACAGCAATCCAGTATAATCCGCCAAGTACACGCGCAGTATTTTCATGGAGTGGGGGAAGGAGAAGGTAGGGTGTAAGTTTGATGCTTCGCTGAGGTCTGATATCACTGAGGCAATGCGCAGGAATGCCCGTCATTGGTATATATAAATCATCAGCCTTAGTAAACATGAAACTATGCCAGAGCTCGTAAAACTAACTGTATTTATTGACGTTTGTTTTCAAGTGACCAATCGAAACGCTTACAGAGGTCGAGAACAAAGTTCCACTTTATAGGACTAAAATTTAAATAGAAGTAGAAAAGAAGATAAAAGTTCCCTAGAGTATGAATTGTTGAATACACGCAATTAGATTTACTCTTGTTCTCCAGGATCAGCTGAACAGCATTCTGACGTCACGCATGACTGCACTGGCAACAGTACGAAGTTTGCCGACCTCGAAATGAAATAAAAAAAGCTGAAAACACTCACCAGTTAACGTACATAAAGCCCAGAGCCCCAACTTTAACCGCCACGCTCGGATGAATTTCACTCGTTTTGTTTGCCAATATGAAAAGTAAGAACAAAACAAATATGGTAGTTTTTACACGAGAGTATAATATATAACACCAGAACAAAAATCCTCTATGTATGTTATCATTCCCGCAAGACACTTCTAAGGGGATTGACAAACCAGCGATATTGTTTCGAAAAGTACAGTTAACTCTGGATATAGTGAACTCGGTTATAGTGAACATTGGCTATAGTGAACCTTGTCATACAATAATACTAACAAATGTATTTTTTTTACCTTTTATTTCTGTCGACTATATTCATGTTTTTATTGAATATCACTGGCTTCTGTCGGATTGTCAATTTATATTAAATGTGTATTTTTCTCTCTTTTTCTTAAACATGGTGCTAGTTTCGGCCAAAGACTTCATAATAAAATTACAAACCATTTTCCAAATTTGAAATATTTTAAAATTGAAGCTTTTAAAAATGAAATTTGTAAAATTATCCATGATGTATAATACTAACAAGTGTATTTTTTTTTACCTTTTATTTCTGTCGACTATATTCATGTTTTTATTGAATATCACTGGCTTCTGTCGGATTGTCAATTTATATTAAATGTGTATTTTTCTCTCTTTTTCTTAAACATGGTGCTAGTTTCGGCCCAAGACTTTATAATAAAATTACAAACCATTTTCCAAATTTGAAATATTTTAAAATTGAAGTTTTTAAAAATGAAATTTGTAAAATTATCCATGATGTATAATACTAACAAGTGTATTTTTTTTACCTTTTATTTCTGTCGACTATATTCATGTTTTTATTGAATATCACTGGCTTCTGTCTGATTGTCAATTTGTATTAAATGTGTATTTTTCTCTTTTTTCTCTTTCTTCTTTATTCTTGCTCTTGTGTTGTATTTATTGGTTTGAATTAAGTTACTTACTGTATTTAGTAAACTGTCCTTGTAAATTTTATATTATATTATTGACTAAGGGCGGCCGGGTAGCTCAGTTGGTAGAGCAGCTGGTTACGGACTGGAAGGTCCGGGGTTCGATCCCAGATAGTGACAGGATTTTTTCTCGTTGCCAAACTTTCAGAACGGCCCCGAGGTTCACTCAGCCTCCTATAAAATTGAGTACCGGGTCTTTCCCGGGGTAAAAGGCGGTCATAGCGTGGTGCCGACCACACCACCTCATTCTAGTGCCGAGGTCATGGAAAGCATGGGGCTCTACCTCCATGCCCCCCAAGTGCCTTCATGGCATATTACCTTTACCTTTACCTTTTATTATTGACTAAGATCACACCGTACACGAGCCTGGCTCTTACAGCAGTGGCTAGAAACATTTTTGTTTTATAAATATAATTTGTACTCACTGGCTAGCTAGTTAAATAAATAAAAAAAATCATTTATAACATACATTAAAAAGTAACTTAATATTTCCGTTTATAGTGAACCATCGCTTCGCTTAAAAATTGAAGTTACAAGAGTTGTATCCTGACAAATTCTTATTTGAAGTCAGAAAAAATAATATATATAGTATAATAATATATATAGTATAAAATTGAAATAATGTGTTGTGAACAACATTCTAAGTTTCTTACTCATTTATTCAAACGACAAAGGCACGATTAGTGATTCCTAGACAATGAGTTGTACTTTAATCCAAGCAACGCGTGACGACCTTGCCTCACTCCACCGTCTAAGGGTGGCACACTACTCTACTGTTATTTCTAATCCTCCACCATCAAAGGGTCGCCTTTCGTTCTCAGAAACATTTTCATTATGACGGATAACATCGAAACAACGGAAAATAAAATTGCCTTCTTTTATTAAAAGGGGACGGACATTATGTCCAGAGCATATATGAAGACAAGATTCCGATGGCTTTCAAATTCCATCAACCGCCTCCCAGTTTTCATTCAATAATGGGAAATTCCAAGGCTGAGTACGCAGTCACACCATAACAGCATTTGTCATTTCTACCTGATCACTCTGTTTCTAGTGTTCGAACAGTGAATGTACTATATAAAATGTCGAAGTGTAAAGTATTTTCTTTGGAAGATGAGGCAAATATTAAAAGTGACATTGAACGTAGTCTTTCGCAAGCGTTCATGGGTCAACAACATAGTTTAAGTAAATCAACTGTGAGTAACAGTATACAGTGTAATCCATTTCACAAAAATGTTCACAATTTCATTCATTCCTGTCATTTAAGGTTAGGGGAGAGACACTTCGGATTTAGTGAACCTCGGGTATAGCGAACGAAATATGCAAGTCTGCAGAAGTTCATTATATTCTGAGTTGACTGTATTATTATTTCTCCGTATTTAGTTTATGAGAAAGTCAAGCTAGAACTGTAGCAATGCATGTTATACTGAAAAACTCTTATTTTTAATATTAAAGATGCAACGTAACATGCGACGAAGATAGATATTTAGAACATAAGTTGCTCAGAAATAAATGTATCTTCGGGCGAATAACAAGAACAAAAAAGACACACAAGGAGACTCAGACGTTACGAGGACTTCAAAACTGCTATAGGCTTAGACAGTTTGATCAGGAGGAAAAATATTATGTAGCCTACCCCTTACATATATTTCAGGCAAGAATGCAATAGCACATAAATAAAATATTATACATTAAACAATAAGAAATGACCTGAAATTCACGACGTAGAAACAAACAAAGATAGAGTAACAAAAGGAGCAGGTCCAAAACAATGCACTCGAATATAACAAGGATTTAAAAAATCATAACATAAAAATCAATATGTCAGCAAACACAGGTATAAAACAGCGGTCATCAGAACACTGCACCCTCGGGCTAGCGTCTCTTACCCGCGGACGAGACACTGCCCTAGCGTGCATTCGTCGCTGCTGGCGGGTATGCTGTATCTCTATCCCTTGTGCACGACTAAGTATATTTCCTTACCCTCCATGCACTCTACCCATTTCAGCGAGTGCTGACGACCTTACTTATTTATTTACAAATGGCTTTTAAGGAACCCGCAGGTTCATTGTCGCCCTCACATAAGCCCGCCATCGATCCTTATCCTGTGCAAGATTAATCCACTCTCTATCATTATATACTACCTCCCTCAAATCCATTTTAATATTATCCTCCCATCTATGTCTCGGCCTCCCCAAAGGTATTTCTTCTTCCGGCCTCCCAATTAACACTCTATATGCATTTCTGGATTCGCCCTTACGTGCTACATGACCTGCCCATCTCAAACGTCTGGATTTAATGTTCCTAATTATGTAAGGTGAAGAATACAATGCGTACAGTTCTGCGTTGTGTGGAACTTTCTACATTCTTCTATAATTTCATCCCTCTTAGCCCCAAATATTTTCCTAAGAACCTTATTCTCGAACACCCTTAATCTCTGTTCCTCTATAAAAGTGAGAGTCCTAGTTTCACAACCATACAGAACAGCCGTTAATATAACTGTTTTATAAATTTTAACTTTCAGATTTTTGACAGCAGACTGGACGACAAAAGCTTCTCAACCGAATAATAACAGTAGTGCTGACGACCGTTGGTATAAAACATAAGACTCGGAGACTGCCTTGGAATCCAGAATAATCATTGTATTAAATCGTGATAGAATACACAAAAAAAGGGGGGGAAAGCATACTCATAAAATCTGGCAACAGTAGTTGCTTGGTTAGGTGAATACGAAGATCATTTGCCTCTTATGCTGGAGATACGTAGGCTACTCAAATCTTGGAGGATTCGCACTGGAAGTGATGATCACATATCAAGGAAAGTAGGTTTAAACTAACAATATTGTTACCACTGTCAAGTCGCCATAACTTCTTTACAGTTTACCATTATTCATACCACACGTAGTGAGAAATTGTATAGTTACTGTACCGTGCTACATATCCGGGAGACACTTTAAATGTCTTATGGGCAAGAACCAATCAGAATCTTGAATTAGTAGAAATGAAAAGAGAAGGAAGAGGAAGACGAAAAGGTCAAGAAGGACATGGAGGAAAAGGAAAAGAAGTGAAGTGTAAGAGGAAAAGGAAATCAAAACTGGAGAAAGGAATCGAAAATGAGGAAATGGAGAAAGTAAAGACCGAGAGAAATTTGAAGATAGTAAAGGAAGAAGAAGATGAGAATATAAGTAGACAGAAAAATTAAGAAAGAGACAAGGAGGAGAGAGGAAAGAGAAAGAAAGAAAGTTAGGGAGAGAAGTGAATGAAAAGGATAAACAGAACGGAGATAAATGATAGAAGAGTAAAACAAGGAAATGCATATGGAGAAGGGGAAGGAAATATGAATGGTAAAATAAGAAAGAGACAAGGAGACAGAAAAGAAGAACAAATGAAATTATGGAGAGAAGTGAATACAAAAGATAAATAAAATGGAGAGAAGTGATGGAAAAGGAAAACCAAAAACACATTTTTAAGAAGGAGGAACAAATGAGGGACCGTACTGGAAGAAAAATGAAAACAATGAGCGAAAGCAGCGATAAGACTCCAAAATTCCAACAAATACTTTTTCCTCTCTCGCAGGAATTATAGAAACAGTATTGCGATAATACAGAAACTGATTTGAGATTTGCACCAATCAGACACGTTTTCAAAATAAAAACAAAGACCAGATTTGGAGAAATTCAATTCTGCGCTTACTTCACAGTACCCTATTTTCTTAACCCTAGAATACTAACGATATTCTACACCCGTGCATACTAATGATGAGTAAAATTTACTCATATATTTTTCAATCACCACTAAAATCTTAAGAGAGTATTTTATGATTACCTTCATGTTTCTTTTATGTGGGTAAAAAATTTGAGCATGATATATTGTGTGAATTAAGATTCAAACATTAATTTATGCAGTATTTACTGTATTGCTGACGCAGATTATCTCTGTAAATTTGAACATGAAATTCAGAAAGAAGAATATTACAATGGACATTCAAAGTAATCAGCGCTCTCGAGTAAAGTGAAATCGTGCGAAGTGAGTAAAATGTACTCATGGATAGTGTTTTAGGGTTAAATATACAGAATCTAATACAGATCGAACTCCCGATTCATTTGTCGATATGCTTTTACCTTTTGACATAAAATGAATCTGTAAAGTTGCTTGATGTGTGTTCCTTAATATTTCAATTCTCTGATTCAGAATTTAAAAAAATCATATCTACCTTTTTCGTGTTTTGTGCGAAGCGCTACGAGGCTGGATACCACTCTTGCACGATGCGCGGAGTTCTTGACGCCTAGATCCTTGATGTCCGCCTCCGTGAACGTCAGCAGGTCCTGCAGAACAAAAAACACTGCACTAAAGAGCAGAAGAGAAACAATATGAAATTACTGCTAGCTTATTTCTGATTTCCCACAAGGCTTGCCTAATATCTTTTATATGTGAGTGAACCGAGCTAGACAAAATTTGATATGCTTATTTCACCACATAGGCCTAAGTGAACTTTAACAAAATGTAAAAGCTAGATCTACAGAAATGATCAAAATTGTCCGAGAACTATATTTAGTACAGCGGAGAAAAGGAGCCAACCGTAGTATGTACACTAATAGAATAATGACTTTACAACTATTTTCTTAGGAATGTAAAATAAATGTATGCTGCGTACTTTTACGTAGAACTACGTATGGGAGCGAAAACCTGTCGACAGGTACATAGCTTTATTATGCTGCATAACTTTACGCGGAACTACTGTGAGTGATTTGAGTACCGTAATGAAACGAGTTTGTGTATGCATTTATCATTTATTGGGAAACAAATCACAGCACTGTACAGATTCAATGAAACAATGAGAATAGAAGGAGAACAAGGAAAATAAAAGGAATAAAATGAGAACAAGGGGATTATAAGGATAACAAAGGGAATACGAGAACAATGAAACAACAAAGAGAACAAGGATAATACAACAGGTATACAAGGAAAATGAGAGGATACAAGGAAAACAAAGCGAATATAAGGACAAGAAAGAGAATACGAGAAGAAATAGGAATGTAAGGTAAAGAGAACAAAGAGAATACAAAAGGAATACAAGAGAAGGGAACGACAAGAAGGGCAAAGGGACCACAAGGAGAATAAAGGGAAGAGATGAAGTAAAGGGTAAGACAAGGAGAACAACGGAGCATAAGCAGAACAAGGGGACGACAAGAAGGACAAAGGGACAACGAGAATAAGGCGAAAAGAAGAATAATAGGGACAAGGAGAACAAGGGAAGCACAAGAACAGTAAGTGGAATACAAGGAAAACAAGGCAAATATAAGCAGAAGCGACGAGAGGAGTTGACAGGCTGCAACTATGTATCATAAGTGGTGGGGGACATGTAAGAGATGTGCTGTTTAGAAAATGTGATCACACACCCAAATAGCATTCAATATGCTACTTGTTTGGGACTTCAAAGGTTGGCACTTCGCCAAGTTTGGTACCTCAGGGTTGGTAATCCTCAATTAGGAGGGCGTCTATAAACATGATGATGGTGAGCTGTTGCGGCTAGAACATCAAGGACAATAAAGCCCATTATTCTACAGTCCATGTGTGTTTTATTCATCAATACGACCTTCGCAGGACTTTGCATTTGGTCCTCGAGAACCGGATAAGTATTAGTGACATTGGAAACACAGCTAACAGTGCAAAAATCAGTGAAACATAAAAGTGATTTTGTGGTCAAAATCCAAGATGGCTAAGGATGAATGCTGATAATTGTACAAGAAAGGCAAGTTCTGTGAGAGTCATCTAGCGGCTTGACAGTCAACTCCTTGCACCAAGCTACAGAAGCTACAATCCAGTATTTCCACCTAGCGGCCTTGCACTGAACTTCAAGGGCTTGCAATCCAGTACCATCAAGACGTCCAGGTCAACAGAAGGTCGTTGACCAAGGAAACAGCTGAGGCCAGTATTTCTAACAATCAGCTTTTTAGTGAGATTCAAACTATTGTCATCAACAAGGTAGGAAAATAAATTACAACATGAGTGATTCAAAGATACTTATACATCAGAGAGGTTTAGCTAAGGCTAGTTTAACCAGACTTGAAACATTTCTTGGAAGGGTTCATGAAGTAACAGAACCGGGTTTGATCAAGGTAAAATATGAGAGACTAGAAAGCATACAAATGAAATATGAAGAAAGTCAAGTTCAATTAGAAATGATAGACGAAGATCATTCAGAGGACAGGATAAAATTTGAAGAGCAGTTTGATAGAGTAAAATCAAGATTTTTAACAATAATGGAAAGCAGTAATAATATTGCACAAGAGAGTAATCAACCCATTGTTGAAGGGAAAATAAAGTTGCCGATTATTAGTCTGCCTAGTTTCAATGGAGACTATAGCACTTGGGTCAACTTTAGGGACACGTTTAGCAGTCTAATAGTAAAAAATAGTGATTTAGCAGAAGCTCAAAAAATGCATTATTTATTATCTGCACTAAAGGGAGAACCACACAAACTAGTAGAAAATCTAACAATATGTGATGCAAATTTTAGAATTGCTTGGAGCATGGTTTATCAGAGATACAACAATGAAAAACTTATTGCGTCGAAACCTGCGACAGCAATCTTGTCACTTTCAAATCAGCAAGGAATCACGCGGAGATTTACGGTCATTAGTGAGCCAAGTAAAGAGCAATATGAATGCCTTAGAAGCACTATCTTTAGAGGTTCCATTACATGAAGTACTATTGTTACAATTGATACTGGAGAAAATAGGCACTCAGAGTGGGCGCGAATGAGAATTAAGCTACGCAGATCGAAACATGTCAACACTCAAAGAGTTATTGGATTTTCTTGAACACAAATCTCAGGCATTAGAAACAATAAAGTGTACGACTTCGATACCTGAAAACAGAGTAAAGTTAGATATAGGAAAGCAAGCGAGTAAAGCATTGATAATGACACAACCTAGATGTTATTATTGTAACCAGTCACATTCTCTGTACAATTGTCAAGCTTTTTCATGTAGCAATATGCAGGAGAAGAAGAATTGCGATCTCAAGCACAGACTCTGTTGGAACTGTTTGCGAAGCCAACATTTAGTGAAAGATTGTCGAGCCGGGACTGTAAACGGTGTGGAGCGAAGCACCATACACTCCTACATCCAAACCAGACAGCAGAGACACAAGAAAGGGATTCCGTGACTACACAACAGACATGTCACAGCATCAACAATGAAGTAAGGTCACATCTATTGTTGTCGACAGCCATCGTAATGGTGAAGAATGCGCAAGGAGACTTACAACAATGTAGATGTGTTCTTGATAGTGGTTCACAATGCAATTTTATGACTGAAGAGTTAGCACAGAGATTGAGATTAAGAAAGTCAGTGGAAAGAATTCCTATACAAGTAATAAATGGAACACCAATGAAAACTACACTTTGCGTGTATACTCAGTTATCATCAACAGATGGAGAGTTCACAGCTGATACAAAGTTCTCAGTGATTTCTAAGATCACGGGGAAGATGCCCGCAGTCTACGTAAAATACAAGAAGGAAGATATCCCATGTGGAATGAAACTAGCGGATCCTACTTTCAACAAACCAGGGAAGATTGATCTACTGATAGGAGCTGAACTATTCTTCCGAATATTGCGACAAGAAGCAAGAGTGGGCGTAAACGACTCGCTATCCATGCACAACACAAAACTAGGGTGGATATTATCTGGTAGGATTCAAGCAACGACAGCAGAGGTAATTTCGACTATAGCAGTAACATCACTTCTTACTTGTAACAGGGACAACTTAGAACAACTACAGGGTTTCTGGGAATTAGAAGATATTCCAGAGAGAACACGAACAGTAGAATAAGAAGAATGTGAAAAACAGTTTGTAGCAACGACAACAAGAGATCAAACTGGAAGATTTGTGGTTCGACTTCCTCGACATCCAAATCATCAGCAGTTAGGAGAATCTTTTCAGGAGGCATATAATAGATTGCAACAGATGGAGCGACGTTTCCAAGGGCAACCGCTACTTCAAGAAGAACACTGTAAATGCATGACAGACTATGAGCATTTAGGACACAGGATAGAAATAGATACAAGGAAAGAGGAAGAACACAAGGCAAGTTGTTACCTTCCACATCATGCAGTTTTCAAGAACTCGAGAGAAGAGCGAAAAACTAGAGTGATTGACGCATCAAGTAAGACAACAGAGGGCACATCATCAGCACCATTTCAAGCTACACAATGCTTATAAACGCCGGCTGAAGAAGTATCACGAAGATATCCATTAGCTTCAAGAGCTCTGCAGAGAGATTTCTTAGCGGTTGCAGTGAGCTGCAAACAGGCCTCACAACAATACCAGAACAACGGACTCTACTAAGCAATGCAAGAGACAACACAGAGCAAGAGGATATTACACTCAGATTCTCTTCACTACACAGACTACAACGGGTACTCTCGTATTGTCTCAGATTTGTTCACAATTGTAGAAGAGGAGCAAAGAAGAGAACTGGTACATTGACAAAGGAAGAATTGCGGTACACACTGGTGTCATGTATCAAACAAACACAGCTACAAGAATACTCGACGGAAATCAAGGATTTAAATACTCTTTCCATAGTGTCAATGAAGAGTAAACCGAAGGATCTGAATCCATTCTTGGATTCTGCAAACATTCTCAGGATGGGCGGAAGACTGAATAACTCTTATAAGTCTTATGAACATAAGCATCAAGTTATTCTTCCACCGAAGCAAAACATAACAAAGCTGATAGTAGAAGCAGAACATTTAAGACTACTACATGCGGGTTCACAGCTTTTAACAGCATCTTTAAGGCAAATATATTGGTTTGTAAACATTCGACGTGTGGTAAGACCCATTATTCATAAATGTCTACCATGCTTCAAACAAAGGGCCAGCACATCCAAACAACTTATGGGACAGCTACCTATTCCAAGGGTGACAGCTTCTCGACCGTTCATAAATTCTGGAGTGGATTATGCCGGACCTTATTTTATAAAACATGGTTCAACAAGAAGCAAGGTCAAGGTTAAATGCTATATCGCATTGTTCGTATGCCTTAGTACGAAGGCAATAATTTGGAGCTCGTCAGAGACTTGACGACAGAAGCATTTCTCGCCGCCTTACGACGATTCACAGCTAGACGAGTGAAATGTGCAAATATATACAGTGACAACGGTACCAACTTCGTAGGAGCCAAGTACGAACTACGAGAGTTGCATCAATTATTGAAGTCTAGAGAAGGGAGCAAGGCGTTGGAAGAGTTTGCAGCTAAGGAAGAAGTCAACTGGCACTTCATTCCACCCAACTCTCCACATTTCGGGGGACTCTGGGAGGCCGGAGTCAAATCCATGAAACATCACCTAAGACGAGTCATCGGAGCCAACTGCTTGACATACGACGAGTTGGACACTTTAATATGTCAAGTTGAAGCAGTTCTCAATTCCAGACCCATCACGTCCATATCAAATGATCCTGATGATCCTCCTTATCTTAGTGCAGGTCATTTTCTTATAGGTACTCCTTTAATGGCCTATCCTGAATCAGACTTATCCTCGTCACCAATCAATTATCTGTCTCGTTGGGAACACATCCAGAGGATGCATCAAGACTTCTGGAGGAGATGGTCATGTGACTATCTAAAAGGCTTGCAGCAGCGATCCAAGTGGTGTACGAAGGAAGGCAACATCCAGCCAGGTGCAGTAGTGTTGCTGAAAGAAGACAACCTTCCACCTATGCAGTGGAAGCTAGCAGTGATTCAAGAAGTGATCCCAGGAAGGGATGGACTAATTAGGATAGCAGTCATTCGAACTAAAGATGGAACATTCAAACGGCCTATCAGTAAATTATGTTTGTTGTCAAATGTTAATTCATGTTAATTTTGCAATGTTTTCAAGGGCCGCCAGACTTTCAGTGTTTTTCAGTAACAATTTGTGTAACTATTTTGTGTTAAATGTTATACATTTAAGGTGGGCGGTATGTTTGGGACTTCAAAGGTTGGCACTTCCCCAAGTTTGGCACCTCAGGGTTGGTAATTCCCCAATAGGAGGGCGTCTACAAACATAATGATGGTGAGCTGTTGCGGCTAGAACATCAAGGACAATAAAGCACATTATTCTACAGTCCACGTAGAATTCGTTTTGAAAATTGACAGATTCCCATGACCCATACTGCATTATATTATATTATCACGTAGCGTCGCATCATGTCATGTCATGTCATGTCATGTCATGTCATGTCATATCATATCATATATCATATATAATATTGTATCGTATCGTATTATATTATATTTATTACATTTATAGACAATATTGTAGGTGTAAATTTTATTATGATATACAGTATTAGTAAAATTACGCACTTGTAGACTATCATCCTCTTTAGCCCAACTGCCTACTACTTCAGAAGTTTTGAATATATTCAATGTTTTGATATTTATCCACTGAATGACGTCTCATTGGTGTCGCTTATGAGGTTCCAACTTATCTTCGGGCAGTTGACTAAACAACAATTCTATAATAGGGAGGCTATAACGGACTGAAGTGTGCAGTATATTGATGATGATGAATGATGATAATGATGGATTATTCAATTTATTCTTTATGACTATATATATGCTTTCAAAATATGAGAAACTACTCCAACATAAATTTTTAATCATGGAAGTGACATGTTATTCCAGAGAAAAATGAAGTACAGAAATAGGAAAAATTGAAACGTTGCTGAACGACAAAATAAAAAACAACATAAACTAGTGGCAATTATGTAATTATGAATAAAGAAAGAGCGAAGAGGGACTGAGACGGTGGCTGTAGAACAACATAAAAAATAGATAATAGTGAACGGTATAAGCATGTGGGAAATATAGGTCACAAAACTACTTTTATAATAATATATATAGTATGCCAATCGAAAGTTCGAAAATGAAGAAGACATTATGTGTGAACACATATTGGCCGCTTAATTCTAGCAAAAAAGAATATGAAGAAGTAAAGAGCAAAATGCACAAGCGTCTTTAATTTTGCGAATTCATGTTCCAATATAAAGCATAGGCATATCACATTACGTGTTCCTGAAGACAATGGAGTTACAGGTAATGAAGTTATTTCACATAAAAGTGAGCTACAAACTCCTATGGAACCGCAGCCCTATCGTTCCACCCATAAAAGCTCAACACGAAGCATTGAAAGTAGAGATGGGTCAAAATAGCTGGAACAGTTTTTTGAAACTGTTTCACAATTGAAACTGTTTCAGTACGAAACAGTTTCGTGAAATATCCTGTTCCAACTGTTCCAAAAAGAGTTGCACTATTCCAGTGATCACTTCAATTTCCCACATGGTTTCAAGAGATAAAGAGTTCAATTTCTAAACAGTTTCCCTCCTCTTTGCTGTTTGCACAGGTCACATGTAGCGCTATCGTGAACAGTAGATATAATAATTATAGATTTTCCACATATCCTTCATGCATTAGTATGTAGGACCGCGCAATTTACTTATACGAATCAAATTTCCTAATAAATCTGATAATAATTATTAGCTATCCATTCATGGTGAATATGTTTATGGTGCCCTGACATAGCGTTAATTAATAATATACCGCGAAAAATATTATCGCATAATATCTTATCGTTATTAAACTCTCCTAGAGTTATATGCGTTATTTTAACTAAACTCAACTAACTCGATTCATTTTTAATTACTCTTTAATACTAATGTACGAAAAATGACTTTCGTCGTCATAATACACTGAACAGCTGATCTAAGACGATTCAAGGGCTTTGAAACATGTTCCTGAAACACATGAGAAGTTGAAACATTTGGAACAATATTGGAACAGTTGACATTGACGTTGTAAACATATTCTTGTGAGTTATGAACCTGTTTCTTTGAAACTGTTATTTTGGAACAGTTTCGTTCATGAAACAGTTACAGTCGAAACTGTTTCTTAAACAGAAAAGTTTATCCCATCTGTAGTTTAAAGAATTAGAGTCAGATTATATTTCTCATCGTGGGCTCATGGCCTGACTCAATAAATCCCTTACATCACTAAACAAAAGCGTTTTAGTTATAGCGACAGGCATGTCGGCAGATCGCTGTCGCCTGAAGAGACAAATGGGCATCAATGATGATCCCATGTGCAAGCGACGTGACATGAAAGGGAGAAAAAACTTCTCGCATATCCTGTTCCAGTGTCCTGAAGCGATGGAGTTATGGAACTGCTGTTTGTATTCTGAGGATTTAACGGAGATTAAACCAGTCAACTAACACAAAATTATACTTGCTTCTGGGGTTTCCCGTTTAATACCTTCACAGGTCCAAATGATTCACGATCGGCTTAGATCGTGATGGGATTATAGTCATGGTGAAGACAAATGCCGGACGAGGACGAGTTCCGTGCGGTTCTGCGCAATGACGTCACCTTGATTACGGGAGCGCTATTGGCTTATTAACCTTAAGACCGCTGACTGTCTGTGATAAGATGTATAAACACCCACATCACCTTCAATTTAAAACATGTTATTGTTGTTTAGTCAACTGTCCGCAGACAGGTCTGGACCTGGCAAGTGACACCAACAAGACAAGGCATCACTCATGAGGCAACTAGGCCAGGAGATAATGGGTAGAGTGGCTAGTTCCTTTCCCCCTCCATTGCATACATTGCTGACTAGATAAGCCTTGTTATCACGACGCGTGACTGGGCTAGCCTGGTCTGAAGTTCGTCGTATCTCGCGCCATGGGAACGTAAAGACTCGTTATTGCGCGAGATGACTCGGGTGGCTCGACGCTTCGCGTGGAATGTCGGTAAATGCTCGGACATCGACGGATAACAAGCCTGAGTGCGGTTCGTGTACCCGTTCCCACGGCCTGTTGTAGATTGTGTAGCGAGATTGTGAAATAATTCCTATAGATTCAAAATCCCCATATCCACTTTTACAAATTAAAGGATTTTGACAGTAACTGGTGGCAAATAGACGAAATTTTCAACCTAACAGTGACTTTTAACAAACCTTTTGCTTTAAATTCAGTGGCTTTTTGAATTCAAACTATATAAATCATTAGAAAATTTATTCTTTGCAAGCAATATGTGGGCATAACTCAATTATGAACAAAATGGTCTTTAGGGGGTTTTCAATCAAGGGGATTCAAATGTGGTTGCGCAGTTTTCACATCACAGTTTTCAACTAGTTTCGCGTTTCAAGTAGTTCATTTTGGTGTGGAATAATGAAGTGATCATGGAGTTTTTGGATCTGTACGAGGGAGAACCTGTCATATGGAATCCACAAAATCAACACCATAATGATAAGAACCAGGTTTATGATGCTTGGAAACGAATTCAAAGTAAGATAAGTATTCAGTTGTTCTTTGAAAGAGCTAAAGAAGAAGAAGGAAGAAAATCTGATAACTACTTACAGGAAGTTGGCAATTGAAGTCAATCATTTAGGCTACTATGTGAAGACAATATGAAACTTAATTATTGCATGGCTAATAACGAATAACACTAACTTAGTTTTCGTAAATTTTTACGATTATTTTACTGCCGTGGTTTGAAAATGACACCTGGTATAACTTTCTAGTAATACTGTATATCACTTCATAATTATGACACTAATCACATTTCAATTGTAGTTCTATAAATAGTATTAAACTTTTACATTTCTGTAAACAAAAGTTTATTCTTTTATATTAAGTAGGTACCGCTTACCCTACTTCTTTTTGGAGCTCTTGTGTTATGGCCTTACAATCTGACTGCTGTTTGTTTAAACAGCCTAAATTACATTTTATAATTATCTTATTAGTTTCGGTATTATTATAATTACCTTCCCCGACTTTTATTTAATGAAACCATCCACCAACGCCTTTTGCGTTTCACAATTTTCGTCTTCAAAAACTCACCATTCAAAAGTACATAAATCGCTGCGGTACATGCTACCTTCTTGTCACTGTCCAATTCATAAACTTTGTTAATTTTTATTTAAAATTATTTAATTAACCAAAAGAAGAAAATAAAAATAACAATTGAAGAACAACGAAACAAATTAAATTGAAAAAGAATGTCTGGCAATGGTGTACATTGGTGACGGGAAGTGGTTCACTCGAGACCACTCGAGATTTGCCAAGCCACACGACGTTCCCGAGCAGTGGGAACGGTGCGTGGTCGGAATTCGACAGACCATAAGTCCACAAGTACGAACCCCGAGCGACTCGAGTTTGCCAAGCCACACGCCGTGGGAAAAAGGCTTACACGAATCAGACTTCAGATGTATACAAACAATTGTTCTTCTTCTGACACACATCGTCAAATGAGATGTACTGCCTGATAACAGATGTAGGCTACATATCAGGCAGAATCTCAATGAGGTTAACATGTTATTATCGTATTATATTTCACGTTAGGCATGTACATAAGCCGCAAGCGTGTGACACTACGAGTAGAAATAGTAGTAGTGATAGATTTATTTCTACTAGCAGTGTTAAGGGCATAAAGCCTTCTCTTCCACTCAACCAGTATTAGAACAATAGCAATACAATAGCAGAAATACAGGATCAATCAGGATCAATATACAAATAATAATAATAATAATAATAATAATAATAATAATAATAATAATAATAATAAAACGAAAGCGAGTTTAGTTACATGTAATTCTAAAAACCAAACAAATTTTAGTAATGTGAATCGAATTGTTAAAATAATAAAGAAAATTTATATGATACAAATAAAAATCATATATTAGATAAAAATTATATTTTAGGAAAGCTCACAAACTAAGCAGTCTATTTGACAACCGGGTTTTGAAATTAGTAAATGTCTGACAGCCCCTTAAAATATGAGGTAGGGAGTTCCAATGACGAGAAATTGAAACGGTGAATGATGAAGAGTGTCGGAAGTGTTATGATAACGTATACTCAATGAATCGGTAATCCGAGATCGAGTATTTAGGTTATGATTGGAACATAAATACACAAGACGAGACGACAGATAACTTGGAGTTGAGGTGCGCAGAATTTGAAATAGAAGAGAAATGGGTGAGCATTTAATAAATCTTGCTTTCAGTCGCTGTAGTAAATGGTTACGCTCATTTCCCTGGATGCCACAATATTGAGATTTGTGATTAACCATGTAATGCCTTCTGATATTGTATTTCTTAAAATTCACATTCTGTCCACATATCAAGCACTCAATCTTATTAGTTCCACTGTCTGTAAACAAATAATCTTTTTCCCAAACTTTCTCGTAACTCATAGTTTTCAGATTTCCTAGCCACTTTAGACAGAACCATTTCTTTATGGACGCTAACGGAAAGCAATGTGTAACTGTAGTAACCAAGTCGATATGTTCATATTGCGCGGTCTTTGACGTCACTGGCACGAACATACCCGAACGTTTATCTAGCTTGCCCTCGTGAGGACAGCATTGTTCCGGAAGGAGCGAGGTCTGCCCGATTAGCTCATGTTTGAGACCGCTGGCTTTTACTGTATTTCCCGCTCTCTTGTATATATATCATGTCGTAGCTCCTATGATAGTCAATCAATAGCGCTGTAATGTTTTTGATAGCTCAATGTATAACAAAGCATAGAAAGAAAATCGAAATGAAAATATTTTTTGAAAAGTGAGAAAAAAATACTAACTTCAAAAGTTGGTACGCGGTAAACATTTTTATTTTTCACTTTAAGTGGGGGTCAAAGCGAAAGCAATGTTAAGAAAGAATGGAAATTACTTTCAAAAGTGATCGCTACTCAAAATCTTTACTGGTTTCCGGGTTACGGAGAGTTAAACAAAGAGCGTTTTCACTTGGCGCAGGACTCACGACTCAAACGTTTGTTTCGTAAAATTTATGTGGAACCCTTCAACGCATGAAAAACAGTTATTGTATGGATAGTATTAAATGGTATTTTAATACAGTAGAAAATTAGGCTATATTATTGGCCAAGATTGTTTACATTTTACAATAATTAGACTGTATTTTATAGCAACTAAATAAGGAAGAGTTTATAAGACAATGATACGAAGCATAAAATATTAACACTGTAAAAAAATACACTTTGTATTATTGCGTAAATCATAAATTGTTACAGAACAATTCTTATTGTATTGTAGGCATGTTACAATATAAAATGATACAGACCCACACGGTTTAGAATAATTAGCCTATATTTTATAGGAACGAGAATAATAAATAAATTAATTAATACATTTTCTAATACGACATACCTAATGAGAATGATGATGATAATAGTAATAATAATAATAATAATAATAATAATAATAATAAATAGTAATAATCATAATGATAATTCCAAAGATAATGATTACGATAGTAATAATAATGAAATAACGATGATGATAAGGATGATAATAATCATGACAATGATAATAATATAGTAAGACCTGTCCTGTGACTCTGTCATGCACCGAGTCTATATCACAAGTGGGTACGGAGGTGGAAAATAAATTTTTAGTCTGATCTGAACTTCCGTGTCTGTAGATTTGTGTAATCTTAAAGATCATCACTCCTCACACGCCAAACTCTCTTTCTCATCGCCTAACCTTTCTCTTCTCGTGCAAACTCACGCGCCAGGTCTCGCCTCCTGTACTATAATAACGATGATACTAATGGTGAAGTAATAATAACGAAGAAATAATAATCATAATTAATATGATAATGATGAAATAATAATGAAGATAGTGATGACAATGATGATAATATGATAGTAATGATAATGAAATAATGATAATGCTAATAACATAATAATAATAATAATAATAATAATATTAATAACGATATTAATGAGTAATAATAATAATAGTACTAATCATCTTTTATTCCCTCTAGGCCTAATTTACTATAATGATTAATTTGTGAGACTACCTACTCGATTTCGAAATTTTGTCCTTCCTTTTGCAAAAGTATTCTCATTTCGCATTCAGAATTTTATCAGTAGAGAAACAATAGGTTTATCTTATGTTATAGCCTCTGGTCCTCTGATAACAATATCAATAATTATTCGTACTCAGTGCAATAATTACTCATGCTGATGAAGATGCCGTTGCATAACAGAACGGAATATCCAGATGCCAACGCGCAATATAATAATAATAATAATAATAATAATAATAATAATAATAATAATAATAATAATAATAATAATAATAATAATAACAACAACAACAACAACAACAACAAAGATTACAATAGCGACAACTTGAAACACTGTTCCTGACTTCATATAAAATATTATTTTCACTAGTACTGTCCATGCTGCTTTTTGAGGCCCGACTGTTGTTTCTAATCAAGGTTTGGGTTGCCGACTCGATGCGTGCGTAATCCCCCACCTCTACTATAATTCCATCACGGTTTATATTGTCGTGATGAAGAAGATGACGACACAAAAATATTCATTTACATGAGAAATCTCTCCATATGGCCAGACTATACTTATTAATTTCGCCTTTATATCACTCTTGTACCGAATAAGAAGCTTCACAACGTAGTAGTTCAGGCGTGGACATGTTTATGATCGATTTTTACAGAATTTGTACCCTCAGGCTACACCAGCCTTTCCCTGACACAACGGGAGCGGAGATCGTGTTTCACGCTGAGATGAAAAACAAATATTGTTACGTGTGCAGAATTATACGGAAGGCATGTAGTGCATGTAATAACACCGACGGGTGTAAGGACAATCTAGCTCTCCAAATCATAGTATTGTCAAGTAATGAAATGCCACACAATACACAAAAGTGTGACTAAAAACTGCTTCAAAGATCTTTCCACACCGCAGACATTCGTATCTGTACTCCATATTAGCAACAATTTGGTGGAAGGAGTAAAAAGACAAATTAAACATGACAAAGCAGATAATAATTCAACACTGAAATTTTGCTTAAATTTAAATGGATTACACATACTGATCGCAACTTAATAGTCTATAAGATTCAGTTCAACAACGAATACACTTGAGAAGCAACCTTTCAAAAGAAACTTTGTTCACAAAACAAAATATTTGAATATAACTTTGTTTTCTCATTAAAAGGCTCATCTGCACATTTCAGTACACTCATACCGATCAAAAAATATGTTTGTCCCATGTATAACACAATTAGTGCTGCTTATGATTAGGTTTTCTCCGGAGCGGTTGTTTGCGCGCTTTCAATCGGAGACCTCCGGTTACCTCCGACTGATGCAGCGCAGGTTGTATATGTGCTGTGGCGCAGACATACATTTTCCGCTGAGCATTGCTTTAATCGGATCAGATAGTGATTCGAGTCCGCTGACGTCCGCATATCTTTTAAAATAAGTTGTAATTTGTTGTTGTTTATTCTCTCTTTTATGTTAATCTCTCTCTTTCTTCGGCTTTTTTCTTCTCTTGTTTTGCTTGAAGTGCTACGTTACCTGACAGATTTTTTTCTAGTTTTGAAATTCATAGTATATGTGGAAAGCCGTATTAGTTTTATGTCATTGATCAAATTAATAACATTCAATCTAACTGCAAAACTAACGCAGAAGTAAAGCTTTTCAGTAGCTAATGTAAACATTTATACCGTAGTTCTCCTAGAAACTCTCGTTTAATCGCAATCAATTATTATTCTGATCGGTTTAGTTTAACGTAAAATATATTAAGAGAGCTTCAGAATGGAACAAAAGAAACGTGGGCTATCAATGGGATAAAGTTTACTGTCCAACATAATTTATTCAGATTCTTCACCGGACAGGATTGTGATTATTGTGTTAAAGGGTGTCAGTATTTGAACTGCCTCTTCTAAAACGCGCCACTCTTTCTCTGTAATAAAAATATAACCGGATATCAACTAAAGGATAATTGTAATTATATTATTACGACATGTTTCTTTAGTTTCATTCAGAAACTCAATATTTTAATCCAAACAGTAAAATATAACTCAAGTTGTCTAAACAGCAAAATAAAACTCAAGTTGTCTAAACAGCAAAATATAACTCAAGTCGTCTTTTAAATATTTCATATGTTTTTTATTGCCTCGAAAGTTACGTTTGAGAGTAATTTCAAGTTTTCTTATACTGTGGGACTTTGAGAACAATAGCACTAAAACAATTTAAAAAGAAATCGTATCAATTGTTTTGCGTAATTGTTTTCATCAAGTTTGCGATTGTGCGATCGCTTCAAATGGTCTAACAAACTCGAAGTTCCACCACCCTTAGAGTAAATTCGCCCACAAAATTTACAGCGTGTGACTTTATTATTATCTTCAACTAAACTAAAGAATTTCCATGCGACGGATATCCGATTTTGTGCCATTTTATTCTACTTACAATTACCGTCAGTTCGTACGCGCCGGTCGTCTTTGAGTTAACTGTCGCTTCGCTCCGAACCACCGCATCCCTCCGTATGTCCTCTGTTCCACCTATGGTAGTACCGGAGAACACCGGTGGAGAGCTTTATTCATAATCTCCGATTCCTCCGCGGTAGTATTCACTCCGATGAGCAGCACTGAACACAATGTAAAAATTCAAGTATTTTAAAAAAACAACTATGTTCACAAACAAACACGACTGTGTCACTTACTGTGAATCACAGCTGGGTCACCAAGGAAACCGATGTTCCAGAATGTATTGCATTGTATGAGCTCCAAAGCTGACTTGTGTTGTAGTGAGGTGGTATGTTGGCAATATTCAAGTAATTTGTAATAAAACATAATTTAAGATCTTCCCGGAAAAGGATGTAACACCAAGTTATTAAAATGTGAGACTTAGGTGTGAAAAGTAATTTTGAAATCTTCATTTATAACAATAAATAATACTTGAATAAACTTGTATCCAACGTTAGTTAAATGATTCTCCTAATAAATATAGGCCTAATGAAATATGCTCCTAAAATTATTTTCTTTCCTCCTGAAACATGAATATTAGCCCATAGTCTTGTTAGTTACGTTCTTATTCTGGGAAGGTCTTCAATTATTGTCATGGAATCTCATTCAATAAAATAAATTATATCATTAATAATAATAAAATAAAACCCTATAAAAATTAAAATAATTCTAAATATAAATAAAAAATAAATCTAATAAAACAAATTGTATCAGTTGTTATTGGATCCATTGGTGGATTAAATCAAATCTCAATCCGGAAAATTAAACATATTCTTCAATTAACCATATAGGATGAATATTAGTAGCTATAAACATTGGAGAAAATATATGATTAATAATTATATATAATAATAAATTTTCAGTCAAATACACTTTTCAATTTGTGAAGTCAGATAATCTGTTACATCACAATATTTAATACAAAGTCACTAATATTTTCGACTTTAAAAAGTCATCTTCAGGTGCATAAGATGCAAACAGTTTTAAAAAATAGGTGATAAGTTGATCTAACAATTAATAATGTAGTAAGTAATGCACGTGCTGGCATTTACAATTATATAAGTTTCGTGCCTCTTGACGTAAACTGTACATGGTACAGCTGAACATTGATGCTAGATTCTCATATATATATATATATAAAACAAGGAAGAGGCACAGCATGATATTAACCTTATACAATTAAGGCTAAATATTCTCATTAAGTCATGTCATTAAAATTAAATTTAAAATTAAATTTGTACAGTTTGATATTAACTATGTTAAAATGTTAAATATAATGCATAATTTAAAAGGGATGGACAAAGCTGTGATGCAAATGCTGTTGGTAGGAGAGCACGCAGTCTAGTAATTCGTCGTGGTGAATGCCATATTTGTATAGTTGTTCAGTTGTTTGCGTCCAGACAAGGAGGCGTGTTTCACCCGACGTTACATGTTTTAGACTATTGAAAAGTGTATTTGATTGAAAATTGATTATTATATATAATTATTAATTGTATTCACACTTTTCTGAACCAACATGTCTTTCAAATTCAGAAAATATATGAATTATCTATTTTCTAATCTATTCAATGTGCAATTCGGTATAATCTGATGTATTATATAGATTATTTTTTATTTATTTTATTTTTTATGCTAAAATTAATTAATTGTTTTTGTACATGTTGTTGATTAATTTTTTTTAATTATAGTTTATTTTTACTGTATAGGTTATTTTATTAATTTGTAAAAGTAGATTTTTATTGTACCGATAGCACTGTGAGTGTAGGGGATGCTAATCAAGAGACAAAAAAGAAAAGTGAGAGTTTGAATGGAAGAGAAGCTAATACAATAAGAAAGTATGGTGCACCTGTTGAACATAGAAGGTGAGAGGACAGAAGATATGAGCAAAATTCTAGTCGAACTCCTTGGTGAGAACTGACACTACGAGGCAGATCTGCAGTGGTATAATAAACTCTTGATCAATGTACTTGTTTCTAATGTCCCAGATGAAGAGAAAATCCAATGTGTGACTGTTTAGAAGACGATTGTGGGTTTCACGTTTAAAAAAGGCCTATGATGGCATATTTAGTCAATACATTTGGATGTTTTCTTGAGACGGAATTTTGTATCTTCCTTTGTGTAAGTCTTCTTTGACTTATAATAGGTGAAGTTGATTTAAAAGTTACTTCATAAAATGAGTGCAATAAACTTTTGGCGTGTATCTTCAATCAAGCATTGTGATAAATAATATCAACTACTGTATGTGCAATCTGTTCAGTCAAAAGCAACTCTGTCCAAAGTTTAATATTCAATTTCTACAATAACAATTTAATTTGTTTTGCATACTTAGTTTCATTACAATCTGAACAGACTGATATTCATAATTAAGTAGTCAGTACACAGTACACAACTGTAACATTAGTAGTATTTAGTAGTATTTATTTATTTAACCTGGAAGAGATAAGGCCGTCAGGGCTTCTCTGCCCCTCTACGAGGGGATTACAACTACAATATGGAGAATAAAATTACAATTAATATTAAATTTAGAATTACAATTTACAATAAGAATCAAAGTACGAACAGATTACCTAATTAATGAAAGCTAGACAATATCATAGAAGTTAAGAACAAAGAATATTTTTGTAATATTTAAACTTCCTCAATTTGGTGAGGTTGCCAAAGACAAAGAATGTTAAATATACGATTACCATGAGAAGAAATTCTATAGGAGGACATGGAATCTAAAATAAGAGGACACTGCTGAAAAAGGAGGGCTTTTTAAAAATTTATATGAACAAAATTAAAGATAAAAACAATGACTCATCTTAATTTTCTCACTAGTTGCTAGATCAGTATTACATCTGTACCCTACTTATCGGTGGACCCACTTTGTGCACGAGAGCCTTCTATCTTGTACCAAATAACTATGGAACTGTTCACAGGACATGTCCTTGAAATTATATTTCACTATGATGATACCTCTGACTGTTTCCGTTAGCATGCCAATACGTTCTTTTGTTCATTGAGCAGATATTAGGGAAAATACTCTCTCAGCACTTCCATTGTGACTTGGCATAGAGAAATAGAATTGACATATTTTTAAGAGTTCTGAGTAAGTTTCAGTGCTCGCAGAACTATTGGAATTGAAAAATTTGCACCATTGTTTATCTAAAGTTAAATCTTTGTCCAAAGTAACTTGATTGGCATATCTTTGTACACTGAAGAATAAAATTGATAAAATAGCTTAGAATCATGAATAGTGACATTTTTAAAGTGTAAGAATTCAATGCATGTCAATAGGTCATCATATTTTATGTTTTTTTATGTGCTCCAGCTTCAACTATTGAAAGCAGTTAAATTCTTTCACAGGTTTTAACCATTTGCTTAGATATTCTATGCATAATATCGCACATTATTCAATATTCATATTACCCTAGTTGAAATGAGAAATGCCGGACATTTCAATGTTTTTTTTTTAAATGCCTGCCGGACAGGATAAAATGATTTAAAAAAAAGGACATGTCCTCCTTTTGCAAGACGGATGGTAACCATAGTTAAACAGTAATATATAGGGGAGAGTCGGGTAGTATCGGACATCGGGTAGTATCGGACAGTGCGTTTCTTTCATTTACCACCATATGGTAGTACCTGAATGACATGGTTACGTTTCTCTATGCGACATCACAGAAACGTAACCATGTCAATCAGGTACTATCATCGTGTGGTAGATGAAAGAAACTCACTGTCCGATATTACCCGATGTCCGATACTACCCGACTCTCCCATAAGGTGTGACATTAAAAATGTCTTACAAGAAATTTGTTTACAATAAACTGAAATTTACAGTAGATAATATTTTATAATAATGAAAATTTTCAGCAAAATTAAAAATACAGATAAAAAATAGAAAAAGAAAATTCAACTGTAATTTGAATTGAAATACAAGTGTCGCCGTAATATCTGCACATAATCCTTCAAAGTTATCATAGAAATTTCCTTAATTGTTGCTGCTGGGACTACACATTTATGACAGAATGACACGAATTGTTTTGTTATGGTCCCTCTAGCACCCACCATTAATCCGATTACTTCTATATCCCTGAGTTTTTTTTTTTTTTTTTACTGAATTGCAAATTAAGCCTAGAATAACAAAATTGTATAGTGATGAAATTACCGGATATTGAACTATTTTGTGACAGATTAAGAGAACTATTTACAAGAAACCATGTCTGAACGAGCCTCAATTACTGACCAAGTGCCTAGTAAGTTTGCATTTGAGTTAAATTTTATTTTGACAGTTTCTGATGCAGGTAGCGAATTCCAGAGTCTTGACATAGCTATTGTGAAAGAGGATGAGTGTGAGACGGTGCGATGGTATGGTCAAAATATGGAAATACAAGCGTTTGCACAAGGGACTTTTTTAAGCAAGAGGGAAGATGAACATTTATCCTGTTTAGCACATGGATAATAGAATATACTTTTCTGCAGCTTTCTGTGATTTGCACATAACATTGTTAAGACAATAAAATACAATTTTTGTTCATATCATAAAATTCTATTTGAAGGACAAAGTCTTTTTTGAATACTTACTCCTCATTTCATAAGACACTGAAAGTTAATTTAACTCAACGTATGTGTTAGTATAACACTGAAGTACATATCACGTACTGTAGGTAGTCTCAGTAACAGACTTATAGGTCATTTGCTATCTCGTGAAACCTACCTGCGCGTGAGGGTAAGTAGATAGTGGATTAAGAAGCTTCCCTCCCTCGCACGATTCCACTTGCAAAGATCGAGGGTGACACGAAAGCCGGTCTCGGATATATTTCACCACACACACACATGAGCAAATTCCTGAACTTTGCTCGTATATTTCAGTATCCAGAATGAGTTCATCAAAGAAAGTTGTAGCAGTAGTGATAGTACTAGATTAATGCGTTGTGTTACTATAAAGATTTAGGCCTAATTTTTCATTTTGTAAAATGGTCATTGAACGTTGCGGCGATTTACAACAGATTAGACATGCTTTTCCCTTGTGAAGACAAGTTTTTACAGCATCTCAATATTGATCAAAAAGAGTTTCAGAACTTTAACTTCATGCCCTCAAATACAGGGAATATCTTTTAACTGTCCCGGAGAGTTGGAATTTCCGGTCGCGGCCGCAGTGCGACTGTGTCCCGCTACGCACGCACCCGCTGCTCGCCTGACAGGCAAGCAGTGTACAGTTATTTGTACTCGTTCTTACCCAGTTCATATTTTATGCTCAAAATGTCCCCCGTTGACTACTACACATGCTGACACTTTCTTATAAAATTATTAACTTTCACAAGTTCAACAGCACTGATTGACACCATTTCAGCTCTTATGTAGTCTTTTACGCATCTTTTAGACATTCAGAAAATCAGATTTAGACTTCACGTATTGCACCTTTCTGTCTCTTCTGGAACTTTTCGGAACTACGTTTAGGATCCATCTTCAGAGTAATAGTACATTCAGACCTGAGAGTCACCTACTCTGTTATGTCCGTTATGTTCCACTAGTTCAAACAAATGGTAGCAGTTCAGATCTACCTACACCAGGCCTGCAGAACTGTAGCTCTTGAGAGCGACTGCTTTCCTCCCCTTTCTTACCCAACCCACTTTTTCTACCTGTGCGGTCACGGCGTTCTAGTTACGCTCGGCTGCATCAACATTCATTCTCGGGGCGGAAGTCGATCATCCCCAATAGAAGTGGAGTGAGGCTGACATCATAGTTCCCCTACTTTGCGAGTTCTGCAGGCCTGACCTACACTATTCTGAAGATAACTGTATGTAGTTTCAAACCGCTAGTAGTATCAAAAAGTTTCAGCACAGTGTGGAATACTCAGAAGTCTTCCTTTGAACACAAGAGTCGTGAAAGACTAAACTTTATATAGGACCTATAAATGATCAATTTGACGATTTCACATATTGAGTGGATTCCAAAGCAATTCCTTCCAGACTAAAGCCGAAAACGAATACTGTTAAAGAAACTGAAAAAGTTTTGAATCAATTCTCCAGACTGAAACATATAGCAATACATTGCGGTTCCATCACATTTAGGAATGTATAGTAATGACATGGCAGATACCTTGGCAAAATAAAGGACCAACTCTTTTTGAAACCAAATTAGCTTGAGATGCTCAAGAAATAAAGACATTCTTAAAAGGAAAAGGTTCTGCAAAATTAAAAACACACAAGCATGAACAAAACCAGAGATACAGTGGATCAAGATACAAGAAAAGTGGATTCTTAACAAGAAATCATAAACCACGGAAAGAGGCGATGGCAGCATTTAGATTGAAAACAGGCTATGACTGTTTATAGTCCGCCTCTATAAAATAAATATCTTCACATCAGATGAATGCGCATAAGGGTAGGTACACGTTGGAGCAACGATAAACGATAAAAGAAATGACTTAGCGACGCTTTGATATTATCAAAGAATCAAGTGTTCATATCGGAGCAACGAGGACGCGGAAAGCGAACATTTTGATTTATCAGTAGAAGATATTCTATACATCCACTTAATGAAAGAAGATATATAGGAAATATCAGCTGCTAGGTTCTAGTTTAATATAACTTAAATACGTACAAAAGTGAACCCGTTTCTCATCCCAAAGGAAGTATAAATTCGTTGTGCTGTGATTGGTTCTTGTGATCACATAATGTATCACGAATAAATACACAAGTGATCAATTTTCCAATATTTACAATAATTTAATATGCCGAAATAATAAGTCGATAAATATTCGGATATATTGATAACCACCCGTCATTATACAGAGTAATATTATTTTAATCAGAGATTATATGAACGACAAGAGCGAAGAAAATGGTACTTTTCTTTTTCGTCGCTTTTATCGTGTAGGCTATCTTCGCTTTTATCGTTACTCCAATATGCACACCTCAATGATAATGCATGGTTCAATTCTCTCTGATATAGCATCGGTGCTTCTTTTATCGTTTATCGTCGCTCCAACGTGTACGTACCCTTATGTAGACAGCGAGGATAAAAAATGAACGCCGACCACCTTCTCACTTGTAAGCAACTGAACACCACAAAAAGACAGGCAGCTGATTTAGCTAAATTGCGCTGAAAATGTACTAAATTGAACTAGATTTGAAATTAACTAGTGTCTTCAACAGGAAGGTCATTGAACGAAGAAGAGATGTTGCAAGGATGACCATTCTGACCTACTGCAACAACTTCTCTATTCTCTCATTCGGTATCGTGTTCATGATTCTTTCTGTAATTGATTACGTAAAGCTGACGTAATTATCCTTCCTTCGTGTTCTTATTTCTTCTAGATAATTAAAAATAAACGACACTGCAAAACTGACTACAACTAACGAAGTTCTCAGTATCAGATTACAAAACTTGGCACTTTCTGTGGTAGGTATTTTGGTAAATAAAACGGAATATTCATTGCTATGAAGTGATTTGAACAGGCGCCAAGTTTTTCATGGAAAACTGTAGGAAAATGTTACATCCAACATAATGTATAATATAATATAATTATCCATTATAGCTTACCTCCACGCCGTCGAATTTCTCGAACATGCTGGCATATTGTCCGAGCTCCAGCACGTTCAGCCACTGCCTCACATCAAGGTGAGGCTTCGGTGATAGTGGCATCTTGCGGCGCGAAAGGGAACTCAGTGACGGGAACCGGAAGCTCCACGCGATACCTGTAGAGGAAAAAAGAAAATAACACATTAGTTTGTGAATGAAGATTTGTTATGTATGTAGGCCTATGCTTTAATTGGTAGAAGAGGCGTTACACCGGATTTCTTCATAAAAATAATGCCTACACCAGGGTTAAATTTCAGGCCTGGCGGGCAGGGTACTATTTTTCGAGGCCGAGCGGTGCCAGGGCACTTTTATCATTTTCATATTATCGTCAAATTTTGTATTTATAAAACGTCATAATTTTATTCACATGTAAACAAGTTCATAGTGAGGTCTCGCTACTCTGCAGATCTAACAATCTCTATATCCAGATTCGAGCCCATGTATTTTCGTCTGACATTTCGTAAGTATTCCTTCGAAAATTGTGATGTTGATAATGATGATAATGATGACGGAGGCAACTACTACTGGTACTACCGAAATCACAAGTCAGGACACTTTTTTGTTTAGAAATACACTAACTAGCCTACATAAGAGAAAGCAATGACATCAACAGTTTATTCGCTATCACTATGTTAACATGATACATAAAATTATTTTAACTTCCGTATGAAAATTCAGACTCATACGAGTGTTAATTGATAAGGAATTCCATTGGAAAAGTTGCAATAATTCAAAAAACTGACAGCCCACACCAGCCATTTTCATCCGGCACAGCGATCCACTGATGTGCCACGAGAAAATTAAAAAGTTAAAGGTTGTCGTAGAAAAAACCGGAAAAGTAAAAGTGAAATGAATAGTAAAAATGAATCTACAAGAGTCAACTTCCAGCGAATGCGGCACAACATTCAGTACACATTCCCTCCTAAAACCCTCAAAATTCCCTATTGGTTTGGTTTATATAAGTGTGCCGTGGGATTTTAAATTATACCTTTAGTGTGCCACATGTTGAGATTGTCAAAAGCTGGTCTATTCTCTTTCTCTGTTACATATAGAACTGAAAAAAAGATGCAGGGAATTCGTAGAATCCATATACAGTAGAACCCCTATTATCCGTGGTAGTGAAGGAGTTTGACTGAACGGTTAATCGAAAAAATCGGATAGTCCGTACCATAAAATATTTTCGTAAATTAAGTGAATAACACCGAACTACCGTCATTTTCTCCGTGGTCTTATGTTTAATACGCCTTTTAGTGATTCAGAAGTTCATTAATTTAAGTTCGGTTGTCAACGACGTGTTTTTAAGGGATAAGAAAACTCCTTTTAATGACTGCCAGCGGAAAGATGGGAATAGTAAAGGTCTCATGTTGTAGATTTACATACTGTATATACTTTATCCTTGACTTTTATTAAATCGTGCAGAGTTGTAACATCGTATTGTAATGCGAGATGACCCACAATTTCTCTTTCCCCAAACCACTTAATTATTTGCATTTTGTTCGACACCATAACACATTTTCTTTTCACACTCACGGAATACTACATTTTATATAGAAGTTTTAGAGTACGGCAACTCGAACAGTAAACAAAACTGTGTAGCTTTCAATAACACTCTCTAGAAAAAATACGTATACTAATATAACGTATAATAGTATCTACTTCATATGTTTCCGTAGTAAAAAAAAAATGCTTTCAATAACACTCTCTAGAAAAAATACGTATACTAATATAACGTATAATAGTACCTACTTCATATGTTTCCGTAGTAAAAAAAATGCTTTCAATAACACTCTCTAGAAAAAATACGTATACTAATATAACGTATAATAGTATCTACTTCATATGTTTCCGTAGTAAAAAAAATGCTTTCAATAACACTCTCTAGAAAAAATACGTATACTAATATAACGTATAATAGTACCTACTTCATATGTTTCCGTAGTAAAAAAAATGCTTTCAATAACACTCTCTAGAAAAAATACGTATACTAATATAACGTATAATAGTACCTACTTCATATGTTTCCGTAGTAAAAAAAATGCTTTCAATAACACTCTCTAGAAAAAATACGTATACTAATATAACGTATAATAGTATCTACTTCATATGTTTCCGTAGTAAAAAAAAATGCTTTCAATAACACTCTCTAGAAAAAATACGTATACTAATATAACGTATAATAGTACCTACTTCATATGTTTCCGTAGTAAAAAAAATGCTTTCAATAACACTCTCTAGAAAAAATACGTATACTAATATAACGTATAATAGTATCTACTTCATATGTTTCCGTAGTAAAAAAAATGCTTTCAATAACACTCTCTAGAAAAAATACGTATACTAATATAACGTATAATAGTACCTACTTCATATGTTTCCGTAGTAAAAAAAATGCTTTCAATAACACTCTCTAGAAAAAATACGTATACTAATATAACGTATAATAGTACCTACTTCATATGTTTCCGTAGTAAAAAAAAATGCTTTCAATAACACTCTCTAGAAAAAATACGTATACTAATATAACGTATAATAGTATCTACTTCATATGTTTCCGTAGTAAAAAAAATGCTTTCAATAACACTCTCTAGAAAAAATACGTATACTAATATAACGTATAATAGTACCTACTTCATATGTTTCCGTAGTAAAAAAAATGCTTTCAATAACACTCTCTAGAAAAAAATACGTATACTAATATAACGTATAATAGTATCTACTTCATATGTTTCCGTAGTAAAAAAAAATGCTTTCAATAACACTCTCTAGAAAAAATACGTATACTAATATAACGTATAATAGTACCTACTTCATATGTTTCCGTAGTAAAAAAAATGCTTTCAATAACACTCTCTAGAAAAAATACGTATACTAATATAACGTATAATAGTACCTACTTCATATGTTTCCGTAGTAAAAAAAATGCTTTCAATATCACTCTCTAGAAAAAATACGTATACTAATATAACGTATAATAGTATCTACTTCATATGTTTCCGTAGTAAAAAAAAAAAAAAAAAGAAGCGAGAGAAAAACAGTCGGATAATCCGGCAATCGGTTAATAGACTGACGGATAATCGGGATTCTACTGTAATTGCATGTAACGTTTATGTGATTGGTGGTTGTGTGATTCTATGGATTTCAACGTTTGTTGGTTATTATGTATTAAATAAATTAAAGATCAGTGCGCATATTGCATTATTAAGTAATATTTTATTTATACTTTTTATACTACGTAACAGGGTTGCATCGGCACGCTCCCCCTAAGGAGCAAGATGCGCGTACAGTGTTACAGAAATGGTAACGGACATTTTCCCCGAATAGATGCTCACTTCAACGTGCCGCGTTAAAACTGTAGCAGCTTTGGAATTTAGAGTCCTTGTCATCTCTTCTACCCCCGTCACCTCTCCTACAACATAATCTCTCCTGGCTTTATCCTATTGTTGCTGTCAACTGAACGAAGACAGGTTGGAACCTCATAATTGACACCATTAAGGCATCACTCATGAGACAACTAAGCCAGGACATATAGCCTATAATGTAAGGAGGGAACTGAACTTTATTTAAACATTGTAGCCTACATAAGGTGACCAGATTCACATAGATAAAAAAGAGGATTCAAAGCTTGAAAAACAAAGATATTGTTCGAAAAAACAGGACAGAAACGATTTAGGCTTAGGCCCATATTATACTTTAAATTACGTCAATATCTATTATTACAAAACATTTACAGTATAGATTTATGCTTATATCATACTTAAAAGTGTGTTAATATATATTTTATTACAAAATAATTATGAAAAAAACTTAATAATAATGATTTTACAGTTAGCTACACATGAAAGTCATGGGAACAATAATAATGTTACTAAAGAAAACAGAAAATATATATTTAGATTTACATTAGCACCTCAGTTTGCAGCTACCTATCAGCAACGACAATAATAAGGACGAGCAAAGGGAGTTATGGCCGTTGGCAAAGAGTATATTCTGTCGATGCTGCTGTCACCTACAGGAAAATTACTCGAAAAGGCGTCAATGCAGCTAATTTAAAAATATCAGGCATACAAGTTACGAAAAGGAGGACATTTCTTGATTTTTAAAAATCCGCCCGGTCCCAAGACAAAGACCTAAAAAGGAGGACATGTCCGGACAAAGGAGAACGTCTGGTCACCTAAGCCTACATATGGGCTATTCCATCTCAAATCGACCGAAATATAGAGAAAATTGACCTTGAAATTTTTAAATACAATGAAACATTTTCTGTCTGTAGACAACTGTGATATAATGCTTTGTGCAAAGTTTGAGGCATCAGAACTTAATAGTGTTTAAATTAATAATATTTAAATTTATCGTATTTTCATAAAATTAGAACTTAAAACTGTTGTGGTTCCGAAACCCTTTCACCCAATGATCAAAATCATGGTTTATTTTGATGCAGTTAAAGTTTATATTGACATGTAAACAGTTTTTCTTAATGTTTATGGAAATGGAGGAATTTAGATTTTTCTTCATTAAGACGCCTTTGGCCACGAAAAAATATTTTTAAAATATATGGTTAGATTCCGCATTGAAAGTACAAATAAACACATATTTTTTTACTGGTGGTACGTTGATAAGAAATTACTGAAAATATCAAATAAAGAAAGTAAATAGTACGCGCGTGAACTAACAACCTGACTGTGAGACGGGAGGTTGTCGAGACAAGCAAGGCCAGGAGACAAACATGTGATGTGTCGTCTAGCAGTCATGGCTAGGCTAGCTTTATCACAAGTTTTCATAAACACAGGAGTAAAATGACGCCCAATGCTCGCTTATCTTCAGCTCTCAGCCAGTGCATGCGGTCTTGGTGCAGTACTGCGCCGTTCAAGTCTAGGTGTGTGAAAATAATTTATTTAATACCCTCGAAACTTATTGCCGAGCCACTAAGCCAACAATGCCGAATTCCTCTTAATAATGCAAAGTTTTTTCTCAATATTTTTTACATTTTTACAAATGGCCAAAAAGCCTAAAAGCAAGTAAAATCGCATTATCTGTCTCTCTGTGTACAATAAAAATAAGGATTACTTCTTAATATAACCTACCAAATGTCAGCTTCAAAATAAGCTCTCGTTCAATGTTCTGTAGTAAATGGTTCCAGAGTTCTGAGCGCTGAAAGAGGCTTGTTTTTATAATAATACGCTACATTTGTCGCTCAATAATACGAAAACCGTTTGACTTTCGATAGTATATTTTTGAAAATGCAGTCCCCTCAGCACCTTGTATAAGTAGGGAAAAAATTAGAGCATAAAAAATGCGAGGTTTTTTACTGGTCGATTTCATATGGAATAGCCCATATACAGGGTGTTTAAAAAATACGGGGCATAATTTCAGGCATGTATTTCCCACCTGTAGACAATCAAAATAGTTCATTACAACATATGTCCGGAAATGCTTTATTTCCCAGTTATGGCCTTCACAACATTGAAATTCACCGGAACGTTTTTCTTTCCGCAGGTCGTTGCCGTCAAAGGAGACATTAAGAGGGCACTCTGACAGTTCATTCCGAGGCGAAGGTAACATTCAGTGTTGTGTAGGCGTTAGAATGTACGACATGTATTCAAATCAAGAGCTGGCAGAGATACACTTCATGTACGGTAAGGCGGACGACAATGCTGCGCTGGCTCGTCGTTTGTACCAGGAGAGGTACCCACAGCGACAATGTCCAGATCGGAAGACATTTGTACGTCTCCATTACCGTCTGTGCGAATATGGAAAATTTAACTCTCCTGGTTTGGGAAGGGAACGACCAAGATCTACAACTCCAGAAGTACAGGAGGAGATTCTTGAGGCTGTGAACATGACTCCTTCTATCAGCACACGAAGGGTAGCGTTGCAAGTCAATGTTTCTCATACGACTGTCTGGAGACTAATTTACAATTCATTTTTCTATATCAATATGCCTGGTAAATTATTAATAAGTATTTAATGAATTTCAATCTTAAGGCATATAAACTTGCAAATGTTTATTTGCTATTTAATAACAATATATGAACGTTTTCGCCGTTTAGGGCATCTTCAGATATAACAAAACATATTATCTGGACCTATGATAACATATTATGCAAATAACAAGGAAAATAGAGAACAATATATATGGTACATGAAATTCATGAGCTTTATGTAGATATAACATGAAACAGGATGAATATTGAGATAATCTTTGAATTTGAACTTCGACTGGACGAATGTTTTATTTTATACATATAGCTCATGTTACAATTAATATACAATGTTTAAAATTTGTCAATGTTAAAATTTAAAATGATGATAATAAAATATTTAAAGTAATCATGGCTGAAAGTTGTCGTAAGTTACAAGATAGTATGCGTAGTTAATGTTCTTGTGTTTTGTAACTATTTCGCTTATAGAGGCCGTTGGCATTTCAGTGGATATTGTTTTACGTTGATGACTACTTTACAGTTGATATACAGTGATTAAATTAGCCAAAGTTAAAATTTTATAATGAAGATAATAAAATATTTAGAGTAATCATGGCTGGGAATTGTCGTAAGTTCAAGATAGTTTTCGTAGTTGATGTTGTGTGTTTTGTAATTGTTTCACTTAAAGGTCATTGACTTTGAAATGGCTACTCTGATGTGATGACATCCTATTACGTGTTCTCAGGTTTATTGAAGTATAAATGAAGAAGTTCTATAAATTTGTGTGTACTGGTGTTGATGTGTTGGAGGTTTTAAGAGAACTGAAGCCTAGATATCGTGTGTATTGAGGCATGTAACGGCGCAAGAATATGAAAGGAACTATTTGAATGGCGTATTAAGATCAATGTGAATAGGTCTGTTTTAAATTGCATACAGTGGATTTTTAAAATTTAATAAATTTTCGTTGATTATATTTTGATCTTTATTATGGTAGTAGGCAATGAAGAATTCTTCTGCTGCATTTATGAATTTATTGTCATTATATGTTTTTAGGATACTTAATGTGTTCTGTTGATGACCTAATTCATGTCCAGTATTAATTAAGTGTGTTGCATATTTTGATTTTTTCTCTATTATTTTTGAAATCGTTGACATGTTCCTTATATCTTGTTTTTATATTGCGTTTAGTCTGGAGACTGTTGGAAGAGTATCAATTGTATCCTTATCATTTGCAACGTGTACAGGCCCTGTCATCAGCAGATTACCCTGCACGAGTTAGGTTGTCAGTGGTTCTTGCAGCAGTGTGGTGTAAATCCGAACTTTCCTGCCTTAGTATTATTTACAGATGAAGCACAGATGGCATAACAAATTTCCACAATCAGCATGTATGGGCGTATGAAAACCCACGTGCAACTGTTCCATCTCATCACCAGGTGCGGTTCTCCCTCAACATGTGGGCCGGTATCATTGGTGATCGATTAGTTGGACCCCATGTACTTGTAAACAGACTTACGGGGCAGGCGTACACAAACGTCCTGGAAAACACCATACCTCATGTTTTAGAAGACACTTCACTGATCAATCGTCAACACATTCACTTCTTGCATGATGGCGCTCCTGCATACTTCAGTCGTACGGCTAGCCGGTACTTGGATCGAAGGTTTCCTGATCGATAGATAGGTAGAGGTGGCCCAATTGCTTGGCCTTCACGCTCACCTGATCTGAACCCTCTCGATTTCTACTTGTGGGGCCATTTAAAATCATTGATTTATTCGTCTCCGGTGCCTGATTTGGAATCCCTTCGGAATCGAATTGTGGCATGTTCTGAGGACATACGCAATACTCCTGGAGTAACTCGTTGAGAAATTAAGTTTCCCGTACGTACTATAATAATAATTAACTCAATCATCCTCTCTCTAGCAGTAACATGCCGAAACAGATCTTTGTCTTTTTCACGCTGAGCATGATTTGCCAAGTGGATGTGAACTAGGAATGACGATGATGATTATGATGATATAGTTGACGTTAATTAGTAGAGAAATCATGGACTTGTGACACAGTAAACGACAGTATACTGCAAAATTCTACCCCTTATCACAGATTCCATTTAGATTCACCGAAATATGAATCCATATCCGCTGCATGGAAAGCCGTTTCGATAACGGTGAATCATAACGTGTAGTGGAATTATGTAACGGTTACCGACTTGAGCGCGTGTGTGCGGTAAGATAAAGTACAGTACGATTATTTAGTCCTGACAGTCGCCGGAGATGTGCGCCTGGGTCAGGCGAGTCAATTTAGTTATGCCAATGGGTGTCTGGGTTAGTCACTCGCTTGACTTCGGAGCGATCGGATGTTATGCTTGTGGTATAACGGTATGTTTCTAGTACAATTAAGTTGTACTGCATTCCTTTACCGACCGCTCGCCCTTATCTCTAGTCCGGAGCTCTCCCCACTACTTCTATTACTTCCCCACTTTCGCGTCGCTGAGCTACCAGGACTAAATAATCGGTCTGTACACTAGTCGCCTGGAATCTGAAAGCATAGCGCCGTTAAGCCTCGTTCACACTTTTCAAGTAATTCGAATTCAAGTCACGTGATTTCAAGTAACCTGAATTCAAGTCGCAGTTCAGACATATTCAAGTTATTTTGTTTTCAAGTAGGATAAAATGGCGTCGATAGAAGTTGTGCAATTAGGAATTTTTGTAGTAGCAAGCCTCCGTCCCAGGAAAATAATAAACATATTGAAGAAATGGAAGATGCGTTGTTCAGTATTGGTTAGGAATTAGATTAGTAAGAGAAATATACGACCATTGACCATTATAAATAAATTAAGTGAAATCTTCAAGCAGATTTAATAACTCTTAATGTAAATGTAATAAAATACAAGCAGGTCTGATTTACCATACTTGAAAATGATTATTTTGAAGCTATTACAGTTCCCAAAAAAAAATCTATCAGCCACATTCAACTATGCCAGTTTCGGCCGATAACTGTCATCCCTTGAAGAAACACTCTTCTTAATCCCTCCTTTCTTCCTCACTTCTTCTTTATCTACAGTTTAATGGTTTTTAATTGTTTTTCATATCTCATCTGTGTCCACTTTAAAATCTATGCTGTTCAATTCTTCAATGAACTTTTCCTTCCTTGGCATCTTTCTTTGTATTTCTGTCACCATACTTACCAGGTTCAATAATCCACAGGCCTTCGTGGGTTTTATAGAACTTCAGAAACTCAAATATTTGGTCATTATTTTACTTACTATTGTTTCCTATTATTTTTACGTTCCCAGTAGAAAAAAAAAAAAACATCACCTGTTAATTTAACGCTCTTAAAACAGCTGTTAATTCAAATTCCCGCGCTTTTCCCCTTCAATTCAAGTTATCAAGTGACGTTCACTCTTTTCAAGTTGTTTCAAGTGTCCTTTCAATTCAATTAAAAAGCAGAAAGGGCCTCAACTTCACTTGAAACTTGAATTCAAACCGTTACTTGATTTCAAGTCAACTTGAAACATAGTTCACACTTTTCAATTCGTCGAATCAAGTGACTTGAATTCAAGTTACTTGAAAAGTGTGAACGAGGCTTTAGCTTCATCTGTTAAACAGAGAGTGTGCATGCGCGAGCATATAGGGTAAACCATACAGTTATTGGCCACTTAAGGAAAATTTTATGTTTGAATGTCGAGGATTTCAATGCATTATATTGTAAGAAGGAACTGTTGGTACATCTGTAATTGTCAATTATTTCTTTATTCAAATCACTGTTACAAAAATGGAATCAATAATACTGTGTGATTCTAGTGACCAAATAAAATTAATATGTATGAAATTATAGTTATTGGCCACTGAATCCATAGTTATTGGCCACTTCACAATTATCAATTATAACAGATATTTATTTTTGTTTTGGCTGCAAATATTATTTTAAACTGTTGCTATTATTTCTATTAGTTATTTACACATGCGTTGCACTGCCCTAATACCAGTTTTATGTAAAATATAAATCCACATGTCCCTTTCGTGTATAGACCCTTATTTATATGTTGCTAGTTTATCAAGTTCGTCAAGGTAATCATCATCCTCCGAACTACCCTTAAGGTCCATACTGTTATGTGAATCTTCTCCTTTATAAGAAAAGAGTGACATATAGAAATATCACCTTGTTTTTCAGGAATGTGTTGTCTGTGTTCACGTGAAATATAATTTACATAAAATACTTTTTTACAATCTTCACTTCAAATTTCACTGAAAGCTTCTTGCAAATGTCACAAATTGGACTTGATTAATTTTGCAATTCTCTGAAGAGTGTTCGTTTTGTCATTTGTGTTTTCTCTTTTCCTTCTTTCGCAACTTCACGCTTTCTCTTTCTTTTTTCTTTTCTTGGACAACTTTCTGATCGCGCTTCTTTCTGTGCATATCCTGGTAGCTCTGCGATGTTATCGAAAATGGCAATCTTTCTATATCACGTTTAGCTTCTCTTTTAGGTGTCTCTGGCCACACCAGAAACTTGCCGATTGATGTATTCTCGACTCTTTTGAGCATAGAAGTTTTCTCACTTATGTTTTCTTTACTTGGTTATTTAACGACGCTGTATCAACTACGAAGTTATTTATCATCGATGGGATTGGTGCTAGCGAGATGATATTTGGCGAGATAAGGCCGAGGATTCGCCATAGATTGCCTGACATTTCCCTTACGGTTGGGGAAAACCTCGGAAAAAACCCAACGAGGAATCGAACCCTCGCCCGAATGCAACTCCGGATCGGCAGGCAAGCACCTTAACTGGCCGAGCTACGCCGGTGGCTCTCAGTTACATATGTTTCCACCACCAGAATGTTGACTACTGCAACCTGCATTCACACCTATTGATGTATTGTCATGAGGAGTAAGCCACTGGCGTAGCTCAGTCGGCTGAGACACTTGCCTGCCGATCCAGGCTTGTGCCCTGGCGTGGGTTCGTTCCCGCTTGAGATAATCATTTGGTTGAGTTTTTTCCGAGGTTTCCCCAACCGTAATTAGAATGTCAGGTAAACTATGGCGAATCCTGGGCCTCATCTCGTCAAATACCATCTCACTATCACCAATCACATCGACGCTAAATAACCTAGTAGTTGATACAGCGTCGTTAAATAGCCAACAAAAAATACAAAATATAAAAAATTGTCATGGAGAGTCAGATTCTGGGGTTCATCTCTTACATTTTATAATAGGTGTAATTGTCAATATTGTCAGCCAAAATTTCTTGTTGAGTACAGGGTTGTTTTCGATCTCTGATAACGAAATTGAATGACGTCACACCGACAACTGAATTGCGGCGAGAGGTGACAGACCAGTAGTGAGTGATTTCATAATCAGAGTGCACGGTGTATCACAGTAGCAATGCCCAAGAAAATCCAACCTTTCTGGGAGGTGTACATAACTTTTTTCGATTCCAAGTGCAGTTACATGAAAGCCATAGGAGGCTGCAAAAAACCTGGTTTCATTATTTCCAAGAAAGGCATCTTATATGTACTTACTTACTGGCAAAGCTCGGATGCGATTAAATCCACAGTGGAAAAAGCGAGCAAATCCACCCCCCCCCCCGTCACAAGTCGCCGTACCCCATGAGATGATACAAATTAATTCCATTCTAGCTTTACCAATCTCATTAAGTATACAGAAGATGCCTTTCTTGGAAATACCGAAACCTCGTTTATTGCACGCTTCTTTTACTTTCACTTAACTGTACTTGGCATCGGAAAGAGTTGTTATGTACCCCTCCCAAAAAGGCTCGATTTTCTTGGGAATTTCTGAGTTGCCGTGCACTCTGACTATGAGATCACTCACTACTGGTCTGTCACCTCTCGCCACAGTTCAGCTGTCGTGTGACTCCTGACGCACATGACGTCATTCAAATTCGTTATTAGAGATCGGAAACAACCCTATAGACTTGTCTGCATCCAGTGTTCGATGTGAAATGACATTTTCAGAACATTCATTATCAATTTCGTCCTAAGCATTAAGATTCAAATAACCTTTCCATTTTAGCATTCTTTTTTAGGGTTGTCTTAGGAACAACATACTTTTTAGCAATGACTCTAAGTGAAGTGCTGTGAGTTTTCAATTCTTCCAATGTTACCTTCATCGCCTTTGGCTTATAGTCAGCCCATTTTGGAATCTTAAAAATAACCTAACCAGGGTATAAAATAAATAAGAATAGTTATTGGCCACCCATTAAGATAGTTATTGGCAACGTGGCCAATAACTATGCACATGTTTAATGGACTGAAAATAAAAATACTAGTGAAATAGTGGCATTTAATAAGTTACATGAAGGAAAATAATTAATTTTTAAAATTATTTTAAAATTACAGTTATTGGCCGGGGTGGCCAATAACTGAAAAATGCGTTATTATTAAACAGTTATTAGCCAGTAAATTTTCAAAATTTAGGGATTGTATTTTATTACGATTTATAAGTGTAAAGTGAAAATAGAGATGTACTTACCTCATAATTGGAATAATAATGAATACCAGTTACAAGAAACAGCAATTATTACGACTCAACCACAACACAGTTCTTAAGGATTTCACAAGAAACCAAAGCCTGGGAACGCATGTTTTGCAGAAACATCTGCTACATGTCACATGCTAATTGTTGTTGGAAATTAAAGTACATACCAAATAAGAAAACATGCTGCTACCACGTGGCAAAATATTAATTAATTATTTGCACATCCTGTCTTATAATAACACATCAAAGTTCAAGTGGCCAATAACTGTAAGGTGGCCAATAACTGTATGGTTTACCCTACTACAGTACCGTTTCTATCCACCGCGTGACGTCACTCATGCTTGCAGATGCCAGGCGGAAAGTTGTACGTACGTAGGTATATACATATGTACATTGTTACATGTACAGGTTCATCAAGAGAACTTCCCTGAATGCAAATGTTTCTGGGACCTCAGGTCATTTTTTCTTAATATCCTTAAATATACTGCATGATGTGCCGCACTACTATAATGTCCAACTACCTGCACTTTCGAAAATGAAATTTGATAATATTATACGGTATTTAAGAACTTTACCAAAAATTCTCTTTCTTCCTACTGAACATACTTTAAATTATAACTACGCTTAAAACGTTTCACAATAAAATAACTGTTTTCTTAACTTTAAAAATATCTGCAAATTTCCTTCCTGAAGAGTTCGGGGCAGAAAAAGATATCAAATAGACGACATTAAGATGTATGGGTGCGGAGACTAAGAGGAAGCCAAAAAATAGGAAAGAATGGAGAATGCTGAGTTTGCAGTGAAAGACCTGCCCTTGGGCAGAACACTATGAATGAATGAATGAACATATTAGCCAAACTCATTCGTATTCCTTTTGGCTGCTTTATAGGTGTTGTAACTTAATTTCCACTCTCGTCATCTTTGTTACAGACAGCTTCGCGCTTCTTCCAACTTCCTTTCTATTCTTTCAATCACTCTGGCGAAGGAAGTGTTGTATCATGCTTGTCACTCTTCAGAAATTCTGAACACATTAAACAGTATAATATGATCTTCCTAGCTTTGTAATACACCACTCCGCGCTGTTATGTGAAGAATTCTGGAACTGTAACGCACGAGACTAAAACAAGAACATATACATTTGTCTTGCCTTTTTTCGTCGATAAAAGTTTGTTGATTTACAGTGAGGTCCGAAAGTCTTGCCACCAACCCCCTTATTTGTATGTTGATGTGCATCTATTTTTAACATGTCATAGCAGATGTTGACAATAGTTGATACTTTACGTGCCAGCTTGTTTAGTGATTCAGAACATCAGTATGGACCATCACTGTCGCAGCACAAAATGATGCGGCGCCATGTCCTGTGTGAAATTTTCCGCAGCAAAGGCGGTGTGATTTCCCTAAATGCCTCCCTAACAGCTTGCTTCAAATCTTCAATAATTGTCTGGTATCGAGGTTTCGAGACATGCTGCTTAATTATTTCCCAAAGGAAAACCATACCGCCTTTGCTGCGGAAAATTTCACACAGTACATGGCGCCGCATCATTTTGTACCGCGACAATGATGGTCCCATATTGATGTTCTGGATCACTAAACAAGCTGGAACATAAAGTATCAACCATTGTCACACATCTGCTATGACATGTTCAAAATGGATGCACATCAACATACAAACAAGAGGGGGAGGTTGACAAGACTTTCGGACCTTAGGCCTACTATACAAAGATATACTTTTCATATTATGAACTACAGTATAACGATATGATCTTGGTAGCAGATTGTTATCGCATATCTACAGTATACGTGTTCTGATACTTGACAAAAGAGCTCCTCCACGCGTCAGTAAGAAGTGTGCCGCGACCTTCACTTCTGTTGACATTGTCTGAGCAAACATCCATGTTAAGTGTTGTCAGATAATACAGGTAGCTGGTAGGGGAACATGCCAATGTAATGCAGTTCTTTATTCAACGTTCATTTTAATACCAGAGCATTCAATAAGTAATGGCAACAACACTGTAACCATATTTTGTGAATACAGGGACTGTTTCTCATTTTTATTAAGTAATACCGCCTTAAAAATGTTCAGTAGGTATGAACAAAGATACTTCATAAAAATACAAGAGAAAAAAAAATGCAACCTAGTGCTTTAGAGCAGAGGTTCCCAATCTTTTTCAACTGACGACACACTTTACTGAACGCCCACGATATCGCGACACACTTATTTGTTTTTTATTAGTAATTATGTATAACAACCACCAGTGCTTTTCCCCAGTGTAGAATATCTTATAGCGGACGGGGATGACTGTTCACTGCGGGGGAATTTTGTCGTTTTTAACCTCGTTTTCGTCCAACTAGGACTTACAAGGTCTAAGCAGAATTCAAAGAAAAATTATATTACAAACATAATTATTCAAACGTATTTCGGTTGCATGACGAAAAATACAACAAAAACTTGTCGGAACGCCGTCTCAGCGCGTTCTGCCAGAAAAAAAAGCACTGATAACTTCTATGTCACCTCTGACTGAGGTTCTGAACTATGTACTGTACATTATTATCAGACAGTACATCTCACTTGACGATATGTGTCAGAGAAAGAACAAATTGTTTGTGTACATCTGAAGTCTGATTAGTGTAATATGTAGCTAATCGGGGATGTATGCAATTGAGAGGGAAAGGAACTCGCCACCCTACCCCATTATTTCCTGGCCTAGTTACCTTATAAGTGGTGCCGTAATGGTATCACTTGAGGTTCAGATCTGTCTTCGGACATTTAACTAACCAACAACAACTTCTATACAGTGTCGTACATCCAGTGTTGTAGATGGGTCGGTGTTAAAAGGCAATAGAAAATTCTAAGAAATAAGCAGCAACTGGAGTGGCGTTAGAAAGAAAAAAACGGTATGTGTAAAAAATCCCAACCTATCTATACTATATGTCCGATAAAAGATTTTTATTGTCGTTTTTGAAAACTCACTTATTTAAATTAAAGTGAAGTCTGAGCTTGGTGGGTTACACAAAGTTTCTCATGCGTGTGAGGTCTAATGGTTGACAGATCAACACGTAAATTTAATTTATTTATTTAACTAGCTAGCTAGTGAGTACAAATTACATTTATAAAACAAAAATGTTTCTAGCCACTACCTTAAGAGCCAGGCTTGTGTACGGTGTGGTCTTAGTCAATAATATGACATATTCTTCAAGATGCAGCAGTCTATTTCTTTGTTTAGACTTTACTATTTTCATGATAGAAACTGCTGATTCACACAAGTATGACGTTGAAAATGGCAGTTCTAAATGTCTTTTTAGTTTATTCGGCACCATCGACGGATTTGACAAAACATTTCCTCATATACGACACTCGTGATTTTGTTTATATTAATCTCCACGCCACGTAAAACCATATTGCAAGTATTCATCATTATATTTACGAAACGCAGTACGTTTTTGTGAACTCTGAAGGGAATTTTCGCTCACGTTATTTGAATTAGCATTGCTGTCATCTAACTCAGAACTTGAGTCAGATTGTATTTTACGAATTAAAAATTTGTAGACTATATGATAAAATGTAAGTAAACCTTTTTTTGATAAAATAGTCGCACTATCACCCGCCCACACATATACACATACCGAAACTCACCAATATGTTCTGACGATTCTAAACTCTGTTTATTACTAAGTGGGTAGAGTAAACGAATTACTAAGCATTGTTGCAGGTGTTCGCTTTCATTCGAATTATGTATGTATGTATGTATGTATGTATGTATGTATGTATGTATGTATGTATGTATGTATGTATGTATGTATGTATGTATGTATGTATCCAATGCCTACCCACTTCACTTTACGTGATTCGGATTCCTCATATTACGGATAGATGGCAGGACTGTGACCAATTTTCTAGTTGTACACCACTTCGGCGGGCCACAATATACATGATGAGTATCTGTAGAAGAGTTATGTCGTGTACTAAGGTGAGTGTATGTGCAAGTGTCTGGAATGAGTGATGACGAAGGTGAGGAAGGGAAGAGGGGGAAACCCGGTGCCGGCACGTAGTCTACTCCTGTCGAATAGCACCAAGGAGGCCGCCAGGATTAACATCCCTTCTCTTCATATGCACTGCGGAGAGATTTGGGATTTAACCCAGGCATATTGATGCACAATTTAGTGATTAGAAGTTGCGTACCGCCATCTCTCCTAGTCCCGAGATAGAAATTTTACATGAAAATTTGTGACCCCGCCGGGAATCGAACTATTGCCACTACTGTCATTCGAATTATTGCCACGCAGAAAAATTAAACTGAGCATTTTTGTGTTCACGTTTCATTGGTAAAGTCTACCTGAAAATAAAATGTACCATATAAATAAAGAGACTTTCTAGATGGCATGAAACCTATTTTCCAATTCCAAAATTTCGCGACACACTCCATAGAGCTGCGCGACACACCAGTGTCAATGAATTACTGCAAGATGGCTGGAAGCGAGGCACTCACTTTCAATCAAGAGCTGACAACCAAAGAACTTTAGATCAATCAGTGAGAGAGACATCCAGAAATGATGCTGCAGATGGAGTCCGCCATCTCCCAAGGATTTGGCAACGTACTGTTGACATGGCAGGAGACTACGAGTATATTTGAAGTATGTAATGCTAAAAGGAACCTAAATAAATTTAGTGTGAAACAGTAACGTTCTCTGTTGCCATTACTTTTCGAATGCCCTGGTGTGATTAACTCACTATGAACTGGTGCGACAATCAAGATGCACCAGTAAATCAATGGTTAAGTAAGAATGATTTAGGGAAAACATAGTACTCCGAGAACGCCTGACCAAAGACGTTTCTTTCACTACTTACGTTCTCAGAAGACCGAATCACCGTTCTTTTGCTTAAAAGTAATTAAACACAAAGGTTTGGCCCAGATGATGATGGTAATGATAATGGAACCTCTATATGCAGAAAGTTTTTCAGTCCAGAACAGAAAGGAAATTATGGTATAACTAAAAGAAACTATCTCCTTCTCTTTTCTGCCCTTCCTGTGAGGAACAATAAATTTTAACCTGCCATTCAAGGTCTCCCAAACACATAACTGGAGTACCTAGTTTCTGCACAGAAAGTTAGAACTACTAGCTGAGATAGCATTTCCAAAGGCTAGTCTCATTTTGATAAATTACGGACTGAAGCCATTTCTGTGTAGAGCTATTCTGATAGAGAGGATGATGATAGTAATGCTGGTGAATATGATGAGAATTGTAAAGGTAATAATTGCGGTTAGACGAAATTTATATGCACTTTGTTAATGTCCCCAAATGTTCAAGAGAGCATGCGATGTCTCTTGGAAGGATTTTTAGACCTGACCTACATTACTCCGAAATTTAACAATACAAATCTGAGTCACATGGATGGAGAATGCATCGAGTCAACGACGTACTGTTGTCTAAATAGCAAATAAGACCGTTAACGGTATCAAAACTAAATTCTAGCGATATTTAACTTCTTACGTCACTTAAACGTCACTGCAAGGTTCACTCGATGCATACCCCAATGTGTGACTCAGCTTTTATTTTTGTTATACAGTATTTCGAAGTCTTGTGATTGAGAACTAAAGTCGAACTCCACATCCATTATAGCAGTGTTTGTCAACTTCTTTGATGATGAAGACCCCCCCCCCCTCTCTTTCTTCACTTTACCTTAGTACGGATCCCTGTATATTGTACGGATCCCTGGCCTAAGAATAGGGTTGCCACTTATGAAAAGAAAAAATAGGGACATACATTTTGGGGGGAATACACTATAATTGTTTGGCTCAAGACAATTCTTTACCTGTTCTCTTAATAGTACATAATTTAATATATTATTATTATTATTATTATTATTATTATTATTATTATTATTATTATTATTATTATTATATCGACAGTGAATATGACAACGAAGGTGAAGATGGGGATAACATGTATAACGGCATTGATAAAAGAGCTACAGAAGTGCTTTCGGGAGAGACATAGAGCGTCCTTAAGCACTTCATCCCAAAATAGGCCTCTTGTTCGCCCGTGATGGAATGAGTTGCATATCCCTTACGCTACCCGGTTCAGATGACTTCACCATCCGCTTCACTACGCACTCCTTTCATATCCGTATACCGTATCCCTTGTGGTGATTTGTCGTACCGCACGAATGTCATCATCAGGAACAAGATAAGACCTTGAGAGTCACCGGTATCACTGATGCAAATCTATGATTCGTCTAGAATACACCACCACTGCAATCTATCCATCTTTGGGTAAACCGCGAGGAATATCCACCATGGCAGACGACCGACTTGGCGTCACACAAACATAGGAGATGTATTATTTTTCGAGACTGAGATGATAATAAAAAGGTAATTGTGAGAAGTGTTTATGGTATGACGAGGGAAAAACGAGAGAATACAGGGAAGAGTTATCACAACCTTGACTCTGTCCACAACAAATACAACTCCGCCATCGCCGAGAATTGAACTCGTGTCCGTTGTCCTCGTAAGCCAGCGCTTTTCCAACTGAGCTATCAGGGCGGCCTATGACACTGATGATAGACGTGGTTATGATGATAAGATGATCATTATAATAATATGATGGTGGTGACTTGACAGTGCTAGCTGTGGTTGTGTTAATAATGATCATTACGGTGAAATCGGCGATGGTGGTGAAGCTGAGGGTGCTGGCGGTGAAATTGTTGTGATAATGACCGATAGTGGGCAAGTATTGTTCGTGTTCATACAGGAGATTGGGAAGTACAGTTCCCATGCTTTTCTGTTCTGGGAAAATTTTATGTACTCAGAACTATGTATGCTCCGGCCGTCTTTAACTGCAATGAAGAAGCCAGTATTAACTTTATAGGAGGCTAGGTAACTTCAGAGCCACCTTTGAGGTTATAAGGAGATTTAAAAACCCTCTTCACCTGGCATATGATAGCGATGTTGATAATAACGATGGAAATAATGATTATTATCAATCATTATAATATTTACATTCAAATGTAGAGTTCTCACGTCACTGATGCGTTCATGCTACAATCTTGGTTTAATATATATGCACAGACTGAGATGTGTAATCATTTAGATTACTTATACAGAAAGAGAACGTACTAAAATTTTAACCATTTTTATATTGTATTTTAATATTTAATATTACATAATGTTTACATGTATATTGCATATTTAAACTTTAAAAGTGTTCAATTGCTATGTATTCTCTATAGGTCTACGTAGCAAATATGCATACATACATAAATGTTCTGCCCATGGGCAGGTCTTTCACTGCAAACCCAGCATTCTCAAATCTTTTCTATTTTCTTCCTTCTTCTTAGTCTCCGCATATGATCCACATATCTTGATGGCTATCATCTGATATCTTCTTCTGCTCCGTACTTTTCTCCCGTTCACCATTCCTTCCAGTGCATTCTTCAGTAGGCAGTTTCTTCTCAGTGACCCAGTCAATTCCTTTTTCTCTTTCTGATCAGTTTCAGCATCATTCTTTCTTCACCCACTCTTTCCAACACAACTTCATTTCTTATTCTGTCTGTTCACTTCACACGCTCCATTCTTCCCCATATCCAATTTCAGTCCACACCTATGGAGTAACGGTCAGCACGTCTGGCCGCGAAACCAGGTGGCCCGGGTTCGATTCCCGGTCGGGGCAAGTTACCTGTTTGAGGTTTTTTTCCGGGGTTTTCTCTCAACCCAATATGAGCAAATACTGGGTAACTTTCGGTGCTGGACCCCGGACTCATTTCACCGGCATTATCACCTTCATCTCATTCCGACGCTAAATAACCAAGATGTTGATAAAGCGTCGTAAAATAACCTACTAAAATAAAAATAAAAATCCATATTTCAAATGCTTCTATTCGTTTCTATTCATTTCCTCGTAATGTCCATGTTTCTGCCCCATACAGTGCCACACTCCACACAGAGCACTTTACTAGTCTCTTCCTTACTTCTTTTTCCAGAAGTCCGCAGAAGATGCTCCTTTTTCTATTAAAAGCTTCCTTTCCTATTGCTATCCTCCTTTTCATTTCCTGGCTGCAGCTCATGTTACTGCTTATAGTACATCCCAAGTATATGAAGCTGTTCACTTCCTCTACTGTCTCATTTATAATTCGCAAGTTTACCTTCTTTATTCTTCTTGCGACAGTCATGGTCCTTGTCTTGTTTGGATTAATTATCTTTATCCCATACTGCTCACAGCTGTCATTTGGCTCCAGTAGGCCTAGCATATCCATCTTATCTACTTATTCTTCTTCCTCCTACTTTTACCCCTCCCATGTTCTGAAAATAGTTCTTCACCAAATCTTTCAAGTAGATATTGAACAGGGCAGATGCAAAGGGCATCCTTGTCGTACTCCTGTCTCTATTTCACTTCCTTCAGACAATTCTTCTCTTATCCTGACTTTGACTCGTTGTTTCATATATAGGTTACTGAACAACCTCCTGTCTTTCCAATTCATACTTATTTTCTTCAGGACGTTCATCAGTTTGTTCCAATCCACTCTGTCAAACGCTTTTTCTGGGTCCACAAATACTACATACACTTCTTTATTCTTCTCTAGGTATCTTTCGCCGATTGTTCGTAGTAGGCCAGTTGCATCCCTTGTACCTTTTCCTTTTCTGAACCCAAATTGCTAACGTCGATTCAGTATTCACAGGAGAATCTTCGCCGAGTGCGATATCAGGCTGATAGTCCTGAACTCCTTACATTTCTTGGCATTATTTTTCTTTGGTATTGGTAGCAACACCGTCTCCGCAAAATCTTCAGGCCATTCGCCTTTCTCATACATTTCGTTGCATAATGATAGAATTTCCTTTTTGTCTTCACTCAAGCATTTCACTAATTCAATTGGGATTCCATCAACTCCAGTTGCTATCACATTCTTCATTTCCCTAAGCGCCAGTTCAACTTCTTCTCTTAAAATAGGAAATCCTTTTTTCGTCTTTTGATATGGTTCTATGGGTAACTTCTTCTATGGCTAACTTATCTGGACGGTTTCCTTCCTCATATAACTCTTCTACATATTTCGTCCATGTGTTCAGTATGCCTTGTTTTTCTGTTATTTCATTTTCTATTTCGTCTTCTATCAACCACATGGATTTTCTGTTCTTATTTGTGAAGTCCAAGCATTTAACTTCTCGATACATTAAATCATATCTTCCTTTTCTCTCTAGATTCTCTACTTCTTTACATTTCTCTTTCATTCAATCTTCCTTGGCCCTATCAGTTTCTCTTCTTAGTTCGTTGTTTAGTTTCCTGTAGTTTCTTCTACCTTTTTCCGTGTTGATGTTTTTCCATTTTCTTCTTTCCTCCATCTTCTCCAACATTTTCCCTGTGACCCAATGTTTCTTCGTTCTCACTCCTTCTCTGTATCCTATTGCTTCTTTTGCTGTTTTCTGTATATAGCGTTTTAGATGAGTCCAGTACCCATTAGTATTCTCAGGTGTGGATTCTAATGTAGCAGCTTTCTCTTGAAAATTTGCTTGAAATTTTCTTCTTTCCTCTTCGTTCTGCACTTTTTTCGTGTCAAATTTCTTCGTCATCTGTCCTCTTGTTATTTTCTTCAGACGAATATCTACTTCGCCTATCAGCAGAACATGATCTGAGTTAATATCCGCTCCTGGTCTATCTGATATCTGCTTTCTTCCCTTGAGAATGTCCATGTATATCTTCTTCGTCTATAATTGTTGGAATAATGTATTTCCAACAATCATTCAATTTCTTTTACAGAAATTCACCAAAGATTCTCCTGTGTCATTTCTTTTTCCAAATCCATATTTTTCAACTGTTCTTCCATCTTCTCCTTCTCCTACAACTGCCCATTAGGTTTACACATGCTCCCTTCTTCTTCTTCTTCTTCTTCGTCTTCTTCTTCTCAACTATCTTTTCTATCTTGTCATACCTTTCTTCCACTTCTTGTCTGCTAATCCACTATGTGGCATGTAAATTTACACAAGCACCAAATCATTTTCGTCACTTGTAGTCTCACCATTATCATCAGGTCATCTACATAACGCACTGATATCACTTTATCTTCACACGAGGTCCTAATAATACACCATCATGACTTCCTTTGCACTCACCATTTGAATAAAACAACTTAAATTCATCACTCACCAACTTACTACAATTTTCTCACCTCATTTATGATATTCTCATCACATCCACTCTGTTTCTTCTTATTTCATCTTTAAAGTTTTCCAACTTATCTGCTTGCAGAAGAGTCCTCACATTTCACGTTCCAATCCTCAATCTTCTTCTCTCTCTCTCTCTCTCTCTCTCTCTCTCTCTCTCTCTCTCTCTCTCTCTATGATGGGTTGTATAGCAAATATAATGTTTAATAATTTCAATATTTTAATTCTAATTTTAATAATTCTCTCAGTACCTCTATATATATAATGTCTATCAACTAGCTCATATTATATTATGCTTTTAGACTGCACAAATAAGTCTTCATTCATAATATCATGCATATTGTAAAATGCTATAGTTTATCATAATCATCTATTCTTAAATGTTCCTAATTTGACTTGAAGATGACGTTGAAAACGTTTGTCATTTCCTATTATGCCATATAATACGAGGCGCATCCAGAAAGTAAGTTTCCCGATTTTTTCCCCTTGAAAGTAAACGTAATTAGCCATGTCAACTGCGCATGCGTAACAGATCTATGACGTATGAATCATATGCCAGCCGGACAGGTCCCGCCTAGTGCCTGTAGCGTGGCAGCAGTGGTCCGAAATGGAAGCTCTTATTCCTTCTTCCACCGCCTGCGAGGTTCAGTCGGTGATAAAGTTATTTAATGTACAAAGCATTGCGACAATTGAAATTCATCGGCAGCTCTGTCAGGTCTATGGGCCGAACATCATGAGTAAGCAGATGGTGCGTCGCTGGTGTAGGCAGTTTTCCGAAGGTCGTCAAAGTGTCCATGATGAAGAGCGCAGTGGGCGACCGTCCCTCATCAATGATGATCGTGTTGAGCTGGTGCGGCAGTGCATCATGGAGAACCGTCGCTTCACGATTACGGAGCTGAGCAGCCATTTTCCGCAGATATCGCGATCCTTGTTGCATGAGATTGTCACTAAGCACCTGCTGTTCAAAAAAGTGTGTGCCAGGTGGGTGCCGAAAAATGACACCCGAACACAAAATGCAACGTTTAGGAGCAGCACTGACATTTCTGCAACGGTATCACGATGACGGCGACGAGTTCCTCGACAGGATCGTCACGGGCGATGAGACTTGGATTTCGCACTTCACCCCGGAAACCAAGCAGCAGTCAATGCATTGGCGGCATAGTGGATCTTTGGTCAGGACGAAATTCAAAGAGAAGCTGTCGGTACGGAAAGTGATGTGCACGGTGTTCTGGGACAGGAAGGGCATTCTGCTCATTGACTTCCTTCTAAGAGGTGAAACAGTGAACGCTGACCGTTACTGTGAAACACTGCGAAAATTGCGATGTGCCATTCAAAACAAGAGGCTTGGAATGCTTACTGCAGGTGTTGTGCTCCTCCATGACAATGCTCGTCCACATACGGCTCGGCGCACAGCAGCTGTTTTGACGGAATTTGGCTGGGAGTTGTTTGTCCTGATCTTGCTCCCAGCGATTTTCAAGTTTTCTTGCACCTCAAGAAATTCCTGTCCTCCGGTGAGCGTTTTGGCAACGACGAAGAGGTGAAGACGTCTGTCACACGCTGGTTCCATTCACAGGCGGCAGAGTTCTACGACAGCTGGGTTACAAAAGTTGATTCCACGATGCGACAATTGTCTCAATTCTGATGGTGGCTATGTTGAAAAATAGCTGAAACATCGCTGTACCTGTTACCAATAAATGTTTTCCTGAAAATGTGTGTTCTTTTTTTTTAATAGGGAAACTTACTTTCTGGATGCGCCTCGTGTTATGTATGACAAGTTACAGACTGTTGTCAAATAAAAGTTATGTATGTTAGTCATTAACCTATCGGAACCAAAATGTCAAGAAAGATGGTTTATCATGTTTTCCTGTGACTTCTATTTATTACCACAGGATATAATTATGGCATCTGAGTTACATTAAAAAGTATTAATTATTCAATCTATTTTAAATAAGAGGTAATAATTGGTGTATCATTTACTCTTCATCATCTCTATTTCTGAGGAACTGGATATTTTTTTCTGGAAATTTCCCATAATGACGAAGACCAGTATTCTTGTCCTTTTCAGTCAAGAGAAAAGTCGGTTTTGCTTTTTCCCACTGCAATGAAATAGTAGCGTTACCGAAGGAAAATCCGATTACGTTCCTCTAGCTGAACGATCAAAATGAGATTGATGAAAGCTCTCATGGACATGGGCACACTCTTTCCGATATAGAGTCATCTAAAAATAAATTTACAGAACGACGAAATTGAGTTCAGCTAAGGAATCAATTCATTTTACTTTTAAGTATCATTCGGTTGTTCATATTAGACACAATATTACATGCCGTAATGCTCCACAAACATGCATTTAGATTGAGATTTGTAATCCAGCCTCAAGAGAGTTTGTTTTTCAATTATCATTGTATTGTGAGTTCTCTTAGTATAGCAGACCAATATTCTCTGTGTGAATATTCGACTTTATATAACTGCTCATCTTTCCCACATATTCGGGTCTTTTGCAACGCTTGATTGAAGGGCTAGTTTACTCATAGGTCAATGATGACTTCTCCGTGTCTTCATTCCATGACTCTCAGTTAACTCTCTCTTAAATTTTCCTGATGGTATCCACATTCTATGTACTCGTTCCGGTCACTTTCTTTCTTCAATCCTCACAACATGAAAAATCACTTCAAATGTTTCTTCTCAATTCGAACAAATCAATTTCTGTGTCATCCACTTCCTCGCGTCGTAGTCAGTCCACTCAAAGTCAATTTATTAGGTCTTATCACATTCCACCAATGTCAATTCTACTCACACAGTTCATTTCTAGGGCAAGGAAACCGCCCTTGTCGCATTCTTTTAGTGTACATTTTGGGAAATAGCAATTCTCTTGTAATCTACTTCTACGGCCGATAATCGGTCACATTCTCCAGAGTGAAGTTCGGCTATAGATCAATTTTTTCCATAGTTTTTATTGTACAATCTGAAAATTAATAATTCTGTGTAGTGATGTTGTACGGCCAATTTATTGACTTTTCCATATTTTTTACTGTCCAAACTGGAAATTAGTAATTCTGTGAAGTTATACGGCCAGTGGTCGACTATTTCCGTAGTTTTTATTGTTCAACCTAGAAAGTAGTAGTAAAATTCTCCATCATGAAGTTTTACAGACAGTGATTGACTTCTGCCGTAGTTGTTATTGTCGAATTTGGACACTAGTAATTCTTTTTCGTGAAGTTCTACGGGTAGTGAACAACTTTTGCCGTGGTTTTTATTGTCGAATATGGAAACCAATATTTCTATATAATGAAGTTCTACGGCCAGATATCGGCTTGTTCTGCTGTTTTTATTCTCCAATCTGGAAACTAGTAATTCTCTATCATGAAGCTGTATAGCCTGTGATAGACTTTTTCGTACTTCGGCCAGTGACCGATTGTTGCAGTAGTCTTTTATAGTTTATTCCGGTAAGTAATAATTCTCACATAATAGATTTTTATGGCCAGTAATCGGCTCTTGTCGCAGTCCATCATCATTCATTTATTGTCAATGTCATTCAAGTCACTGACAGTCACCCATCACGATTTTTAATACGAATTGCAAACCTGAATCTTCGTGGAAGATGCCCTCGGAAATGAAGATAATTTAAGCGCCAACTTGAACTGCTATGTGCGCACGACTAAGAAGAAGCTCACTTTAGAACAGATGACCCGAAGTACATAGAATTTGCAGCTGCCTCTTGTAAGTCACTCTGAGGAAGATTAATAATAAATAACTATTACAAGTGATTGTAGCCTAAGTTAATATCCAATTACGCGTGTGCATCACAGTTACTAAAGGCAAACGAAGTCGAAAGAGGAGATATGCAACATGACTAAGTATTTGAGTAGGCCTATTTACAATACCACTTATCCCACCCAAGATACAGATGTGTGTTAGTCGTCAATATTGCATAAGGTCGAGGTCTGACATTGCGTTGCTTCACGACACTGTAAAGTGAAAACGTGTCAGCTCTACACAATCTCAAGATGTGACATAGGTCAAGATTCAATAATATCAAGGCTGTACAGTACTTAAAAAGGTCATAATGAATTATGGGTAAAGTCACATGAAACAAAAATAACCTACAAACTACGTCCGTCAGAAATATTTGCGCATCAAGTTCTATTTGTCCTGCCTAGATGTTTCAAATCCTCTCTCAAGCATGGGCAGTATTTTCTTTGTTAATAATAAAAATTGGATTCTATTACCACTTTAGTTAATAATGACAATGACAAGAAAGAAAGATCAAAAAATTAAAAATCTAAAGCTATGCGCAAGAGTCTTGTGTCTGATGAAGTAGTGAACACCAAGTCACTAATTAATTCGTTCCGGAGTGCATATTCTACTGAAAGGACTTAGAAGTTATATACTTTCGAAAAGTAAAAGTAGAAACGAGAACGTAGCCTATAACAGTTACATTTTGAATTTTCGAATTAAGTTTTCTGATACTGAGAATAGTAACCATCTATGAAGAATGTACAGTAGTTTTGTGAAAAGTGAATCTTTGGTAACAAGTCAATTTCATAGGAAATTTCCTAATAACGCCATTCCAATAGGACCCCGATATCAGTACTATAAGTTCTAGTAACGAATCTATTTGAACAATAGAATGTGAACGGTAATATCAGAAACCAAGTCAGAAGAAACTGGAACTATCTTTCCCGATCTCAAGTCATGTTATTTATATCTGCTGAGACGTTTAGATTAACGAATTAATTATGTATCCCATGCTTGAGAAGAACATTAAGTGAATATTCGAAGAGAAATTTGTCTCATGATTCAGAACTTCGTGTAAATTCGAACATTTAAAGAGACAATCATGCGTACAGAAAGTTTCCAGCATCTGTCATGAAGCGGGTGGGTAATGTTTTTGATATCTTAACATCACCTGCTTTAAGTCGCATGTTTCGCGGTTGGAGCGATTGTCGTCGGTATGCGTCCAAAATGCGAACTGTCGCAGTAACATATGGTCTAGCCTACATGAGTCAGCGAGAAGACAAGAAGCAGAATCAAGAAGGTTTACGGGAGATCAAGAGAAGGTGCGGTTAGCGTTCAGAGAAGACGGCTGGATGTGAAAAGTATGATGGGTGAAGAGATAGTAATTTCATCACCAAAAGGCAGTATTTTATCGTTCACGGGTAGATTTAAGGGCCAAAAAAGTTACAATCTTAGAAGTTGGTGCATAAGCGGTAAGAAATAAATAAAATTTCTGAATGGAATTACAACAGGAAGTTTAATGATTTAATGTCGTAAATCGTGTTTAGTGTGATGAAAGTGGAATCATAGATATAGAGACCAGTTGGGAAGTTATATAAAAAAAAAGATGTTGGGAAATTAAAAATTGACTAGTTAATAAATATAGTTACCGATTGAAGTTTATTGTAAAGAACTAAATCTTAGGAAGTGATGTAATGAAGTTTATGAAAGATGATCTTAGTGATAGCATTTACAATTATCATAGTTTTTTCTGAGTGTTGATTGTGGTTAAGAAATGAATGATCAAACTAAAGTGAATTAGATACTCATGTCAAGATTTAATAAGATTGTTATAATGACCTGTATTAGGTAGAAAAAGATTAATATAACCGTGTGAAGTGTTACGAGTTAGATGCAATGTAGGAAGACGGAATTATATATAAATTTAGTTAGCAAGATTAGAATGCTGGAAGAAAGTAAGTGTGGAACGAACAGATGGTGGACATTTAAAATCAATAAGGAGAAACTGACTGTTTGGAGTTAAGTTAATAGCGTTATTAGTTTAACAGGCTTTCGTGAGTCAGTTACAGTATGGCTAGCACCAGTGATATTAAACGACGACGCTCAGGGTCTCAATTAAATCCTCTATGGGAAAATGAGTATTTGTTTTCGTAAGTATAAAATGGGACACAGCGTTCAGTTTATTACTCCTGTTAGCAAATTCCATTTAGAGCGCCATTATAAAACATACCAAATTAGTCAGTATGCAAATGTAGGAGTGGATCATGAAGTCCTAAATGATCTTCGTAATGATATACTTGAGACAGAAGTGAGTTATTTAATCTTACTGCATACCCTGGTTATGTTAGGCCTATGATTATTAGATATCTTTCTTCGAGAAAAAATGTTTTCATTATAATCCCTTTTTGAAATAAATATTTCCTTATTTTGTATTTTTATCTCTTTTTTGTGTGAAGACAGTTTAAGTCCAGTTGAATTATTTACAATCAAGAAAACATGCCTATAGTATAAATAATTTCATATTATTAAAGCTACTTAGTAGGCCTATATACAGTATGTAATTTATTTCACTTTGCACCATCGACACAACTTGCTGAACCTTAAACCCATCCTCGCCTACCGCTTTGGCTGAGAACCGGTTCTGTATGCATGAAATATGCAAGCCATTCCAATTTCGCACAGTGCAGAAATCTGCCCATCACTGGATAACGTGAAGTGAACACGTCCCTATAAGTATTAGTCCCAATCACAGCTTCCTCAATGGCAAAGTCGTAAAGTGTTTTGGTTATTTTACTATCAGTGCCATCTATCACAGTCACTGGAAAACGAACCTGAAACTTAAATGAGTTCCGTCCTTCCAATTTTGCATCAAAGACATTCAAGGTCCATAAGGGAACTCTTGAACTTAGGAAAACTGATGGTGGGGGTTCAATTTACGACTGAATCGAACGGTGGTGGCGGCTGTAGGCAGATTTCATCGGAATTAACTCACTTTCTTTGCCTTTATGCTTTCATCTTTATTCTCTGTACTCTCGATTTAACTTCTCGGAATAGTCCCTTCAGTTCAAAACAAATGTTTAATGAAAAATTATTCAGTATCAACATAACTTCAATTCGAAGTGAAAGAACGAATGGAATTAATGTTGTGTGATTTAACCCCGGAAACTGCGGGATGTTCCTCGGTCCGTGCAGACAACTCCAACAAACTTCTCAGCCTAGGCCAGTGAGCAGGGACCTGATAATCTTTATATGGAATCGTTATTCTAAAGGGGAGAAATTTCCACCCCACACCGCAACGGAAATTATCAGTGAATCTTGGATTTAAGATGGACATAACTTACTTCGCTGACAACTAAAATGGGTGTACTTTGCACGCTCTCCCTAAGGTGTGAACTTGACTTCTAAACTTCGCTAGCAATAAGAGACTGTCGTGTGAACAAACTTGGGGATAACGCTTTACTAAATGCACCCTCTTAATATCTAGTAACTTAGTGAGTATTAGAGCTCAACGTAATACGCAAACAGTGCTCCGCGGACACCAAGCTAACCGCGATAAATTACCTTGATTGCCGGATGCATGTTGAATGAGTGTTGAATGACCAAGGACAAGAAAGAAGAGAAAACATAAAAGCGTGTTGTTGCTTTCATTCATGGGTTTCGGGTCGTAGGAACAAAGTATTGACATTATGACATTAAAGTCCGTTGATAGCTTCTTTCATTTCAGAGAACGACTTGTGCTAAAGAATCTTTGAGAATTTTTAGGGAAACAGAGACATATTATCCTAGTTGTGGCTACTTTTGTAGTTGTAGTTACTTTTAAAACGTATTTTTTTTCCTCGCAGGAGGGCCCGCACCGTTAGGCTTATTGTGCGACCTTCTTATATTGGAATGATTGTTTAAGTCCATTTAGGATCGCTCTTCAGGCGCATGATTCACTGCATGGTGTCATTGTGTCGATTCAGTCTCAGCATCCAGTCCTGATTGGAGACCTGATCCTCCGCTTCCTGTGATGTTGTTCTGCGCCTTCCTCAGATCGATGGCATCTGTTCGCAATTCATGTTCCTGAATCTGCTGCATCCTTAACCAGAATAAAATGCCGCAGTCGATCCCACGACTCACCAAGACGCCATTTATCCGAGGGAACTACACTTATCCGGTCGCTCGCAGTCCGCTTAAAAGCCCCTGCGGCTTCGCTGGATATGTGCAGTTCCCGCATACAGGCAGATTTCGGAACCACATCCGCCATGCTATCCTGTCGACCTGTAACTACAGTATCAAGATGATTAATGGAATGATACTAACGAAGGCGAAATGAGTTCGAGGTCCAACGTCGAAAGTTACCCAGCAATTCTGCTTCGAGTGGTTGAGGAAACACCTCAGAAAAAACCAACTAGGATTTGAACCCCGGCCCTCTCGTTTCACGGCCAAGAAGGTTAACCGTTACTCCACAGCGGTGGACTTTAAAGCGCCATACAGATTTGTCTCACGCTCTTGACATGTGATTTTCCTGTGTGGTATGAGAAGTGGCCTTGTGCTATACTCACCACAGAAGTCACACTGGGTAATTTTCCAGCATTCATTCATTATTGTCAAAGAGTGAAAGTGTAACACATCAAGGAACCCAATTTTGAACGATGATAAATATAGGAGCAGCAGCAGCAGCAGCAGCAGCAGTAGTAGTAGTAGTAGTAGTAGTAGTAGTAGTAGTAGTAGTAGTAGTAGTAGTAGTAGTAGTAGTAGTAGTAGTAGTAGTAGTAGTAGTAGTAGTATGTTCATTGACAAAGCTTCGCCTAATATTCTAACGAACAAAACAATCCAAATCCGAGTTGGTAAGGTTGTGATCTTATTATGTACACCTATGTTATTTTTGTTATTTTCTCATCTGGTCTGAGACCTGGCGCCTGTATCACAATGTTTATAATTCTTGTAACTTGTATTTCTATTGTAAACTTCTATTTCACAACCTGAGTTTGGAAACTTCACTTTACAAAGAAAGTAAAGTCTTTAAAAATTTAATTTTTCATACTTTACAAGTGTTTCTTTTTTGTTTCACAATGAAGGAATATACAAATATGTAAATTTTAACTGTAAAACTAGAACATTTTCTACAATTTCATTGTCCATAGATGTGTAAAGTTCGAAAGTGTAACAAATTATGCCTAAAGAAAATAAATACATAGTCTATTAAATTTGTTTCATGAATAACTGGATACCATTACGTGTTAAACTGAACCAATATTGTAATGTTGTTTAGCTGTCCAGTATGTCGCATGAAGATATTGAATTTAATCAAAGAAGACGTAATATTTTCCGGCCAAGTTATAATCATGTCACTGTATGAATATAATGGAAGTTTTGAAATGAGTCCCAATGCAATGAAAGCACTGCTGCAAGTTATAGGACTTCATTATCTAGGGTAATATCCAACAGTTAAAGATGGAGCCAAATCTCAAAACAACTACTTTGTATTGGATGGGAATTGTTGTCAGTTGCATTAGCAGACATTCATCGAGTTTTTAAGCCTTCAGTATGCATATCCTTTATCTCTATTAAACTGAAATTTTATTCCCATGAGTCAATTCTGAATGTTGAATTTGGCGGTTCCTATGGTGACATAAATAGTAGACCAGTCAACGCATTGCTGTAAAAGACCAAATTGCAACACGAAATTCCAGTATTATAATATAACGAAATCTAGAGGTTTTCTATTATTGAAATATAATATTATGGTTTAACGAGCTTATAATATAGGCTAATCTATTTCAGCGTAAAATATAAACATACATATTCATTGACAGCGGTAAAATTACGAAAAATGTAACTCTGCTCCTTAGCAACTAATCGTAACCTGTTGTTGGTGTTGGTGACTATGCATAATTAAAACTCACGTTTCTAAATTTCTTTAGGCGATTTTGTAAATATTCTCAAATTTCATAAATTAATAAGACTACATTGTGAAACAGAGTTTACAAGCATTTTGTAATTTTTTATTTGTGATTTCTATTTTTCATTTGTAATTTTAGTACAAAAAGTGTCTCTCAAAGCTTCTTGGTTACTGACAAAATCCTTTTTGTCTCTGATGATCTGTGATTTTGCATTGTTATAAATTATACAAACAACTTAAGTCTTTCTATTTCTAAAACTGTAATAATATCTAAGTATATTATAATATATAAATAATGTAACTAGTTATTAAATCTGAATCTCCATCACTTACGTAAAACACAAAAGTTATATATTATTATTATTATTATTATTATTATTATTATTATTATTATTATTATTATTATTATTATTAATCAGAAATGTCACTTTGCACACAGCATCCACTCCTTTAGGCCACAGAGCTATGGCTGGTCATGTAGGTCGGTAAAACTACTGGGAATGGAATGAGTAGTTTTGGTCCAAGTTCAAAATTTGGCTTATCTACCTATCTATGCAGCCAATTATCAGAATATCAACGAGCATCTTGAATATAAAACACTTTCATTTCGTTCAAATATTTAGTCACACAGTCATATGATACAAATATAGTGGTTGAAAATGCAGTTTTCAAATATGGAATAGGCCTACTTCATCATTATCTCGAAAATTGGAGAAATGAATTACCATTCCAAATTCTTGTCATTAGAATTCGATAACGATGTATTAGAAGTGATCGCAAGGGAATAGCGATATAAGGTTTAAGGTTTTAGTTTATTTCTGGAGAAAATCACTCCTTCGCGTCCCCTTTGTCGAAAGTCGGTAAGAACGCGGACGTACACATATAATGTTACAAATTTGTAGGATATTATGTTTCGATGTCTTTTCGAAAACAGATAATAAATACAAGCTTAATTTTAAGGAGCATGGGAGGAAAAGTATTTATTTTGTTCAGATGGCAAAAATATGAGATACTTAATTTGAAGTAAAATTTTAAATGTAGTGTGAAAGAACAATGTACGTTGTCATTATTCTTCTTGTTATGAAGACAACTACACCCTTACCTGTAACTTGAATATTCCATTAATAAACGAACAATAAAAAGTATCGGCTTCTAAGTCTTAATCGGTGTAAAATACTTCGACTTTTTTCGACATATGTAGTATAATTTGAATATATGTAGGGTATTTGAATGTAGCCTAGTGTAATAAATAAACTATAAAAAGTATCGGCTTCTAAGTCTTAATCGGTGTAAAATGCTTCCACGTTTTTTGAAGTATTAAGTGTAATTTATAACTTCATGACCAGCGTGGTACGTTTTTCTTATTTCAAATATCTGCTGATGTAAAGTACACGTTCTTTTCATGGTAAATAAGAAAATAAATTCATTTTATTTTATTAATAAAACAAAAATAATGAATAGGACGATAAAAAATTAACATGGAAAAAGTTGTGTATAGTTATAATAAGTAGAAGAATATTATATTGCTTATGTTTTTTGGTCACAGTTCGTCTCTGGACTGTTATTCACTGCATTATCTGAGGAGATACCCACTCCACCCCTCTCTCTGCGATTGTGGTGTGCGGGTTGCATTTCTATTACGTCACAATTTCGTGGTGTTTGGCAACCACTGGGCTACTCTCTTATCTCTAAGTAAAATAATCCTTTAATCAAATAAAATACATTTAACAAATTTGACATTATACCAAGCTTTTTAGTCTCGATAATCTCCTGGATTAAATATTTTCTTTACTTTTCGATTTAAGATAAAACATTATTTATGACTCCAGAAGATGGCTGGTTGATTCATATTCCCAATGCTTCGAAATATGGTTAATTTGAAATCTCTGTGAATTCAGATTATACGAATAAGTGAATAATTTCTTCTCCAAACTATGACAACTGCTATAACCACTTTCACAATGTGTTTAAACAATATGATAATCAATGAAATAATACATGAATGAATCAAGTTCATCGCGTCGCAAGTGACCACTGGAGATTCTTTTTGAAGAGGATTTTCACAGCGGATTTTTGCACCAGTACCCTTCCCAAATCTAGAGGGCTTTGAGAATTAGAAGACTATAAGGCAGAACGAGTTCAAGCCGGTCTATGTTGACTATCCAATGACAGTGAGGCGGTGTTGCCTATTTAAATCGTCGCGAAGCCACACTGATGCGTCGCGCATTACTTATTTTTTATTTTTTTCCCGCACAATACTTGAATTTTTAAGCTGTGTCGTTCGATAGGATTTTAAAAAAATCTTGATCTGACTGTACAACAATGGAATTCGTACGTCACCTGGTTCGCACATTACCGCACTGAAGGCCCTCGCTGTAGACTTAGTTTATTTTCAAATTCTGTAGACTGTTTTCTGTGTGCTCTGTAGGGCATATAATGAACAATAATACTACAGTAGCAATGTCTTTTGAAGGGATTAAACATTTTTTTTATGATTGACCGTATAACCCTATAATCTAGGTGTGTTGGAGTCTAGTCTTTAAACCGTAAAATTTCACACGAGTTTCATTAAAAGGCCGAGTTTTCAGTTCATGACCTTTCCTTGTAAGAATGTTGGATTTAATGCTATGGTAATCACTTGCTCATCCATGCCACTTCATTAGTTCAAATCCTACTCATGCGTTATATTTTAGAATGTGAACAGCTAGCCCTTTCCATGCACGTTCGGCAGTAGGTCAGTTCATGTGAAGCAATGAGATTCTATGGCTCCTAATGCGACGATACGTAGCTTAACTTCATAAAACTTCAAATATAAGAGATCAATAGAGAAAGAGACTGACATCTGTGCAGTATGGCTTCAGTTTTGATCCTCGTTGACGACTAACTAAAAAATTTCATGATATTCTTTCCTCTCTGCATCCGAACTGCGGTATGGTATATGCAAATTATACCTTATAGCAAATAAGGCCTACTTTACTGCCCTACACTTCGCTGTAATTACCTTGATAGTTGTCATAATCTGTCATTTCACATGCATTAGTGGTAGAGTGTAATATAATATGCTAGCTATAACATATTAGTGAATTGCTATATACTATACGCTTATTATATCACACAATTCTCAAAATTTGTAATCTCTTTTCAATCAATCTGTTGTTCCATTCCATTTATCTCTTGAACTTCATATAGCTTTCAGATAATAGATAATTTACAAACGATATCACAAGTAATGAAAAACTTAGTATAGTTCCTGATCGAATTTCTAAAGCTTTCATTAACTTTACAAAAGCGTTCGACTCCGTAGTGCACGTTCCAGTCTTAACAACTCTTCAAAACCAAGGAGTTAAAAAAAAACTGTATAAGGATACTTACCACGCTATATTCCAACAAGAGAGCCAAGATCCGATTAGACAAGGAGGGGAGAGTTTCATTGGAAAAGGGAGTTCGACAAGTTGATCCCATATCCCCGAAAATTTGATACAAGATGTTCTCCGAAAAATGAGACTGGACTACGACATCAACATCTTTCTTCAATACCGGTATGTCAAAGAATATACTTAGCTTAGCCAAATAAACAACTCTACCCACAAAGAAGTGCAAAGAAGAATTTCGGCCGCATGGTGAAAATTTTGGAGTCCCAAATTTATTCTTACAAATAGGACATTCAGCAAGAGAATGAAAAGGATAGTAATGGATAGCTGTATCCTTCCCATCTTCCTATAAGGACCTCAGACTTGGTCTCTAGAAGATAGGCAAAGAAAAATGTTGGAGACGTGCTAGAGGAAAATGGAGACGAAGAGTCTAGGCGTCAATCTGAACGAAGAGCTTAGAAAGATAACAGTGTCAAAGATGCTGCAACGACAGCTAAAAACATTAAACAGAGATGGACAGGCTATGTCGTGAGAATGGACAACAGATGTACACAGAACAACAGTTTTGGACCCAAGAACCGGCCACAGGAGAGTAAAACCCAGGTCCCACGGTGCTTGATTCCTTGCAGGCCAGCAAGCTTGGTGCTCTGATGGCTCTGATGGCTCCCGTGTTATTTACTATGCTAGTATTGTTCACACGCAGTTGGCTCTTTTCACAGCTCAAATTGGAAAATCAGCTGCTGTTCCATCTGATGCCAACACTAATGATCAAATATAAACTAAACATGAGTGGAAAACAACTACATTAACAATAGTAAATGAGGTCATAAGGTAATTAAACCAGAAATATAAAGCAGCTGAAGTCCGATATTTAATTGCTGTTTCTTAGAAACTAAAGAATACAGAAAAAACAGATTTAGTTGGAAAACAACGAACATGACGACATGGTTTCAGCGGTGATACCATATCATCATCTTTCGTTCAAGCAAGCGAGCGAGCAAGCAAGCAAGCACGCAGAGCAGCCATCAGCGCTCCCAGGTTGGGATCCATCACAGAAACAAGCATCGTGGGAACCGAGCTTAAGACGACAAAGGAGACTATAGGCAGACGACTTGAAGGTCCACTTTTGTAGTAACTGGTCATCATAGGTAAAGGATCGAGAGGACTGGAGAAGTCATAAAAGAGGCCTAATGGCAAGCATGAAAACCTTTCCCGAAGTAGGTAACCGGATTGCCTTAATAGCTGCCTTATCAAGGCAAGATGCCTTGATCTTAAGGACTTCCATGGGCTAATCCTAACTCTTATATGTATGTATATAGATGTGACTACATAAAGATTAAAACTAATCTATTGCTCTGTATTTCATATATATACATCACAGAAGAGCTCAAATGCAAAAAAAGTTATATCCCCAGAAAAGTTTTCTCAGAAATGAACAAAATGTGGCACACAACATATTTACGGTGTATTTTATAATTCTTTTTCATCATCCAATTCCTTCTATAGTAACAAGATTTTAGAGCAAATATTGGCCTTCAATATTTTTCCTTCATCAAATAATTTAAATTAAAAAAGTGGATATGACTTGATTTCCACAGATCTGCGTGTATAACTTCTTTTGCACTTAATCGTGATGTGGATAGATATTAATTTTGAACTTGCTAGTAAGTTACTGTAAAATATTGAACAAAGGATATGGTTATTGGTTATAAGTTGAAATGATACATATTATTTTCATAACATTTTACAATATTACTGAAGAATATAATTTTTTTTAAGATTGCCTGCTGAAATTTTCACATGAATAAAGATCTAATTTTATGATTACCAATGAAAATTATACACATAGTTGTTATCATTGCAAATTATACACATTACTTTCATAAAATAAAAAATTACTGAAAAATATAACGTTTCAGAGACTGCCTGATGAAATTTTCAGAAAAATACAGACCTAATTTTGGTTACATTTCTAAATGAGTAATAAAGAAAGTCTTTTCCAGACTTTAACCAATATTCTGTTCTTTTGGGGAATTTCTACATATGCTCTATAGGAGGTTCAAGATCGACACAATTACAATTCTCATTGGGTTCATCATGGTCTTTCCTAGCTGCTGGCGTTGACTGTAATTCCTTGTAGAAGGTGAGTCTAGGACCTTCTCTAAAATTCAGTCCACTCCTTGCAAGAAGATTATGAATCTCCCTTATCTTGAGTGCTAATATCGGCCTCGAACCATTTTTTGCTACAGGCGGGCGCTGCAAATGATCACATCCTTTAAGTAGTGAAACAGGAGAGCCACTGTCACTGAAGAAAAACGGTTATTGATAGTTTCCTGTACTGTTTCTCTGTTTACTGTTAAATAAGCAAATGGGTCACTATACCTGGCTTTCTTTCTTCTTTGCCTGTCTGTTTCATTACGTTTCCTCTTCCTGGAACCCACGTTTCCTTCCCCAACTGTCACCACATCTTCCATATTTTTCATTCTCTTGCCATTCACGTAAATACAAAAATTCAGTTTTCTCTCACCACATTGACTGTTATAACGGTAGATAAGAATTGTTAAAATTGTTTAAAAGCAAAATTAGAAAAACTTGTTGTACATTAGGCCTATGTTAATAAAGCGAAAGAATGGATATAACTTGAACTGAAGCAAACAGCTTTTTGGATGTAACTTATTTTGAGTCAAACGCAGGTTTTTATCATCCTGTCAGCTGGAGGATATAACTTTTTCTGCACAGAATATCACAAGTATAGACGCAGGGAACCCCTAAAGTAGCAGTAGGAGCAAGAATTCGATTAAAAAAATGGATATAACTTGTTTTGCATTTGAGCTCTTATGATATAATTCTCTCTTTCATTCACTTCCATGTTCTTTTACTACTCCTGATCACTGTCCTCCCACCGCGTTCTTAACAATTCTGACCAGCAATGTCTAGGTTTGAATGTAACAATACATAAAAAAGACGTACTATAAATTGACACCTCGTTTCGGCTTTCAAAGCTACATTCATCAGTTGCCGAGAAGTAGAGGATCGTTAGATTTGTGACTCTTGACTTGTCCCGTTTGCGATGTTTTTATTGCTGTTTCTTTTGAGGAAGAATGCTTCACGTGGGCAGTTGTAACCACCGTATAAGTCTAAACATGCTGCTGTTCCTCTCGCGAAATAATAGTTGTACGAGTGCGGTAGTAATAACAACCACCACCGCCGACTGGGGTATGTGGGGCGGTCTGTTGAATAATTCAGCAGCCGGGGTGGGTGAAGACAGTTCGGTGGGTGGCACTTTGTCCACGTGGGTGTCGGAATGCTGCTGCATCCACCGTCGAATTATTTACGTTGCCCTTAGCAACCAAACTCGTCGGCGCAACACTGTAACTGATAGAGACTTTCAAGTGCTGTATTGATTTATTTTCCAAATAAACTATAGAGATACATAAACCAGAACACAGTTCCCTTCAGAGTCTTTCCGAAACCAATAAAACTGCTACTGAGATTTATTTTTCCGTTTATTTAACGATGTCTCTAACGGTTTAACTCTTTCAGTCGTCTTGGAATGCTGACCCTCAGTTCCTGGGCGACGCAATACGACGCGATATTTCTAAGAATGTATCATCAATACATAATAGTACTTGTATCATCAATATATCTCCTATATGTATGGACAAGTAGTAGAGGATTTCGCGTTAAAAAAATCATTGAACATAAACTATTTAGATAAGTCTTTTCTTGAGAATTGGGAATTAATTAGTTTCCTTTAATCCATAGAACATCATTTCATTGAGAACTAGAGCGATTTCATGTGCTAAAATATTGTTACCTCTCTAAAATTATCATATATTTAATTTTCAAATAACGGGGTAAAAGCTAAATTGTTAGAATAGCCTTCCGCTTTCTTGCCAAACATCCCGCTGAGGAATTTAACAAACAAATAGGGCCGGTACAGGTGAGGCCAAGATTTCACACTGGTAAAACACGTACAACATTGACTGCGTTCATTATATAAAGTACACAAAATTTGTCAGCAAAACAAGAAACCATTAGATATGTAACTTAAGTTCTTGTTTGATTAGTAAAGGAAAACATGTGCTGCACATAACCTAAAAACTGCAATATAGCCGTTCTTCGCAGAACAGTTAATGACGGAAAACGTGTACTTCACATAATCTGAAATATGTATTATAACCCTTCTTGACAGAACAGTTAATGACGCTAAACGTGTGCTCCACCTAATCAGAAATATGTATTCTACACATTCTTGACAGAACACTTCTTTTTGTAGGCCTACTTAGTTATTTAACGACGCTGTATCAACTACGAGGTTATTTTGCGTCGTTGGAATTGGTGATAGCGAGATGGTATTTGGCGAGATGAGGCCGAGGATTCGCCGTTGATTACCTGACATTTGCCTTACGGTTGGGGAAAACCTCGGAAAAAACCCAACCAGGTAATCAGCCCAAGCGGGAATCGAATCCCCGCCCGAACGCAACTCCAGATCGGAGGCAAGCGCCTTAGCCGACAGAGCTACGCCGGTGGCTGACAGAACACTTAATGACGGTAAACGTGTGCTCCACATAATCTGAAATATGTATTATAACCCTTCTTGACAGAACAGTTATAATGGAAAATGTGTGCTCCACATAATCTGAAATATTCTTAACAGAAGAGTTAATGACGGAAAACGTGTGTTCCACATAACCTTAAATCTGTATTATAAGTTATAACCCTTCTCAATAGAAGAGTTAATGACGGAAAACATGTGTTCCACATAATCTTAAATCTGTATTATAACCCTTCTTAATAGAACAGTTAATGATGTAAAATATGTGCTGCACATAATCTTAAATCTGTAATATAAGCGCCTCTTAACCTAACAAAATAAATGTATTGATGTTTGGCACAGTTTTATTATTATTATTATTATTATTATTATTATTATTATTATTATTATTATTATTATTGCTATTATTTGTAATTGCAGTTACTTTTAGGTACCTAAAACAGTAGTTTAATGTCTACTTTTGATCATTTTAGAAATTACTTGAGGTGTCTAAAAGTTGGTTAATGGCCAAACTGTCCGCAATGTAATTACCATGTATATATAATATAATGTATATTTTTTGCAGGCATCATTACGACATTAATAGTTTTTTTATCATTTGAACCGACTCGACGCATCTTGTGCGATAAACTTGCCACAACGCTGCACGTGTTAAAAAGAGAGTGAGATAGAGATACTATACCTCACTCTTTCTTCTAACAGACGCATCTTGCGTCAACAGTGCACTAGGCAAGACCCATAAGATCAATGTTCATTTCTTAAGCTGGAATCCTCTATATACGTCCCTGCCTTTGGTTCATTCTTTATTGTCCTAGGAGTTCTTGAGCCATCCAAAATACTTAACCAGGAGTGAAGAATTGGTGTTGCTTTAAAATCTGAACGCATGTTTTGCTGCTTCTAAGACTTTTGAAACTCAATAATAATAATAATAATAATAATAATAATAATAATAATAATAATAATAATAATAATAACACTTATTATTATTATTATTATTATTATTACTACTTACTGGCTTTTAAGGAACCCGGAGGTTCATTGCCACCCTCACATAAGCCCGCCATTTGTCCCTATCCTGAGCAAGATTAATCCAGTCTCTATCATCATATCCCACCTCCCTCAAATTCATTTTAATATTATCTTCCCATCTACGTCTCGGCCTTCCCAAAGGTCTTTCTCCCTCCGGCCTCCCAACTAACACTGTATATGCATTTCTGGATTCGTCCATACGTGCTACATGCCCTGCCCATCACAAACGTCTGGATTTAATGTTCCTAATTATGTCAGGTGAAGAATACAATTTGTGCAGTTCTGTGTTGTGTAACTTTCTCCATTCTCCTGTAACTTCATCCCTCTTAGCCACAAATATTTTCCTAAGCACCTTATTCTCAAACCTATGTTCCTCTCTCAAAGTGAGTCCAAGTTTCACAACCATAAAGAACAAACCGCAATATAACTATTTTATAAATTCTAACTTTCATATTTTTTGACAGCAGACTGGATGATAAAAGCTTCTCAACCGAATAATAACAGGCATTTTCCATATTTATTCTGTGTTTAATTTCCTCCCGAGTATCATTTATATTTTTTACTGTTGCTCCCAGATACTTGAATTCTTCCACCACTTCAAAAGATAAATTTCCAATTGTTATATTTCTATTTCGTACAATATTCTCGTCACGAGACATAATCATATGCTTTGTCTTTTCGGGATTTACTTCCAAACCTATCTCTTTACTTGCTTCAAGTAAGATTCCCGTGCTTTCCCTAGTCGTTTGTGGATTTTCTCCTAATATATTCACGTCATCCGCATAGACAAGCAGCTGATGTAACCCGTTCAATTCCAAACCCTCTCTGTTATCCTGGACTTTCCTAATGGCATACTCTAGAGCAAAGTTAAAAAGTAAAGGTAATAGTGCATCTCCTTGCTTTAGCCCACAGTGAATTGGAAACGCATGTGACAGAAATTGACATATACGAACTCTGCTGTACGTTTCACTGAGACATATTATTATTATTATTATTATTATTATTATTATTATTATTATTATTATTCATAATGTTCACGCTAGACAACATGGTATTACACATGTAACATAGCCATATTTTAAATAACATCTTGTCAAAATTTTACAAAAATTCAGAAAAAGATGGGCTTACAGCCATTGCAGTGCTTGTAACAAACACAACTTTCAGAAACATCAAACCGAATATGTCTATTCTAATTCTTCAGAACAAAAATGTTGATATACGAGTACGAGCATTGAGTTCCGCTCCCGACCGGAAACACGCGAATCAGATAAGCTTGTATGTCCGGCACAAACTGTGTCATTATCGATCAGTAATCTCCATGTATTTTTAATAATATAACTTTGATTAATAATAGCATGCAGAAAATTATATTTTTGTTTCATAATGAGTACTAACCTGCGTTAGGGTATAAATATTTCACATGTACAGAACATAATACCAGTAAGAATTCCGGCAAGGAGAGATTTATCTGTCTTCTATATGAACACAGGATTTCGCTTGTATAATTTTTGCCCTCTGTTGTCTTGAGTGATTTCCTGCTACATGTTGACCACATGACGAACGAATTTTCAGTGTTGATCAATAATCTGAACGAATATATTGCAATAACAGTAAGTGTTAATGGTTTATGCACATTTATAGTAATTATAACGACAATAATGTAACAGTAATAATAATAATAATAATAATAATAATAATAATAATAATAATAATAATGGAGAATGCGCACAATGTGCAGGGTTTGTTCTGTGCAGCATCTTGTTAAGGAGATGATGATAATAATGATTATGATGATGATAATAATAATAATAATAATAATAATAATAATAATAATAATAATAATAATACTGTAATAACACAATACAAGAGAAACAAAAGACAGATTGAAATCTTACACAGATACACAAACAAAATACAACCAAATCTACACTACACACTAGAAAACAGAGAACAACAAATACATAAATTTCTTAAACATCAGAATAAACAAAAACAGAGAACAAACATAAAATTCATTACCACGTACAGTGATTCGGAGACCTAAAAAACCTGGCCAAAACCTCAAAATACGAACGTGATAAAGCCTGTCACCGAGTTAATAATCAAGGAGTCAATGGCGTGAGGTATTCTAAACTACTGTACAGACAAAGACTTCAGAAGTCACAGGTCGTTCGAGCGCCACAATTATCCGTGTTTTTTCAAGTTTTTTTAGTTGGTTATTTAACGACGCTGTATCAACTACGAGGTTATTTAGCGTCGATGAGATTGGTGATAGCGAGATGGTATCTGGCAAAATGAGGCCGAGGATTCGCCATAGATTACCTGGCATTCACCTTACAGTTGGGGAAAACCTAGGAAAAACCTAATCAGGTAATCAGCCCGAGAGGGGATCGAACCCGCTCCCGAGCGCAACTTCAGACCGGCAGCAAGCGCCTTAACCGACTGAGCCACGCCGGTGGCTTTTTTCAAGTTAGCAACTGCGAAGTTCCAAGACTCAAAAGTTAGTAAATACTTTTTCAAGACATTTGTTTATATGACCTGAATTGTTTCAATTTAAATTTACTGTTCTATAAATGATTCCACGGAAGTATGTTCTGGCCAAACAGTTAATGTAATTTTGTTATTTCTATAAGAGATTTAATTTGACTGCCACCCTATACCGTTCCAGTTTCTCTTTCCAGAAGTATTTCAATTCCTCCTCTTTTAGACTCAGTAAGCAAAACTTGCTCGTTTTTTCTCATTTTCGTGAAAATAAATTATTCCTGAGGCCTCGTCATCGAGCATGCAGTTTACTTGCTCTATAGGTCTACAATTTTTCGTAAATATTATAGACATTTCCTATAAAACGACAAAAAGAAATCTGCTACAAATTCTCTTGGAGGCGAAAAGAGACAGAACTTCTAAAAAACATCTCTTCACTTTTCTTAAGAAGGAAACATAAGCTGTGCTGGAGGGGGAAGCAAAGCAGGCCCGCCACGGTACCTAAAATTGTGGCTCATGGGCCCTCTACAATTAATTCCTCACTGTCTTTTACCTATTGGACAGATGTCGGAAGAGACCAAGAGGCGAGAAACAAGACGTAAAAGACTACCGAGAGCATCATCCTCGAAAATACTTAAGACAGGACACTATGAGAGATGTGCTCGTTTGGCTGCTGGTCTCAAGTGACCCAAAGATTTCCACCTACAGAGAACCGATGGCCCAAAAACATAAGAAAAAGAAATTATCTCTGTCTGTGCTTTGCCTCCTGAAAGTGGCAGAGGAGAACCGATGGCCCAAAAACATAAGAAAAAGAAATTATCTCTATCTGTGCTTTGCTTGCTGAAAGTGGTAGAGGAGAGCCAATGGCCAAAAAACATAAGAAAAAGAAATTATCTCTATCTGTGCTTTGCTTCCTGAAAGTAGTAGAGGAGAGCCGATGGCCCAAAAACATAAGAAAAAGAAATTATCTCTATCTGTGCTTTGCTTCCTGAAAGTGGTAGAGGAGAGCCGATGGCCCAAAAACATAAGAAAAAGAAGTTATCTCTATCTGTGCTTTGCTTCCTGAAAGTGGTAGAGGAGAGCCGATGGCCCAAAAACATAAGAAAAAGAAGTTATCTCTATCTGTGCTTTGCTTCCTGAAAGTGGTAGAGGAGAGCCGATGGCCAAAAAACATAAGAAAAATAAATTATCTCTATCTGTGCTTTGCTTCCTGAAAGTGGTAGTGGAGAACCGATGGCCCAAAAACATAAGGAAAAGAAATGATCTCTATCTGCGCTTTGCTTCCTGAAAGTGGTAGAGGAGAGCCGATGGCCCAAAAACATAAGAAAAAGAAGTTATCTCTATCTGTGCTTTGCTTCCTGAAAGTGGTAGAGGAGAGCCGATGGCCCAAAAACATAAGAAAAAGAAGTTATCTCTATCTGTGCTTTGCTTCCTGAAAGTGGTAGAGGAGAGCCGATGGCCCAAAAACATAAGAAAAAGAAGTTATCTTTATCTGTGCTTTGCTTCCTGAAAGTGGTAGAGGAGAGCCGATGGCCAAAAAACATAAGAAAAAGAAATTATCTCTATCTGTGCTTTGCTTCCTGAAAGTAGTAGAGGAGAGCCGATGGCCCAAAAACATAAGAAAAAGAAGTTATCTCTATCTGTGCTTTGCTTCCTGAAAGTGGTAGAGTAGAGCCGATGGCCCAAAAACATAAGAAAAAGAAGTTATCTCTATCTGTGCTTTGCTTCCTGAAAGTGGTAGAGGAGAGCCGATGGCCCAAAAACATAAGAAAAAGAAGTTATCTCTATCTGTGCTTTGCTTCCTGAAAGTGGTAGAGGACAGCCGATGGCCAAAAAACATAAGAAAAAGAAATTATCTCTATCTGTGCTTTGCTTCCTGAAAGTGGTAGAGGAGAACCGATGGCCCAAAAACATAAGAAAAAGAAATGATCTCTATCTGTGCTTTGCTTCCTGAAAGTGGTAGAGGAGAGCCGATGGCCCAAAAACATAAGAAAAAGAAGTTATCTCTATCTCTGCTTTGCTTCCTGAAAGTGGCAGAGTAGAGCCGATGGCCCAAAAACATAAGAAAAAGAAGTTATCTCTATCTGTGCTTTGCTTCCTGAAAGTGGTAGAGGAGAGCCGATGGCCCAAAAACATAAGAAAAAGAAGTCATCTCTATCTGTGCTTTGCCTCCTGAAAGTGGTAGAGGAGAGCCGATGGCCCAAAAACATAAAAAAAGAAGTTATCTCTATCTCTGCTTTGGTTCCTGAAAGTGGTAGAGGAGATCTGATGGCCCAAAACATAAGAAAAAGAAGTTATCTCTATCTGTGCTTTGCCTCGTGAAAGTGGTAGAGGAAAGCGGATGGCCCAAATACATAAGAAAAAGAAGTTATCTCTATCTGTGCTTTGCCTCCTGAAAGTGGTAGAGGAAAGCCGATAGCCCAAAAACATAAGAAAAAGAAATTATCTCTATCTGTGCTTTGCCTCCTGAAAGTGGTAAAGGAAAGCCGATGGCCCAAAAACATAAGAAAAAGAAGTTATATGAAGAGAGATGAATTCGAACGGATGTATTTTTAGTAGGTTATTTTACGACGCTTTATCAACAGCTTAGGTTATTTAGCGTCTGAATGAGATGAAGGTGATAATGCCGGTGAAATGAGTTCGGGGTCCAGCACCGAAAGTCATCCAGCATTTGCTCATATTGGGTTCAGGGAAAATCCCGGAAAAAACCTCAACCAGGTAACTTGCCCCGACCGGGAATCGAACCCAGGCCACCTGGTTTGGAAGCCAGACGCGCTGACCGTTACTCCGCAAGTGTGGACGAATAAATGTATATAAAGTGTAAATATATTAAAGGGGTAGATACACCTTTACAGTTTAAAATATTTGATTATTTTTAATAATTTTAATATGTGCCCCAACTCTTCAGTTATATTTTTTTTAAAGTTATTTACATATCTATATTGCTTTCAAAGTTACGATTTTTATGCATAACGCTCCACTGTTTTTAAAAATTTGAAAAGGAGAGATTTTACTCAGTTTTCCTGCAAACTGCAATTTTAAAATCCGTTGTTAATTAAATGTTTGAAACTACTTAAGCGAAAGTTCTGAATTTTTTGTCTGTCTAAACATGAACACTATCTACAACCAGTACCAAAATCATGCTCTTTTGGTGGATAAATTGTCTAGAAAAAATATCAACAAAAATACCTTTAAAATCGGTTCCTTATTTTTAAATGCAGATTTAAAATATTATATATTTATTTAGAATCCTGAATGGTAGTTAAATTTTTAGACCTATCTTTTGGCTTAAAAACGAAGAAAACATAACATGGAAATTTTGAAAAGTAGTTGAGTGACAATTGAAACGCCAAACTTTTGAACAGAAAGCAGTCGCCATTTTTTTAAATTAAAACATGTATTAATAGAAAAGTTTAAAAAAAATGAACAGTATTAATATAAAATAGCATAATCGGACTTTCAGATACTTATTTTGTAATCATTCTTGTAAATCATATAGGCTATACTGAGAAAAAAATCATCGAAATGCTAAATTTTTTACTGTTTCAAGCTGTATGTACCCCGTTACAATCATAATTCATGTAAGTTTTCTTTTCTTATTTTTGTCCTAAAATATTATTCTTGTCTCGAAAAAACTGACGGATTTAACTCTCTAACACCTCTAATCATCCCACACAACACAAACACGCAGCATTTCGATCCACAGTACACAGACTCATCAACATCCCAATGAGCCAACAGGACTATAAAGAAGAAATATACACTATCAAACACACAGCACAGGAAAATGGATTTTAACCCAACATAACAGACACCATAAAAAAACGATTAACGCAAACAAAGAAACGCAACACACAGAAAATAACACAATAAATACATCAGACTAACATACGAAAATAAAAACATATACAAGATTGCATCATCTTTCAGCCGCGTCTATGGCTACAGTGCTAGAGCGCTGGCCTTCCGTCCAGGGGGCTCTAGTTCGATCTACGGTCAGGTCGAGATGGAATTTGTGGAAAAAGCAGACGTTTCAGAGGGTTTTCTCGGGATACTCCCGTTTCCCTCTATCATTACACCAATACTCTCTACTTCCCCCTCATTTCACCTATCAGAACACACACTCTTTTCTATACAATCATGAATGCACCATACTACAACAAGAAACCAAAAGATAGTGCTGGAACTCACTAGGATTCAGAAAATGATGCAAATGAAATCGAAACTAGTCAATCAGGTAACATAACACCAAAAATGTATAACATTAACACAGAGAAGTCATTTATTTATTGAAATAACTTAACAGTACATCAATAATAATAATAATAATAATAATAATAATAATAATAATAATAATAATAACAATCTGGCAGACCTAAGGCAAACAAGACTCCTTTTGCGCCCAGCCACACTCTAATTGAAAACGATAGCATTATCTAATATAGTAATAATTTCAATACTATCTAGAACTTACAATAATAATTACTATGATGGTGAGTAATAATAGCAAATAATGAGAATATCAGAATAATCGAAGTGAGGTACCACGAATGTTTGCACTAAAATGTTTTTTCAGGGAAAAGTATTGAAAATTCTTTAGTGATCTAAATACTTTTTTGCAAGTTTCTAGAAGTTGAATGTTCCAATTTAAATTTTTCTCCATACCTATACCTACGTTTCTTACTGCTTCACTGAACGGAATTTCGGTGCCACTTTTTGTAAAGGGAGAAACATTTGGTGTAATAATAGTGTTTAACAAATGAAGAACCATCCAGAGGCATAGACGAAATAGACCAAAGACTTTATTCAATTAAGAAAGCCTCATGGTGCTAGTGTTTATCGTTATGAGAATTTTACAAATGAAAAATTACTGTTCTGTTGTATCTATGTCGTCTTAAACTATAACCTTGCAAGATACCAATCTATAGAGGTGTTATCGTAACTGTAAATATCTATTATTGGTGCATTACCTTCGAATAATGAATACGGTCCAAGAGCATAATTTCCCGAAAGAAAATGATGGTAATAATGTTTAACTGAATAACTAACACAGAACGTTCGTTACGTCTCCTTGTTAGAACATTGTAAATTTGTCAGTAATGCACTTTATCTATTATGCACACTGAAATATGTGTCCATTATGTAGAATAGCACGAACAAATGTATACATGATGTGATTTATTAATAACTTTAGGTGTGTGACTGAAATAATTGTTAGAGGAAAACTTCGGCTCTAAATCTTATCAGGAACGTGTGCAAATATTGCACTGTAAATATACTGATATTTTAGCACTAAGTTAAGTATGCTGTATCAGATAGTAAATACATTTCATGATACAAGATATGTAAAAGATAATATGTCCAAATCACTCCATATTTCCTTGAGTATGTCCAACAACGATGCTAAGATATTCATGGAAACCTTTAAGGCATTTATCACAGTGAAGGTGGAGGGTCACTTTTCTCCAGACGTCGCAAAGCACGTTAATTATGCAGATGGATTCTTAATTTCATTCGTAACATTGTGACATCTGTGATAAAAGTCACCCAAATGAAGCATGGTTCTATTCTTATGGTGACAAATTCTCAGAATTCAAGAATTTGAACTTGGCAAATCTTCATACCTTGCACGAGGTAGAAGATGTTGTTTATAGGAAACTATGGAACAAAGTGTGGCATTGCTAGAACCCGATGAAAATTGAAGCATGAGTTCAATAACCATTCAAGTCCATTTACACAAGTTTCAAGATATATGCAAGAAACTTTTTTTATTTCTCATCAAATCATTATTTTTTAAACGTAATATTTCTAGTTGTTTCAGAGATAAAGACAAAGTGATATATCAACTTTCAAAGTCGTAACACTTGTGGAAATATCCAAAATTTAATTTCAAATTTGCAAAAAATGAATGGCCAGAAGTGGACTTAAATGGTTATTGATCTCACAGCTTCAATTGCTGTTTGCTTCAACAGGATGAAGCAATGAGCCACACCTCTAATGAAACTGAGGACATGCTGAAGGATTTTTTTATGGGTCTGCTCGATTAAAAGTTTTTGGCTACCATGCTCCCCCTGACTTAACTACATCATATTTCTGTCTGTAGTGTTACTTAAAGGAAAGCGACTACAAAAATCACACTTTGGACGATCTGGAGCTAACAGTAGTCACAGTTACTCCCGCAACGTTTGAGATTTGTGTCGCAGAACGTATAACAGCGTGAAAATTCTTGCTAAAGGAGGGGGGCATATTCTTCTTCAGAATGGTCTCAATAGAATGAACGATTGAGCAATGGCTAACAAAATGAAAATAAACTCTCTAAAGAGCAAAGTCATCAGTTTTAGGGAAAAAGAAATGGAATTAGCGCATTATATACGTTATAAGGTGAAACTATTATATAAGTAAACAGGTACATATGAAGAGTCCACTGCAAAAAGGGGGAATGTCATAAATTTGTGAAAAATGAGAGGAAAGTTCAGTACTATAGATCAAAGGGAGTAGAATATAATACAGTTTGTAGCACTGCAAGAGAGATGATAGTTCCAGATCTACATCGTGTTGCCGAATTGGTATATCACACAAAGAGTGGGAATATCAAAGTTTAAATTGAATTTCCTGCAAAATTCAATACATTCGACATTCCCCCTTTTTGCAGTGGACTTTTCATATATTTGACCTTAGAGTAACTTTCAGCAACGATCTCGGCTGTGGGAAACATGTCACTTTTACTGCGGGAAAAGCATAGAAAGCGTTACAATTTGTGGTGAAGGTACTAAGAAAGCTCTAATAAACCCAAATAAATTGTGTATGTCACTAGTTTGTCCAGTAATAGAATTTGGTGCTACATGTTGGGATCCTTCCAGATTAAAGCTTATTGAGACATTTGATAATATTAAAAAAATGGTATTCAACCTTTTCCGCAATAATTCAACATTAAAACGAAACACATTCACGGACAGAAGAACATTAGTTCGATCATGCGCAGTACTCAAAATGTACAAAGGTGAGATCGCCTGGAGAGAAATGAAAAATATATTCCAGCTGTCAAATTACTCTTCAAGGAACGACCACTAACATAAATTGAGGGAAAGAAAGCAGAAAACGGACATGCAACGTTTTCTTTATCCAACCGTACTATCAGGGACTGGAATGCTCTATCTGCAGATTTAGTCTACTAAAGGCTTTACCAATAACCAGGAATGTTTTAAAATTTGACTTAAATACTTCACTGATAGACGGTAGTAGGGCCTATATCAGAATATGCTCGCTATTTGTTGGATTTATAGTCATAGTGAGTGCACGGAACATAATAGAGAAAGTGCAACGCGTTAGAGTGTGTATGTGAAGTGTGTTGCAGTGAAAGTGCAGTGAGCTGTAGAGCCAATTGAGTGGGTTATAGTGGCCGAGTAATGAATTAAATTTATAGTGAAAGTGAGTGAGTTATAGTGAATGAACAGAGCATAGTTATGGAAGTGCAGTGGGTTGTAGTGTGTCTACAGTGATTTTGTAGTAACAGCAGTCAAAGTGCAGTAAGCTACAGAGCCAATTCAGTAAGCTTTTTACTTGTTTATTTAACGACGCTGTATCAGCTGTTGGGTTATTTAGCGTCGATGGAATTGGTGATATAAAAATGGTATTTGGCAAGATGAGGATAAGAATTTGCTATAGATTACCCGACATTCGCCTTCCGGTTGGGGGAAACCTCGGAAAAAATCCAGCTGGGTAACCCAAGCGGAAATCAAACCCACACCCGAGGCAACTCCGGATCAGTAAACAAACACGCAATCACCTGAGCTATGCCGGTGGTTCAGTAACTTTTAGTGACCGAGTAAAGAGAGCAGGTAATGTTTAGTGATTAGTGAATTTAGAGGGGATGTTGAAAATGTTAGTAGTGAAGGATGTATATAGTACACGGTATCCAAAAAAATCTCCACACATAGGACTTGTCAATTCAAAAAAGAAAATGTCACATAAAGTGCTCAATATAACGGCCCTCAAGAGTCACGCACAGGTTAGTGAATGTGTTCCAACCTGTTCCGATGCAAAAGCTGCAACATGGCTGTCGTCACATGACAAGAATCGCCCAATTTTTAGCAATTTTATGGTATACAGCGCATTCTATAGATGGAAAATGGGATTACAGAACTGTCCAATCACATAAAAAAAATTAAAAGTGGAAATGTTCGTCTAAGGTAACTTTGGACATTTGGTACATTGATTAAAAACCAGGAATGTTCAGGTATTAAAAACTTGTTTTTTTCTCGATAATGATGTTTCATGACATTTCCTGCTTTCTTCCGACACCTTTCAGATGTTGAGAACCCCGGTTTTCTCCTGGTAGACCTATGACTTAAGATGGTCCCAGAGATAAGAATCAAGAGGTGTGAGATCTGGGGAGCAGGTTGGTCATATTAAGCACACTATGTGACATTTTTATTTTGAACTTACATTTCCGATGTAGCCTATGGAGACTTTTGAGACATCCTGTAGTATAACATATTTTTTTATAGACTTTTGATTGTATATTTCGTTGTTTTTTCTCTTGTTTGCTGTCCTTGACTTGTTTTGTTTACATTCCTACTCTGTATTTCTTATATTTATAGGCTATATCTTGTCCTTATATATTGTTTTTATGTAACTACAACCCGGTGAAAACCCATTTGTGGTCAATAAATATTCACTCATTCTCTCATCCACTCACTCACTCATTCAATCACGCACTCATTCATTCTTTCCATTCATTAGTTAATTTATTCGTTCCATTCATTCACAAGTTGTGAAATTGTATCGGCGCTTCAACATATAAAATTTACACAAGTGCGTCAATATGTACATACAACCCCAGATTATATATAACAGATTACTCATCCCTATATTAAAATCGGTAGCACTTTGAAGAGAACAACCGTCAGGATCGCCACCCGTCCGCCGTAAACGAACACGTGATGGCAGTACAGTCGCTAACGCAATTCAAATGGGAGTTATGACGTGACTCCTTATGTAACAACTAGATGGCAGCATAGTAAACCTGACAAAAGTTGTTACCGTGAAAGCCTGTATACCTAGCAATCTGGGTATATATGATCTAAGATACAACTGAAACATATTTTAAATCATATGCATTTCATGCAATTAATTAAACTAAATTCATATCATCCGATCATGGCCACAACACAAGAAGATACAATATCTCGCTCCCCCTCACAGAACCAAAATGTAAGACTGAAGCAGGTCTAAGGTACAGTTCTAATTACGGCCCAAGATTGTATAATGATTTTATAGAGAGGAATCCTAAATTAATATTATTAAACAATACATCAATACATTGTTCAAAAAACAAGTTCTTGAACTGTTTTTAAAATTATAATCATCATATAAATTCTTATTACTTATTTTTTTCTCACTTTAACAATGTATTCTGAACTTAGTATCTTTATGTATATGTAATGTTTGTTTGTTTTTTTCTCCTTTTTAAATTTTATGTGTAATTACAGTTAACAGGTTAATCATAGCTGTGATTATTATTATTATTATTATTATTATTATTATTATTATTATTATTACTACAAATGTCTTTTAAGGTACCCGCAGGTTCATTGCCGCCCTCACATAAGCCCGCCATCGGTCCCTATCCTGTGCAAGATTAATCCAGTCTCTATCATCAAATCCATTTTAATGTTATCCTCCCATCTACGTCTCGGCCTCCCCAAAGATCTTTTTCCCTCTGGTCTCCCAACTACCACTCTATATGCATTTCTGGATTAGCCCATACGTGCTCCATACCCTGCACGTCTGGATTTAATGTTCCTAATTATGTTAGATGAAGAATATAATGCGTGCAGTTCTGCATTGTGTAACTTTCTCCATTCTCCTGCAAGTTCACCCCTCTTAGCCCCAAATATTTTCCTAAGAACCTCATTCTCAAACACCCTTAATCTCTGTTCCTTTCTCAAAGTGAGAGACCAAGTTTCACAACCATACAGAACAACCGGTAAGTTAGTATAACTGCTTTATAAATTCTAACGTTCAGATTTTTTGACAGCAGATAGATGACAAAAGCTTCTCAACCGAATGATAACAATAATTTCCCATATTTATCCTGCATTTAATTTCCTCCCGAGTGCCATGTATAGACTATTTGTTACTGTTGGTCCGAGATATTTGAAATTTCAACCTCTTCGAAGGATAAATCTTCAATTTTATATATTTCCATTTCGTACAATATTCTGGTCACAAGATATTATTATTATTATTATTATATTTTTTTTTTAATTTTTATTCTTCCATCCAGTATTGGTCACACTCGACCTCAAGCATCTTGCTTTTTCGGGTGTGGCCCAGTTACAATTTTATTTACACAACAATTTGTAATATGTATTTGAATACTTATGAGATTGTTAAGTAATTTTGAATGTTGAAGAATATTCATATACGAGTATTACAATACTATTGCAAAATCTTTGTTAATGTATGTAATTTTTGCTTGCAATAATAAACAATCTTATCTTTAAAAATACTGTCAAGCGCTGTTATATACTGTATTTATAATGCTGGTATTACTAGAGGAAATTTACTTCGACAGAATCTACTCCTTTAGATCCAACTATCTTTTCAGCTTCAGCGACAAAAGGCTGCAATGTACTTACATCAGGACTAAGATAAGGAGCGAAATTGAGTGTACTCCCATCAGTTGCTCATTTTTACTCACTGCCGTAGAACACGGCTGGCATGTATTGAACTTGCTCCGTTTATCTGCACGGAATGTTAATGAGTGCAGGTACCGCATTTCATGGCGGAACTACGCCTTTGGGCAGTCCTCATACTTCTGCGTTCCTCCGTTTCCTTAATTATAACATAGCGAACGCCTCTCGACTGTAATTACAATACACCGATACTGGCGCGGCGGTCTCTCACTTCACTAAACAGGTGTTCTGCCCACCACACAGAGGCGCTTGTGCCACAAATCTTTACAGATTAGCTGCGCTGTGATGTATCTCATGACTGTCGTCTGAAATGATCATAGTGCAAAATGTTGGGGCATAGAATGCTGTGATTAATCAATATAAATTTAACAGTATAATAAAATTATGCTAATTTATCTGTTTTAAATTTCTTCACGCACACCATATTTATATTTGTAAAATACTGGATGTGAACGTAGCAATATGCCTACTTGTTTCAAGTCATTCATTTCTGTTGCTATGGTATATATTATTTATTTATTTCATCATATCAGTATAATCTGTTAGGATGTGTGCAAATGATTCCGCAGAACGTAAATGGAATATTTCATTGCAAGGGGAGAAATACTCTTCATTACTGACTTGTCAATATTGAAGTCTTTGCAATAGTTCCTCTTGCACTGACATATCGAAGCCATTCAAACTAGGGCTATGTATTTTTGTATAGCTTACTGTACTTTTTTTTTCGCAAATTTATGCTTCGAAATGATTATTTTGCATCTGCCTGCGCGAATTTGACTTATGTATTCAGGGTTGTTATGAATTAAATAATTTACAAACTCTTGAAGGATTTGAGATGTAGTCATTCAGGAAATCATCAATGATTGAAGAATAAAATGGATATCTTATTTTAGTCTAACATCAGTCGCTTTTCATCTAAATAGGTTCATTTAGCCTACTTTGTGAATAAAATATTGACATTACGAGAATACCGTTAAATAAAATTAAAAAAGTAGCTGCGCTTTCAAAATTATCCTGACTTTTGAATACCTTCTCCAATATGCGTGTATGTACTGGGTGTTCATTTCAAAGTGTGTCATGACGTCACTGTTGTGAGTCAGCGATTTGAAGCGAGTTTCAGTTTTTATGTCAGAGAAGTTGCCTATTAATCAAGGCGTTCAATCTGAACTTGAGAACGTGTACGATATAACTTAAACGTCGTAGCAACAGATGGCGGTCTGTAAAGTCTGTGTGCTACTATAACCTCTTTCGAACTGTGTTTTACGCGGGCAAGTCGTACGCAGGGTATTTATCATCATCGGTTGCGTACGGCAACATTCCACAACACAAATCAAATGCTCCGTTTCCATGTTGACCGTCGAAGTTAATGTCAACAAATACGTAAGTAATCGTCTTAACCCTCTCCACATATCCCGACAGTAAGAAAAAAACTCACCTCAGTACGTGTTTCCAAACAGTTCACATTCCTGTCACTACAGGCGTTACCGTACGTATCGGTAAGTACTCTTCAGAATGAACGCCGTACTTGCTAGGCAACTTCTCTGGTACATACGTAATACGCCTCTGTGGAAGTGTAGGAAGATTGAATTCTCTAGGCTCAACGACTAGCCATAAGACGGCATACAGCGAGCCATGACACACTTTGAACTGAACACGCAGTATATGTATAAAGAATGTTTTATATAAAAGGATGTTTATATCTATATCTACAACAATGTTTCTGTGAAATACGTAGTTTCCCTAACCAAAGTCTAACATTTTCTTTTTTCATAGAAATAAGTTGGGCAATTTGTTTTCAGATCCTTAAGCGAAAAAACTGAATATGCAAAATTTAATTATATTTTTCTTTGAGAGTTTTGCCAAGCTCCCATAAGTTCCCAGACCTCACAGGCCAACCAGGTAGTCACTATCCTTAGTGAAGAGCGCCTCATTGTTGTAGGATTAGTACACCAACCAACCAATCACATGACGTGACGCATAACTTTAGTTATGCAATTTGTTTCAAGTAACGCACCTTCTTTAGGTGTTTGCCTTGTCTGGATTTCATAAGAAACATGAGGAGGCCAGCCTCCAATAATACAAAATCATTTGAACAAAAAGTTACATATACACAACAAAAATTATTGGATCAATTGCCTAGTAAAGGTTTTGGACGTCTGTGTGGGCCTGTGATGTTATAATTTCCAAGAGCGTTGAGAAGTGAATTTGGATGCTCTTGTAGATATCTGCCGTAGAGATGAGTGATGCGTCGGATTATGATGCTTTGGATGGTTTCAAGACCCAGGTCCTCATGAAGTTGGGCGATGCGAAGTCCACGTGGTGAATTGGTAATCATTCTTGCTGCTCTGTTTTGTACCCGTTGGATTTTTAATAGATGAGTCTTGGCAGCAAAACCCCAAGCTTCGCAGGCGTACAAGATGGCGGATCTGATGAGTGAGTAGTAAAAGACTTTCTTTATTTTGAGTGAAAGTTTAGAGCTACGGTATAGGGGATAAAGTCTCAAAAGTTTAACATGCGCTTTGGCTACAATCGTGTCTATATGCTGTTTAAACGTGAGCCTTCTATGTAAATGAATACCCAAATATTTGACGCTGAGTTCATAATTGATGTAGTTACCGAATACACTGATGCTTTTAGGTAGTTGGACTCGTCTCTTAGAGAATATAACGGCTTGAGTTTTAGCAGTATTACTGTTAATTCTCCATTTCGTAAACCAATCTTCAAACTGACGAACATAACCTTGGAGAATGCGGATTATAAAAGGAAGGCTCTTAGCAGAATAATACACCAGAGTGTCATCGGCGAAAAAGGCAGTTTGACAAGATCTGTGCAAAGAAAAATCAGCTGTATACAAAAGATAAAGAATAGGGCCAAGGGCAGAGCCTTGAGGAACTCCAGCTTTGATAGGGGTAACGGGTGAAAGTTCATGTTCAAGGTAAACTTGAAAGAACGAGAAGTAAGATAGTCGGCAATGCAATGCACAAGAGTGTCAGGAAAATTGAAATGAATGAGTTTACAGAGGAGACCATTATGCCACACTCTGTCAAATGCCTCTTTGACATCTAGAAATAAAGCGACTGTATGCTGTTTGCGTTGAAATGAGGCTGTAATATGTTCAACAACACGTTGTATTTGAAGCACAGTGGAGTGACCAGTACGAAAACCAAATTGCTGATGAGGAATAAGTTGATATAGATTGATATGGTTCCAGATACGTTCATATAGCTTACTTATAGTTGACAGTAGGCTAATTGGTCTTAGGTTTTTGCGGATAAGTAGGATTTTTACCAGGTTTGGGCAAGGTGATGACTTTAGCATTTTTCCAACTTGTAGGAAAAACTGTCGCTGAGAGGAAAAAGTTAGGTATAAATGTGAGTAGTGTAACTGCAGTAATTGGCAAGTTTTTTAGATGTAAGGAAGTCACACTATAGAATCCTGGAGATTTTCTTGAAGGCAGTCCTTTAATGAGTGAGGTTACTTCATGTGGAGTAATATCTTCTATCACGGCAGTAGGTGGTTTTAGAAGATAACGATGCACTCGAAGTTCAACATCTCTAGTGAAATTTGGATCTTCAGGATAAACATTAGGCCGAAATCTTGTTTCGAGGGAGTTTGCTATTTCCGCTGCCTTTTCACATGGAGTATACACAACCCCATTTGATCCTTGTATGGCCATAAGTGGTGGCTGTTTCTGTTTTGTAAATTTCTTTGTAGTTTTCCACAAAGCAGACGGATTTGATGCTTCCTGTATTTCTTTATCAAGTTTATCTTCTGTTAGAAGGTAGAGTTCTTTCTTGATCCGCTTTGCCAAATTACTACATAACTGTAGATCAAGACGATCACGATGTAGTTGCCATCGTTTGCGTGCAGCTCGTTTTAGACGAAGGAGTTCTCGTAATGTTTGGTCTTCTTTAAAGGAGTTTGCAGGTGGAGAAGTTTTAGTATGTTTGCGATATATCTCACGCAAAGTGGAAGTGTAGACGTTTAAAGCCACTTGAGCGTCTTCGACATCAGCAGGTTTTGGAAGGTTTATCATAATAGTGTCCAGTTCATCCTTGTATGCATTCCAGTTTGTGGTTATAAGAGGATAATGAGGCCTGCTGTTAGCTGGAGAGTAGGTTGCCGAAAGTTCAAGAAGCACAGGGGAATGGTCTGACTGCAGCTCTGGTAGAGTGTAAGTGACTAGAGGCGGTAGTGGACACTCCAATATGGCAAAACCAATCATGTCAGCGGCATGTCTAGGATTATAAGGATAATGAGTTGGTTCCGTTGGAGCAAGTATGGTAAATCCATTTTCCTGAACGAATCTGGCAAGTTGTCTTCCTCGATGACAAGTGTTGAAATTGTTCCACTGCTGATGTTTAGCATTGTAGTCACCGGCGAGCACGAAGTATTGACTGTAATTTGTTAAATATCTAAGATGCTGCAGCGGAAAGGGCGCTCCAGGATGGGCATAGATTGCTGAGAAAAGAATTTCAGCAGCTATAGTTGTTACTATTACACCAGTAGCCTCTAAATCTGGATTATATTGTAAGTTTACATGTAGATGTGGAATGGAATCTTTAATGAAGATTGCAGTACCTCTATGATAAAGTAAAAGACTGTCTGTGCGATATACTGTATAGTTTCTTACGGCAAGACGGTCTTGTGGTGTTAAGTGGGTCCCGTTGACAAGCATAATATCAACATCGTAAGTGAAGAGAAATTGTTTGAATTCTCCTAATTGAGTCTTAAGCCCATTTGCATTCCAATATACAATTCTTAAGGATCGACGTGGCGGTGTAGTTTTATTTACCATGTTGAGTTGGCTTGTTGAAAGGCTAAACAGTCGCCATTACTTCTTGTATTGAAGATACTAACATTGATACTTGTTTAAAAACATCTTTGAGTTCTAGTGGAAAGTGTTGAATATTGAACGAACGCAACAATTTATGCAGTTCATATAGTTCAGACTGTAACGGTTGAGTTGATTGTCGATAAGCAGACTGAGAATTGATAGATGATATCTTAGCCCAGATTGCAGTTGAGTCCGAAGGTAATGGAGGTTGTAGTCTGAGTTCATTTTGTACTATTGGTTTCGGAGTGGTGAGGTTGACGTATGACATAAACTTTGGACATTGTCGGTAACTTGCAGTATGCTTGTCTCCACAATTTGCACAGAGTGCTTCATGTTCTGGACCTTTCTTTGGACAGTCGGCTATAGAATGTTCTCCCGCGCACTTAACACATTTGCTTTGGTGGTGACACCCAGTAGACACGTGACCAAAACCCTGACATTTATAACATTGACGTATAGATGGTTTAGGTCGATAGGGTTCAACAGACATTTTAATATTAAATAATCCTGTGCATTGGCGTATTGCTTCACCAGCAGGCGAATTTTCTAATGTTACAAGCCAAACAGGAAGTTTTGAAGCTTCTTTAAAACCAGTTGATTTTGAGGTAAACTGACGAACAGATTGTACTGGATATTTCAAAGCTAGAAGTTCTTCGTAAATTTCTTCTTCGGAAATTGTAGGTGGTAGTCGCTTAATTACATATTTTAACGGCCTTTCTGTTGGTGAAATGAACGTATGAAATTCAATCTTTTCAGAGATCAAATGTTTGGTTAATTTGTTGTGGGCCTCTACTGTTTTAGGATGAAGTTTTAACCCATCAATAGTGAATGTACATATGAGGCTAGGGTCATCTGTAATGTTGATACAGGTTTTAATAAAAGACAAATGATTGTTTACCTTTTTGACTACAACTGGTGGTGGTTTAATGGGCCTCGATGAAGACGAAGCCTGGGCTTGTGGGTTAGGTAGTGTTCTAGGATGTTGCTTCTGATATTGATTTTTATGTTGATACTGTTGTTGCTGCTATTCCTGCTGCTGCTGATGTTGTTGTTGCTCCTGCTGCTGCTGATGATGATGTTGTTGTTCCTGCTGTTGTTGATGTTCGTCATTAACGGGACGAGTCTAATCGTTTGGTAGTCTGTTAAAACGGTTTGATAACGGGATGTTCACAGATGTTGATGTCGAGGGACGATTCGTCGTAGATTTGCGTCCAGATTTTTTTCCTCGACTTTACAAATTGGAATTCACCTTCAGAGTTAGATGTTTCATCTCTCACTCTTTTATTGGCTTGCTTATTTTTAGCTCGCTCAGCATATGCTCGTATGATGTAGGTCTTGATACTGCTACCGATACCTGCATCTTGTAGTATTTCTTCGAGATCCGAAGTATTCATTCGTGTATCAGATGATAGAGCTGATAATGTTTCCGAGTCGGTATCGATTTCATGTTCCAATTGTGAAGCCATGTTCATGTCCATGTCATTATTCACGCCGGTCGTCATAAAGAAATCAATCGAGAATAACGCTATTTACACACACGCAGTGGTAAAAAGTATATATTTAATGAAGTAAATAAATATTCACTGTGCAACCAAAAACAAAAGAAAAAACACAAATACACAACACACTGCAACTAGTAGTATACACCAGTTCGCTACACACGATCGCTCCGCAGTATACTGTAAGCACGTCTTACTCGTACCGCTGCTCGTGCGAGACTCATTAGCAAAGCTCGGAACTTGGGGACTTGTGTGTCGTGTGCATGAGTAAGGTTACAGGTACAACGTACACAAAGCTCACCCTGCAAGTGCTCAGAGACAGTCGTGTGTACTAAGAAAATGGTCACATCGAATGACAGGAAGACGGACGAGGAAACTGTGTCGTGTCGAAGCCAATGACATTCAGATAATTAATTAGAGGTAAACGGTCTGTTTGAAAATAAGAAAATACGTATTATTCGAATGGGTATTGTATACGTTTGAAAATAGATTTCTTAAAATTTAGGTACAGAATTTCGTGGAGGAATTCTGAGAAGATACATTATTTTCATCGAATGGAGAGTTTATATTTTGTAACTTGTGTCAAACACAAACTAGAGATTGAAAAACGGGCATTCATTGAAATACATTACAGTCCCTTAAATCGGTGGAAAATTTGTCCGTAGCCATGGATAAAGTCGTAGTGGAACCTTCCCTAGTAGTGACATAGAAATTGAAAACTATTTTCGAGACAAATTTAGGATACTTATCTTTCTCAGATACGAGATCAGCTAGCAACTAATGAAAATCGAACAGGAAACAGTGATAGTGGAAACATTCAATACTTTATTTCGGCCTAAGACTTTGTAATACAATTACAAACCATTTTCCAAATTTGAATTTTTTTTTTAAATTGAAGCTTTTAAACAATACATTTTTTAAATTATCCACGATATAATATAATATTATCAAATGTATTTTTTTACCTTTTATTTCTGTCTACTATATTCTTGTTTTTATTGAATATCACTGGCTTCTGTCGAATTGTCAATTTATATTAAATGTGTATTTTTCTCTCTTATTCTCTTTCTTCTTTATTCTTGCTCTTGTGTTGTATTAATTGGTTTGAATTAAGTTACTTACTGTATTTAGTAAAGTGTCCTTGTAAATTTTATGTTATATTATTGACTAAGACCACACCGTACACGAGCCTGGCTCTTACGGCAGTGGCTAGAAACATTTTTGTTTTATAAATGTAATTTGTATTCAGTAGGTAGCTAGTTAAAATAAATAAAATAAAAAATTAATTTTGCTCCCGTCACTTCATGTGACGTGGAAATAAGTTTCTTTCGTTTCAAATCATGTTTAACTAACAGACGAAGAAGGTATGGGTTCGAAAAATATTCGAATGCATGTAGTCACACACTGTAATAAAATATACAGAGCAGAACTGTAAATTTGATATATTTTGCATGTTTGTTTAGCCTATATATATATGCTATAAAATTACTTGTTTAAACCTACCATAATATTATCATTATGTTGTTCCAGCCAGGAACCACTTTTATAGCAGACCTTACAGTACCTCTGTGCTGGAAGCGGGAGTTTGTTGACATTGAAGTCCGGTCGCTTGGCCACGTTCAAAGACACAAGTCCCCAAGTTCCGAGCTTTGCTCATTAGTACACCTTGTCATAGGGACGATTAAGTGAACAGGGAAGTTCATCACTTGTTCGTATTGAATTACATAATTTATGCAGAAGCTATATTTATTTTATATTTGTATTTGACATTTCGGAGCTTTTACATCCGAATGGCCTATTTTTTTTTTTTTTTTTTTTTTTTTTTTAATGTGCTAAACAAGTTATCTCTGGTGGCCTTTGTTTTGTTCTTTTATTGGTATGAATTTTAAGAATCACCTTGTTGATACTTCATTTGTGTACCTCGTTTTTACTGTGACAGCGTTTTTTAGTTCTTTTTAGCATTCTGGTTATTGTATTATTTGTGTTTTATGTTTTGTGAACAATTTTAGATAAGAGCACAAATAGCCATAGTTGTCCTTCTTAAACCCCACTAACTAACTACATCATTTATGCAAGTTTTTCAAACAATAGTTTAATAAGAAAATATTCTGCAGATGGTAATATTATTTGCAACATGAGAAAAGAATTGAATCGTTCTGAAAAGTGCAAAAGGTATAGTCCCTAGCTCTAATGAAGTAAAAAGTATCAACATCGCGACTATTTTTTTTTTTCACTTTTTATTCGCCATTTCTATAGTCTTATTTTAACTTAAAGCATTCTTATATTTTTTACTCTTTTTTATTCATTCTTTCTAGGAGGTTCAATTTCTCTTTTCTTTTCTCTTTCTTTTTCATACATTGTCTCCATGGGGTGTGTATAATTTCTGGGGCGGGAGGAAAATAATCGACAACAGTCATCATCATGATGACATATTTCAAGGCTTGTGTCCTTTCGTTCGTTTTAGCGCCATTCTAGTAAGAAATTTTAACCAATACCAGAAATTCACAAGTAGCTAATCTTCGTACTCATGGCCAGAATGGCACAAGATCGCCACATGACATAAAACAAGACAAATAAATGACATGAGATACGTAAAGACATGCTGTAAAAGGAAGGTAAATCCCTATTTACCTGACTGAAATCGAAATCTACTATTATGAACTTTGCATATGAAGGGTTCAGAGCCATAGTGGGCCAAGCGCCATTTATTAAAAACGGAGAAAGCAAGAGTTAAAGTTAAGTGAATACCACAGTTTAATGAAGATTGGCATATCATTTAGTTTTAATGTGTATACTTTATATTACTTGCTATATGTTTCCATTGAATTATGGTAATAACTTTATTTTAACCCTTGTTTTCTACGGTTTTAGTAAATGTCACTTGGCCCACTATGGTTATGACCCTTTCATATAGTTCTAATGTGGATGTTCAGATTGTAGCAGTAACGAATACGTGTCTTTCAAAGGAATAAGCATCATCTAGTATGGAGAGAGAATTCAGACAGCAATAACATGACATAATTTAGAATGAAAATAGTAAATCAGCGTTTCTCAAATTGTAACCGATGGGCCAAGTGGACTGCAACATGTGATGTGGGCCGTAGTTTAAAATTATTATTTATGAAAACTATTAATTTCAGTAATAAAATGCTATTTATGAAATCAGTCTACAATTGATGATTTCAACGAAAGAGGCCAACATATTTCAAAGTGTTATGTGAGAGCTCATACTAACTGGATAAGGAAATATATCATAATAACCTAATAGTTTATAATAGTCCGCAGAGATGTTATTACTGTATTCCTTGAAGTGGTTCTTACATTCTAGAACGATAAGAAACCTTTTACATGTGAAACCAAGTCTACTAGTATAAGTGTTATACTACGGTGTCTGAATGAAGCAAACGATATCTTGTTATGTATCGATGGCAGAAATAAAGATATGCAAATTATGTGCGAGATTTGAGACGCATGATGTTATTTATAGGCTGGTAGAGCCCGAATAACGAAACCAAACAACTTGGCGTATTAGTGACCAAAGCAAAATTCGAATTTAACAAGCGCTCGTAAAGTGAGTCTCTTCTAATGGAAAGGACATCAAGACTTTATAGTGCCCACACCTCGCAACACATTTACTCCAATTTGAGCAACGTCATTTTTATGTACACTTTACTTGAACTACGGTGTCAATAAACTAACTGAAAAGTCCGGAGAGTATCATACGTTACAATTTACTGCAAAGAGAACACTTGCGAAATAACATCACTTCCGAAATATATTGAAAAACAAGTTTAAGCTCCTGAATTCAGAGCCCTAATGAATATGGCAATTTGGAGATCGAGGTGTAGCTGTTCAATTTCCTGTCTCGACTACCAAAGATTCCAAAGTTTCAAGAGAAATACGTGGTGAGTCTGTTAACTTATTCTACGTTGAGAGGGAAACGTTCTGTCAATATAACTACACAAATTCCTGTACCATGAGTTATTTAAAAAAAGAACACGGACACACACACACACACACACACACACACACATATAGTGTTCTGTCAAATGGCAGGTTATTTAATGAGGTCCATTAAAACATAAAACAAGGAAGAAGGGAATACCATTCGTTCACTAACAAGTTCCATCCTATCCTACCTTTCATTACTTGTCCAGGAAATCACTAACACTGCCTGCTTGTTTATTCTGGACATTTTTTCAAGGCTGCTATAGGGACGGTTAGGTAAAATTCTATCCTCAGCAGGCAATAATGTACACAATTTTGAACATTTTAATTTATTGAATGACATATCATTACACAAACCGATCCTAATCAAAGAGTAGCATATACGAAATGTATGGTGAATACCTACCATTCTTCCGTTTTCATTCGCTCAGAGCAGAGATACGTAATGTGAACCCATATGTTAGGTTAGGTTAGGTAACGGTGGCTAGGGGCGGATTAGGGACGACCATTTGCACTTCGGCCATTCTGAGGCCTATTGTGCACCTCGAATTTATGGGATGAATGAGGGTGAGGTGTACCAACCCACCGGCCGCATATGACCCCTCACCCGCTCATTCAGTGGGGACCCTCTACTTCTCCACCCAAAGTCCATACCGCCAAGGTGACCAAGCAGCACAGGATCTATTCCAATGGCCCTTCCAAGGTGTCGAAGGGCCCTTGGAAGTGCTTTTAAGGAATGAATTCTGGTAGAGATATTGCGGAAGGCTCGGAACCCAGAAACGGTTGCGGAGAGGACGCCTCCCCCGCCCCCGTAAACGAACGAAGACATGCGTCTTGACCTGAATATGTCTATGGAATGAGATGAAGACGACGAATGATAAGAAATCTAAATTCCTTTTCAATACGGGAGAGAAAGGGAAATGTACCGTGACAATGAAAATTTCAACCCAGCATTTGCCATTTTCCAGAAAGCAATTTCTTGGAAAGGTTACATCAAAAAACGTTTTAACATTTTGATGGAAGTGTGGTTAAGCACCATCCTGCTGAAATGTTAAACCTGGCGGAAATTGCGGAACAGCAAAGTTCTCCAGCATATCAAGGTACTTTTTAAATGTTTGTCTGTTTTTGAAATCAAGCTTCCATTATCTCGTAGAGTTCTATCCCACTCATAAATGGATTTGTGTATAGGAGGATCCACGTTCCAATCCCTCCGTATGTGCCGCTGAACATGCGTAATTGAATTCAATTCTGCAAACCATAGCACGCATTGAACTTTTTGCTGTACCGTCCACATCACTACTGACAAGAAACTAGACTGACAAATGCAAATTTTTATTCATGCAACAATAAGCTTGAAACGAAACATTTCACACAACAATGGCCATGCAACAATAAGCTTGAAACAAAACATTGCACACAACATTGGCCGTGGAAAAGGTATGAAACGGAATCTTGGAGAGCTTTTCTATTGATTGAGCTTTATCTTAAGGAATTATAATACACGGTTGTGAAATTATAAGCTATTATTTCTGTATGCTCTTAGTGTGCACACGGTGTATTACATCCCTGAGAACATTACAATGGTAGTAGTACGAGTTTTTGCATATTTTGTGTATAAGGTTGACAGAAAATGTATAAATCCAAATTATTACCCGATTGTGAAAATGCACTTGTTTTATTTCGTTCATCCCTTTTCAAAGCACACCACCTTAAGGAATTACATCATACATGATCAGAGTCTGACCGTGGCACGACAGCCTATGAAGGGCCAAGAGCGACCAGCCGTCTACTGGTTTCACGTCCACATGACTCAGCAGAGGTGAACGATCATCCAACGAGAAGGTAAACTGTGGTCAGCACTATGAATACTGGTTTTTGTAAACGGATTTTGCTACCTGTCGTAGCTCCCAAATTAATCACGATGCTGGGCGTGTACTGGTCCCATACACTGGCCGAAATTTTAAGAGAAAGTTCCTTCCCCATGAGGACTCGAAACAGCGCGCGTTCCATAGCGCGTGTCCAGTCATGTTTTAGACTACTATGCTACAGCGCGGGACATTATGGTCAGTTTAAATTTCGTGGACTAAGAGTAATGTATGAACATAAAATGTATAGCATTGAAAAAAAATGGTTCAAGTATTTGTCGTACGTGTTCTTCTTTTTAAATATTTCACAATATTGTACTTCATGGATATCATAACTTCATTATCAGAAGGAATATTTCAAGTATGCCTACTTCTTTGATGAACGTTTGTATTAAATGATTTCGTAGCTTAAACTCTGTCCTCCCACCCCGTTAGACGCAAAGGAGCTTATAGGCCTACATTCCATTCGTAACAAGCCGAGGATTCCTTTGTTGCCGTATCAGACGATATAAGATAAAGACTTAGAAATTTCTCAAGTAATCTGGAGAAGGAAATCACCATTATTGGTAAGGGAAGGTCCACATGGTTTAATCCTACTCTTGCGTACAATATGTGGACAGTCCCACCCAGAAAATATTGATTTTATAATTGGTCGGGCGGATGCATGAAATCGAACATCGGTAATCATTTTAGCCTATAAATCACATCTCCCCTTAAGGAGTGACAGATGTGGTGGGTTTCATGATGGAAATACCAATAATAATAAAAAAAAACACGGATATTAAATTGGAAGATTCAAGCAATGCTGCGGTATGATCTATGGGATACGCCTAATATAAATTGAGCTGAAAATTCTATCACGAAAAGAATTTATAGAATGTCATCCGTATTCATTTCTCAAGCGTGTACGGTTCTACAAAAAGTGGAAAATGTTAAAGTACAGAAATTGTTTTAACGTTCATCATATTGAGATAATGAGGAAGAGAGAGTTCCACTACTAGGAGAGTGACACTTTTCCACTCAAGCTTATACCACAGTCTAGTATATACAGTCACGAAGCTCAAAACGTAGGGAATATGCATCCATAGATAGTTGCTAACCACTAGGATCGCTACTATCGCCTCATCACATACAATGTGAAACAGTACCGGCACAGTCTATTGTTCCTAGTACCCTCAACAACTCAAACTATTTTTAAACTAAATTAAACTCAACAATTTATCAATTATTAAATAATTCAGTTTTAAACTATAAAGGAGACAATCGTGGTATTGAATAAATAATTAAAGGAACAACGTTACAGATAACATAGAAGATCAATTATCTTAAATTATTAACTTTAGTGGTTCTGACCTGTTAATGGGATGTCTGAGATCGTTTTCCGCTCGCCAGCGTCTCGATTCTTCGCTGTATATTTGTGAATGTCAGAGATTAATTTGGATTCAATCAATTTTCATGTTTCGTTTTGATCATTGTCAATGAAGAGAAACCCTGTCCACATAAATAAGTAGTGGTGAATGGCAGAGCCACTAAGTTCCATATACACTATGCAAGTAAAAAATTGACAAATTTTCGAATTTTATTGTAAGTGAACCATCAACGGACATTTCTGGCAGACTTTCTTTTAATTTTAAGGGAAGTTTAGAGGAATTGATAGTGTGATGGAAAACGGATTTGTAATCCAGCCTTGTGTTAGGGCCTATCTTCTTTCTCAGTTTCTGGAAAGTATTTCAAAAACTGTATCCTGAAATTTTCTAGGTGGCATTTGATTATTTCCAAAACTCCATCAGCAATACTAACTTCATTTTGTCCACTATGTTTAGAGTTGAAAAAACCGAATATTCCTTTTATTAACACAGTCAAACCAAAATAAGACTTTCATGTTTATTTTAAATTTTACATACACCTTAAGAATTCTTCGCGTACCTCCAGAGGTTGGCGTAGCCCAGGTTGAATACTACTAATCTAGGATAGTGACCGGACTCGTACTGCGAGGCTGCGTTAGGGCGGGTTTGAGTCCCACTTGGGGTGAGTACTGTTTGGGTTCCTTCTGTTGTTTTCTCCAATTATAAAGCGAATATCAGATAAACCCATGGCGAACTCCGGGGATTCATCTCGCCAAATACAATTTCGCTATCGTCTTCTCCATCAACGCTAAATACGAGGTAACCGTGCAGTTAATAACAGCGTTTTAAATAACTGATTGTATTATAGTTTTCTATTATTGAGCCTTGAACTAGTTCAGAGTAAATAGAAAAACTTTATAAAAAAGGTAATAGGATTCGATACATGTGTAAGAGACACGCTTTCCGTATGTGTCGTTACAACTTGAACTCAGGCTTTTGTTTGCGTCATGACACACAGGACACTGTAACAGAATGAGGAAGAAATCTGTCGGTTGTATCACAGCAGCGAATTAGCTAAAACAATATTGTGTTCGCAATTAAAAAAAACATAGGCCAAATATAATCACAGAAAAAAAAACAGTAAAACAAGTTCTTCTCCGGTCCTTCATACTAAAGCCAAAGAAAAGAATTTCAGAATACAGCAGCATATTTTCATATCGCATAATACAGTATTATAATCCAACTCTCCGCCTACAGAGAGAGAGAGAGAGAGAGAGATTTCTGACTACAGTTCTCCTCTTTCGCGCAAGTCATAGTTCAGTCAAACTGAACGGCCAATACAGCATGAATATAAACGTATGATATTGATAGGGGTGTCACTCATTTCAATTTTTGCTCGGGTGGAGGGGGCAAGATTTTTAGGGAAGAACTTATAAGCTATATCACGTGGCGTATTTCCCCCCTTATTTCCTCTGAAATAAACTATTTTCATACCGTAAATTGGAGTAAATTTGATATAATAAAACATTTAAGTCGAATACCTTTGTTGCTTTGAAATATAAAATTTGTTTCTTGTGATTGCCTATGCATATATATATATATATATATATATATATATATATATATATATATATATATATATACCGTCGTAATGAAGAGGAAGTGAGGAAAGGTTAATCTAAATCGGTTCTGATTTTTCTTACCTTATTTTTAAGCTTTCTTAAAGAATTCTCACTGTTTTAACTTCCTGAAATTTACTATCAGCAATTCTAATTCTAATTCTAGTTCTCTGAACTAAAAAAAAATATCTGGAAATGAAATATCTTCTTGCTCCAAAACGTTCATGAGTGGAGTGCAAATTGTAGTGGAAGACGCTATCTCTTCTTCCCCTTCACTATCGTCATTGTCACTCACATTTGTACCCTTACATGCATAGGCATCAATAATAAATAAAATATAATAAAATTATAAATTGAAAATGATAAGTAACTTATTTTCAGTATTTGATCCACCAACAAGTATAATAAATTTATCATTAAACTGAATTAACCTTTTTATTAGTTCATATTAGGGGAATAAATGATAATAAATTAATTTCTAATCATATTCATGCCCCTAATCATGAATTAGATGAAAATGAAATTAATATACTTCTTATTAGTCATCATCACTTTTTATTTCAAGCCTGAGAAGCGCTAAGTCTTTATCCAGAATCTGATTATTTTCTTCATCCACATTAAGGAATATGTCAATTTTCTCCATAAACTTTTTTTGATGTCTTCCATCAGTATTTTTTCACTGCAGTCATTCTCTTCAAACCCTTAAAATTCGTCTGTAAGTTCCTAAATGTCAAAATTTGTGCCCTTGTATTGATTTGTAAGGAGTTAGAGGGGGTGTGAACTGCTGCGAATCGCAACAATGTGCTAAAGGAAGGAGTAGTTACAGTCAACCTTTGTAATCGGTCCCCAACATTACAAGCCTAGTGATTACACTCCTTCCAGTTCGTATAAGCAAGTATTTTTTTATATTTGATCACCTGCTATGGAGAATTAACTACGGTACGTTAGCGACTTGAGGGAAGATTCTATATGAGCTCATTTAACAGTTTGAATAAGAGGTGAAATTCGTTTGAAGAAAATTAAAAAAAAAAAACTCTTTTCAATGTACATTAAAATAATTGTTATTTCTATTTGGGCTACCTATTGAACATAGGCTAAATTCCTAGCTCAATATTTTTATAGGATGAATATCTGTATTTCATTCCTCAATTAGATCCCTTGTGACTGAAGAGGAAAAAATATACGTAACACATTTAATATTTACACCATCAACTCACAAAACTTATCGGAAGTAGCAGCACTTGCTTATGATTTCAACCAATCAATCGAAATAACATGACGTTGTTGTCGTTCAATATCTAGTTCATAACGGTTCAACCGAAGTGGATTCACAACGACTATGAAAAGTTATAAGAAGGATAAAGATAAACACAGCTATAGGCACTTACTAAAATTTGTTTCCTTCTCTGTCGTCTTCTATGTAACTTCGTGTCCAGGTTTTATTTTCACTTGCAATATGCTGGAGAAAGTTTATCAAAGGGCTCCAAAACGTTGAGTCAACACGATGCAGCGTCTTCACTAAACACAGCACGAAACAATGAAAAAATCCATATCCTGCCTTCCACTTAACATTATATCTGCGTGAGTCAGAATTGCTTCTAATCGAAAAGTAAAAAAATAAAATTATGTTCGAGTTATGGATCAATTACGACATTCTATTCAGTCATTAATAATCAATGAATCATTCACTTCACTCATTCAATAACTGGCACTCTTAATTAAGTTGCTTAGTGCCAGAGTTGCCTAAACAACAATTGCACTGAAAAGTGATACTGAAGTTTAAACTTGGTCATATTTTTTAAATTATGATCTCTAAAATGAAAATTACTTCTCCTTTACCTACATCTAATATTAATTTATTTAGTATATGTTCTTTGATACACATATAAATGATAATTTACAGTCATTCTATGCAGCAGTCAGAGGATACAAAATCTGTGGCTTAGGCAACTCTGGCACTAGAACACTCAATTTTCATTCACTGAATTTAGGTCTAACAACTACTTATTCAACATATGTCTCCATTCTGTCACTTGCTCAGCCATTCAACCACTCATACAATCATAGATTTCTTCATCAAACCAATTATTCACCCAATCATACCATCCACATACTAATTTAATGTTGCTGTATGCTCTCGCGGTTACCATCTTGGATGCGAGTTCGTGGGTCAAAGTCGGCCGAGAGCGATATATTTTAAAGACTTGATACAATCCTCAGCACGGTCTGCACCGGAAAGCAAGTGAAGTTCGAAGGCTCGCGTCGTAGATTTACGGCACGTAAAAGAATCCCGTTCCTGATAAAGAGCGCCAGGCAAAGTTTGTCGGCCATTTCTTGCTCACATCAAAATTTGGAGGTAGCACAATGGGACCATATCAGTGATCCACAAGCGCGTGGGCTTGACCCTCCTTCAACCCGTAATTCTTACCAACCAGCATTCACTTAATAATACATTCGCTGAATTATTGAAAACTCACTCTTTCTCTCTCGTTCTCTCTTGCGCGGTCATCCAGTCCATTAATCATATTCAGGCCTTAAGAAGCGAAATAATACTAACCCACATGGAACACAGCTGACACTTGAAACCAATTGCTAATAGCCGGTTAGCTTTTCGAAGCAGGAATAGGAGATGGTGAAACTTATTCATCTACCCACATCGCTATAATAAGGACGTTGCTCGTGCACCTCCCTTGCGACAGGCTTATCTCAGACGCGTTTTCTGGGACACTCGGATCAGGTTCTCCAGCATTACTGTTTGGCGAACTCATCTCGAAAACAAACTCATTATTTTCGTGTCCTCACAATCTTCTTCAATATCTTAATTATCAAGTCGGCAGAAATCTTCTCGTCAATGGTACCAGATCTCTGGAAAACTGTATTAAAACTTTGTGGTGGACAAATTGACAAAGAGATAGGTTGTTTTCGAGTACTTCGGTTTCCTAATTTGCCACATCATCTTATCATCTCTGATTAGCGTCAGTATTATGCGTTCGCATTGTCCTTCCCAGGCAAGTCAGCTAGCGAATCAAAGATCCTTCCTATTTATAACACTCGTCGATAAGTTATCGTCTCACAGGCAAAACACAGTACCGGTACCAATTTGTTACATTCCAAAACGAACTGTTCATAATACCTGCATTCCCTACGCACGTGATTATAAGATTACACATGATCATGTTTACTCACTGTTTCGGGCCACCCTTCTCCTCCAATTGCATAAGAATTTCTGTGTGTGAGAGAGCAGGTCATTGCTAGTTTTCATGTGACAATATTTCTGTGTTACTAGTAAATGCAGCTGTCGCTGTGTAGGTAAAGCAAAGAAAATTTTATGTTTCGCGCAGCCAGGCGCGAAACATAATATTTTGACTGTACAAGTTTCTTTTTATAATATTCAGACTTGAACGAAATAAACTTCACATTCGAGTGTCAGACTTTTAACTTCATAAGCATGCAGTGTATGGTTAGAAGCAAAATAATTCAAGTTACGGTAACGTGGTTAGAAGATATTTCCACACAACCGAGCACGTAAAAACCGCGCTCAATATAAAGACAGTTTTTCAATAATTAGAGCGGCAAAATGCTTTATATCGGATCAACTATTTCAAAATTTTCTGACGAACATGTAGCAAGAGCAATCACAATGTTAAAATCGGAAAACCTGGAAAGTGCTAAAATTCTTCAATATGTCGATAATTTGTACGAAATCATAATCAAGCTACAAACAGGAGAAGCAAGTGCAGCAATGACAGGAAAACTGAAAAATGTGTTTCACATAAATGAAAAAAAGTGTAAAATTAGAGATACACTTGAAGGGCCAAATAGGGCGCAGAGTTTGGCTATATTTCAAATAACTAAACGTGATTTTCCTCTCTTTTTTTTTTTTTTTTTTTCCATTACATCTTGTGCCTTGGAAAGAACATTTTCAGAATTCAAAGCATATTTCTCCGAATATCGAAGACATTTTTGTATATAAATACTGAAAATGTACATTGTTGTACATTGCAACAGATTTCAAATAATCTGTATCGTCAGTCAGTTAGGTATAATATAGACATACAAGCTAATTTTTTTATATATACACAGATATTATTATTACGTGATGCGAGAAAACAACGGCTTACTGGCGGCTCGCTCCCTGCGTGGTCTGCGATGCACGGGCTGTTTGAGGTGCGGCTCAGTCGCCATATGGCATTCGCCCGCTGTAGTCGAAAAGTCACGTTACAAAAGTCTTGATTCTTCATGTGTACAAAGTTAGTGTATAAAGTTTAGTGATTATTGTGTATTTAAGTGATGCCTACCAACAAATTCTCTCTGCGTGAACGTGTGTGTACGATACGTAGGCCTACATAAAAAGCAGAAGGTCATGTGCGAAAACAAGATGTAAATTTCCAAATAGACCTGTGCCTTCTGCCGAAATAATTAGAAGACTCGTTAAAAGATTTAAAGAAACATCCTCAGTAACAATCGAAAATCAAACAGAAAACGTAGTGTTTTTACAGAAGAAAAATTATATGTGATTGGTGAAAGATTGGGGGTCATTTTCAGCAACGAGTGTGAGCATGGGAAGTCCAAATTATTGAACATTTATTGTTAGTACTGTTATGTATTGTAGAAGTGCCGGGAAAATGATTATGCGCTCGCCGGAAACCACTCTAACAGTGGGCCACGAGACACCCGCCGTTTTTTCGCCTCACATCATAATAATGTATCTGTATGTGTATAATAATAATAATAATAATAATAATAATAATAATAATTTATTTTAGCTGGCAGAGTTAAGACCGTAAGGCCTTCTCTTCCACTCAACCAGCAAAAAGTATACATACATATGTATGAACTTACAAAGAATTCAACAATTTGATTTAGATAAGAGTTACATGTAGGCCTATACAAAAGTTATTTGCGAATTAAACAACAGAATACTATGCACTATTAATTAAACACTTTAATACAAACTATGTGGCAGAATTAAGCTAAAATACTAATATATTTCAAATAATGTTAGACAATAGAAAGAGATTATTATGAGACAATTTTGAAAATACAGCACTATAAGAATACATGTCTAAAGGAAGGAGTAACAATGTAGACAGCTCTACGTGTATGTGTGTCTGAATAAATGTACGTATGTTTGTAAATATATATATGAAATATTACAAAGTGCAGTTATATATAAAGGACACTTTCTTTTATATTTATTGCATTGTATCTTTTTTGTTGGGTCAATGAACTACTACTGGGTGGTCAGTTCAAAGTGTGTCATGGTTCGCTGTATGCCGTCATGTGGCTAGTCGATGAGCCTAGAGAATTCAATCTTCCTACACTTCCGCAGAGGTGTATTACTTATGTACCAGAGAAGTTGCCTAGCAAGTACGGCGTTCATTCAGAAGAGTACGTACTGATACGTACGGTAACACCGGTAGTGGCAGGAATGTGAACTGTTTCGAAACATGTACTGAGGTGAGTTTTTTCTTACTGTAGGGATATGTGGAGAGAGTTAAGATATTACTTACGTATTTGTTGACATTAATTTCGACGGTCAATATGGACACGGAGCATTTGATTTGTGTTCTGGAATGTTTCCGTACGCAACCGATGATAACAAATACCCTGCGTATGACTTGCCCGCGCAAAACACAGTTCGAAAGAGGTTTTGGTAGCACACAGATCGTACAGACCGCCATCTGTTGCTACGACGTTCAAGTTATACCGTACACGTTCTCAAGTTCAGATTGAACGCCTTGATTAATAGGCAACTTCTCTGATACAAAAGCTGAAACTCGCTTCAAATCGCTGACTCATCAACAGTGACGTCATGACACACTTTGAAATGAACAGCCAGTATATAGCACCAGCAGCTTGCGTGGTCTGAGAAGTGTGACAAAAATAAGTTCGTTGACCCATCAAAAAAGATACAATGCAATAAATATAAAAGAAAGTGTTCTTTATACATATATAACCGCACTATGTAATATTTCATGTATTTACAAACATACATCAATTGTGAAGTACAACTTTATATGGGGCAGAAACTTTGCAATTGCTAAACGCATTCAAAAATAAATTTTTGGCCTTAGAAATGGATTATTGGAGACGATCAGCAGGCATTTCAAGAAAAGGTAAAATTAGAAACGATATAATCAGAGAGAAAATGCAAATTAAGAATGATATTGTAGAGGATATTTTCACAAAACAACTAATATGATATGGGCATATAATGCGAATGAATACGGAAAGATTACCAAGGTTGGCATATGATTGGACGCCATCAAGAAGAAGAAAAAGAGGAAGGCCTATGACAACATGGAAAAAGGGCATTCTGGAAGCAATGGAAAGAAGACAATTAGGAGACGACCTATTGAGAGATAGAGGGGAGTGGTATCTTGCAGTGCGATACATTTATCAGTGACGTTAATTTAATATTTGGCTGTCAGAAAATTTCAAAAGGCATTGTAAATTGCACACACACACACAAACACACATACATACATTTATTCATATAATAAATATATATTTAGGTTTATATGTTCGTAAATGTGTAGAATATACTGTACGTGTAAGTGTACTGTATATAGTTTGTAAATATTTAAATATGTAGAATGTATTGAATAATAAAATGTTAAAATCAACTATCCTATAACTGTGTATTAATTTGTGGCTTGTAAATGCAGACATTATGACATCGATTATATACAATTACAAGACATCTTTTACACAGCCACAAGGAAGCGCATGCTATTTATACCACATAATTTTCATATTGGACCCATTGCTTGATTTTAACATTTTAAATTTGTTTTATGATATTCATTCCTTGTATGATATCACACTTTCAACATGATTTACCTTTATGTAACTCATTGTCTTTCATTGTTTATAATGTAATAACTGTTCATTTAAAGGGTTAATGATGATCTGATGATGGTTTTTCTGAAAAACTGAAAACGTTTATTATGAAATAAAATATTGTACTAGTATATCGAATGATGTTATATATAATGATGTTTTGTATATATATATATATATATATATATATATATATATATATATATATATAATAAAATTAATTTTAAAAAATCATTTGCCCAGGCAGTCTGGGTTGCCGAAACACAGAACAATATGCATACAAGTATAATAATAATTGAAAGAAATTGCAATAAGCACCTGAGATAAATTTATGCAAACAGTAACCAGGAGTGTAGAATTAAAATTACACGCATACACTGTCCGAAGACAGGTTGGAATTTCATAAGCATTCCACATAAGGCAACTAAGCCAACAGATAATGAGGTAGGATGGCCAGTTCCTTTCCCCCTCCATTGCATATATCGCTAACAACATACAGCACTAATCAGACATTATATAAACATAAACTAAAGATAAAGGGAAGTATAATGTTTGATGTAACTGATTTTTGAGGATTATCATATACATTTTAATGGGTGAAGTTACTATTTTTGGAATGATATTATGGATTCCAAAGATTTTAAAAACATTAACAGTTAATTGTGGGATGGTACCCTCGCTCCGATCATTAAACCAAGCACTTCCCGGACGCCTTCCATCTGATATTTTCCTTAAACATATAGAATAGTATATTCACATTTTTTTTTCTTTATTCACCTCAGATGGTCGGGTCTGACATCTCAAACCTAACAGTTGGATTCAGTATAAAGCCTTTACTCTTTGTCTTGTTTAGAGCCACGATATCTGCTCTTTTATTCCCCCGCCTTCAGTCGCAACGCAGTGCGCATCTTCATGGATCTCAAAGGATCTCTCTCTCTTTTTTTTTTAAGGATCTATAGCTTTTTGAGGTTATGATGACGTAAATTTCTCAGGAGCTTCCTATGTTGAGAATCCCTATGTTGTGCTAAGGAGTCAACCTCGTTACAATATTTGCAACAGAAACAGTGTGAGAAGGAGGGAAGAGAGAACTCATTGATGGAATTACTGACTGTTTGCGGATAATGAATATTGAATATTTTATATGAAGTAGCAACAAATACAAGATAAATAAAATAGCATATTTTAATTAATGTCCCACCCATCTCTAATTGAATCGCTTATTTCAGAAACCAGTCAAGCGCTAAGTTGGCCAATTATGGGAAAATAAAAAGAACTATCTAGCATCAGACTAAATGGTTTGGTAATGGTTTTAATATTTTTTGCTGTAAGTAGTATATATTTCAATACTTTTTTTCTAAGAAAAGTTATTTTGTGCGCTTTAATTTAGATGTAAAAAATACGAAAAAATTTTTCACGTAACTGGTTTCTGCAATAAACGAATGGTGCAAACGTATATTATATAATTCTCGAATTGTTTAGAATTTTGTTATAAAACCCATATATTTTTTAAAAGAAATGTGTAATGTCTTTAGGGGTAGTATTTTCAAGCAATAACTGACCAATTATCCCTAATCTGTTAAGTGAAATACCATGGATTTTCATGAACGCATTCTTGCAAACATGCTCCAGTACACCACCAGTCCTCAAATTATAATTGTAAGAATGAGATCTTTCGAAAGTGCCTTCATTAACATTTTCATTTCCTAACTCTTGCTCTGGACCTTTTTTTTACGCATACGCTTAATTCAGTAACCTCAATCAAAGTTTGAATATAGGTATCTTGAGAGTTTTTATTTTCAAGAGAATGCAAATCCTTCATGTTTAATTTATCACTTCCTGATTAATGTTTAAATAATATTTCGCATTGCACTTGCAAGTGAGAATGTTGGGCTTGGTTTTCTGAGGTACTTCCCGCCCAGAATAAGAAAAATAGCCTTTTCCTTTTATCCTTGCATTGCGAATAGTATTACATTTGTAAGCGTTTTCGTTTACCACTCCTGTTTCCTTTTGGTACAGGTTCGTCTTCTGAACTTTGAGACATTTTACTACGATATAGGTATATTGTTATTATTTTTAGCAGGATATTTTACGAAGCTTTATCAACATATTAGGTTATTTAGCGTCTGAATGAGATGAAAGTGATAATGCCGGTGAAATGAGTCCGGGGTCCAGCACCGAAAGTTACCCAGCATTAGCTCATATTGGGTTGAGGGAAAACCCCGGAAAAAACCTCAACCAGGTAACTTGGCCTGACCGAGAATCGAACTCGGTCCACCTGGTTTCGCGGCCAGATGCGCTAACCGTTACTCCACAGGTGTGGACTTATTATTAAAAAAAACACTACGCTAACCATTAAACACATTTTCAATCAATTGGTCACAAAACTATGAACACAAAATATACCCGCAATTTACTGCAGAAACCAGCCAAGCGCTGTCGCCATTACAGGAGGACGGCATTTCACTGTTTTCAGCACTAAAATGTACGTATACCCTCATAGAATATTATGCCGCCATTAACTCATTTTTTCTTGTTTTGACGTTCGACTGTTTTCTGAAATAAGCGATTCAATTGAGGTTTTTCTTGTTTTGACGTTTGACTGGTTTGTGAAATAAGCGATTCAATTTGTACTGTACATCTATTATAAGGCAGTACACCTCACTTGACAGTAAGTGTCAGAGGAAGAACAAGTGTTTGTATGCATTTTAAATCTGGTTAGTGTATGTATGCAATTGAAGGGGAAAGGAACTGGTCATCCTACCTCATTATCTCCTGGCTTAGTTGCCTCATGAGTAGTGCCTTATTGGTATGCCTTGTGAGATACAGACCTGTCTTCAGACAGTTGACTAAACAACAATCCATTAAACCTACAGATTGTAATTCTCACTTGTACATTGGGGAGAGGGTGTGGTAGGTAGCATGTTTATACCACCCGATCACAAATGCACTCGAGTGCATGTACACTAACTTTGATTCTACTGTATGCAAGGCATACGTCAGGCTGAGTCCTTGTCCTCCTTAGGCTTCTCTTACATCCGTTGCATTAATACAAAGGATAAAGCCCCAACGACAGCAATGACTGTCTTATAAGTTATAACAATCATGCTTACGTCTTATTCTTCAAAATGTTTGACGCTTCAGAGAACTGAGTATATCACCCAACACTGACGATTTCACATGCATCAGCACAGTGTGAGCGATCAGATTTGGCTGCCGCATTAACGTGCTTGGCCTGAACAAGTGTTTACCACTTCTCGTACAGTACCGAATTTCTTAACAGAGCGCTTAGTATTCTACTCTGTCGCCACTCGTGACTGAGTAGAAAGCTGGCTTTTAAAATTCAAACTTTATCCTCGACCGGAGTGTACGGAAGCCGTTTAAATATTTACACGTTCCTCTAGAAGAACAGGATGACGAGAAGGGGTTTTTATCCTGGGGGAAGTGCTCGAGGAGGCTTTTGATTACACAGTCCGCGTCCACATTGTTGTGGGATTTAAAGCGGGCAGACGCGCGCCGCCAGGTAGTAGCAGACACGCCGCGCAGCACCACGAGAATCAGTGCACTGCTCTCGGAAGAAAATAAACAGGAAGAGCGGCGAGCCACCACGAAAATCTGAAGCAATCCACACGAGACACAGCATCTGTGTCTTGCCTAACACACTGTAACACACCAACAAACCACTGAAAGACAAAATGATGGCCCTCGAAGATTTATAAAATGCCAAATAAGGAATCTGCCAAGATCGTCTAAACGGAACCTGGAAGTAACAGAAAACTGTTGGTAAAGAAAACTAAATGGATTGTGTAATTTCGTGCCAGTACCTGTCTTTACATACAACCCCTGATCACATATTCCTTACATAATGTAAAACTAAAAATCTTTCACAGAAATCACAACATAAAATAATTATTTACAAAAGAAAATCCATTTTCTGATTTCAAAAAAGTACTGTACTGGCACATTACACCATTGCATAAAATAGGTCTCTGTAATGTATTTTCAGTATCCTGTATGCAAGCCATTAGCCGGATGACAGGTTCCAGACGTCTCGGCATTGAATGAACCAAATATTTCGTCGTTTCAGAGGAAATTTCAGATCACAATCCAAGAACCCTCTTAAACTCTTCCTTATAAGAGAGGCGGCGCTTGACCCTTTCTCTTCCAATATATTCCCACAAATACTCAACAGGATTCAAATCTCGGCTCTGTGGCGGAGTAAGAAGTCTTCTGGAGGCAATATACTTAAGGTAACCACTCTCTCATTTCTATAGCAGTGTGTTTGGGGTCGTTATCTTGTTGGCAAAGGAAGGCCCCAACCAGACTGAGCTTGCTCACACTGTTAAACAAAATAGGTATCCCGCAACACACCAATGAGTTTTTACTGATCCATTTCTCCATCAACAAAGGCTAGATTTCTAACTGTCGAAGATGCCATGCACTTCCAAACCATAACAAGCCCACCTCCATGTTTTACTATTAGAAATATGTATGTGTTGTTGTAATTCTGTGTTAGGTTTTCGCCACACTTCTTCAGAACCGAACAAGTTGAACTTCGACTCATCTGAGAATATGAGAGTGTTCCAGAATTCCAATAGCTTTCCACAATATTCCTCGGCAAACTCAAGGTGTTTCTTCCTGTTTTTCTCGGAAATATATGGCTTTTGCTGGAAGACCTGCCATGAATATCAGCTAAAAATAGGAATTTATCTACAGAGACTACACGGTTAAGTATGCATAGTGTGTTCGTTGTACGCACGAGAAACATATCCCCATTCAATTGCTGCGAAACAAAACACATTAATTTAGTTGCAACCTGGCCATATCTCAGGCTTCACGCTATTCATGACGTAATGATAGTCCAAGCACAACTAACCTAATATCTTCATGTTGTGATATAAATTCCTACTATTCGGGACAAACAGGAATACCGCTGCTCTCCGAGGGCGCCACTATCATGTTTATATGGTGTGCTAGACAGGAAAGGGGAGTGGAGGGGAAGAGAGAGAGAGAGCACGTACACAATCTGCAAAAATGCAGAACTCAAAGAGTGAACTTACATCGAATATACAGAGTGATTTATATAGAACTGACACATTTCTTTCATTAATTGTTTCAAAACGAATTGTGCTAGCGACAACTTATTATACCTAAAATGTAGAGGAATTTTGGGAGATTATTTACCTCTATATCAAATGTTGAAAATGTCCTCTATCCTGCATAAGGCACAACTCAACACGTCGTTCCATGTTACTGGCCACTCGTTGGAGGACTCTGTTGTCAATAGCTTGAATCTCCTGTGTGATGTTGTGCTTCAGATCGTCCAATGTCTGGGGACGTGTGGCGTAAACCCTGTCTTTTAAGTAACCCCATAGAAAGAAGTCCGGCGTTGTCAAATCCGGAGGTCTCGGTGGCCACATGTTCCTGGAAATTATTCGGTCGTCAAAGAAACTTGCAACTAGTTCCATGGATTCATTTGATGTATGACATGTAGCGCCATCTTGCTGAAAATATCCTTGACTCAGCTCTACATCGTCCAGTTGCTCAACAAACTCCATGAAAATCAGTCGGTACTCTGCAGTGTTCACAGTCTGGTTAAAAAAAATTGGCCCTTTTCACTCACCAGAAATCCAGTTGTTTCCAATTTGTTTACCAGTCCCAGTATTGTGTTTCTTTTGGGAGGATTGCGAACACCAAATTCTCTCTGGTATGCCCTTTGAGTAGCTGTAATTGAATTCGTAATCCAGTATTGCTTCACAAGGAAGAATCGTTGATTTAATGTGTACTGCATTTTCACGTTGACACAAAATATCGAAAACAGCTGCCAACAATAGGAATAAAATATAAACATCTGCGCATCTAGTGCTGCCAACAATAGGAATAAAACATAAACATCTGCGCATCTAGTGACAAGGAATCGAAACTCCAGAACATTCTGCTTAATTTGGTGCTAAAATTGGGTCAGTGCTGCCAACAATAGGAATAAAACATAAACATGTGCGCATCTAGTGACAAGCAATCGAAACTCCAGAACATTCTGCTTAATTTGGTGCTAAAATTGGGACATTGAATGAATTTCCAAGGGAATAATTAAAGAAAGAAATGTGTCAGTTCTATATAAATCACTCTGTATAATCGTAGCACAGAAGAGGGCCCGGAGAAAGATAATTACTACATACTACTACATGTCAAAATGTTATCCATAGCTGGGAAAATGCGCTATGTTATAGGCTTACATTGCGTGTCCGAAATGATAGGTTTCTCGTATTCTTTTGTTATGTCACCGATTTTTCACTCTTCCTCTATGTTTTCGCTGTTCTTTCCACAGCTTTTTTCAGAGGAATAGCTAGAACACTTTATTTTCTTCTTTACAGAATTTAAATACATCTATATATATAATTTGAACTGGTAATGGAAATTACGGGAAAACGGCTGAACGGATTTTAATAAATGGCCCCTCATTTTGAAGCTTGGAACCCAAAGTTTGTCGGAAAAGTAGTAGTTTTCAGTGAAATGTCAATTTTCCTACATAATTTTCCTATTTTCCAAAATCCATCTGTTGTCAGTTTTGAGAACTAATTTTATTGAATCACGGCCGACTTGATTGAATTTAAGAACAAAACACACACTACAATAAACAATACGCTATTACACGAAGGCCATGACCTGCAGGATTGCCGACATATTAGAGCTCAATTCAATTTGTTATTAAAAACTGTGGATATTCAAATCTACGAAACTTGAGGTGGTTTGATGACATTGTTACCATTAGAAATTAAATATTATTATAGTTAATATCATGATGCGTCTATTTTCCATTAATTGTACATAATATTGATGTTATATTGATGACATGAAAGTGAAACTTTTGCGGTTATGTAAGTAAATGTAGAGAATATATTAATTTAGATCTTCATTTCTATAATTTACTGAGTGGCTGCTATATATAACTACAAAACTTAAGTAAGATAATAATATTGTTATTAAAAATCAAATATTTTTATACTTATTAACCCAGTGGGGTTGGGTCTTTTTCCATATACTTAATGGCGGTGTAGTGTAGATATTGATGTGTGTCATTGTCTTCAGTATTGGCTCGAGAGAGCCCAAAAATTACAGTTCCTAAGGAAAGATCAAAAGGTATTACTGATAAAGAGGCCTAGAAAATTTTGTAGTCTCCAGATCATTTCAGCAAGATCTCTTAGTAGGATAAAATGATTTTACGCTCTACATTTAAGTTCTACATGCAGCAGCTATACGAAAATGTTATTGTTCGAAAGCTTAGCAAACCTGACATTTTTTTTTTAACTTCTGCCTACAATCCACAATGACCTGAAATAGCTACTGCTATCGTCCTGACATTGATACTTGGGTTTTCGCGTTGAAACTCCAAAACTGAAGTTGGATAGGTTCAAGAAAAAGTATTTGGCCTAAAAAAAATCCATTCAGAGGGAGTATGTTTCATTATTATGGAAGCAAATAACTATCAAAAAGACAAGTATTCTTCATTGAAAATAAATCTGAAAAATTTTTATTTCAACGTCTAACGAACTTAGTTTGCAGCAGCATTTGCTGCACAAGCCACTAGTTATATTTTATTTTTGTACTTTGCGAACGTATTTCCCCGCGGTTATTCCTAGGTGGAGTTTCCATGTTTCAAAATTACACACAATGCTACAACTATGTGTAAAATACTTCTGAATCAGTGTTGCCAACCATACGATATGGATCGTGCATGTGCAATAATTTGGTATCATTTACGAACGTGCGATCCGCGGATATTGCTTAAAATGTAGGATCCTATCGGCAAAGAGAGTAAAATATGTCAAATGGAGAGGATTTTAAATATTTATTACAATGAAATTTTATATATACATTTCTCCAATATTACGGGCATGTTTCATTTATATATTTATAGTAGTTCCTGAATAAAGCACTTCTGCGTTACAATTACTGTAGAAGTCGACTGTCGCAAAACATATTTATATAAACATTGTTTTCTCATGTCTCCAAGCCCAGGTGACATGACAACTTGATTTTGGTAAACATTATTATAGGGACAAGAAATCACGTAGTGGCCATTACTTGTGGCTCTTCAAAAATGATGCTGACAAACATCCCTTTGTTTATTTCAAAATATCTTAGAGAAATGGTCTATCCAATTCTCTCAATAATCTAAACATAATTACTTTTGCCACGTAAGCATGTAATAACTAATAAGTTGGTTATAATGTTTTGAGAACCACATAACAGAAAAAGGAAATAAACATATTCAATATATGGACCCATTTTGTACATACAAAGGAATAAGGAACAGCTTGTATGTATGTATTTATTTACACTGCAAGTGGATAAGCACCCCGTGCCTGTGATATACACAATATAAACAATACACAATAAAATTATAAGTACACAATAAATTTACAGTCGTGCCAGTCGTGTTTCGTGATACTGTACGGGCAGTAAGAAATCAGGTGTCATTGTGATAGGTTCTGATGTGAAATAATCGCAATGGGATCAGAAGATAGTGATAGTAGCCCTAGTAGGTCCTACTTCCAAAAAATCTACATGCAGTGTACCTAAATATACAGGGCGGAAATAAAATTTTATAACATTGTGGTAAACAATTCCTTAATTTAAAGCTTGGGTTTACTCTGATGAAACAAACTGTAAAAGGGCTAGACGTAGGTTCTGGTTCTTCTGTTCCTGCTGTTGTTGATCCTTCTGAGGATCCTCCCAAGGTACGGAGACAACAAAATGTTTAAAAAGTCATTTATGTGCTGATATTTAATTTTTAACAATAATTTTCTCACAAGAATAAAAAAAAATCATTTAAATAAAACACTGTGGAGGGAGTTTAGATAAAATAATCAAATTAGGCCTATTTTATATGTAGTGTACGATCCTCCTATCAAAAGTACGATAATTTGGAACCAATTATGCAATCCAATCAAGCCTGTTCCGAAGTAACTTCCTTTTCGCACAGTGATAGAGCAGCAATATTTGCTGTGAGTGTACTCCTAGTATCGCAGCGCAGTTGAGTTGGTTTAGAAACAAGCCACCGGCAAAGATAGCTGTCCCGAGTAGTACCTTTAATATCAGCACTATTCAAGACATTTCATACTGTCTAAGCACTTACCGTGTTGTTAGATGTTGCTGCAATGTCAGCAGCTAAAGAGGCAGCAATTTTTTAAGGTTTCTTTTGGACTATACGTATGATGGTTCTTTTCTCTCGATATGTGAGTTTTCATGGGCGACTAAATCTTTGCTTGTATCGTGTGGATCCTTGTTCTCTGTGAATATGTATTATAGATCTTATAATAGAGAAGCTTACAGTAAGTATTCTACGTATCTCTCTGCAATGTTTTACTTGTGAGTGCAGTAGGCCTGACATAAATTTATCTCGAACAGAGGATGAATGTTCACCTCTATTCCGTGCCATGTTGACAGTACTGAGCACTACCACACCAGACTTACGACTGACTGATAAACAACCCTTAGTGAAGGTACAGGAACATGACCTTTTGTTTGATGCAATTTAAATGACAGAAACGTACGATGGCGCCACTGTGCCAGTAATTTTTTGGTCATTATAATACTATATTTTAATTTCTAAAAAGTTTGTTTATAATTTCATTGAATAATTTCGAAAATAAAATCGTTTAACTACATCTTTGTCCACATATATCAAATACATTTTCAATTATCTTAAATTGAATTCAGTACTACAACAAAATGGGGTGTACTAACAGTTCAATCCCACTCTTGAAAAAGCTTGTGGGGTGTCTACAGAACCAGTTTTACCCAGTCACACACGTCTTCGTCTGATGCAAAACGAAGTTCACAAATATCTCTCTTCATCACTCCAAAAATGCGAAAATTGCACGTGGAGAGATCTGGGCTGTAGGGAATTAGTATTGAAGCGTTTCCCAATCAAATCTCTGAATCGTATTCCTCACGGAGTTGGCAGTATGTGGGTGGGCATTATCATGAAGAAGCATAACGCCGTTCGATAGCATTTCTGGGCGTTTTGACTTAATGGCGCGTCTCAGTTTCTGTAAAGTTTCTTCATAACGCTGTGCATTGATTGTGGCCCTATGTTCGAGGAATTCAACAAGCAGAAGACATCTAGAATCGAAGAAGAATGTCAACATGACTTTACCGGAACTTGTGTGTATTGTTTGTCTTTTTCGGTAAGGGAGAATCCATGTGTTTCCATTGTTGACTCTGCCGTTTGCTCTCCGTTTCAAAATGGTAACACCACGATTCGTTCTCAATGACAATACGGGACAGAAATGCATACTCTTCCTCGTGGTATCGTTGTAAGTGACCCAGTGAAGCAGCCATTGTTTGTTTTTTGTTCCTTCATCAAGTGATGTGGAACCCAATGAGCGCAAATTTTACGGTAATGCAGGTGCTTCGTCGCAATGACGTGTACGGAATAGTGACTTATTCTCACCAAACGACGAAGTTCTTCCACAGTGATCCGTCGATTTCCCCGTATAAGACCATCAACATCAGCAGTAACATCAGGAGTGATGGCACGAGGAGCCTGTCCTGGGCAAGCATCGTCTTGCACTGACACGCGTCTCTCTCGGAATCTCTTGTGCCATTCCAGTACAAGGAACATGACATGCTGTGTTCGCCATAAACAGCAGACATGCGACGATGGATTTCCCGTTCTCCTCCTCCTTCACCAGTCAAAAATCGCACTACACCTTGCTGCTTCTTTATCTGCCTCCCTTAGTGATGTTGGGCGAATACACGTATCTCTAACCTCACTTCCAGCACAATAAACGAACGACTAGTGAGTAAGGAGAGGTTGTAACTGTGCTTTTGCGAGTCGCCACCAGATGTCAGTTCAGCAATCAAATTCCAGTGGTACCAATTTACCAGCTGTGAGATATACGCATTGTGACCCGTTTTCGCTTGACTGTCCCTCATAAATGCTTATAATGACCGTTTAATTGTGTTCTAGTTCTTATAAGTTCTATTAATAAAGATATTTTGAAGTTAGTGATTTCTATTGGAATCTATCGAAAAAATAGAAGCTATTTTAGGAATTTTTAGTCTAAACAGGTTGGCTATCACGGTAACCAGCAGACCACTGACGATGACTTTGTTCGTTTAGTACGTCAATCCTTTTACCCACATTATTATAAAAGACCACTTGTTTTTAAATTTTCAATTTTTAATACAAGTTGTCACTCTTTGAAGTATCCACGATGGAAGCTATAATGAAACGGAAACAACCACAGAAGAATAAAACAATAACGTAATATTATATGTCTAATGGAGGGTCGGGAGATTGTAATTCAGACATAAACGTGGGTTGACATTTTCAAATGAGGACTGCAGAGCGCAATGACCTGAGCTCTAAAGTTAAAAAAAAAAAGAGAAAAAAAAAACAATGACACGTTGACTCTCGGAGATCAAATGTGTGCACGTATTTAGACTTCACTGCATAACAATTTCCGAGCAGGAAACTGATGAGAAAGCTTCACTCGTAATAACATAATGCATTAATTGAAAGAGGCGCTGTGTGTATACGAAAATGTTTAGTCAATATTGGACAGTTCTACCGTAAATACCACATAAATAATGCTCTGTCTCACCTTTCTTGTTTGACTAACAAATTTTATTTCTGTTTTCCGGCAATTACATAAAAATATGTTTGTCTTCCACATCAAATCCTAAATACCTGGTACACGTTTCCAGCACTGTAAATATTTTAGGTTTGTTCCTAGCAATGCGTAACCAAGCTTTTCTCTTCTATTTGTTCGTCTGCCTAAAACAACAGCGTTTACGTAGTCCTTAATTTTGTAGCTGTTAGGCCTATCTTGTCTTTTAGCATAATCTGATATTCGCGGTTTCAAATCCAGCTGAGGGCGACAGATGTTTAAGAGCTACAGACATTTTACCACGGTTTATTTGTGAATGGAATGAAAATATGAGTTTAAGTACGGTATCATAAACTGCTACTTTATCCTCCTCCTCATAATCATTATCAATTCCACAGCCCAGTGTGTGTGTGTGTGTGTGTGTGTGTGTGTCTGTGTTTATTCAGAAGCTGTCGTGACCTAACAAGCTAAATAATACAAATGGAGGGACTCCCCTGACTTAGATCAGCACAATGCGGGCCTCACTGAAGAGAACACAAGACGTCACATTGGCAAGAAACTCTCTTTCCTTAGCCGGGTTCGAACCCAAGATTGTAGCCGTCCCGCTGCATTAAAACTGCATGCATAAAGGCATAAACGCTGCGGCTATCATATGGAACGTCAGAAAATACAATACGCACCAAAACAAGGAGTACCTTCTCAAAATGAAAAATGCGCTTTAATAAATTGGAACATAAATCACTCTGAAGCAAAATTCCATGTTCACTGACGCCTTTTTTATATAACGCATTATGTTCAAAATGCTTCCCATTATTTTATATGTAACATTCATAACGTTCACGTTCACGTAGTTCCTCGCTTTCTCTCTGTCTGTCTGTATGTCTGTCTCTCTCTATGAGGTGGGAGTGGAACATCCCATGCCCGCAACCTGAGATCTATTGTGCGATCCTTGGATGAGTTATATGCCCACCGACTACACCTACGCCGAATCGATTTAACTTCTAACATCCTGACGACAAATCCCGCCATCCTTCCAACTCATAACATTCTACGCCAACAGTCCCCCTCACATTTCCCCCCTCAACGGTCTGAGGTGTTAGCGACCTCTCCCGTCGAGAGGGGAGTGGTATCGATGCTGGCTACCAACTACCATAGCTTGACATATCCATGGAGACCGGCCGAGAGAGTCAGCAGCTTTGGAGGGCCGCCGTAGGCGCGACCTGAAAACCAAGTAAGACAA